>NC_135402.1:14552685-15177871 GCF_051989625.1 Stigmatopora argus
TTGAAAGATGTTTTTCCTTTTTTAATTAAATATTACTAATAATGATTTAAAAGGTTTGAATCGTTATTCCAACAGGACCATTTTACACTATGTCCATTGTAGATTTGTGTCTCTGACAGTTCGTTTGGTTGCAGGGGACATATTCAGTTTTTATGGCCAAAATGTGCTTTTCAGGGGCTGAAAAGCATGTTTTGGCCGAGTATGATAATTTTCATTAAAACTTGATTTCTATCCATTCGAATGATGCCAAATGAATAACTTACTTGAATTGGACCATTTTACACTATGTCCATTGTAGATTTGTGTCTCTGACAGTTCGTTTGGTTGCAGGGGACATATTCACTTTTTATGGCCAAAATGTGCTTTTCAGGGGCTGAAAAGCATGTTTTGGCCGAGTATGATAATTTTCATTAAAACTTAATTTCTATCACTTTGAATGATGCCAAATGAATTACTTAGTTGAATTGGACCATTTTACACTATGTCCATTGTAGATTTGTGTCTCTGACAGTTCGTTTGGTTGCAGGGGACATATTCAGTTTTTATGGCCAAAATGTGCTTTTCAGGGGCTGAAAAGCATGTTTTGGCAGAGTATGATAATTTTCATTAAAACTTGATTTCTATCACTTCGAATTATGCCAAATGAATAACTTACTTGAATTGGACCATTTTACACTATGTCCATTGTAGATTTGTGTCTCCGACAGTTCGTTTGGTTGCAGGGGACATTTTCAGTTTTTATGGCCAAAATGTGCTTTTCAGAGGCTGAAAAGCATGTTTTGGCCGAGTATGATAATTTGCATTAAAACTTGATTTCTATCACTTCGAATGATGCCAAATGAATAACTTACTTGAATTGGACCATTTTACACTATGTCCATTGTAGATTTGTGTCTCCGACAGTTTGTTTGGTTGCAGGGGACATTTTCAGTTTTTATGGCCAAAATGTGCTTTTCAGAGGCTGAAAAGCATGTTTTGGCCGAGTATGATGATTTTCATTAAAACTTGATTTCTATCACTTCGAATGATGCCAAATGAATAACTTACTTGAATTGGACCATTTTACACTATGTCCATTGTAGATTTGTGTCTCTGACAGTTCGTTTGGTTGCAGGGGACATATTCAGTTTTTATGGCCAAAATGTGCTTTTCAGGGGCTGAAAAGCATGTTTTGGCCGAGTATGATAATTTTCATTAAAACTTGATTTCTATCCATTCGAATGATGCCAAATGAATAACTTACTTGAATTGGACCATTTTACACTATGTCCATTGTAGATTTGTGTCTCTGACAGTTCGTTTGGTTGCAGGGGACATATTCACTTTTTATGGCCAAAATGTGCTTTTCAGGGGCTGAAAAGCATGTTTTGGCCGAGTATGATAATTTTCATTAAAACTTAATTTCTATCACTTTGAATGATGCCAAATGAATAACTTAGTTGAATTGGACCATTTTACACTATGTCCATTGTAGATTTGTGTCTCTGACAGTTCGTTTGGTTGCAGGGGACATATTCAGTTTTTATGGCCAAAATGTGCTTTTCAGGGGCTGAAAAGCATGTTTTGGCCGAGTATGATAATTTTCATTAAAACTTGATTTCTATCACTTCGAATGATGCCAAATGAATAACTTACTTGAATTGGACCATTTTACACTATGTCCATTGTAGATTTGTGTCTCCGACAGTTCGTTTGGTTGCAGGGGACATTTTCAGTTTTTATTGCCAAAATGTGCTTTTCAGAGGCTGAAAAGCATGTTTTGGCCGAGTATGATAATTTTCATTAAAACTTGATTTCTATCCATTCGAATGATGCCAAATGAATAACTTACTTGAATTGGACCATTTTACACTATGTCCATTGTAGATTTGTGTCTCTGACAGTTCGTTTGGTTGCAGGGGACATTTTCAGTTTTTATGGCCAAAATGTGCTTTTCAGAGGCTGAAAAGCATGTTTTGGCCGAGTATGGTAATTTTCATTAAAACTTGATTTCTATCACTTCGAATGATGCCAAATGAATAACTTACTTGAATTGGACCATTTTACACTATGTCCATTGTAGATTTGTGTCTCCGACAGTTCGTTTGGTTGCAGGGGACATATTCAGTTTTTATGGCCAAAATGTGCTTTTCAGGGGCTGAAAAGCATGTTTTGGCCGAGTATGGTAATTTTCATTAAAACTTGATTTCTATCACTTCGAATGATGCCAAATGAATAACTTACTTGAATTGGACCATTTTACACTATGTCCATTGTAGATTTGTGTCTCCGACAGTTCGTTTGGTTGCAGGGGACATTTTCAGTTTTTATTGCCAAAATGTGCTTTTCAGAGGCTGAAAAGCATGTTTTGGCCGAGTATGATAATTTTCATTAAAACTTGATTTCTATCCATTCGAATGATGCCAAATGAATAACTTACTTGAATTGGACCATTTTACACTATGTCCATTGTAGATTTGTGTCTCTGACAGTTCGTTTGGTTGCAGGGGACATTTTCAGTTTTTATGGCCAAAATGTGCTTTTCAGAGGCTGAAAAGCATGTTTTGGCCGAGTATGGTAATTTTCATTAAAACTTGATTTCTATCACTTCGAATGATGCCAAATGAATAACTTACTTGAATTGGACCATTTTACACTATGTCCATTGTAGATTTGTGTCTCCGACAGTTCGTTTGGTTGCAGGGGACATATTCAGTTTTTATGGCCAAAATGTGCTTTTCAGGGGCTGAAAAGCATGTTTTGGCCGAGTATGATAATTTTCATTAAAACTTGATTTCTATCCATTCGAATGATGCCAAATGAATAACTTACTTGAATTGGACAATTTTACACTATGTCCATTGTAGATTTGTGTCTCTGACAGTTCGTTTGGTTGCAGGGGACTTATTCAGTTTTTATGGCCAAAATGTGCTTTTCAGGGGCTGAAAAGCATGTTTTGGCCGAGTATGATAATTTTCATTAAAACTTGATTTCTATCACTTCGAATGATGCCAAATGAATAACTTACTTGAATTGGACCATTTTACACTATGTCCATTGTAGATTTGTGTCTCCGACAGTTCGTTTGGTTGCAGGGGACATTTTCAGTTTTTATGGCCAAAATGTGCTTTTCAGAGGCTGAAAAGCATGTTTTGGCCGAGTATGATAATTTTCATTAAAACTTGATTTCTATCACTTCGAATGATGCCAAATGAATAACTTACTTGAATTGGACCATTTTACACTATGTCCATTGTAGATTTGTGTCTCCGACAGTTCGTTTGGTTGCGGGGGACATTTTCAGTTTTTATGGCCAAAATGTGCTTTTCAGAGGCTGAAAAGCATGTTTTGGCCGAGTATGATGATTTTCATTAAAACTTTATTTCTATCACTTCGAATGATGCCAAATGAATAACTTACTTGAATTGGACCATTTTACACTATGTCCATTGTAGATTTGTGTCTCTGACAGTTCGTTTGGTTGCAGGGGACATATTCAGTTTTTATGGCCAAAATGTGCTTTTCAGGGGCTGAAAAGCATGTTTTGGCCGAGTATGATAATTTTCATTAAAACTTGATTTCTATCCATTCGAATGATGCCAAATGAATAACTTACTTGAATTGGACCATTTTACACTATGTCCATTGTAGATTTGTGTCTCTGACAGTTTGTTTGGTTGCAGGGGACATATTCACTTTTTATGGCCAAAATGTGCTTTTCAGGGGCTGAAAAGCATGTTTTGGCCGAGTATGATAATTTTCATTAAAACTTAATTTCTATCACTTTGAATGATGCCAAATGAATAACTTAGTTGAATTGGACCATTTTACACTATGTCCATTGTAGATTTGTGTCTCTGACAGTTCGTTTGGTTGCAGGGGACATATTCAGTTTTTATGGCCAAAATGTGCTTTTCAGGGGCTGAAAAGCATGTTTTGGCCGAGTATGATAATTTTCATTAAAACTTGATTTCTATCCATTCGAATGATGCCAAATGAATAACTTACTTGAATTGGACCATTTTACACTATGTCCATTGTAGATTTGTGTCTCTGACAGTTCGTTTGGTTGCAGGGGACATTTTCAGTTTTTATGGCCAAAATGTGCTTTTCAGAGGCTGAAAAGCATGTTTTGGCCGAGTATGATAATTTTCATTAAAACTTGATTTCTATCACTTCGAATGATGCCAAATGAATAACTTACTTGAATTGGACCATTTTACACTATGTCCATTGTAGATTTGTGTCTCCGACAGTTCGTTTGGTTGCAGGGGACATTTTCAGTTTTTATGGCCAAAATGTGCTTTTCAGAGGCTGAAAAGCATGTTTTGGCCGAGTATGATGATTTTCATTAAAACTTAATTTCTATCACTTCGAATGATGCCAAATGAATAACTTACTTGAATTGGACCATTTTACACTATGTCCATTGTAGATTTGTGTCTCTGACAGTTCGTTTGGTTGCAGGGGACATATTCAGTTTTTATGGCCAAAATGTGCTTTTCAGGGGCTGAAAACCATGTTTTGGCCGAGTATGATAATTTTCATTAAAACTTGATTTCTATCCATTCGAATGATGCCAAATGAATAACTTACTTGAATTGGACCATTTTACACTATGTCCATTGTAGATTTGTGTCTCTGACAGTTCGTTTGGTTGCAGGGGACATATTCAGTTTTTATGGCCAAAATGTGCTTTTCAGGGGCTGAAAAGCATGTTTTGGCCGAGTATGATAATTTTCATTAAAACTTGATTTCTATCCATTCGAATGATGCCAAATGAATAACTTACTTGAATTGGACCATTTTACACTATGTCCATTGTAGATTTGTGTCTCTGACAGTTCGTTTGGTTGCAGGGGACATATTCAGTTTTTATGGCCAAAATGTGCTTTTCAGGGGCTGAAAAGCATGTTTTGGCCGAGTATGATAATTTTCATTAAAACTTGATTTCTATCACTTCGAATGATGCCAAATGAATAACTTACTTGAATTGGACCATTTTACACTATGTCCATTGTAGATTTGTGTCTCCGACAGTTCGTTTGGTTGCAGGGGACATTTTCAGTTTTTATGGCCAAAATGTGCTTTTCAGAGGCTGAAAAGCATGTTTTGGCCGAGTATGATAATTTTCATTAAAACTTGATTTCTATAACTTCGAATGATGCCAAATGAATAACTTACTTGAATTGGACCATTTTACACTATGTCCATTGTAGATTTGTGTCTCTGACAGTTCGTTTGGTTGCAGGGGACATATTCAGTTTTTATGGCCAAAATGTGCTTTTCAGGGGCTGAAAAGCACGTTTTGGCAGAGTATGATAATTTTCATTAAAACTTGATTTCTATCACTTCGAATGATGCCAAATGAATAACTTACTTGAATTGGACCATTTTACACTATGTCCATTGTAGATTTGTGTCTCTGACAGTTCGTTTGGTTGCAGGGGACATATTCACTTTTTATGGCCAAAATGTGCTTTTCAGGGGCTGAAAAGCATGTTTTGGCCGAGTATGATAATTTTCATTAAAACTTGATTTCTATCACTTCGAATGATGCCAAATGAATAACTTACTTGAATTGGACCATTTTACACTATGTCCATTGTAGATTTCTGTCTCCGACAGTTCGTTTGGTTGCAGGGGACATTTTCAGTTTTTATGGCCAAAATGTGCTTTTCAGAGGCTGAAAAGCATGTTTTGGCCGAGTATGATAATTTTCATTAAAACTTGATTTCTATCACTTCGAATGATGCCAAATGAATAACTTACTTGAATTGGACCATTTTACACTATGTCCATTGTAGATTTGTGTCTCTGACAGTTCGTTTGGTTGCAGGGGACATATTCAGTTTTTATGGCCAAAATGTGCTTTTCAGAGGCTGAAAAGCATGTTTTGGCCGAGTATGATGATTTTCATTAAAACTTAATTTCTATCACTTCGAATGATGCCAAATGAATAACTTACTTGAATTGGACCATTTTACACTATGTCCATTGTAGATTTGTGTCTCTGACAGTTCGTTTGGTTGCAGGGGACATATTCAGTTTTTATGGCCAAAATGTGCTTTTCAGGGGCTGAAAACCATGTTTTGGCTGAGTATGATAATTTTCATTAAAACTTGATTTCTATCCATTCGAATGATGCCAAATGAATAACTTACTTGAATTGGACCATTTTACACTATGTCCATTGTAGATTTGTGTCTCTGACAGTTCGTTTGGTTGCAGGGGACATATTCAGTTTTTATGGCCAAAATGTGCTTTTCAGGGGCTGAAAAGCATGTTTTGGCCGAGTATGATAATTTTCATTAAAACTTGATTTCTATCCATTCGAATGATGCCAAATGAATAACTTACTTGAATTGGACCATTTTACACTATGTCCATTGTAGATTTGTGTCTCTGACAGTTCGTTTGGTTGCAGGGGACATATTCAGTTTTTATGGCCAAAATGTGCTTTTCAGGGGCTGAAAAGCATGTTTTGGCCGAGTATGATAATTTTCATTAAAACTTGATTTCTATCACTTCGAATGATGCCAAATGAATAACTTACTTGAATTGGACCATTTTACACTATGTCCATTGTAGATTTGTGTCTCTGACAGTTCGTTTGGTTGCAGGGGACATTTTCAGTTTTTATGGCCAAAATGTGCTTTTCAGGGGCTGAAAAGCATGTTTTGGCCGAGTATGATAATTTTCATTAAAACTTGATTTCTATCACTTCGAATGATGCCAAATGAATAACTTACTTGAATTGGACCATTTTACACTATGTCCATTGTAGATTTGTGTCTCCGACAGTTCGTTTGGTTGCAGGGGACATTTTCAGTTTTTATGGCCAAAATGTGCTTTTCAGAGGCTGAAAAGCATGTTTTGGCCGAGTATGATAATTTTCATTAAAACTTGATTTCTATCCATTCGAATGATGCCAAATGAATAACTTACTTGAATTGGACCATTTTACACTATGTCCATTGTAGATTTGTGTCTCTGACAGTTCGTTTGGTTGCAGGGGACATATTCAGTTTTTATGGCCAAAATGTGCTTTTCAGGGGCTGAAAAGCATGTTTTGGCCGAGTATGATGATTTTCATTAAAACTTAATTTCTATCACTTCGAATGATGCCAAATGAATAACTTACTTGAATTGGACCATTTTACACTATGTCCATTGTAGATTTGTGTCTCTGACAGTTCGTTTGGTTGCAGGGGACATATTCAGTTTTTATGGCCAAAATGTGCTTTTCAGGGGCTGAAAACCATGTTTTGGCCGAGTATGATAATTTTCATTAAAACTTGATTTCTATCACTTCGAATGATGCCAAATGAATAACTTACTTGAATTGGACCATTTTACACTATGTCCATTGTAGATTTCTGTCTCCGACAGTTCGTTTGGTTGCAGGGGACATTTTCAGTTTTTATGGCCAAAATGTGCTTTTCAGAGGCTGAAAAGCATGTTTTGGCCGAGTATGATAATTTTCATTAAAACTTGATTTCTATCCATTCGAATGATGCCAAATGAATAACTTACTTGAATTGGACCATTTTACACTATGTCCATTGTAGATTTGTGTCTCTGACAGTTCGTTTGGTTGCAGGGGACATATTCAGTTTTTATGGCCAAAATGTGCTTTTCAGGGGCTGAAAAGCATGTTTTGGCCGAGTATGATAATTTTCATTAAAACTTGATTTCTATCCATTCGAATGATGCCAAATGAATAACTTACTTGAATTGGACCATTTTACACTATGTCCATTGTAGATTTGTGTCTCTGACAGTTCGTTTGGTTGCAGGGGACATTTTCAGTTTTTATGGCCAAAATGTGCTTTTCAGAGGCTGAAAAGCATGTTTTGGCCGAGTATGATAATTTTCATTAAAACTTGATTTCTATCACTTCGAATGATGCCAAATGAATAACTTACTTGAATTGGACCATTTTACACTATGTCCATTGTAGATTTGTGTCTCCGACAGTTCGTTTGGTTGCAGGGGACATATTCAGTTTTTATGGCCAAAATGTGCTTTTCAGGGGCTGAAAAGCATGTTTTGGCCGAGTATGATAATTTTCATTAAAACTTAATTTCTATCACTTTGAATGATGCCAAATGAATAACTTAGTTGAATTAGACCATTTTACACTATGTCCATTGTAGATTTGTGTCTCTGACAGTTCGTTTGGTTGCAGGGGACATATTCAGTTTTTATGGCCAAAATGTGCTTTTCAGGGGCTGAAAAGCATGTTTTGGCCGAGTATGATAATTTTCATTAAAACTTGATTTCTATCACTTCGAATGATGCCAAATGAATAACTTACTTGAATTGGACCATTTTACACTATGTCCATTGTAGATTTGTGTCTCCGACAGTTCGTTTGGTTGCAGGGGACATATTCAGTTTTTATGGCCAAAATGTGCTTTTCAGGGGCTGAAAAGCACGTTTTGGCAGAGTATGATAATTTTCATTAAAACTTGATTTCTATCCATTCGAATGATGCCAAATGAATAACTTACTTGAATTGGACCATTTTACACTATGTCCATTGTAGATTTGTGTCTCTGACAGTTCGTTTGGTTGCAGGGGACATATTCAGTTTTTATGGCCAAAATGTGCTTTTCAGGGGCTGAAAAGCATGTTTTGGCCGAGTATGATAATTTTCATTAAAACTTGATTTCTATCCATTCGAATGATGCCAAATGAATAACTTACTTGAATTGGACCATTTTACACTATGTCCATTGTAGATTTGTGTCTCTGACAGTTCGTTTGGTTGCAGGGGACATTTTCAGTTTTTATGGCCAAAATGTGCTTTTCAGAGGCTGAAAAGCATGTTTTGGCCGAGTATGATAATTTTCATTAAAACTTGATTTCTATCACTTCGAATGATGCCAAATGAATAACTTACTTGAATTGGACCATTTTACACTATGTCCATTGTAGATTTGTGTCTCCGACAGTTCGTTTGGTTGCAGGGGACATATTCAGTTTTTATGGCCAAAATGTGCTTTTCAGGGGCTGAAAAGCATGTTTTGGCCGAGTATGATAATTTTCATTAAAACTTGATTTCTATCCATTCGAATGATGCCAAATGAATAACTTACTTGAATTGGACAATTTTACACTATGTCCATTGTAGATTTGTGTCTCTGACAGTTCGTTTGGTTGCAGGGGACATATTCACTTTTTATGGCCAAAATGTGCTTTTCAGGGGCTGAAAAGCATGTTTTGGCCGAGTATGATAATTTTCATTAAAACTTGATTTCTATCACTTCGAATGATGCCAAATGAATAACTTACTTGAATTGGACCATTTTACACTATGTCCATTGTAGATTTCTGTCTCCGACAGTTCGTTTGGTTGCAGGGGACATTTTCAGTTTTTATGGCCAAAATGTGCTTTTCAGAGGCTGAAAAGCATGTTTTGGCCGAGTATGATAATTTTCATTAAAACTTGATTTCTATCACTTCGAATGATGCCAAATGAATAACTTACTTGAATTGGACCATTTTACACTATGTCCATTGTAGATTTGTGTCTCTGACAGTTCGTTTGGTTGCAGGGGACATATTCAGTTTTTATGGCCAAAATGTGCTTTTCAGAGGCTGAAAAGCATGTTTTGGCCGAGTATGATGATTTTCATTAAAACTTAATTTCTATCACTTCGAATGATGCCAAATGAATAACTTACTTGAATTGGACCATTTTACACTATGTCCATTGTAGATTTGTGTCTCTGACAGTTCGTTTGGTTGCAGGGGACATATTCAGTTTTTATGGCCAAAATGTGCTTTTCAGGGGCTGAAAACCATGTTTTGGCCGAGTATGATAATTTTCATTAAAACTTGATTTCTATCCATTCGAATGATGCCAAATGAATAACTTACTTGAATTGGACCATTTTACACTATGTCCATTGTAGATTTGTGTCTCTGACAGTTCGTTTGGTTGCAGGGGACATATTCAGTTTTTATGGCCAAAATGTGCTTTTCAAGGGCTGAAAAGCATGTTTTGGCCGAGTATGATAATTTTCATTAAAACTTGATTTCTATCCATTCGAATGATGCCAAATGAATAACTTACTTGAATTGGACCATTTTACACTATGTCCATTGTAGATTTGTGTCTCTGACAGTTCGTTTGGTTGCAGGGGACATATTCAGTTTTTATGGCCAAAATGTGCTTTTCAGGGGCTGAAAAGCATGTTTTGGCCGAGTATGATAATTTTCATTAAAACTTGATTTCTATCCATTCGAATGATGCCAAATGAATAACTTACTTGAATTGGACCATTTTACACTATGTCCATTGTAGATTTGTGTCTCTGACAGTTCGTTTGGTTGCAGGGGACATTTTCAGTTTTTATGGCCAAAATGTGCTTTTCAGGGGCTGAAAAGCATGTTTTGGCCGAGTATGATAATTTTCATTAAAACTTGATTTCTATCACTTCGAATGATGCCAAATGAATAACTTACTTGAATTGGACCATTTTACACTATGTCCATTGTAGATTTGTGTCTCCGACAGTTCGTTTGGTTGCAGGGGACATTTTCAGTTTTTATGGCCAAAATGTGCTTTTCAGAGGCTGAAAAGCATGTTTTGGCCGAGTATGATAATTTTCATTAAAACTTGATTTCTATCCATTCGAATGATGCCAAATGAATAACTTACTTGAATTGGACCATTTTACACTATGTCCATTGTAGATTTGTGTCTCTGACAGTTCGTTTGGTTGCAGGGGACATATTCAGTTTTTATGGCCAAAATGTGCTTTTCAGGGGCTGAAAAGCATGTTTTGGCCGAGTATGATGATTTTCATTAAAACTTAATTTCTATCACTTCGAATGATGCCAAATGAATAACTTACTTGAATTGGACCATTTTACACTATGTCCATTGTAGATTTGTGTCTCTGACAGTTCGTTTGGTTGCAGGGGACATATTCAGTTTTTATGGCCAAAATGTGCTTTTCAGGGGCTGAAAACCATGTTTTGGCCGAGTATGATAATTTTCATTAAAACTTGATTTCTATCACTTCGAATGATGCCAAATGAATAACTTACTTGAATTGGACCATTTTACACTATGTCCATTGTAGATTTCTGTCTCCGACAGTTCGTTTGGTTGCAGGGGACATTTTCAGTTTTTATGGCCAAAATGTGCTTTTCAGAGGCTGAAAAGCATGTTTTGGCCGAGTATGATAATTTTCATTAAAACTTGATTTCTATCCATTCGAATGATGCCAAATGAATAACTTACTTGAATTGGACCATTTTACACTATGTCCATTGTAGATTTGTGTCTCTGACAGTTCGTTTGGTTGCAGGGGACATATTCAGTTTTTATGGCCAAAATGTGCTTTTCAGGGGCTGAAAAGCATGTTTTGGCCGAGTATGATAATTTTCATTAAAACTTGATTTCTATCCATTCGAATGATGCCAAATGAATAACTTACTTGAATTGGACCATTTTACACTATGTCCATTGTAGATTTGTGTCTCTGACAGTTCGTTTGGTTGCAGGGGACATTTTCAGTTTTTATGGCCAAAATGTGCTTTTCAGAGGCTGAAAAGCATGTTTTGGCCGAGTATGATAATTTTCATTAAAACTTGATTTCTATCACTTCGAATGATGCCAAATGAATAACTTACTTGAATTGGACCATTTTACACTATGTCCATTGTAGATTTGTGTCTCCGACAGTTCGTTTGGTTGCAGGGGACATATTCAGTTTTTATGGCCAAAATGTGCTTTTCAGGGGCTGAAAAGCATGTTTTGGCCGAGTATGATAATTTTCATTAAAACTTGATTTCTATCCATTCGAATGATGCCAAATGAATAACTTACTTGAATTGGACAATTTTACACTATGTCCATTGTAGATTTGTGTCTCTGACAGTTCGTTTGGTTGCAGGGGACATATTCAGTTTTTATGGCCAAAATGTGCTTTTCAGGGGCTGAAAAGCATGTTTTGGCCGAGTATGATAATTTTCATTAAAACTTGATTTCTATCCATTCGAATGATGCCAAATGAATAACTTACTTGAATTGGACAATTTTACACTATGTCCATTGTAGATTTGTGTCTCTGACAGTTCGTTTGGTTGCAGGGGACTTATTCAGTTTTTATGGCCAAAATGTGCTTTTCAGGGGCTGAAAAGCATGTTTTGGCCGAGTATGATAATTTTCATTAAAACTTGATTTCTATCACTTCGAATGATGCCAAATGAATAACTTACTTGAATTGGACCATTTTACACTATGTCCATTGTAGATTTCTGTCTCCGACAGTTCGTTTGGTTGCAGGGGACATTTTCAGTTTTTATGGCCAAAATGTGCTTTTCAGAGGCTGAAAAGCATGTTTTGGCCGAGTATGATAATTTTCATTAAAACTTGATTTTTATCCATTCGAATGATGCCAAATGAATAACTTACTTGAATTGGACCATTTTACACTATGTCCATTGTAGATTTGTGTCTCTGACAGTTCGTTTGGTTGCAGGGGACATATTCAGTTTTTATGGCCAAAATGTGCTTTTCAGGGGCTGAAAAGCATGTTTTGGCCGAGTATGATAATTTTCATTAAAACTTGATTTCTATCCATTCGAATGATGCCAAATGAATAACTTACTTGAATTGGACCATTTTACACTATGTCCATTGTAGATTTGTGTCTCTGACAGTTCGTTTGGTTGCAGGGGACATTTTCAGTTTTTATGGCCAAAATGTGCTTTTCAGAGGCTGAAAAGCATGTTTTGGCCGAGTATGATAATTTTCATTAAAACTTGATTTCTATCACTTCGAATGATGCCAAATGAATAACTTACTTGAATTGGACCATTTTACACTATGTCCATTGTAGATTTGTGTCTCCGACAGTTCGTTTGGTTGCAGGGGACATATTCAGTTTTTATGGCCAAAATGTGCTTTTCAGGGGCTGAAAAGCATGTTTTGGCCGAGTATGATAATTTTCATTAAAACTTGATTTCTATCCATTCGAATGATGCCAAATGAATAACTTACTTGAATTGGACAATTTTACACTATGTCCATTGTAGATTTGTGTCTCCGACAGTTCGTTTGGTTGCAGGGGACTTATTCAGTTTTTATGGCCAAAATGTGCTTTTCAGGGGCTGAAAAGCATGTTTTGGCCGAGTATGATAATTTTCATTAAAACTTGATTTCTATCACTTCGAATGATGCCAAATGAATAACTTACTTGAATTGGACCATTTTACACTATGTCCATTGTAGATTTGTGTCTCCGACATCGTTTGGTTGCAGGGGACATTTTCAGTTTTTATGGCCAAAATGTGCTTTTCAGAGGCTGAAAAGCATGTTTTGGCCGAGTATGATAATTTTCATTAAAACTTGATTTCTATCACTTCGAATGATGCCAAATGAATAACTTACTTGAATTGGACCATTTTACACTATGTCCATTGTAGATTTGTGTCTCCGACCGTTCGTTTGGTTGCAGGGGACATTTTCAGTTTTTATGGCCAAAATGTGCTTTTCAGAGGCTGAAAAGCATGTTTTGGCCGAGTATGATAATTTTCATTAAAACTTGATTTCTATAACTTCGAATGATGCCAAATGAATAACTTACTTGAATTGGACCATTTTACACTATGTCCATTGTAGATTTGTGTCTCTGACAGTTCGTTTGGTTGCAGGGGACATATTCAGTTTTTATGGCCAAAATGTGCTTTTCAGGGGCTGAAAAGCACGTTTTGGCAGAGTATGATAATTTTCATTAAAACTTGATTTCTATCCATTCGAATGATGCCAAATGAATAACTTACTTGAATTGGACCATTTTACACTATGTCCATTGTAGATTTGTGTCTCTGACAGTTCGTTTGGTTGCAGGGGACATATTCACTTTTTATGGCCAAAATGTGCTTTTCAGGGGCTGAAAAGCATGTTTTGGCCGAGTATGATAATTTTCATTAAAACTTAATTTCTATCACTTTGAATGATGCCAAATGAATAACTTAGTTGAATTAGACCATTTTACACTATGTCCATTGTAGATTTGTGTCTCTGACAGTTCGTTTGGTTGCAGGGGACATATTCAGTTTTTATGGCCAAAATGTGCTTTTCAGGGGCTGAAAAGCATGTTTTGGCCGAGTATGATAATTTTCATTAAAACTTGATTTCTATCACTTCGAATGATGCCAAATGAATAACTTACTTGAATTGGACCATTTTACACTATGTCCATTGTAGATTTGTGTCTCCGACAGTTCGTTTGGTTGCAGGGGACATATTCAGTTTTTATGGCCAAAATGTGCTTTTCAGGGGCTGAAAAGCACGTTTTGGCAGAGTATGATAATTTTCATTAAAACTTGATTTCTATCCATTCGAATGATGCCAAATGAATAACTTACTTGAATTGGACCATTTTACACTATGTCCATTGTAGATTTGTGTCTCTGACAGTTCGTTTGGTTGCAGGGGACATATTCAGTTTTTATGGCCAAAATGTGCTTTTCAGGGGCTGAAAAGCATGTTTTGGCCGAGTATGATAATTTTCATTAAAACTTGATTTCTATCACTTCGAATGATGCCAAATGAATAACTTACTTGAATTGGACCATTTTACACTATGTCCATTGTAGATTTGTGTCTCCGACAGTTCGTTTGGTTGCAGGGGACATTTTCAGTTTTTATTGCCAAAATGTGCTTTTCAGAGGCTGAAAAGCATGTTTTGGCCGAGTATGATAATTTTCATTAAAACTTGATTTCTATCACTTCGAATGATGCCAAATGAATAACTTACTTGAATTGGACCATTTTACACTATGTCCATTGTAGATTTGTGTCTCTGACAGTTCGTTTGGTTGCAGGGGACATTTTCAGTTTTTATGGCCAAAATGTGCTTTTCAGAGGCTGAAAAGCATGTTTTGGCCGAGTATGATAATTTTCATTAAAACTTGATTTCTATCACTTCGAATGATGCCAAATGAATAACTTACTTGAATTGGACCATTTTACACTATGTCCATTGTAGATTTGTGTCTCCGACAGTTCGTTTGGTTGCAGGGGACATTTTCAGTTTTTATGGCCAAAATGTGCTTTTCAGAGGCTGAAAAGCATGTTTTGGCCGAGTATGATGATTTTCATTAAAACTTAATTTCTATCACTTCGAATGATGCCAAATGAATAACTTACTTGAATTGGACCATTTTACACTATGTCCATTGTAGATTTGTGTCTCTGACAGTTCGTTTGGTTGCAGGGGACATATTCAGTTTTTATGGCCAAAATGTGCTTTTCAGGGGCTGAAAAGCATGTTTTGGCCGAGTATGATAATTTTCATTAAAACTTGATTTCTATCACTTCGAATGATGCCAAATGAATAACTTACTTGAATTGGACCATTTTACACTATGTCCATTGTAGATTTGTGTCTCCGACAGTTCGTTTGGTTGCAGGGGACATATTCAGTTTTTATGGCCAAAATGTGCTTTTCAGGGGCTGAAAAGCACGTTTTGGCAGAGTATGATAATTTTCATTAAAACTTGATTTCTATCCATTCGAATGATGCCAAATGAATCACTTACTTGAATTGGACCATTTTACACTATATCCATTGTAGATTTGTGTCTCTGACAGTTCGTTTGGTTGCAGGGGACATATTCACTTTTTATGGCCAAAATGTGCTTTTCAGGGGCTGAAAAGCATGTTTTGGCCGAGTATGATAATTTTCATTAAAACTTAATTTCTATCACTTTGAATGATGCCAAATGAATAACTTAGTTGAATTGGACCATTTTACACTATGTCCATTGTAGATTTGTGTCTCTGACAGTTCGTTTGGTTGCAGGGGACATATTCAGTTTTTATGGCCAAAATGTGCTTTTCAGGGGCTGAAAAGCATGTTTTGGCCGAGTATGATAATTTTCATTAAAACTTGATTTCTATCACTTCGAATGATGCCAAATGAATAACTTACTTGAATTGGACCATTTTACACTATGTCCATTGTAGATTTGTGTCTCCGACAGTTCGTTTGGTTGCAGGGGACATTTTCAGTTTTTATGGCCAAAATGTGCTTTTCAGAGGCTGAAAAGCATGTTTTGGCCGAGTATGATAATTTTCATTAAAACTTGATTTCTATCACTTCGAATGATGCCAAATGAATAACTTACTTGAATTGGACCATTTTACACTATGTCCATTGTAGATTTGTGTCTCTGACAGTTCGTTTGGTTGCAGGGGACATATTCAGTTTTTATGGCCAAAATGTGCTTTTCAGGGGCTGAAAAGCATGTTTTGGCCGAGTATGATGATTTTCATTAAAAATTGATTTCTATCACTTCGAATGATGCCAAATGAATAACTTACTTGAATTGGACCATTTTACACTATGTCCATTGTAGATTTGTGTCTCCGACAGTTCGTTTGGTTGCAGGGGACATTTTCAGTTTTTATGGCCAAAATGTGTTTTTCAGAGGCTGAAAAGCATGTTTTGGCCGAATATGATGATTTTCATTAAAACTTAATTTCTATCACTTCGAATGATGCCAAATGAATAACTTACTTGAATTGGACCATTTTACACTATGTCCATTGTAGATTTGTGTCTCTGACAGTTCGTTTGGTTGCAGGGGACATATTCAGTTTTTATGGCCAAAATGTGCTTTTCAGGGGCTGAAAACCATGTTTTGGCCGAGTATGATAATTTTCATTAAAACTTGATTTCTATCCATTCGAATGATGCCAAATGAATAACTTACTTGAATTGGACCATTTTACACTATGTCCATTGTAGATTTGTGTCTCTGACAGTTCGTTTGGTTGCAGGGGACATATTCAGTTTTTATGGCCAAAATGTGCTTTTCAGGGGCTGAAAAGCATGTTTTGGCCGAGTATGATAATTTTCATTAAAACTTGATTTCTATCCATTCAAATGATGCCAAATGAATAACTTACTTGAATTGGACCATTTTACACTATGTCCATTGTAGATTTGTGTCTCTGACAGTTCGTTTGGTTGCAGGGGACATATTCAGTTTTTATGGCCAAAATGTGCTTTTCAGGGGCTGAAAAGCATGTTTTGGCCGAGTATGATAATTTTCATTAAAACTTGATTTCTATCACTTCGAATGATGCCAAATGAATAACTTACTTGAATTGGACCATTTTACACTATGTCCATTGTAGATTTCTGTCTCCGACAGTTCGTTTGGTTGCAGGGGACATTTTCAGTTTTTATGGCCAAAATGTGCTTTTCAGAGGCTGAAAAGCATGTTTTGGCCGAGTATGATAATTTTCATTAAAACTTGATTTCTATAACTTCGAATGATGCCAAATGAATAACTTACTTGAATTGGACCATTTTACACTATGTCCATTGTAGATTTGTGTCTCTGACAGTTCGTTTGGTTGCAGGGGACATATTCAGTTTTTATGGCCAAAATGTGCTTTTCAGGGGCTGAAAAGCATGTTTTGGCCGAGTATGATAATTTTCATTAAAACTTGATTTCTATCCATTCGAATGATGCCAAATGAATAACTTACTTGAATTGGACCATTTTACACTATGTCCATTGTAGATTTGTGTCTCTGACAGTTCGTTTGGTTGCAGGGGACATATTCACTTTTTATGGCCAAAATGTGCTTTTCAGGGGCTGAAAAGCATGTTTTGGCAGAGTATGATAATTTTCATTAAAACTTGATTTCTATCACTTCGAATGATGCCAAATGAATAACTTACTTGAATTGGACCATTTTACACTATGTCCATTGTAGATTTGTGTCTCCGACAGTTCGTTTGGTTGCAGGGGACATTTTCAGTTTTTATGGCCAAAATGTGCTTTTCAGAGGCTGAAAAGCATGTTTTGGCCGAGTATGATAATTTGCATTAAAACTTGATTTCTATCACTTCGAATGATGCCAAATGAATAACTTACTTGAATTGGACCATTTTACACTATGTCCATTGTAGATTTGTGTCTCCGACAGTTTGTTTGGTTGCAGGGGACATTTTCAGTTTTTATGGCCAAAATGTGCTTTTCAGAGGCTGAAAAGCATGTTTTGGCCGAGTATGATGATTTTCATTAAAACTTGATTTCTATCACTTCGAATGATGCCAAATGAATAACTTACTTGAATTGGACCATTTTACACTATGTCCATTGTAGATTTGTGTCTCTGACAGTTCGTTTGGTTGCAGGGGACATATTCAGTTTTTATGGCCAAAATGTGCTTTTCAGGGGCTGAAAAGCATGTTTTGGCCGAGTATGATAATTTTCATTAAAACTTGATTTCTATCCATTCGAATGATGCCAAATGAATAACTTACTTGAATTGGACCATTTTACACTATGTCCATTGTAGATTTGTGTCTCTGACAGTTCGTTTGGTTGCAGGGGACATTTTCAGTTTTTATGGCCAAAATGTGCTTTTCAGAGGCTGAAAAGCACGTTTTGGCCGAGTATGATAATTTTCATTAAAACTTGATTTCTATCCATTCGAATGATGCCAAATGAATAACTTACTTGAATTGGACCATTTTACACTATGTCCATTGTAGATTTGTGTCTCTGACAGTTCGTTTGGTTGCAGGGGACATATTCACTTTTTATGGCCAAAATGTGCTTTTCAGGGGCTGAAAAGCATGTTTTGGCCGAGTATGATAATTTTCATTAAAACTTAATTTCTATCACTTTGAATGATGCCAAATGAATAACTTAGTTGAATTGGACCATTTTACACTATGTCCATTGTAGATTTGTGTCTCTGACAGTTCGTTTGGTTGCAGGGGACATATTCAGTTTTTATGGCCAAAATGTGCTTTTCAGGGGCTGAAAAGCATGTTTTGGCCGAGTATGATAATTTTCATTAAAACTTGATTTCTATCACTTCGAATGATGCCAAATGAATAACTTACTTGAATTGGACCATTTTACACTATGTCCATTGTAGATTTGTGTCTCCGACAGTTCGTTTGGTTGCAGGGGACATTTTCAGTTTTTATTGCCAAAATGTGCTTTTCAGAGGCTGAAAAGCATGTTTTGGCCGAGTATGATAATTTTCATTAAAACTTGATTTCTATCCATTCGAATGATGCCAAATGAATAACTTACTTGAATTGGACCATTTTACACTATGTCCATTGTAGATTTGTGTCTCTGACAGTTCGTTTGGTTGCAGGGGACATTTTCAGTTTTTATGGCCAAAATGTGCTTTTCAGAGGCTGAAAAGCATGTTTTGGCCGAGTATGGTAATTTTCATTAAAACTTGATTTCTATCACTTCGAATGATGCCAAATGAATAACTTACTTGAATTGGACCATTTTACACTATGTCCATTGTAGATTTGTGTCTCCGACAGTTTGTTTGGTTGCAGGGGACATATTCAGTTTTTATGGCCAAAATGTGCTTTTCAGGGGCTGAAAAGCATGTTTTGGCCGAGTATGGTAATTTTCATTAAAACTTGATTTCTATCACTTCGAATGATGCCAAATGAATAACTTACTTGAATTGGACCATTTTACACTATGTCCATTGTAGATTTGTGTCTCCGACAGTTCGTTTGGTTGCAGGGGACATTTTCAGTTTTTATTGCCAAAATGTGCTTTTCAGAGGCTGAAAAGCATGTTTTGGCCGAGTATGATAATTTTCATTAAAACTTGATTTCTATCCATTCGAATGATGCCAAATGAATAACTTACTTGAATTGGACCATTTTACACTATTTCCATTGTAGATTTGTGTCTCTGACAGTTCGTTTGGTTGCAGGGGACATTTTCAGTTTTTATGGCCAAAATGTGCTTTTCAGAGGCTGAAAAGCATGTTTTGGCCGAGTATGGTAATTTTCATTAAAACTTGATTTCTATCACTTCGAATGATGCCAAATGAATAACTTACTTGAATTGGACCATTTTACACTATGTCCATTGTAGATTTGTGTCTCCGACAGTTCGTTTGGTTGCAGGGGACATATTCAGTTTTTATGGCCAAAATGTGCTTTTCAGGGGCTGAAAAGCATGTTTTGGCCGAGTATGATAATTTTCATTAAAACTTGATTTCTATCCATTCGAATGATGCCAAATGAATAACTTACTTGAATTGGACAATTTTACACTATGTCCATTGTAGATTTGTGTCTCTGACAGTTCGTTTGGTTGCAGGGGACTTATTCAGTTTTTATGGCCAAAATGTGCTTTTCAGGGGCTGAAAAGCATGTTTTGGCCGAGTATGATAATTTTCATTAAAACTTGATTTCTATCACTTCGAATGATGCCAAATGAATAACTTACTTGAATTGGACCATTTTACACTATGTCCATTGTAGATTTGTGTCTCCGACAGTTCGTTTGGTTGCAGGGGACATTTTCAGTTTTTATGGCCAAAATGTGCTTTTCAGAGGCTGAAAAGCATGTTTTGGCCGAGTATGATAATTTTCATTAAAACTTGATTTCTATCACTTCGAATGATGCCAAATGAATAACTTACTTGAATTGGACCATTTTACACTATGTCCATTGTAGATTTGTGTCTCCGACAGTTCGTTTGGTTGCGGGGGACATTTTCAGTTTTTATGGCCAAAATGTGCTTTTCAGAGGCTGAAAAGCATGTTTTGGCCGAGTATGATGATTTTCATTAAAACTTTATTTCTATCACTTCGAATGATGCCAAATGAATAACTTACTTGAATTGGACCATTTTACACTATGTCCATTGTAGATTTGTGTCTCTGACAGTTCGTTTGGTTGCAGGGGACATATTCAGTTTTTATGGCCAAAATGTGCTTTTCAGGGGCTTAAAAGCATGTTTTGGCCGAGTATGATAATTTTCATTAAAACTTGATTTCTATCCATTCGAATGATGCCAAATGAATAACTTACTTGAATTGGACCATTTTACACTATGTCCATTGTAGATTTGTGTCTCTGACAGTTCGTTTGGTTGCAGGGGACATATTCACTTTTTATGGCCAAAATGTGCTTTTCAGGGGCTGAAAAGCATGTTTTGGCCGAGTATGATAATTTTCATTAAAACTTAATTTCTATCACTTTGAATGATGCCAAATGAATAACTTACTTGAATTGGACCATTTTACACTATGTCCATTGTAGATTTGTGTCTCCGACAGTTCGTTTGGTTGCGGGGGACATTTTCAGTTTTTATGGCCAAAATGTGCTTTTCAGAGGCTGAAAAGCATGTTTTGGCCGAGTATGATGATTTTCATTAAAACTTTATTTCTATCACTTCGAATGATGCCAAATGAATAACTTACTTGAATTGGACCATTTTACACTATGTCCATTGTAGATTTGTGTCTCTGACAGTTCGTTTGGTTGCAGGGGACATATTCAGTTTTTATGGCCAAAATGTGCTTTTCAGGGGCTGAAAAGCATGTTTTGGCCGAGTATGATAATTTTCATTAAAACTTGATTTCTATCCATTCGAATGATGCCAAATGAATAACTTACTTGAATTGGACCATTTTACACTATGTCCATTGTAGATTTGTGTCTCTGACAGTTTGTTTGGTTGCAGGGGACATATTCACTTTTTATGGCCAAAATGTGCTTTTCAGGGGCTGAAAAGCATGTTTTGGCCGAGTATGATAATTTTCATTAAAACTTAATTTCTATCACTTTGAATGATGCCAAATGAATAACTTAGTTGAATTGGACCATTTTACACTATGTCCATTGTAGATTTGTGTCTCTGACAGTTCGTTTGGTTGCAGGGGACATATTCAGTTTTTATGGCCAAAATGTGCTTTTCAGGGGCTGAAAAGCATGTTTTGGCCGAGTATGATAATTTTCATTAAAACTTGATTTCTATCCATTCGAATGATGCCAAATGAATAACTTACTTGAATTGGACCATTTTACACTATGTCCATTGTAGATTTGTGTCTCTGACAGTTCGTTTGGTTGCAGGGGACATTTTCAGTTTTTATGGCCAAAATGTGCTTTTCAGAGGCTGAAAAGCATGTTTTGGCCGAGTATGATAATTTTCATTAAAACTTGATTTCTATCACTTCGAATGATGCCAAATGAATAACTTACTTGAATTGGACCATTTTACACTATGTCCATTGTAGATTTGTGTCTCCGACAGTTCGTTTGGTTGCAGGGGACATTTTCAGTTTTTATGGCCAAAATGTGCTTTTCAGAGGCTGAAAAGCATGTTTTGGCCGAGTATGATGATTTTCATTAAAACTTAATTTCTATCACTTCGAATGATGCCAAATGAATAACTTACTTGAATTGGACCATTTTACACTATGTCCATTGTAGATTTGTGTCTCTGACAGTTCGTTTGGTTGCAGGGGACATATTCAGTTTTTATGGCCAAAATGTGCTTTTCAGGGGCTGAAAACCATGTTTTGGCCGAGTATGATAATTTTCATTAAAACTTGATTTCTATCCATTCGAATGATGCCAAATGAATAACTTACTTGAATTGGACCATTTTACACTATGTCCATTGTAGATTTGTGTCTCTGACAGTTCGTTTGGTTGCAGGGGACTTATTCAGTTTTTATGGCCAAAATGTGCTTTTCAGGGGCTGAAAAGCATGTTTTGGCCGAGTATGATAATTTTCATTAAAACTTGATTTCTATCACTTCGAATGATGCCAAATGAATAACTTACTTGAATTGGACCATTTTACACTATGTCCATTGTAGATTTCTGTCTCCGACAGTTCGTTTGGTTGCAGGGGACATTTTCAGTTTTTATGGCCAAAATGTGCTTTTCAGAGGCTGAAAAGCATGTTTTGGCCGAGTATGATAATTTTCATTAAAACTTGATTTTTATCCATTCGAATGATGCCAAATGAATAACTTACTTGAATTGGACCATTTTACACTATGTCCATTGTAGATTTGTGTCTCTGACAGTTCGTTTGGTTGCAGGGGACATATTCAGTTTTTATGGCCAAAATGTGCTTTTCAGGGGCTGAAAAGCATGTTTTGGCCGAGTATGATAATTTTCATTAAAACTTGATTTCTATCCATTCGAATGATGCCAAATGAATAACTTACTTGAATTGGACCATTTTACACTATGTCCATTGTAGATTTGTGTCTCTGACAGTTCGTTTGGTTGCAGGGGACATATTCACTTTTTATGGCCAAAATGTGCTTTTCAGGGGCTGAAAAGCATGTTTTGGCCGAGTATGATAATTTTCATTAAAACTTAATTTCTATCACTTTGAATGATGCCAAATGAATTACTTAGTTGAATTGGACCATTTTACACTATGTCCATTGTAGATTTGTGTCTCTGACAGTTCGTTTGGTTGCAGGGGACATATTCAGTTTTTATGGCCAAAATGTGCTTTTCAGGGGCTGAAAAGCATGTTTTGGCAGAGTATGATAATTTTCATTAAAACTTGATTTCTATCACTTCGAATGATGCCAAATGAATAACTTACTTGAATTGGACCATTTTACACTATGTCCATTGTAGATTTGTGTCTCCGACAGTTCGTTTGGTTGCAGGGGACATTTTCAGTTTTTATGGCCAAAATGTGCTTTTCAGAGGCTGAAAAGCATGTTTTGGCCGAGTATGATAATTTGCATTAAAACTTGATTTCTATCACTTCGAATGATGCCAAATGAATAACTTACTTGAATTGGACCATTTTACACTATGTCCATTGTAGATTTGTGTCTCCGACAGTTTGTTTGGTTGCAGGGGACATTTTCAGTTTTTATGGCCAAAATGTGCTTTTCAGAGGCTGAAAAGCATGTTTTGGCCGAGTATGATGATTTTCATTAAAACTTGATTTCTATCACTTCGAATGATGCCAAATGAATAACTTACTTGAATTGGACCATTTTACACTATGTCCATTGTAGATTTGTGTCTCTGACAGTTCGTTTGGTTGCAGGGGACATATTCAGTTTTTATGGCCAAAATGTGCTTTTCAGGGGCTGAAAAGCATGTTTTGGCCGAGTATGATAATTTTCATTAAAACTTGATTTCTATCCATTCGAATGATGCCAAATGAATAACTTACTTGAATTGGACCATTTTACACTATGTCCATTGTAGATTTGTGTCTCTGACAGTTCGTTTGGTTGCAGGGGACATTTTCAGTTTTTATGGCCAAAATGTGCTTTTCAGAGGCTGAAAAGCACGTTTTGGCCGAGTATGATAATTTTCATTAAAACTTGATTTCTATCCATTCGAATGATGCCAAATGAATAACTTACTTGAATTGGACCATTTTACACTATGTCCATTGTAGATTTGTGTCTCTGACAGTTCGTTTGGTTGCAGGGGACATATTCACTTTTTATGGCCAAAATGTGCTTTTCAGGGGCTGAAAAGCATGTTTTGGCCGAGTATGATAATTTTCATTAAAACTTAATTTCTATCACTTTGAATGATGCCAAATGAATAACTTAGTTGAATTGGACCATTTTACACTATGTCCATTGTAGATTTGTGTCTCTGACAGTTCGTTTGGTTGCAGGGGACATATTCAGTTTTTATGGCCAAAATGTGCTTTTCAGGGGCTGAAAAGCATGTTTTGGCCGAGTATGATAATTTTCATTAAAACTTGATTTCTATCACTTCGAATGATGCCAAATGAATAACTTACTTGAATTGGACCATTTTACACTATGTCCATTGTAGATTTGTGTCTCCGACAGTTCGTTTGGTTGCAGGGGACATTTTCAGTTTTTATTGCCAAAATGTGCTTTTCAGAGGCTGAAAAGCATGTTTTGGCCGAGTATGATAATTTTCATTAAAACTTGATTTCTATCCATTCGAATGATGCCAAATGAATAACTTACTTGAATTGGACCATTTTACACTATGTCCATTGTAGATTTGTGTCTCTGACAGTTCGTTTGGTTGCAGGGGACATTTTCAGTTTTTATGGCCAAAATGTGCTTTTCAGAGGCTGAAAAGCATGTTTTGGCCGAGTATGGTAATTTTCATTAAAACTTGATTTCTATCACTTCGAATGATGCCAAATGAATAACTTACTTGAATTGGACCATTTTACACTATGTCCATTGTAGATTTGTGTCTCCGACAGTTCGTTTGGTTGCAGGGGACATATTCAGTTTTTATGGCCAAAATGTGCTTTTCAGGGGCTGAAAAGCATGTTTTGGCCGAGTATGGTAATTTTCATTAAAACTTGATTTCTATCACTTCGAATGATGCCAAATGAATAACTTACTTGAATTGGACCATTTTACACTATGTCCATTGTAGATTTGTGTCTCCGACAGTTCGTTTGGTTGCAGGGGACATTTTCAGTTTTTATTGCCAAAATGTGCTTTTCAGAGGCTGAAAAGCATGTTTTGGCCGAGTATGATAATTTTCATTAAAACTTGATTTCTATCCATTCGAATGATGCCAAATGAATAACTTACTTGAATTGGACCATTTTACACTATGTCCATTGTAGATTTGTGTCTCTGACAGTTCGTTTGGTTGCAGGGGACATTTTCAGTTTTTATGGCCAAAATGTGCTTTTCAGAGGCTGAAAAGCATGTTTTGGCCGAGTATGGTAATTTTCATTAAAACTTGATTTCTATCACTTCGAATGATGCCAAATGAATAACTTACTTGAATTGGACCATTTTACACTATGTCCATTGTAGATTTGTGTCTCCGACAGTTCGTTTGGTTGCAGGGGACATATTCAGTTTTTATGGCCAAAATGTGCTTTTCAGGGGCTGAAAAGCATGTTTTGGCCGAGTATGATAATTTTCATTAAAACTTGATTTCTATCCATTCGAATGATGCCAAATGAATAACTTACTTGAATTGGACAATTTTACACTATGTCCATTGTAGATTTGTGTCTCTGACAGTTCGTTTGGTTGCAGGGGACTTATTCAGTTTTTATGGCCAAAATGTGCTTTTCAGGGGCTGAAAAGCATGTTTTGGCCGAGTATGATAATTTTCATTAAAACTTGATTTCTATCACTTCGAATGATGCCAAATGAATAACTTACTTGAATTGGACCATTTTACACTATGTCCATTGTAGATTTGTGTCTCCGACAGTTCGTTTGGTTGCAGGGGACATTTTCAGTTTTTATGGCCAAAATGTGCTTTTCAGAGGCTGAAAAGCATGTTTTGGCCGAGTATGATAATTTTCATTAAAACTTGATTTCTATCACTTCGAATGATGCCAAATGAATAACTTACTTGAATTGGACCATTTTACACTATGTCCATTGTAGATTTGTGTCTCCGACAGTTCGTTTGGTTGCGGGGGACATTTTCAGTTTTTATGGCCAAAATGTGCTTTTCAGAGGCTGAAAAGCATGTTTTGGCCGAGTATGATGATTTTCATTAAAACTTTATTTCTATCACTTCGAATGATGCCAAATGAATAACTTACTTGAATTGGACCATTTTACACTATGTCCATTGTAGATTTGTGTCTCTGACAGTTCGTTTGGTTGCAGGGGACATATTCAGTTTTTATGGCCAAAATGTGCTTTTCAGGGGCTGAAAAGCATGTTTTGGCCGAGTATGATAATTTTCATTAAAACTTGATTTCTATCCATTCGAATGATGCCAAATGAATAACTTACTTGAATTGGACCATTTTACACTATGTCCATTGTAGATTTGTGTCTCTGACAGTTCGTTTGGTTGCAGGGGACATATTCACTTTTTATGGCCAAAATGTGCTTTTCAGGGGCTGAAAAGCATGTTTTGGCCGAGTATGATAATTTTCATTAAAACTTAATTTCTATCACTTTGAATGATGCCAAATGAATAACTTACTTGAATTGGACCATTTTACACTATGTCCATTGTAGATTTGTGTCTCCGACAGTTCGTTTGGTTGCGGGGGACATTTTCAGTTTTTATGGCCAAAATGTGCTTTTCAGAGGCTGAAAAGCATGTTTTGGCCGAGTATGATGATTTTCATTAAAACTTTATTTCTATCACTTCGAATGATGCCAAATGAATAACTTACTTGAATTGGACCATTTTACACTATGTCCATTGTAGATTTGTGTCTCTGACAGTTCGTTTGGTTGCAGGGGACATATTCAGTTTTTATGGCCAAAATGTGCTTTTCAGGGGCTGAAAAGCATGTTTTGGCCGAGTATGATAATTTTCATTAAAACTTGATTTCTATCCATTCGAATGATGCCAAATGAATAACTTACTTGAATTGGACCATTTTACACTATGTCCATTGTAGATTTGTGTCTCTGACAGTTTGTTTGGTTGCAGGGGACATATTCACTTTTTATGGCCAAAATGTGCTTTTCAGGGGCTGAAAAGCATGTTTTGGCCGAGTATGATAATTTTCATTAAAACTTAATTTCTATCACTTTGAATGATGCCAAATGAATAACTTAGTTGAATTGGACCATTTTACACTATGTCCATTGTAGATTTGTGTCTCTGACAGTTCGTTTGGTTGCAGGGGACATTTTCAGTTTTTATGGCCAAAATGTGCTTTTCAGAGGCTGAAAAGCATGTTTTGGCCGAGTATGGTAATTTTCATTAAAACTTGATTTCTATCACTTCGAATGATGCCAAATGAATAACTTACTTGAATTGGACCATTTTACACTATGTCCATTGTAGATTTGTGTCTCCGACAGTTCGTTTGGTTGCAGGGGACATATTCAGTTTTTATGGCCAAAATGTGCTTTTCAGGGGCTGAAAAGCATGTTTTGGCCGAGTATGATAATTTTCATTAAAACTTGATTTCTATCCATTCGAATGATGCCAAATGAATAACTTACTTGAATTGGACAATTTTACACTATGTCCATTGTAGATTTGTGTCTCTGACAGTTCGTTTGGTTGCAGGGGACTTATTCAGTTTTTATGGCCAAAATGTGCTTTTCAGGGGCTGAAAAGCATGTTTTGGCCGAGTATGATAATTTTCATTAAAACTTGATTTCTATCACTTCGAATGATGCCAAATGAATAACTTACTTGAATTGGACCATTTTACACTATGTCCATTGTAGATTTGTGTCTCCGACAGTTCGTTTGGTTGCAGGGGACATTTTCAGTTTTTATGGCCAAAATGTGCTTTTCAGAGGCTGAAAAGCATGTTTTGGCCGAGTATGATAATTTTCATTAAAACTTGATTTCTATCACTTCGAATGATGCCAAATGAATAACTTACTTGAATTGGACCATTTTACACTATGTCCATTGTAGATTTGTGTCTCCGACAGTTCGTTTGGTTGCGGGGGACATTTTCAGTTTTTATGGCCAAAATGTGCTTTTCAGAGGCTGAAAAGCATGTTTTGGCCGAGTATGATGATTTTCATTAAAACTTTATTTCTATCACTTCGAATGATGCCAAATGAATAACTTACTTGAATTGGACCATTTTACACTATGTCCATTGTAGATTTGTGTCTCTGACAGTTCGTTTGGTTGCAGGGGACATATTCAGTTTTTATGGCCAAAATGTGCTTTTCAGGGGCTGAAAAGCATGTTTTGGCCGAGTATGATAATTTTCATTAAAACTTGATTTCTATCCATTCGAATGATGCCAAATGAATAACTTACTTGAATTGGACCATTTTACACTATGTCCATTGTAGATTTGTGTCTCTGACAGTTCGTTTGGTTGCAGGGGACATATTCACTTTTTATGGCCAAAATGTGCTTTTCAGGGGCTGAAAAGCATGTTTTGGCCGAGTATGATAATTTTCATTAAAACTTAATTTCTATCACTTTGAATGATGCCAAATGAATAACTTACTTGAATTGGACCATTTTACACTATGTCCATTGTAGATTTGTGTCTCCGACAGTTCGTTTGGTTGCGGGGGACATTTTCAGTTTTTATGGCCAAAATGTGCTTTTCAGAGGCTGAAAAGCATGTTTTGGCCGAGTATGATGATTTTCATTAAAACTTTATTTCTATCACTTCGAATGATGCCAAATGAATAACTTACTTGAATTGGACCATTTTACACTATGTCCATTGTAGATTTGTGTCTCTGACAGTTCGTTTGGTTGCAGGGGACATATTCAGTTTTTATGGCCAAAATGTGCTTTTCAGGGGCTGAAAAGCATGTTTTGGCCGAGTATGATAATTTTCATTAAAACTTGATTTCTATCCATTCGAATGATGCCAAATGAATAACTTACTTGAATTGGACCATTTTACACTATGTCCATTGTAGATTTGTGTCTCTGACAGTTTGTTTGGTTGCAGGGGACATATTCACTTTTTATGGCCAAAATGTGCTTTTCAGGGGCTGAAAAGCATGTTTTGGCCGAGTATGATAATTTTCATTAAAACTTAATTTCTATCACTTTGAATGATGCCAAATGAATAACTTAGTTGAATTGGACCATTTTACACTATGTCCATTGTAGATTTGTGTCTCTGACAGTTCGTTTGGTTGCAGGGGACATATTCAGTTTTTATGGCCAAAATGTGCTTTTCAGGGGCTGAAAAGCATGTTTTGGCCGAGTATGATAATTTTCATTAAAACTTGATTTCTATCCATTCGAATGATGCCAAATGAATAACTTACTTGAATTGGACCATTTTACACTATGTCCATTGTAGATTTGTGTCTCTGACAGTTCGTTTGGTTGCAGGGGACATTTTCAGTTTTTATGGCCAAAATGTGCTTTTCAGAGGCTGAAAAGCATGTTTTGGCCGAGTATGATAATTTTCATTAAAACTTGATTTCTATCACTTCGAATGATGCCAAATGAATAACTTACTTGAATTGGACCATTTTACACTATGTCCATTGTAGATTTGTGTCTCCGACAGTTCGTTTGGTTGCAGGGGACATTTTCAGTTTTTATGGCCAAAATGTGCTTTTCAGAGGCTGAAAAGCATGTTTTGGCCGAGTATGATGATTTTCATTAAAACTTAATTTCTATCACTTCGAATGATGCCAAATGAATAACTTACTTGAATTGGACCATTTTACACTATGTCCATTGTAGATTTGTGTCTCTGACAGTTCGTTTGGTTGCAGGGGACATATTCAGTTTTTATGGCCAAAATGTGCTTTTCAGGGGCTGAAAACCATGTTTTGGCCGAGTATGATAATTTTCATTAAAACTTGATTTCTATCCATTCGAATGATGCCAAATGAATAACTTACTTGAATTGGACCATTTTACACTATGTCCATTGTAGATTTGTGTCTCTGACAGTTCGTTTGGTTGCAGGGGACATATTCAGTTTTTATGGCCAAAATGTGCTTTTCAGGGGCTGAAAAGCATGTTTTGGCCGAGTATGATAATTTTCATTAAAACTTGATTTCTATCCATTCGAATGATGCCAAATGAATAACTTACTTGAATTGGACCATTTTACACTATGTCCATTGTAGATTTGTGTCTCTGACAGTTCGTTTGGTTGCAGGGGACATATTCAGTTTTTATGGCCAAAATGTGCTTTTCAGGGGCTGAAAAGCATGTTTTGGCCGAGTATGATAATTTTCATTAAAACTTGATTTCTATCACTTCGAATGATGCCAAATGAATAACTTACTTGAATTGGACCATTTTACACTATGTCCATTGTAGATTTGTGTCTCCGACAGTTCGTTTGGTTGCAGGGGACATTTTCAGTTTTTATGGCCAAAATGTGCTTTTCAGAGGCTGAAAAGCATGTTTTGGCCGAGTATGATAATTTTCATTAAAACTTGATTTCTATAACTTCGAATGATGCCAAATGAATAACTTACTTGAATTGGACCATTTTACACTATGTCCATTGTAGATTTGTGTCTCTGACAGTTCGTTTGGTTGCAGGGGACATATTCAGTTTTTATGGCCAAAATGTGCTTTTCAGGGGCTGAAAAGCACGTTTTGGCAGAGTATGATAATTTTCATTAAAACTTGATTTCTATCCATTCGAATGATGCCAAATGAATAACTTACTTGAATTGGACCATTTTACACTATGTCCATTGTAGATTTGTGTCTCTGACAGTTCGTTTGGTTGCAGGGGACATATTCACTTTTTATGGCCAAAATGTGCTTTTCAGGGGCTGAAAAGCATGTTTTGGCCGAGTATGATAATTTTCATTAAAACTTAATTTCTATCACTTTGAATGATGCCAAATGAATAACTTAGTTGAATTGGACCATTTTACACTATGTCCATTGTAGATTTGTGTCTCTGACAGTTCGTTTGGTTGCAAGGGACATATTCAGTTTTTATGGCCAAAATGTGCTTTTCAGGGGCTGAAAAGCATGTTTTGGCCGAGTATGATAATTTTCATTAAAACTTGATTTCTATCACTTCGAATGATGCCAAATGAATAACTTACTGGAATTGGACCATTTTACACTATGTCCATTGTAGATTTGTGTCTCTGACAGTTCGTTTGGTTGCAGGGGACATATTCAGTTTTTATGGCCAAAATGTGCTTTTCAGGGGCTGAAAAGCATGTTTTGGCCGAGTATGATAATTTTCATTAAAACTTGATTTCTATCACTTCGAATGATGCCAAATGAATAACTTACTTGAATTGGACCATTTTACACTATGTCCATTGTAGATTTCTGTCTCCGACAGTTCGTTTGGTTGCAGGGGACATTTTCAGTTTTTATGGCCAAAATGTGCTTTTCAGAGGCTGAAAAGCATGTTTTGGCCGAGTATGATAATTTTCATTAAAACTTGATTTCTATCACTTCGAATGATGCCAAATGAATAACTTACTTGAATTGGACCATTTTACACTATGTCCATTGTAGATTTGTGTCTCCGACAGTTCGTTTGGTTGCAGGGGACATTTTCAGTTTTTATGGCCAAAATGTGCTTTTCAGAGGCTGAAAAGCATGTTTTGGCCGAGTATGATGATTTTCATTAAAACTTAATTTCTATCACTTCGAATGATGCCAAATGAATAACTTACTTGAATTGGACCATTTTACACTATGTCCATTGTAGATTTGTGTCTCTGACAGTTCGTTTGGTTGCAGGGGACATATTCAGTTTTTATGGCCAAAATGTGCTTTTCAGGGGCTGAAAACCATGTTTTGGCCGAGTATGATAATTTTCATTAAAACTTGATTTCTATCCATTCGAATGATGCCAAATGAATAACTTACTTGAATTGGACCATTTTACACTATGTCCATTGTAGATTTGTGTCTCTGACAGTTCGTTTGGTTGCAGGGGACATATTCAGTTTTTATGGCCAAAATGTGCTTTTCAGGGGCTGAAAAGCATGTTTTGGCCGAGTATGATAATTTTCATTAAAACTTGATTTCTATCCATTCGAATGATGCCAAATGAATAACTTACTTGAATTGGACCATTTTACACTATGTCCATTGTAGATTTGTGTCTCTGACAGTTCGTTTGGTTGCAGGGGACATATTCAGTTTTTATGGCCAAAATGTGCTTTTCAGGGGCTGAAAAGCATGTTTTGGCCGAGTATGATAATTTTCATTAAAACTTGATTTCTATCACTTCGAATGATGCCAAATGAATAACTTACTTGAATTGGACCATTTTACACTATGTCCATTGTAGATTTGTGTCTCCGACAGTTCGTTTGGTTGCAGGGGACATTTTCAGTTTTTATGGCCAAAATGTGCTTTTCAGAGGCTGAAAAGCATGTTTTGGCCGAGTATGATAATTTTCATTAAAACTTGATTTCTATAACTTCGAATGATGCCAAATGAATAACTTACTTGAATTGGACCATTTTACACTATGTCCATTGTAGATTTGTGTCTCTGACAGTTCGTTTGGTTGCAGGGGACATATTCAGTTTTTATGGCCAAAATGTGCTTTTCAGGGGCTGAAAAGCACGTTTTGGCAGAGTATGATAATTTTCATTAAAACTTGATTTCTATCCATTCGAATGATGCCAAATGAATAACTTACTTGAATTGGACCATTTTACACTATGTCCATTGTAGATTTGTGTCTCTGACAGTTCGTTTGGTTGCAGGGGACATATTCACTTTTTATGGCCAAAATGTGCTTTTCAGGGGCTGAAAAGCATGTTTTGGCCGAGTATGATAATTTTCATTAAAACTTAATTTCTATCACTTTGAATGATGCCAAATGAATAACTTAGTTGAATTGGACCATTTTACACTATGTCCATTGTAGATTTGTGTCTCTGACAGTTCGTTTGGTTGCAAGGGACATATTCAGTTTTTATGGCCAAAATGTGCTTTTCAGGGGCTGAAAAGCATGTTTTGGCCGAGTATGATAATTTTCATTAAAACTTGATTTCTATCACTTCGAATGATGCCAAATGAATAACTTACTGGAATTGGACCATTTTACACTATGTCCATTGTAGATTTGTGTCTCTGACAGTTCGTTTGGTTGCAGGGGACATATTCAGTTTTTATGGCCAAAATGTGCTTTTCAGGGGCTGAAAAGCATGTTTTGGCCGAGTATGATAATTTTCATTAAAACTTGATTTCTATCACTTCGAATGATGCCAAATGAATAACTTACTTGAATTGGACCATTTTACACTATGTCCATTGTAGATTTCTGTCTCCGACAGTTCGTTTGGTTGCAGGGGACATTTTCAGTTTTTATGGCCAAAATGTGCTTTTCAGAGGCTGAAAAGCATGTTTTGGCCGAGTATGATAATTTTCATTAAAACTTGATTTCTATCACTTCGAATGATGCCAAATGAATAACTTACTTGAATTGGACCATTTTACACTATGTCCATTGTAGATTTGTGTCTCCGACAGTTCGTTTGGTTGCAGGGGACATTTTCAGTTTTTATGGCCAAAATGTGCTTTTCAGAGGCTGAAAAGCATGTTTTGGCCGAGTATGATGATTTTCATTAAAACTTAATTTCTATCACTTCGAATGATGCCAAATGAATAACTTACTTGAATTGGACCATTTTACACTATGTCCATTGTAGATTTGTGTCTCTGACAGTTCGTTTGGTTGCAGGGGACATATTCAGTTTTTATGGCCAAAATGTGCTTTTCAGGGGCTGAAAACCATGTTTTGGCCGAGTATGATAATTTTCATTAAAACTTGATTTCTATCCATTCGATTGATGCCAAATGAATAACTTACTTGAATTGGACCATTTTACACTATGTCCATTGTAGATTTGTGTCTCTGACAGTTCGTTTGGTTGCAGGGGACATATTCAGTTTTTATGGCCAAAATGTGCTTTTCAGGGGCTGAAAAGCATGTTTTGGCCGAGTATGATAATTTTCATTAAAACTTGATTTCTATCCATTCGAATGATGCCAAATGAATAACTTACTTGAATTGGACCATTTTACACTATGTCCATTGTAGATTTGTGTCTCCGACAGTTCGTTTGGTTGCAGGGGACATTTTCAGTTTTTATGGCCAAAATGTGCTTTTCAGAGGCTGAAAAGCATGTTTTGGCCGAGTATGATAATTTTCATTAAAACTTGATTTTTATCCATTCGAATGATGCCAAATGAATAACTTACTTGAATTGGACCATTTTACACTATGTCCATTGTAGATTTGTGTCTCTGACAGTTCGTTTGGTTGCAGGGGACATATTCAGTTTTTATGGCCAAAATGTGCTTTTCAGGGGCTGAAAAGCATGTTTTGGCCGAGTATGATAATTTTCATTAAAACTTGATTTCTATCCATTCGAATGATGCCAAATGAATAACTTACTTGAATTGGACCATTTTACACTATGTCCATTGTAGATTTGTGTCTCTGACAGTTCGTTTGGTTGCAGGGGACATATTCACTTTTTATGGCCAAAATGTGCTTTTCAGGGGCTGAAAAGCATGTTTTGGCCGAGTATGATAATTTTCATTAAAACTTAATTTCTATCACTTTGAATGATGCCAAATGAATTACTTAGTTGAATTGGACCATTTTACACTATGTCCATTGTAGATTTGTGTCTCTGACAGTTCGTTTGGTTGCAGGGGACATATTCAGTTTTTATGGCCAAAATGTGCTTTTCAGGGGCTGAAAAGCATGTTTTGGCAGAGTATGATAATTTTCATTAAAACTTGATTTCTATCACTTCGAATGATGCCAAATGAATAACTTACTTGAATTGGACCATTTTACACTATGTCCATTGTAGATTTGTGTCTCCGACAGTTCGTTTGGTTGCAGGGGACATTTTCAGTTTTTATGGCCAAAATGTGCTTTTCAGTGGCTGAAAAGCATGTTTTGGCCGAGTATGATAATTTGCATTAAAACTTGATTTCTATCACTTCGAATGATGCCAAATGAATAACTTACTTGAATTGGACCATTTTACACTATGTCCATTGTAGATTTGTGTCTCCGACAGTTTGTTTGGTTGCAGGGGACATTTTCAGTTTTTATGGCCAAAATGTGCTTTTCAGAGGCTGAAAAGCACGTTTTGGCCGAGTATGATAATTTTCATTAAAACTTGATTTCTATCCATTCGAATGATGCCAAATGAATAACTTACTTGAATTGGACCATTTTACACTATGTCCATTGTAGATTTGTGTCTCTGACAGTTCGTTTGGTTGCAGGGGACATATTCACTTTTTATGGCCAAAATGTGCTTTTCAGGGGCTGAAAAGCATGTTTTGGCCGAGTATGATAATTTTCATTAAAACTTAATTTCTATGTTATTCAATGAATAACTTAGTTGAATTGGACCATTTTACACTATGTCCATTGTAGATTTGTGTCTCTGACAGTTCGTTTGGTTGCAGGGGACATATTCAGTTTTTATGGCCAAAATGTGCTTTTCAGGGGCTGAAAAGCATGTTTTGGCCGAGTATGATAATTTTCATTAAAACTTGATTTCTATCACTTCGAATGATGCCAAATGAATAACTTACTTGAATTGGACCATTTTACACTATGTCCATTGTAGATTTGTGTCTCCGAAAGTTCGTTTGGTTGCAGGGGACATTTTCAGTTTTTATTGCCAAAATGTGCTTTTCAGAGGCTGAAAAGCATGTTTTGGCCGAGTATGATAATTTTCATTAAAACTTGATTTCTATCACTTCGAATGATGCCAAATGAATAACTTACTTGAATTGGACCATTTTACACTATGTCCATTGTAGATTTGTGTCTCTGACAGTTCGTTTGGTTGCAGGGGACATTTTCAGTTTTTATGGCCAAAATGTGCTTTTCAGAGGCTGAAAAGCATGTTTTGGCCGAGTATGGTAATTTTCATTAAAACTTGATTTCTATCACTTCGAATGATGCCAAATGAATAACTTACTTGAATTGGACCATTTTACACTATGTCCATTGTAGATTTGTGTCTCCGACAGTTCGTTTGGTTGCAGGGGACATATTCAGTTTTTATGGCCAAAATGTGCTTTTCAGGGGCTGAAAAGCATGTTTTGGCCGAGTATGATAATTTTCATTAAAACTTGATTTCTATCCATTCGAATGATGCCAAATGAATAACTTACTTGAATTGGACAATTTTACACTATGTCCATTGTAGATTTGTGTCTCTGACAGTTCGTTTGGTTGCAGGGGACTTATTCAGTTTTTATGGCCAAAATGTGCTTTTCAGGGGCTGAAAAGCATGTTTTGGCCGAGTATGATAATTTTCATTAAAACTTGATTTCTATCACTTCGAATGATGCCAAATGAATAACTTACTTGAATTGGACCATTTTACACTATGTCCATTGTAGATTTGTGTCTCCGACAGTTCGTTTGGTTGCAGGGGACATTTTCAGTTTTTATGGCCAAAATGTGCTTTTCAGGGGCTGAAAAGCATGTTTTGGCCGAGTATGATAATTTTCATTAAAACTTAATTTCTATCACTTTGAATGATGCCAAATGAATAACTTAGTTGAATTGGACCATTTTACACTATGTCCATTGTAGATTTGTGTCTCTGACAGTTCGTTTGGTTGCAAGGGACATATTCAGTTTTTATGGCCAAAATGTGCTTTTCAGGGGCTGAAAAGCATGTTTTGGCCGAGTATGATAATTTTCATTAAAACTTGATTTCTATCACTTCGAATGATGCCAAATGAATAACTTACTGGAATTGGACCATTTTACACTATGTCCATTGTAGATTTGTGTCTCTGACAGTTCGTTTGGTTGCAGGGGACATATTCAGTTTTTATGGCCAAAATGTGCTTTTCAGGGGCTGAAAAGCATGTTTTGGCCGAGTATGATAATTTTCATTAAAACTTGATTTCTATCACTTCGAATGATGCCAAATGAATAACTTACTTGAATTGGACCATTTTACACTATGTCCATTGTAGATTTCTGTCTCCGACAGTTCGTTTGGTTGCAGGGGACATTTTCAGTTTTTATGGCCAAAATGTGCTTTTCAGAGGCTGAAAAGCATGTTTTGGCCGAGTATGATAATTTTCATTAAAACTTGATTTCTATCACTTCGAATGATGCCAAATGAATAACTTACTTGAATTGGACCATTTTACACTATGTCCATTGTAGATTTGTGTCTCCGACAGTTCGTTTGGTTGCAGGGGACATTTTCAGTTTTTATGGCCAAAATGTGCTTTTCAGAGGCTGAAAAGCATGTTTTGGCCGAGTATGATGATTTTCATTAAAACTTAATTTCTATCACTTCGAATGATGCCAAATGAATAACTTACTTGAATTGGACCATTTTACACTATGTCCATTGTAGATTTGTGTCTCTGACAGTTCGTTTGGTTGCAGGGGACATATTCAGTTTTTATGGCCAAAATGTGCTTTTCAGGGGCTGAAAACCATGTTTTGGCCGAGTATGATAATTTTCATTAAAACTTGATTTCTATCCATTCGAATGATGCAAAATGAATAACTTACTTGAATTGGACCATTTTACACTATGTCCATTGTAGATTTGTGTCTCTGACAGTTCGTTTGGTTGCAGGGGACATATTCAGTTTTTATGGCCAAAATGTGCTTTTCAGGGGCTGAAAAGCATGTTTTGGCCGAGTATGATAATTTTCATTAAAACTTGATTTCTATCCATTCGAATGATGCCAAATGAATAACTTACTTGAATTGGACCATTTTACACTATGTCCATTGTAGATTTGTGTCTCTGACAGTTCGTTTGGTTGCAGGGGACATATTCAGTTTTTATGGCCAAAATGTGCTTTTCAGGGGCTGAAAAGCATGTTTTGGCCGAGTATGATAATTTTCATTAAAACTTGATTTCTATCACTTCGAATGATGCCAAATGAATAACTTACTTGAATTGGACCATTTTACACTATGTCCATTGTAGATTTGTGTCTCCGACAGTTCGTTTGGTTGCAGGGGACATTTTCAGTTTTTATGGCCAAAATGTGCTTTTCAGAGGCTGAAAAGCATGTTTTGGCCGAGTATGATAATTTTCATTAAAACTTGATTTCTATAACTTCGAATGATGCCAAATGAATAACTTACTTGAATTGGACCATTTTACACTATGTCCATTGTAGATTTGTGTCTCTGACAGTTCGTTTGGTTGCAGGGGACATATTCAGTTTTTATGGCCAAAATGTGCTTTTCAGGGGCTGAAAAGCACGTTTTGGCAGAGTATGATAATTTTCATTAAAACTTGATTTCTATCCATTCGAATGATGCCAAATGAATAACTTACTTGAATTGGACCATTTTACACTATGTCCATTGTAGATTTGTGTCTCTGACAGTTCGTTTGGTTGCAGGGGACATATTCACTTTTTATGGCCAAAATGTGCTTTTCAGGGGCTGAAAAGCATGTTTTGGCCGAGTATGATAATTTTCATTAAAACTTAATTTCTATCACTTTGAATGATGCCAAATGAATAACTTAGTTGAATTGGACCATTTTACACTATGTCCATTGTAGATTTGTGTCTCTGACAGTTCGTTTGGTTGCAAGGGACATATTCAGTTTTTATGGCCAAAATGTGCTTTTCAGGGGCTGAAAAGCATGTTTTGGCCGAGTATGATAATTTTCATTAAAACTTGATTTCTATCACTTCGAATGATGCCAAATGAATAACTTACTGGAATTGGACCATTTTACACTATGTCCATTGTAGATTTGTGTCTCTGACAGTTCGTTTGGTTGCAGGGGACATATTCAGTTTTTATGGCCAAAATGTGCTTTTCAGGGGCTGAAAAGCATGTTTTGGCCGAGTATGATAATTTTCATTAAAACTTGATTTCTATCACTTCGAATGATGCCAAATGAATAACTTACTTGAATTGGACCATTTTACACTATGTCCATTGTAGATTTCTGTCTCCGACAGTTCGTTTGGTTGCAGGGGACATTTTCAGTTTTTATGGCCAAAATGTGCTTTTCAGAGGCTGAAAAGCATGTTTTGGCCGAGTATGATAATTTTCATTAAAACTTGATTTCTATCACTTCGAATGATGCCAAATGAATAACTTACTTGAATTGGACCATTTTACACTATGTCCATTGTAGATTTGTGTCTCCGACAGTTCGTTTGGTTGCAGGGGACATTTTCAGTTTTTATGGCCAAAATGTGCTTTTCAGAGGCTGAAAAGCATGTTTTGGCCGAGTATGATGATTTTCATTAAAACTTAATTTCTATCACTTCGAATGATGCCAAATGAATAACTTACTTGAATTGGACCATTTTACACTATGTCCATTGTAGATTTGTGTCTCTGACAGTTCGTTTGGTTGCAGGGGACATATTCAGTTTTTATGGCCAAAATGTGCTTTTCAGGGGCTGAAAACCATGTTTTGGCCGAGTATGATAATTTTCATTAAAACTTGATTTCTATCCATTCGAATGATGCCAAATGAATAACTTACTTGAATTGGACCATTTTACACTATGTCCATTGTAGATTTGTGTCTCTGACAGTTCGTTTGGTTGCAGGGGACATATTCAGTTTTTATGGCCAAAATGTGCTTTTCAGGGGCTGAAAAGCATGTTTTGGCCGAGTATGATAATTTTCATTAAAACTTGATTTCTATCCATTCGAATGATGCCAAATGAATAACTTACTTGAATTGGACCATTTTACACTATGTCCATTGTAGATTTGTGTCTCCGACAGTTCGTTTGGTTGCAGGGGACATTTTCAGTTTTTATGGCCAAAATGTGCTTTTCAGAGGCTGAAAAGCATGTTTTGGCCGAGTATGATAATTTTCATTAAAACTTGATTTTTATCCATTCGAATGATGCCAAATGAATAACTTACTTGAATTGGACCATTTTACACTATGTCCATTGTAGATTTGTGTCTCTGACAGTTCGTTTGGTTGCAGGGGACATATTCAGTTTTTATGGCCAAAATGTGCTTTTCAGGGGCTGAAAAGCATGTTTTGGCCGAGTATGATAATTTTCATTAAAACTTGATTTCTATCCATTCGAATGATGCCAAATGAATAACTTACTTGAATTGGACCATTTTACACTATGTCCATTGTAGATTTGTGTCTCTGACAGTTCGTTTGGTTGCAGGGGACATATTCACTTTTTATGGCCAAAATGTGCTTTTCAGGGGCTGAAAAGCATGTTTTGGCCGAGTATGATAATTTTCATTAAAACTTAATTTCTATCACTTTGAATGATGCCAAATGAATTACTTAGTTGAATTGGACCATTTTACACTATGTCCATTGTAGATTTGTGTCTCTGACAGTTCGTTTGGTTGCAGGGGACATATTCAGTTTTTATGGCCAAAATGTGCTTTTCAGGGGCTGAAAAGCATGTTTTGGCAGAGTATGATAATTTTCATTAAAACTTGATTTCTATCACTTCGAATGATGCCAAATGAATAACTTACTTGAATTGGACCATTTTACACTATGTCCATTGTAGATTTGTGTCTCCGACAGTTCCTTTGGTTGCAGGGGACATTTTCAGTTTTTATGGCCAAAATGTGCTTTTCAGTGGCTGAAAAGCATGTTTTGGCCGAGTATGATAATTTGCATTAAAACTTGATTTCTATCACTTCGAATGATGCCAAATGAATAACTTACTTGAATTGGACCATTTTACACTATGTCCATTGTAGATTTGTGTCTCCGACAGTTTGTTTGGTTGCAGGGGACATTTTCAGTTTTTATGGCCAAAATGTGCTTTTCAGAGGCTGAAAAGCATGTTTTGGCCGAGTATGATGATTTTCATTAAAACTTGATTTCTATCACTTCGAATGATGCCAAATGAATAACTTACTTGAATTGGACCATTTTACACTATGTCCATTGTAGATTTGTGTCTCTGACAGTTCGTTTGGTTGCAGGGGACATATTCAGTTTTTATGGCCAAAATGTGCTTTTCAGGGGCTGAAAAGCATGTTTTGGCCGAGTATGATAATTTTCATTAAAACTTGATTTCTATCACTTCGAATGATGCCAAATGAATAACTTACTTGAATTGGACCATTTTACACTATGTCCATTGTAGATTTGTGTCTCTGACAGTTCGTTTGGTTGCAGGGGACATTTTCAGTTTTTATGGCCAAAATGTGCTTTTCAGAGGCTGAAAAGCACGTTTTGGCCGAGTATGATAATTTTCATTAAAACTTGATTTCTATCCATTCGAATGATGCCAAATGAATAACTTACTTGAATTGGACCATTTTACACTATGTCCATTGTAGATTTGTGTCTCTGACAGTTTGTTTGGTTGCAGGGGACATATTCACTTTTTATGGCCAAAATGTGCTTTTCAGGGGCTGAAAAGCATGTTTTGGCCGAGTATGATAATTTTCATTAAAACTTAATTTCTATGTTATTCAATGAATAACTTAGTTGAATTGGACCATTTTACACTATGTCCATTGTAGATTTGTGTCTCTGACAGTTCGTTTGGTTGCAGGGGACATATTCAGTTTTTATGGCCAAAATGTGCTTTTCAGGGGCTGAAAAGCATGTTTTGGCCGAGTATGATAATTTTCATTAAAACTTGATTTCTATCACTTCGAATGATGCCAAATGAATAACTTACTTGAATTGGACCATTTTACACTATGTCCATTGTAGATTTGTGTCTCCGAAAGTTCGTTTGGTTGCAGGGGACATTTTCAGTTTTTATTGCCAAAATGTGCTTTTCAGAGGCTGAAAAGCATGTTTTGGCCGAGTATGATAATTTTCATTAAAACTTGATTTCTATCCATTCGAATGATGCCAAATGAATAACTTACTTGAATTGGACCATTTTACACTATGTCCATTGTAGATTTGTGTCTCTGACAGTTCGTTTGGTTGCAGGGGACATTTTCAGTTTTTATGGCCAAAATGTGCTTTTCAGAGGCTGAAAAGCATGTTTTGGCCGAGTATGGTAATTTTCATTAAAACTTGATTTCTATCACTTCGAATGATGCCAAATGAATAACTTACTTGAATTGGACCATTTTACACTATGTCCATTGTAGATTTGTGTCTCCGACAGTTCGTTTGGTTGCAGGGGACATATTCAGTTTTTATGGCCAAAATGTGCTTTTCAGGGGCTGAAAAGCATGTTTTGGCCGAGTATGATAATTTTCATTAAAACTTGATTTCTATCCATTCGAATGATGCCAAATGAATAACTTACTTGAATTGGACAATTTTACACTATGTCCATTGTAGATTTGTGTCTCTGACAGTTCGTTTGGTTGCAGGGGACTTATTCAGTTTTTATGGCCAAAATGTGCTTTTCAGGGGCTGAAAAGCATGTTTTGGCCGAGTATGATAATTTTCATTAAAACTTGATTTCTATCACTTCGAATGATGCCAAATGAATAACTTACTTGAATTGGACCATTTTACACTATGTCCATTGTAGATTTGTGTCTCCGACAGTTCGTTTGGTTGCAGGGGACATTTTCAGTTTTTATGGCCAAAATGTGCTTTTCAGAGGCTGAAAAGCATGTTTTGGCCGAGTATGATAATTTTCATTAAAACTTGATTTCTATCACTTCGAATGATGCCAAATGAATAACTTACTTGAATTGGACCATTTTACACTATGTCCATTGTAGATTTGTGTCTCCGACAGTTCGTTTGGTTGCGGGGGACATTTTCAGTTTTTATGGCCAAAATGTGCTTTTCAGAGGCTGAAAAGCATGTTTTGGCCGAGTATGATGATTTTCATTAAAACTTTATTTCTATCACTTCGAATGATGCCAAATGAATAACTTACTTGAATTGGACCATTTTACACTATGTCCATTGTAGATTTGTGTCTCTGACAGTTCGTTTGGTTGCAGGGGACATATTCAGTTTTTATGGCCAAAATGTGCTTTTCAGGGGCTGAAAAGCATGTTTTGGCCGAGTATGATAATTTTCATTAAAACTTGATTTCTATCCATTCGAATGATGCCAAATGAATAACTTACTTGAATTGGACCATTTTACACTATGTCCATTGTAGATTTGTGTCTCTGACAGTTCGTTTGGTTGCAGGGGACATATTCACTTTTTATGGCCAAAATGTGCTTTTCAGGGGCTGAAAAGCATGGTTTGGCCGAGTATGATAATTTTCATTAAAACTTAATTTCTATCACTTTGAATGATGCCAAATGAATAACTTAGTTGAATTGGACAATTTTACACTATGTCCATTGTAGATTTGTGTCTCTGACAGTTCGTTTGGTTGCAGGGGACTTATTCAGTTTTTATGGCCAAAATGTGCTTTTCAGGGGCTGAAAAGCATGTTTTGGCCGAGTATGATAATTTTCATTAAAACTTGATTTCTATCACTTCGAATGATGCCAAATGAATAACTTACTTGAATTGGACCATTTTACACTATGTCCATTGTAGATTTGTGTCTCCGACAGTTCGTTTGGTTGCAGGGGACATTTTCAGTTTTTATGGCCAAAATGTGCTTTTCAGAGGCTGAAAAGCATGTTTTGGCCGAGTATGATAATTTTCATTAAAACTTGATTTCTATCACTTCGAATGATGCCAAATGAATAACTTACTTGAATTGGACCATTTTACACTATGTCCATTGTAGATTTGTGTCTCCGACAGTTCGTTTGGTTGCGGGGGACATTTTCAGTTTTTATGGCCAAAATGTGCTTTTCAGAGGCTGAAAAGCATGTTTTGGCCGAGTATGATGATTTTCATTGAAACTTTATTTCTATCACTTCGAATGATGCCAAATGAATAACTTACTTGAATTGGACCATTTTACACTATGTCCATTGTAGATTTGTGTCTCTGACAGTTCGTTTGGTTGCAGGGGACATATTCAGTTTTTATGGCCAAAATGTGCTTTTCAGGGGCTGAAAAGCATGTTTTGGCCGAGTATGATAATTTTCATTAAAACTTGATTTCTATCCATTCGAATGATGCCAAATGAATAACTTACTTGAATTGGACCATTTTACACTATGTCCATTGTAGATTTGTGTCTCTGACAGTTCGTTTGGTTGCAGGGGACATATTCACTTTTTATGGCCAAAATGTGCTTTTCAGGGGCTGAAAAGCATGTTTTGGCCGAGTATGATAATTTTCATTAAAACTTAATTTCTATCACTTTGAATGATGCCAAATGAATAACTTTGAATTGGACCATTTTACACTATGTCCATTGTAGATTTGTGTCTCTGACAGTTCGTTTGGTTGCAGGGGACATATTCAGTTTTTATGGCCAAAATGTGCTTTTCAGGGGCTGAAAAGCATGTTTTGGCCGAGTATGATAATTTTCATTAAAACTTGATTTCTATCCATTCGAATGATGCCAAATGAATAACTTACTTGAATTGGACCATTTTACACTATGTCCATTGTAGATTTGTGTCTCTGACAGTTCGTTTGGTTGCAGGGGACATTTTCAGTTTTTATGGCCAAAATGTGCTTTTCAGAGGCTGAAAAGCATGTTTTGGCCGAGTATGATAATTTTCATTAAAACTTGATTTCTATCACTTCGAATGATGCCAAATGAATAACTTACTTGAATTGGACCATTTTACACTATGTCCATTGTAGATTTGTGTCTCCGACAGTTCGTTTGGTTGCAGGGGACATTTTCAGTTTTTATGGCCAAAATGTGCTTTTCAGAGGCTGAAAAGCATGTTTTGGCCGAGTATGATGATTTTCATTAAAACTTAATTTCTATCACTTCGAATGATGCCAAATGAATAACTTACTTGAATTGGACCATTTTACACTATGTCCATTGTAGATTTGTGTCTCTGACAGTTCGTTTGGTTGCAGGGGACATATTCAGTTTTTATGGCCAAAATGTGCTTTTCAGGGGCTGAAAACCATGTTTTGGCCGAGTATGATAATTTTCATTAAAACTTGATTTCTATCCATTCGAATGATGCCAAATGAATAACTTACTTGAATTGGACCATTTTACACTATGTCCATTGTAGATTTGTGTCTCTGACAGTTCGTTTGGTTGCAGGGGACATATTCAGTTTTTATGGCCAAAATGTGCTTTTCAGGGGCTGAAAAGCATGTTTTGGCCGAGTATGATAATTTTCATTAAAACTTGATTTCTATCCATTCGAATGATGCCAAATGAATAACTTACTTGAATTGGACCATTTTACACTATGTCCATTGTAGATTTGTGTCTCTGACAGTTCGTTTGGTTGCAGGGGACATATTCAGTTTTTATGGCCAAAATGTGCTTTTCAGGGGCTGAAAAGCATGTTTTGGCCGAGTATGATAATTTTCATTAAAACTTGATTTCTATCACTTCGAATGATGCCAAATGAATAACTTACTTGAATTGGACCATTTTACACTATGTCCATTGTAGATTTGTGTCTCCGACAGTTCGTTTGGTTGCAGGGGACATTTTCAGTTTTTATGGCCAAAATGTGCTTTTCAGAGGCTGAAAAGCATGTTTTGGCCGAGTATGATAATTTTCATTAAAACTTGATTTCTATAACTTCGAATGATGCCAAATGAATAACTTACTTGAATTGGACCATTTTACACTATGTCCATTGTAGATTTGTGTCTCTGACAGTTCGTTTGGTTGCAGGGGACATATTCAGTTTTTATGGCCAAAATGTGCTTTTCAGGGGCTGAAAAGCACGTTTTGGCAGAGTATGATAATTTTCATTAAAACTTGATTTCTATCCATTCGAATGATGCCAAATGAATAACTTACTTGAATTGGACCATTTTACACTATGTCCATTGTAGATTTGTGTCTCTGACAGTTCGTTTGGTTGCAGGGGACATATTCACTTTTTATGGCCAAAATGTGCTTTTCAGGGGCTGAAAAGCATGTTTTGGCCGAGTATGATAATTTTCATTAAAACTTAATTTCTATCACTTTGAATGATGCCAAATGAATAACTTAGTTGAATTGGACCATTTTACACTATGTCCATTGTAGATTTGTGTCTCTGACAGTTCGTTTGGTTGCAAGGGACATATTCAGTTTTTATGGCCAAAATGTGCTTTTCAGGGGCTGAAAAGCATGTTTTGGCCGAGTATGATAATTTTCATTAAAACTTGATTTCTATCACTTCGAATGATGCCAAATGAATAACTTACTGGAATTGGACCATTTTACACTATGTCCATTGTAGATTTGTGTCTCTGACAGTTCGTTTGGTTGCAGGGGACATATTCAGTTTTTATGGCCAAAATGTGCTTTTCAGGGGCTGAAAAGCATGTTTTGGCCGAGTATGATAATTTTCATTAAAACTTGATTTCTATCACTTCGAATGATGCCAAATGAATAACTTACTTGAATTGGACCATTTTACACTATGTCCATTGTAGATTTCTGTCTCCGACAGTTTTGGTTGCAGGGGACAGTTTCAGTTTTTATGGCCAAAATGTGCTTTTCAGAGGCTGAAAAGCATGTTTTGGCCGAGTATGATAATTTTCATTAAAACTTGATTTCTATCACTTCGAATGATGCCAAATGAATAACTTACTTGAATTGGACCATTTTACACTATGTCCATTGTAGATTTGTGTCTCCGACAGTTCGTTTGGTTGCAGGGGACATTTTCAGTTTTTATGGCCAAAATGTGCTTTTCAGAGGCTGAAAAGCATGTTTTGGCCGAGTATGATGATTTTCATTAAAACTTAATTTCTATCACTTCGAATGATGCCAAATGAATAACTTACTTGAATTGGACCATTTTACACTATGTCCATTGTAGATTTGTGTCTCTGACAGTTCGTTTGGTTGCAGGGGACATATTCAGTTTTTATGGCCAAAATGTGCTTTTCAGGGGCTGAAAACCATGTTTTGGCCGAGTATGATAATTTTCATTAAAACTTGATTTCTATCCATTCGAATGATGCCAAATGAATAACTTACTTGAATTGGACCATTTTACACTATGTCCATTGTAGATTTGTGTCTCTGACAGTTCGTTTGGTTGCAGGGGACATATTCAGTTTTTATGGCCAAAATGTGCTTTTCAGGGGCTGAAAAGCATGTTTTGGCCGAGTATGATAATTTTCATTAAAACTTGATTTCTATCCATTCGAATGATGCCAAATGAATAACTTACTTGAATTGGACCATTTTACACTATGTCCATTGTAGATTTGTGTCTCTGACAGTTCGTTTGGTTGCAGGGGACATATTCAGTTTTTATGGCCAAAATGTGCTTTTCAGGGGCTGAAAAGCATGTTTTGGCCGAGTATGATAATTTTCATTAAAACTTGATTTCTATCACTTCGAATGATGCCAAATGAATAACTTACTTGAATTGGACCATTTTACACTATGTCCATTGTAGATTTGTGTCTCCGACAGTTCGTTTGGTTGCAGGGGACATTTTCAGTTTTTATGGCCAAAATGTGCTTTTCAGAGGCTGAAAAGCATGTTTTGGCCGAGTATGATAATTTTCATTAAAACTTGATTTCTATAACTTCGAATGATGCCAAATGAATAACTTACTTGAATTGGACCATTTTACACTATGTCCATTGTAGATTTGTGTCTCTGACAGTTCGTTTGGTTGCAGGGGACATATTCAGTTTTTATGGCCAAAATGTGCTTTTCAGGGGCTGAAAAGCACGTTTTGGCAGAGTATGATAATTTTCATTAAAACTTGATTTCTATCCATTCGAATGATGCCAAATGAATAACTTACTTGAATTGGACCATTTTACACTATGTCCATTGTAGATTTGTGTCTCTGACAGTTCGTTTGGTTGCAGGGGACATATTCACTTTTTATGGCCAAAATGTGCTTTTCAGGGGCTGAAAAGCATGTTTTGGCCGAGTATGATAATTTTCATTAAAACTTAATTTCTATCACTTTGAATGATGCCAAATGAATAACTTAGTTGAATTGGACCATTTTACACTATGTCCATTGTAGATTTGTGTCTCTGACAGTTCGTTTGGTTGCAAGGGACATATTCAGTTTTTATGGCCAAAATGTGCTTTTCAGGGGCTGAAAAGCATGTTTTGGCCGAGTATGATAATTTTCATTAAAACTTGATTTCTATCACTTCGAATGATGCCAAATGAATAACTTACTTGAATTGGACCATTTTACACTATGTCCATTGTAGATTTGTGTCTCTGACAGTTCGTTTGGTTGCAGGGGACATATTCAGTTTTTATGGCCAAAATGTGCTTTTCAGGGGCTGAAAAGCATGTTTTGGCCGAGTATGATAATTTTCATTAAAACTTGAATTCTATCACTTCGAATGATACCAAATGAATAACTTACTTGAATTGGACCATTTTACACTATGTCCATTGTAGATTTCTGTCTCCGACAGTTCGTTTGGTTGCAGGGGACATATTCAGTTTTTATGGCCAAAATGTGCTTTTCAGGGGCTGAAAAGCATGTTTTGGCCGAGTATGATAATTTTCATTAAAACTTGATTTCTATCACTTCGAATGATGCCAAATGAATAACTTACTTGAATTGGACCATTTTACACTATGTCCATTGTAGATTTGTGTCTCCGACAGTTCGTTTGGTTGCAGGGGACATTTTCAGTTTTTATGGCCAAAATGTGCTTTTCAGAGGCTGAAAAGCATGTTTTGGCCGAGTATGATAATTTTCATTAAAACTTGATTTCTATAACTTCGAATGATGCCAAATGAATAACTTACTTGAATTGGACCATTTTACACTATGTCCATTGTAGATTTGTGTCTCTGACAGTTCGTTTGGTTGCAGGGGACATATTCAGTTTTTATGGCCAAAATGTGCTTTTCAGGGGCTGAAAAGCACGTTTTGGCAGAGTATGATAATTTTCATTAAAACTTGATTTCTATCCATTCGAATGATGCCAAATGAATAACTTACTTGAATTGGACCATTTTACACTATGTCCATTGTAGATTTGTGTCTCTGACAGTTCGTTTGGTTGCAGGGGACATATTCACTTTTTATGGCCAAAATGTGCTTTTCAGGGGCTGAAAAGCATGTTTTGGCCGAGTATGATGATTTTCATTAAAACTTAATTTCTATCACTTTGAATGATGCCAAATGAATAACTTAGTTGAATTGGACCATTTTACACTATGTCCATTGTAGATTTGTGTCTCTGACAGTTCGTTTGGTTGCAAGGGACATATTCAGTTTTTATGGCCAAAATGTGCTTTTCAGGGGCTGAAAAGCATGTTTTGGCCGAGTATGATAATTTTCATTAAAACTTGAATTCTATCACTTCGAATGATGCCAAATGAATAACTTACTTGAATTGGACCATTTTACACTATGTCCATTGTAGATTTGTGTCTCCGACAGTTCGTTTGGTTGCAGGGGACATTTTCAGTTTTTAAGGCCAAAATGTGCTTTTCAGAGGCTGAAAAGCATGTTTTGGCCGAGTATGATAATTTTCATTAAAACTTGATTTCTATAACTTCGAATGATGCCAAATGAATAACTTACTTGAATTGGACCATTTTACACTATGTCCATTGTAGATTTGTGTCTCTGACAGTTCGTTTGGTTGCAGGGGACATATTCAGTTTTTATGGCCAAAATGTGCTTTTCAGGGGCTGAAAAGCACGTTTTGGCAGAGTATGATAATTTTCATTAAAACTTGATTTCTATCCATTCGAATGATGCCAAATGAATAACTTACTTGAATTGGACCATTTTACACTATGTCCATTGTAGATTTGTGTCTCTGACAGTTCGTTTGGTTGCAGGGGACATATTCACTTTTTATGGCCAAAATGTGCTTTTCAGGGGCTGAAAAGCATGTTTTGGCCGAGTATGATAATTTTCATTAAAACTTAATTTCTATCACTTTGAATGATGCCAAATGAATAACTTAGTTGAATTGGACCATTTTACACTATGTCCATTGTAGATTTGTGTCTCTGACAGTTCGTTTGGTTGCAAGGGACATATTCAGTTTTTATGGCCAAAATGTGCTTTTCAGGGGCTGAAAAGCATGTTTTGGCCGAGTATGATAATTTTCATTAAAACTTGAATTCTATCACTTCGAATGATACCAAATGAATAACTTACTTGAATTGGACCATTTTACACTATGTCCATTGTAGATTTCTGTCTCCGACAGTTCGTTTGGTTGCAGGGGACATTTTCAGTTTTTATGGCCAAAATTTGCTTTTCAGAGGCTGAAAAGCATGTTTTGGCCGAGTATGATAATTTTCATTAAAACTTGATTTCTATAACTTCGAATGATGCCAAATGAATAACTTACTTGAATTGGACCATTTTACACTATGTCCATTGTAGATTTGTGTCTCTGACAGTTCGTTTGGTTGCAGGGGACATATTCAGTTTTTATGGCCAAAATGCTTTTCAGGGGCTGAAAAGCATGTTTTGGCCGAGTATGATGATTTTCATTAAAACTTGATTTCTATCACTTCGAATGATGCCAAATGAATAACTTACTTGAATTGGACCATTTTACACTATGTCCATTGTAGATTTGTGTCTCCGACAGTTCGTTTGGTTGCAGGGGACATATTCAGTTTTTATGGCCAAAATGTGCTTTTCAGGGGCTGAAAAGCATGTTTTGGCCGAGTATGATAATTTTCATTAAAACTTGAATTCTATCACTTCGAATGATACCAAATGAATAACTTACTTGAATTGGACCATTTTACACTATGTCCATTGTAGATTTCTGTCTCCGACAGTTCGTTTGGTTGCAGGGGACATTTTCAGTTTTTATGGCCAAAATTTGCTTTTCAGAGGCTGAAAAGCATGTTTTGGCCGAGTATGATAATTTTCATTAAAACTTGATTTCTATAACTTCGAATGATGCCAAATGAATAACTTACTTGAATTGGACCATTTTACACTATGTCCATTGTAGATTTGTGTCTCTGACAGTTCGTTTGGTTGCAGGGGACATATTCAGTTTTTATGGCCAAAATGTGCTTTTCAGGGGCTGAAAAGCATGTTTTGGCCGAGTATGATGATTTTCATTAAAACTTGATTTCTATCACTTCGAATGATGCCAAATGAATAACTTACTTGAATTGGACCATTTTACACTATGTCCATTGTAGATTTGTGTCTCCGACAGTTCGTTTGGTTGCAGGGGACATTTTCAGTTTTTATGGCCAAAATGTGCTTTTCAGAGGCTGAAAAGCATGTTTTGGCCGAATATGATGATTTTCATTAAAACTTAATTTCTATCACTTCGAATGATGCCAAATGAATAACTTACTTGAATTGGACCATTTTACACTATGTCCATTGTAGATTTGTGTCTCCGACAGTTCGTTTGGTTGCAGGGGACATTTTCAGTTTTTATTGCCAAAATGTGCTTTTCAGGGGCTGAAAAGCATGTTTTGGCCGAGTATGATGATTTTCATTAAAACTTGATTTCTATCACTTCGAATGATGCCAAATGAATAACTTACTTGAATTGGACCATTTTACACTATGTCCATTGTAGATTTGTGTCTCCGACAGTTCGTTTGGTTGCAGGGGACATTTTCAGTTTTTATGGCCAAAATGTGCTTTTCAGAGGCTGAAAAGCATGTTTTGGCCGAATATGATGATTTTCATTAAAACTTAATTTCTATCACTTCGAATGATGCCAAATGAATAACTTACTTGAATTGGACCATTTTACACTATGTCCATTGTAGATTTGTGTCTCTGACAGTTCGTTTGGTTGCAGGGGACATATTCAGTTTTTATGGCCAGAATGTGCTTTTCAGGGGCTGAAAAGCATGTTTTGGCCGAGTATGATAATTTTCATTAAAACTTGATTTCTATCCATTCGAATGATGCCAAATGAATAACTTACTTGAATTGGACCATTTTACACTATGTCCATTGTAGATTTGTGTCTCTGACAGTTCGTTTGGTTGCAGGGGACATATTCAGTTTTTATGGCCAAAATGTGCTTTTCAGGGGCTGAAAAGCATGTTTTGGCCGAGTATGATAATTTTCATTAAAACTTGATTTCTATCCATTCGAATGATGCCAAATGAATAACTTACTTGAATTGGACCATTTTACACTATGTCCATTGTAGATTTGAGTCTCCGACAGTTCGTTTGGTTGCAGGGGACATTTTTCAGTTTTTATGGCCAAAATGTGCTTTTCAGAGGCTGAAAAGCATGTTTTGGCCGAATATGATGATTTTCATTAAAACTTAATTTCTATCACTTCGAATGATGCCAAATGAATAACTTACTTGAATTGGACCATTTTACACTATGTCCATTGTAGATTTGTGTCTCTGACAGTTCGTTTGGTTGCAGGGGACATATTCAGTTTTTATGGCCAAAATGTGCTTTTCAGGGGCTGAAAAGCATGTTTTGGCCGAGTATGATAATTTTCATTAAAACTTGATTTCTATCCATTCGAATGATGCCAAATGAATAACTTACTTGAATTGGACCATTTTACACTATGTCCATTGTAGATTTGTGTCTCTGACAGTTCGTTTGGTTGCAGGGGACATATTCAGTTTTTATGGCCAAAATGTGCTTTTCAGGGGCTGAAAAGCATGTTTTGGCCGAGTATGATAATTTTCATTAAAACTTGAATTCTATCACTTCGAATGATGCCAAATGAATAACTTACTTGAATTGGACCATTTTACACTATGTCCATTGTAGATTTCTGTCTCCGACAGTTCGTTTGGTTGCAGGGGACATTTTCAGTTTTTATGGCCAAAATTTGCTTTTCAGAGGCTGAAAAGCATGTTTTGGCCGAGTATGATAATTTTCATTAAAACTTGATTTCTATAACTTCGAATGATGCCAAATGAATAACTTACTTGAATTGGACCATTTTACACTATGTCCATTGTAGATTTGTGTCTCTGACAGTTCGTTTGGTTGCAGGGGACATATTCAGTTTTTATGGCCAAAATGTGCTTTTCAGGGGCTGAAAAGCACGTTTTGGCAGAGTATGATAATTTTCATTAAAACTTGATTTCTATCCATTCGAATGATGCCAAATGAATAACTTACTTGAATTGGACCATTTTACACTATGTCCATTGTAGATTTGTGTCTCTGACAGTTCGTTTGGTTGCAGGGGACATATTCACTTTTTATGGCCAAAATGTGCTTTTCAGGGGCTGAAAAGCATGTTTTGGCCGAGTATGATAATTTTCATTAAAACTTAATTTCTATCACTTTGAATGATGCCAAATGAATAACTTAGTTGAATTGGACCATTTTACACTATGTCCATTGTAGATTTGTGTCTCTGACAGTTCGTTTGGTTGCAGGGGACATATTCAGTTTTTATGGCCAAAATGTGCTTTTCAGGGGCTGAAAAGCATGTTTTGGCCGAGTATGATAATTTTCATTAAAACTTGATTTCTATCACTTCGAATGATGCCAAATGAATAACTTACTTGAATTGGACCATTTTACACTATGTCCATTGTAGATTTGTGTCTCCGACAGTTCGTTTGGTTGCAGGGGACATTTTCAGTTTTTATTGCCAAAATGTGCTTTTCAGGGGCTGAAAAGCATGTTTTGGCCGAGTATGATGATTTTCATTAAAACTTGATTTCTATCACTTCGAATGATGCCAAATGAATAACTTACTTGAATTGGACCATTTTACACTATGTCCATTGTAGATTTGTGTCTCCGACAGTTCGTTTGGTTGCAGGGGACATTTTCAGTTTTTATGGCCAAAATGTGCTTTTCAGAGGCTGAAAAGCATGTTTTGGCCGAATATGATGATTTTCATTAAAACTTAATTTCTATCACTTCGAATGATGCCAAATGAATAACTTACTTGAATTGGACCATTTTACACTATGTCCATTGTAGATTTGTGTCTCTGACAGTTCGTTTGGTTGCAGGGGACATATTCAGTTTTTATGGCCAGAATGTGCTTTTCAGGGGCTGAAAAGCATGTTTTGGCCGAGTATGATAATTTTCATTAAAACTTGATTTCTATCCATTCGAATGATGCCAAATGAATAACTTACTTGAATTGGACCATTTTACACTATGTCCATTGTAGATTTGTGTCTCTGACAGTTCGTTTGGTTGCAGGGGACATATTCAGTTTTTATGGCCAAAATGTGCTTTTCAGGGGCTGAAAAGCATGTTTTGGCCGAGTATGATAATTTTCATTAAAACTTGATTTCTATCCATTCGAATGATGCCAAATGAATAACTTACTTGAATTGGACCATTTTACACTATGTCCATTGTAGATTTGAGTCTCCGACAGTTCGTTTGGTTGCAGGGGACATTTTTCAGTTTTTATGGCCAAAATGTGCTTTTCAGAGGCTGAAAAGCATGTTTTGGCCGAATATGATGATTTTCATTAAAACTTAATTTCTATCACTTCGAATGATGCCAAATGAATAACTTACTTGAATTGGACCATTTTACACTATGTCCATTGTAGATTTGTGTCTCTGACAGTTCGTTTGGTTGCAGGGGACATATTCAGTTTTTATGGCCAAAATGTGCTTTTCAGGGGCTGAAAACCATGTTTTGGCCGAGTATGATAATTTTCATTAAAACTTGATTTCTATCCATTCGAATGATGCCAAATGAATAACTTACTTGAATTGGACCATTTTACACTATGTCCATTGTAGATTTGTGTCTCTGACAGTTCGTTTGGTTGCAGGGGACATATTCAGTTTTTATGGCCAAAATGTGCTTTTCAGGGGCTGAAAAGCATCTTTTGGCCGAGTATGATAATTTTCATTAAAACTTGATTTCTATCCATTCGAATGATGCCAAATGAATAACTTACTTGAATTGGACCATTTTACACTATGTCCATTGTAGATTTGTGTCCCTGACAGTTCGTTTGGTTGCAGGGGACATATTCAGTTTTTATGGCCAAAATGTGCTTTTCAGGGGCTGAAAAGCATGTTTTGGCCGAGTATGATAATTTTCATTAAAACTTGAATTCTATCACTTCGAATGATGCCAAATGAATAACTTACTTGAATTGGACCATTTTACACTATGTCCATTGTAGATTTCTGTCTCCGACAGTTCGTTTGGTTGCAGGGGACATTTTCAGTTTTTATGGCCAAAATTTGCTTTTCAGAGGCTGAAAAGCATGTTTTGGCCGAGTATGATAATTTTCATTAAAACTTGATTTCTATAACTTCGAATGATGCCAAATGAATAACTTACTTGAATTGGACCATTTTACACTATGTCCATTGTAGATTTGTGTCTCTGACAGTTCGTTTGGTTGCAGGGGACATATTCAGTTTTTATGGCCAAAATGTGCTTTTCAGGGGCTGAAAAGCACGTTTTGGCAGAGTATGATAATTTTCATTAAAACTTGATTTCTATCCATTCGAATGATGCCAAATGAATAACTTACTTGAATTGGACCATTTTACACTATGTCCATTGTAGATTTGTGTCTCTGACAGTTCGTTTGGTTGCAGGGGACATATTCACTTTTTATGGCCAAAATGTGCTTTTCAGGGGCTGAAAAGCATGTTTTGGCCGAGTATGATAATTTTCATTAAAACTTAATTTCTATCACTTTGAATGATGCCAAATGAATAACTTAGTTGAATTGGACCATTTTACACTATGTCCATTGTAGATTTGTGTCTCTGACAGTTCGTTTGGTTGCAGGGGACATATTCAGTTTTTATGGCCAAAATGTGCTTTTCAGGGGCTGAAAAGCATGTTTTGGCCGAGTATGATAATTTTCATTAAAACTTGATTTCTATCACTTCGAATGATGCCAAATGAATAACTTACTTGAATTGGACCATTTTACACTATGTCCATTGTAGATTTGTGTCTCCGACAGTTCGTTTGGTTGCAGGGGACATTTTCAGTTTTTATTGCCAAAATGTGCTTTTCAGAGGCTGAAAAGCATGTTTTGGCCGAGTATGATAATTTTCATTAAAACTTGATTTCTATCCATTCGAATGATGCCAAATGAATAACTTACTTGAATTGGACCATTTTACACTATGTCCATTGTAGATTTGTGTCTCTGACAGTTCGTTTGGTTGCAGGGGACATATTCAGTTTTTATGGCCAAAATGTGCTTTTCAGGGGCTGAAAAGCATGTTTTGGCCGAGTATGATAATTTTCATTAAAACTTGATTTCTATCACTTCGAATGATGCCAAATGAATAACTTACTTGAATTGGACCATTTTACACTATGTCCATTGTAGATTTCTGTCTCCGACAGTTCGTTTGGTTGCAGGGGACATTTTCAGTTTTTATGGCCAAAATGTGCTTTTCAGAGGCTGAAAAGCATGTTTTGGCCGATTATGATAATTTTCATTAAAACTTGATTTCTATCACTTCGAATGATGCCAAATGAATAACTTACTTGAATTGGACCATTTTACACTATGTCCCTTGTAGATTTGTGTCTCTGACAGTTCGTTTGGTTGCAGGGGACATATTCAGTTTTTATGGCCAAAATGTGCTTTTCAGGGGCTGAAAAGCATGTTTTGGCCGAGTATGATAATTTTCATTAAAACTTAATTTCTATCACTTCGAATGATGCCAAATGAATAACTTACTTGAATTGGACCATTTTACACTATGTCCCTTGTAGATTTGTGTCTCTGACAGTTCGTTTGGTTGCAGGGGACATTTTCAGTTTTTATGGCCAAAATGTGCTTTTCAGAGGCTGAAAAGCATGTTTTGGCCGAATATGATGATTTTCATTAAAACTTAATTTCTATCACTTCGAATGATGCCAAATGAATAACTTACTTGAATTGGACCATTTTACACTATGTCCATTGTAGATTTGTGTCTCTGACAGTTCGTTTGGTTGCAGGGGACATATTCAGTTTTTATGGCCAAAATGTGCTTTTCAGGGGCTGAAAAGCATGTTTTGGCCGAGTATGATAATTTTCATTAAAACTTGATTTCTATCCATTCGAATGATGCCAAATGAATAACTTACTTGAATTGGACCATTTTACACTATGTCCATTGTAGATTTGTGTCTCTGACAGTTCGTTTGGTTGCAGGGGACATATTCAGTTTTTATGGCCAAAATGTGCTTTTCAGGGGCTGAAAAGCATGTTTTGGCCGAGTATGATAATTTTCATTAAAACTTGATTTCTATCCATTCGAATGATGCCAAATGAATAACTTACTTGAATTGGACCATTTTACACTATGTCCATTGTAGATTTGTGTCTCCGACAGTTCGTTTGGTTGCAGGGGACATATTCAGTTTTTATGGCCAAAATGTGCTTTTCAGGGGCTGAAAAGCATGTTTTGGCCGAGTATGATAATTTTCATTAAAACTTGAATTCTATCACTTCGAATGATGCCAAATGAATAACTTACTTGAATTGGACCATTTTACACTATGTCCATTGTAGATTTCTGTCTCCGACAGTTCGTTTGGTTGCAGGGGACATTTTCAGTTTTTATGGCCAAAATTTGCTTTTCAGAGGCTGAAAAGCATGTTTTGGCCGAGTATGATAATTTTCATTAAAACTTGATTTCTATAACTTCGAATGATGCCAAATGAATAACTTACTTGAATTGGACCATTTTACACTATGTCCATTGTAGATTTGTGTCTCTGACAGTTCGTTTGGTTGCAGGGGACATATTCAGTTTTTATGGCCAAAATGTGCTTTTCAGGGGCTGAAAAGCACGTTTTGGCAGAGTATGATAATTTTCATTAAAACTTGATTTCTATCCATTCGAATGATGCCAAATGAATAACTTACTTGAATTGGACCATTTTACACTATGTCCATTGTAGATTTGTGTCTCTGACAGTTCGTTTGGTTGCAGGGGACATATTCACTTTTTATGGCCAAAATGTGCTTTTCAGGGGCTGAAAAGCATGTTTTGGCCGAGTATGATAATTTTCATTAAAACTTAATTTCTATCACTTTGAATGATGCCAAATGAATAACTTAGTTGAATTGGACCATTTTACACTATGTCCATTGTAGATTTGTGTCTCTGACAGTTCGTTTGGTTGCAGGGGACATATTCAGTTTTTATGGCCAAAATGTGCTTTTCAGGGGCTGAAAAGCATGTTTTGGCCGAGTATGATAATTTTCATTAAAACTTGATTTCTATCACTTCGAATGATGCCAAATGAATAACTTACTTGAATTGGACCATTTTACACTATGTCCATTGTAGATTTGTGTCTCCGACAGTTCGTTTGGTTGCAGGGGACATTTTCAGTTTTTATTGCCAAAATGTGCTTTTCAGAGGCTGAAAAGCATGTTTTGGCCGAGTATGATAATTTTCATTAAAACTTGATTTCTATCCATTCGAATGATGCCAAATGAATAACTTACTTGAATTGGACCATTTTACACTATGTCCATTGTAGATTTGTGTCTCTGACAGTTCGTTTGGTTGCAGGGGACATATTCAGTTTTTATGGCCAAAATGTGCTTTTCAGGGGCTGAAAACCATGTTTTGGCCGAGTATGATAATTTTCATTAAAACTTGATTTCTATCCATTCGAATGATGCCAAATGAATAACTTACTTGAATTGGTCCATTTTACACTATGTCCATTGTAGATTTGTGTCTCTGACAGTTCGTTTGGTTGCAGGGGACATATTCAGTTTTTATGGCCAAAATGTGCTTTTCAGGGGCTGAAAAGCATGTTTTGGCCGAGTATGATAATTTTCATTAAAACTTGATTTCTATCACTTCGAATGATGCCAAATGAATAACTTACTTGAATTGGACCATTTTACACTATGTCCATTGTAGATTTGTGTCTCCGACTGTTCGTTTGGTTGCAGGGGACATTTTCAGTTTTTATGGCCAAAATGAGCTTTTCAGAGGCTGAAAAGCATGTTTTGGCCGAGTATGATAATTTTCATTAAAACTTGATTTGTATCACTTCGAATGATGCCAAATGAATAACTTACTTGAATTGGACCATTTTACACTATGTCCATTGTAGATTTGTGTCTCCGACAGTTCGTTTGGTTGCAGGGGACATTTTCAGTTTTTATGGCCAAAATGTGCTTTTCAGAGGCTGAAAAGCATGTTTTGGCCGAGTATGATAATTTTCATTAAAACTTGATTTCTATCACTTCGAATGATGCCAAATGAATAACTTAGTTGAATTGGACCATTTTACACTATGTCCATTGTAGATTTGTGTCTCCGACAGTTCGTTTGGTTGCAGGGGACATTTTCAGTTTTTATGGCCAAAATGTGCTTTTCAGAGGCTGAAAAGCATGTTTTGGCCGAGTATGATGATTTTCATTAAAACTTAATTTCTATCACTTCGAATGATGCCAAATGAATAACTTACTTGAATTGGACCATTTTACACTATGTCCATTGTAGATTTGTGTCTCTGACAGTTCGTTTGGTTGCAGGGGACATATTCAGTTTTTATGGCCAAAATGTGCTTTTCAGGGGCTGAAAACCATGTTTTGGCCGAGTATGATAATTTTCATTAAAACTTGATTTCTATCCATTCGAATGATGCCAAATGAATAACTTACTTGAATTGGTCAATTTTACACTATGTCCATTGTAGATTTGTGTCTCTGACAGTTCGTTTGGTTGCAGGGGACATATTCAGTTTTTATGGCCAAAATGTGCTTTTCAGGGGCTGAAAAGCATGTTTTGGCCGAGTATGATAATTTTCATTAAAACTTGATTTCTATCACTTCGAATGATGCCAAATGAATAACTTACTTGAATTGGACCATTTTACACTATGTCCATTGTAGATTTGTGTCTCCGACCGTTCGTTTGGTTGCAGGGGACATTTTCAGTTTTTATGGCCAAAATGTGCTTTTCAGAGGCTGAAAAGCATGTTTTGGCCGAGTATGATAATTTTCATTAAAACTTGATTTCTATCACTTCGAATGATGCCAAATGAATAACTTACTTGAATTGGACCATTTTACACTATGTCCATTGTAGATTTGTGTCTCCGACAGTTCGTTTGGTTGCAGGGGACATTTTCAGTTTTTATGGCCAAAATGTGCTTTTCAGAGGCTGAAAAGCATGTTTTGGCCGAGTATGATGATTTTCATTAAAACTTGATTTCTATCACTGCGAATGATGCCAAATGAATAACTTACTTGAATTGGACCATTTTACACTATGTCCATTGTAGATTTGTGTCTCTGACATTTCGTTTGGTTGCAGGGGACATGTTCAGTTTTTATGGCCAAAATGTGCTTTTCAGGGGCTGAAAAGCATGTTTTGGCCGAGTATGATAATTTTCATTAAAACTTGATTTCTATCACTTCGAATGATGCCAAATGAATAACTTACTTGAATTGGACCATTTTACACTATGTCCATTGTAGATTTGTGTCTCCGACAGTTCGTTTGGTTGCAGGGGACATTTTCAGTTTTTATGGCCAAAATGTGCTTTTCAGAGGCTGAAAAGCATGTTTTGGCTGAGTATGATAATTTTCATTAAAACTTGATTTCTATCACTTCGAATGATGCCAAATGAATAACTTACTTGAATTGGACCATTTTACACTATGTCCATTGTAGATTTGTGTCTCCGACAGTTCGTTTGGTTGCAGGGGACATTTTCAGTTTTTATGGCCAAAATGTGCTTTTCAGAGGCTGAAAAGCATGTTTTGGCCGAGTATGATAATTTTCATTAAAACTTGATTTCTATCCATTCGAATGATGCCAAATGAATAACTTACTTGAATTGGACCATTTTACACTATGTCCATTGTAGATTTGTGTCTCTGACAGTTCGTTTGGTTGCAGGGGACATATTCAGTTTTTATGGCCAAAACGTGCTTTTCAGGGGCTGAAAAGCATGTTTTGGCCGAGTATGATAATTTTCATTAAAACTTGATTTCTATCCATTCGAATGATGCCAAATGAATAACTTACTTGAATTGGACCATTTTACACTATGTCCATTGTAGATTTGTGTCTCTGACAGTTCGTTTGGTTGCAGGGGACATATTCAGTTTTTATGGCCAAAATGTGCTTTTCAGGGGCTGAAAAGCATGTTTTGGCCGAGTATGATAATTTTCATTAAAACTTGATTTCTATCACTTCGAATGATGCCAAATGAATAACTTACTTGAATTGGACCATTTTACACTATGTCCATTGTAGATTTCTGTCTCCGACAGTTCGTTTGGTTGCAGGGGACATTTTCAGTTTTTATGGCCAAAATGTGCTTTTCAGAGGCTGAAAAGCATGTTTTGGCCGAGTATGATAATTTTCATTAAAACTTGATTTCTATAACTTCGAATGATGCCAAATGAATAACTTACTTGAATTGGACCATTTTACACTATGTCCATTGTAGATTTGTGTCTCCGACCGTTCGTTTGGTTGCAGGGGACATTTTCAGTTTTTATGGCCAAAATGTGCTTTTCAGAGGCTGAAAAGCATGTTTTGGCCGAGTATGATAATTTTCATTAAAACTTGATTTCTATCACTTCGAATGATGCCAAATGAATAACTTACTTGAATTGGACCATTTTACACTATGTCCATTGTAGATTTGTGTCTCCGACAGTTCGTTTGGTTGCAGGGGACATTTTCAGTTTTTATTGCCAAAATGTGCTTTTCAGAGGCTGAAAAGCATGTTTTGGCCGAGTATGATAATTTTCATTAAAACTTGATTTCTATCCATTCGAATGATGCCAAATGAATAACTTACTTGAATTGGACCATTTTACACTATGTCCATTGTAGATTTGTGTCTCTGACAGTTCGTTTGGTTGCAGGGGACATATTCAGTTTTTATGGCCAAAATGTGCTTTTCAGGGGCTGAAAAGCATGTTTTGGCCGAGTATGATAATTTTCATTAAAACTTGATTTCTATCACTTCGAATGATGCCAAATGAATAACTTACTTGAATTGGACCATTTTACACTATGTCCATTGTAGATTTCTGTCTCCGACAGTTCGTTTGGTTGCAGGGGACATTTTCAGTTTTTATGGCCAAAATGTGCTTTTCAGAGGCTGAAAAGCATGTTTTGGCCGATTATGATAATTTTCATTAAAACTTGATTTCTATCACTTCGAATGATGCCAAATGAATAACTTACTTGAATTGGACCATTTTACACTATGTCCCTTGTAGATTTGTGTCTCTGACAGTTCGTTTGGTTGCAGGGGACATATTCAGTTTTTATTGCAAAAATGTGCTTTTCAGGGGCTGAAAAGCATGTTTTGGCCGAGTATGATAATTTTCATTAAAACTTGATTTCTATCACTTCGAATGATGCCAAATGAATAACTTACTTGAATTGGACCATTTTACACTATGTCCATTGTAGATTTGTGTCTCCGACAGTTCGTTTGGTTGCAGGGGACATTTTCAGTTTTTATGGCCAAAATGTGCTTTTCAGAGGCTGAAAAGCATGTTTTGGCCGAGTATGATGATTTTCATTAAAACTTAATTTCTATCACTTCGAATGATGCCAAATGAATAACTTACTTGAATTGGACCATTTTACACTATGTCCATTGTAGATTTGTGTCTCTGACAGTTCGTTTGGTTGCAGGGGACATATTCAGTTTTTATGGCCAAAATGTGCTTTTCAGGGGCTGAAAACCATGTTTTGGCCGAGTATGATAATTTTCATTAAAACTTGATTTCTATCCATTCGAATGATGCCAAATGAATAACTTACTTGAATTGGTCCATTTTACACTATGTCCATTGTAGATTTGTGTCTCTGACAGTTCGTTTGGTTGCAGGGGACATATTCAGTTTTTATGGCCAAAATGTGCTTTTCAGGGGCTGAAAAGCATGTTTTGGCCGAGTATGATAATTTTCATTAAAACTTGATTTCTATCACTTCGAATGATGCCAAATGAATAACTTACTTGAATTGGACCATTTTACACTATGTCCATTGTAGATTTGTGTCTCCGACTGTTCGTTTGGTTGCAGGGGACATTTTCAGTTTTTATGGCCAAAATGTGCTTTTCAGAGGCTGAAAAGCATGTTTTGGCCGAGTATGATAATTTTCATTAAAACTTGATTTCTATCACTTCGAATGATGCCAAATGAATAACTTACTTGAATTGGACCATTTTACACTATGTCCATTGTAGATTTGTGTCTCCGACAGTTCGTTTGGTTGCAGGGGACATTTTCAGTTTTTATGGCCAAAATGTGCTTTTCAGAGGCTGAAAAGCATGTTTTGGCCGAGTATGATAATTTTCATTAAAACTTGATTTCTATCACTTCGAATGATGCCAAATGAATAACTTAGTTGAATTGGACCATTTTACACTATGTCCATTGAAGATTTGTGTCTCTGACAGTTCGTTTGGTTGCAGGGGACATTTTCAGTTTTTATGGCCAAAATGTGCTTTTCAGAGGCTGAAAAGCATGTTTTGGCCGAGTATGATGATTTTCATTAAAACTTAATTTCTATCACTTCGAATGATGCCAAATGAATAACTTACTTGAATTGGACCATTTTACACTATGTCCATTGTAGATTTGTGTCTCTGACAGTTCGTTTGGTTGCAGGGGACATATTCAGTTTTTATGGCCAAAATGTGCTTTTCAGGGGCTGAAAACCATGTTTTGGCCGAGTATGATAATTTTCATTAAAACTTGATTTCTATCCATTCGAATGATGCCAAATGAATAACTTACTTGAATTGGTCAATTTTACACTATGTCCATTGTAGATTTGTGTCTCTGACAGTTCGTTTGGTTGCAGGGGACATATTCAGTTTTTATGGCCAAAATGTGCTTTTCAGGGGCTGAAAAGCATGTTTTGGCCGAGTATGATAATTTTCATTAAAACTTGATTTCTATCACTTCGAATGATGCCAAATGAATAACTTACTTGAATTGGACCATTTTACACTATGTCCATTGTAGATTTGTGTCTCCGACCGTTCGTTTGGTTGCAGGGGACATTTTCAGTTTTTATGGCCAAAATGTGCTTTTCAGAGGCTGAAAAGCATGTTTTGGCCGAGTATGATAATTTTCATTAAAACTTGATTTCTATCACTTCGAATGATGCCAAATGAATAACTTACTTGAATTGGACCATTTTACACTATGTCCATTGTAGATTTGTGTCTCCGACAGTTCATTTGGTTGCAGGGGACATTTTCAGTTTTTATGGCCAAAATGTGCTTTTCAGAGGCTGAAAAGCATGTTTTGGCCGAGTATGATGATTTTCATTAAAACTTGATTTCTATCACTGCGAATGATGCCAAATGAATAACTTACTTGAATTGGACCATTTTACACTATGTCCATTGTAGATTTGTGTCTCTGACAGTTCGTTTGGTTGCAGGGGACATGTTCAGTTTTTATGGCCAAAATGTGCTTTTCAGGGGCTGAAAAGCATGTTTTGGCCGAGTATGATAATTTTCATTAAAACTTGATTTCTATCACTTCGAATGATGCCAAATGAATAACTTACTTGAATTGGACCATTTTACACTATGTCCATTGTAGATTTGTGTCTCCGACAGTTCGTTTGGTTGCAGGGGACATTTTCAGTTTTTATGGCCAAAATGTGCTTTTCAGAGGCTGAAAAGCATGTTTTGGCTGAGTATGATAATTTTCATTAAAACTTGATTTCTATCACTTCGAATGATGCCAAATGAATAACTTACTTGAATTGGACCATTTTACACTATGTCCATTGTAGATTTGTGTCTCTGACAGTTCGTTTGGTTGCAGGGGACATATTCAGTTTTTATGGCCAAAACGTGCTTTTCAGGGGCTGAAAAGCATGTTTTGGCCGAGTATGATAATTTTCATTAAAACTTGATTTCTATCCATTCGAATGATGCCAAATGAATAACTTACTTGAATTGGACCATTTTACACTATGTCCATTGTAGATTTGTGTCTCTGACAGTTCGTTTGGTTGCAGGGGACATTTTCAGTTTTTATGGCCAAAATGTGCTTTTCAGGGGCTGAAAAGCATGTTTTGGCCGAGTATGATAATTTTCATTAAAACTTGATTTCTATCACTTCGAATGATGCCAAATGAATAACTTACTTGAATTGGACCATTTTACACTATGTCCATTGTAGATTTCTGTCTCCGACAGTTCGTTTGGTTGCAGGGGACATTTTCAGTTTTTATGGCCAAAATGTGCTTTTCAGAGGCTGAAAAGCATGTTTTGGCCGAGTATGATGATTTTCATTAAAACTTGATTTCTATCACTGCGAATGATGCCAAATGAATAACTTACTTGAATTGGACCATTTTACACTATGTCCATTGTAGATTTGTGTCTCTGACAGTTCGTTTGGTTGCAGGGGACATGTTCAGTTTTTATGGCCAAAATGTGCTTTTCAGGGGCTGAAAAGCATGTTTTGGCCGAGTATGATAATTTTCATTAAAACTTGATTTCTATCACTTCGAATGATGCCAAATGAATAACTTACTTGAATTGGACCATTTTACACTATGTCCATTGTAGATTTGTGTCTCCGACAGTTCGTTTGGTTGCAGGGGACATTTTCAGTTTTTATGGCCAAAATGTGCTTTTCAGAGGCTGAAAAGCATGTTTTGGCTGAGTATGATAATTTTCATTAAAACTTGATTTCTATCACTTCGAATGATGCCAAATGAATAACTTACTTGAATTGGACCATTTTACACTATGTCCATTGTAGATTTGTGTCTCTGACAGTTCGTTTGGTTGCAGGGGACATATTCAGTTTTTATGGCCAAAACGTGCTTTTCAGGGGCTGAAAAGCATGTTTTGGCCGAGTATGATAATTTTCATTAAAACTTGATTTCTATCCATTCGAATGATGCCAAATGAATAACTTACTTGAATTGGACCATTTTACACTATGTCCATTGTAGATTTGTGTCTCTGACAGTTCGTTTGGTTGCAGGGGACATATTCAGTTTTTATGGCCAAAATGTGCTTTTCAGGGGCTGAAAAGCATGTTTTGGCCGAGTATGATAATTTTCATTAAAACTTGATTTCTATCACTTCGAATGATGCCAAATGAATAACTTACTTGAATTGGACCATTTTACACTATGTCCATTGTAGATTTCTGTCTCCGACAGTTCGTTTGGTTGCAGGGGACATTTTCAGTTTTTATGGCCAAAATGTGCTTTTCAGAGGCTGAAAAGCATGTTTTGGCCGAGTATGATAATTTTCATTAAAACTTGATTTCTATAACTTCGAATGATGCCAAATGAATAACTTACTTGAATTGGACCATTTTACACTATGTCCATTGTAGATTTGTGTCTCTGACAGTTCGTTTGGTTGCAGGGGACATATTCAGTTTTTATGGCCAAAATGTGCTTTTCAGGGGCTGAAAAGCACGTTTTGGCAGAGTATGATAATTTTCATTAAAACTTGATTTCTATCACTTCGAATGATGCCAAATGAATAACTTACTTGAATTGGACCATTTTACACTATGTCCATTGTAGATTTGTGTCTCCGACAGTTCGTTTGGTTGCAGGGGACATTTTCAGTTTTTATGGCCAAAATGTGCTTTTCAGAGGCTGAAAAGCATGTTTTGGCCGAGTATGATGATTTTCATTAAAACTTAATTTCTATCACTTCGAATGATGCCAAATGAATAACTTACTTGAATTGGACCATTTTACACTATGTCCATTGTAGATTTGTGTCTCTGACAGTTCGTTTGGTTGCAGGGGACATATTCAGTTTTTATGGCCAAAATGTGCTTTTCAGGGGCTGAAAACCATGTTTTGGCCGAGTATGATAATTTTCATTAAAACTTGATTTCTATCCATTCGAATGATGCCAAATGAATAACTTACTTGAATTGGTCCATTTTACACTATGTCCATTGTAGATTTGTGTCTCTGACAGTTCGTTTGGTTGCAGGGGACATATTCAGTTTTTATGGCCAAAATGTGCTTTTCAGGGGCTGAAAAGCATGTTTTGGCCGAGTATGATAATTTTCATTAAAACTTGATTTCTATCACTTCGAATGATGCCAAATGAATAACTTACTTGAATTGGACCATTTTACACTATGTCCATTGTAGATTTGTGTCTCCGACTGTTCGTTTGGTTGCAGGGGACATTTTCAGTTTTTATGGCCAAAATGTGCTTTTCAGAGGCTGAAAAGCATGTTTTGGCCGAGTATGATAATTTTCATTAAAACTTGATTTCTATCACTTCGAATGATGCCAAATGAATAACTTACTTGAATTGGACCATTTTACACTATGTCCATTGTAGATTTCTGTCTCCGACAGTTCGTTTGGTTGCAGGGGACATTTTCAGTTTTTATGGCCAAAATGTGCTTTTCAGAGGCTGAAAAGCATGTTTTGGCCGAGTATGATAATTTTCATTAAAACTTGATTTCTATAACTTCGAATGATGCCAAATGAATAACTTACTTGAATTGGACCATTTTACACTATGTCCATTGTAGATTTGTGTCTCTGACAGTTCGTTTGGTTGCAGGGGACATATTCAGTTTTTATGGCCAAAATGTGCTTTTCAGGGGCTGAAAAGCACGTTTTGGCAGAGTATGATAATTTTCATTAAAACTTGATTTCTATCACTTCGAATGATGCCAAATGAATAACTTACTTGAATTGGACCATTTTACACTATGTCCATTGTAGATTTGTGTCTCCGACAGTTCGTTTGGTTGCAGGGGACATTTTCAGTTTTTATGGCCAAAATGTGCTTTTCAGAGGCTGAAAAGCATGTTTTGGCCGAGTATGATGATTTTCATTAAAACTTAATTTCTATCACTTCGAATGATGCCAAATGAATAACTTACTTGAATTGGACCATTTTACACTATGTCCATTGTAGATTTGTGTCTCTGACAGTTCGTTTGGTTGCAGGGGACATATTCAGTTTTTATGGCCAAAATGTGCTTTTCAGGGGCTGAAAACCATGTTTTGGCCGAGTATGATAATTTTCATTAAAACTTGATTTCTATCCATTCGAATGATGCCAAATGAATAACTTACTTGAATTGGTCCATTTTACACTATGTCCATTGTAGATTTGTGTCTCTGACAGTTCGTTTGGTTGCAGGGGACATATTCAGTTTTTATGGCCAAAATGTGCTTTTCAGGGGCTGAAAAGCATGTTTTGGCCGAGTATGATAATTTTCATTAAAACTTGATTTCTATCACTTCGAATGATGCCAAATGAATAACTTACTTGAATTGGACCATTTTACACTATGTCCATTGTAGATTTGTGTCTCCGACTGTTCGTTTGGTTGCAGGGGACATTTTCAGTTTTTATGGCCAAAATGTGCTTTTCAGAGGCTGAAAAGCATGTTTTGGCCGAGTATGATAATTTTCATTAAAACTTGATTTCTATCACTTCGAATGATGCCAAATTAATAACTTACTTGAATTGGACCATTTTACACTATGTCCATTGTAGATTTGTGTCTCCGACAGTTCGTTTGGTTGCAGGGGACATTTTCAGTTTTTATGGCCAAAATGTGCTTTTCAGAGGCTGAAAAGCATGTTTTGGCCGAGTATGATAATTTTCATTAAAACTTGATTTCTATCCATTCGAATGATGCCAAATGAATAACTTACTTGAATTGGACCATTTTACACTATGTCCATTGTAGATTTGTGTCTCTGACAGTTCGTTTGGTTGCAGGGGACATATTCAGTTTTTATGGCCAAAACGTGCTTTTCAGGGGCTGAAAAGCATGTTTTGGCCGAGTATGATAATTTTCATTAAAACTTGATTTCTATCCATTCGAATGATGCCAAATGAATAACTTACTTGAATTGGACCATTTTACACTATGTCCATTGTAGATTTGTGTCTCTGACAGTTCGTTTGGTTGCAGGGGACATATTCAGTTTTTATGGCCAAAATGTGCTTTTCAGGGGCTGAAAAGCATGTTTTGGCCGAGTATGATAATTTTCATTAAAACTTGATTTCTATCACTTCGAATGATGCCAAATGAATAACTTACTTGAATTGGACCATTTTACACTATGTCCATTGTAGATTTCTGTCTCCGACAGTTCGTTTGGTTGCAGGGGACATTTTCAGTTTTTATGGCCAAAATGTGCTTTTCAGAGGCTGAAAAGCATGTTTTGGCCGAGTATGATAATTTTCATTAAAACTTGATTTCTATAACTTCGAATGATGCCAAATGAATAACTTACTTGAATTGGACCATTTTACACTATGTCCATTGTAGATTTGTGTCTCCGACCGTTCGTTTGGTTGCAGGGGACATTTTCAGTTTTTATGGCCAAAATGTGCTTTTCAGAGGCTGAAAAGCATGTTTTGGCCGAGTATGATAATTTTCATTAAAACTTGATTTCTATCACTTCGAATGATGCCAAATGAATAACTTACTTGAATTGGACCATTTTACACTATGTCCATTGTAGATTTGTGTCTCCGACAGTTCGTTTGGTTGCAGGGGACATTTTCAGTTTTTATTGCCAAAATGTGCTTTTCAGAGGCTGAAAAGCATGTTTTGGCCAAGTATGATAATTTTCATTAAAACTTGATTTCTATCCATTCGAATGATGCCAAATGAATAACTTACTTGAATTGGACCATTTTACACTATGTCCATTGTAGATTTGTGTCTCTGACAGTTCGTTTGGTTGCAGGGGACATATTCAGTTTTTATGGCCAAAATGTGCTTTTCAGGGGCTGAAAAGCATGTTTTGGCCGAGTATGATAATTTTCATTAAAACTTGATTTCTATCACTTCGAATGATGCCAAATGAATAACTTACTTGAATTGGACCATTTTACACTATGTCCATTGTAGATTTGTGTCTCCGACAGTTCGTTTGGTTGCAGGGGACATTTTCAGTTTTTATGGCCAAAATGTGCTTTTCAGAGGCTGAAAAGCATGTTTTGGCCGAGTATGATGATTTTCATTAAAACTTAATTTCTATCACTTCGAATGATGCCAAATGAATAACTTACTTGAATTGGACCATTTTACACTATGTCCATTGTAGATTTGTGTCTCTGACAGTTCGTTTGGTTGCAGGGGACATATTCAGTTTTTATGGCCAAAATGTGCTTTTCAGGGGCTGAAAACCATGTTTTGGCCGAGTATGATAATTTTCATTAAAACTTGATTTCTATCCATTCGAATGATGCCAAATGAATAACTTACTTGAATTGGTCCATTTTACACTATGTCCATTGTAGATTTGTGTCTCTGACAGTTCGTTTGGTTGCAGGGGACATATTCAGTTTTTATGGCCAAAATGTGCTTTTCAGGGGCTGAAAAGCATGTTTTGGCCGAGTATGATAATTTTCATTAAAACTTGATTTCTATCACTTCGAATGATGCCAAATGAATAACTTACTTGAATTGGACCATTTTACACTATGTCCATTGTAGATTTGTGTCTCCGACTGTTCGTTTGGTTGCAGGGGACATTTTCAGTTTTTATGGCCAAAATGTGCTTTTCAGAGGCTGAAAAGCATGTTTTGGCCGAGTATGATAATTTTCATTAAAACTTGATTTCTATCACTTCGAATGATGCCAAATGAATAACTTACTTGAATTGGACCATTTTACACTATGTCCATTGTAGATTTGTGTCTCCGACTGTTCGTTTGGTTGCAGGGGACATTTTCAGTTTTTATGGCCAAAATGTGCTTTTCAGAGGCTGAAAAGCATGTTTTGGCCGAGTATGATAATTTTCATTAAAACTTGATTTCTATCACTTCGAATGATGCCAAATGAATAACTTACTTGAATTGGACCATTTTACACTATGTCCATTGTAGATTTGTGTCTCCGACAGTTCGTTTGGTTGCAGGGGACATTTTCAGTTTTTATGGCCAAAATGTGCTTTTCAGAGGCTGAAAAGCATGTTTTGGCCGAGTATGATAATTTTCATTAAAACTTGATTTCTATCCATTCGAATGATGCCAAATGAATAACTTACTTGAATTGGACCATTTTACACTATGTCCATTGTAGATTTGTGTCTCTGACAGTTCGTTTGGTTGCAGGGGACATATTCAGTTTTTATGGCCAAAACGTGCTTTTCAGGGGCTGAAAAGCATGTTTTGGCCGAGTATGATAATTTTCATTAAAACTTGATTTCTATCCATTCGAATGATGCCAAATGAATAACTTACTTGAATTGGACCATTTTACACTATGTCCATTGTAGATTTGTGTCTCTGACAGTTCGTTTGGTTGCAGGGGACATATTCAGTTTTTATGGCCAAAATGTGCTTTTCAGGGGCTGAAAAGCATGTTTTGGCCGAGTATGATAATTTTCATTAAAACTTGATTTCTATCACTTCGAATGATGCCAAATGAATAACTTACTTGAATTGGACCATTTTACACTATGTCCATTGTAGATTTCTGTCTCCGACAGTTCGTTTGGTTGCAGGGGACATTTTCAGTTTTTATGGCCAAAATGTGCTTTTCAGAGGCTGAAAAGCATGTTTTGGCCGAGTATGATAATTTTCATTAAAACTTGATTTCTATAACTTCGAATGATGCCAAATGAATAACTTACTTGAATTGGACCATTTTACACTATGTCCATTGTAGATTTGTGTCTCCGACCGTTCGTTTGGTTGCAGGGGACATTTTCAGTTTTTATGGCCAAAATGTGCTTTTCAGAGGCTGAAAAGCATGTTTTGGCCGAGTATGATAATTTTCATTAAAACTTGATTTCTATCACTTCGAATGATGCCAAATGAATAACTTACTTGAATTGGACCATTTTACACTATGTCCATTGTAGATTTGTGTCTCCGACAGTTCGTTTGGTTGCAGGGGACATTTTCAGTTTTTATTGCCAAAATGTGCTTTTCAGAGGCTGAAAAGCATGTTTTGGCCAAGTATGATAATTTTCATTAAAACTTGATTTCTATCCATTCGAATGATGCCAAATGAATAACTTACTTGAATTGGACCATTTTACACTATGTCCATTGTAGATTTGTGTCTCTGACAGTTCGTTTGGTTGCAGGGGACATATTCAGTTTTTATGGCCAAAATGTGCTTTTCAGGGGCTGAAAAGCATGTTTTGGCCGAGTATGATAATTTTCATTAAAACTTGATTTCTATCACTTCGAATGATGCCAAATGAATAACTTACTTGAATTGGACCATTTTACACTATGTCCATTGTAGATTTCTGTCTCCGACAGTTCGTTTGGTTGCAGGGGACATTTTCAGTTTTTATGGCCAAAATGTGCTTTTCAGAGGCTGAAAAGCATGTTTTGGCCGATTATGATAATTTTCATTAAAACTTGATTTCTATCACTTCGAATGATGCCAAATGAATAACTTACTTGAATTGGACCATTTTACACTATGTCCCTTGTAGATTTGTGTCTCTGACAGTTTGTTTGGTTGCAGGGGACATATTCAGTTTTTATGGCAAAAATGTGCTTTTCAGGGGCTGAAAAGCATGTTTTGGCCGAGTATGATAATTTTCATTAAAACTTGATTTCTATCACTTCGAATGATGCCAAATGAATAACTTACTTGAATTGGACCATTTTACACTATGTCCATTGTAGATTTGTGTCTCCGACAGTTCGTTTGGTTGCAGGGGACATTTTCAGTTTTTATGGCCAAAATGTGCTTTTCAGAGGCTGAAAAGCATGTTTTGGCCGAGTATGATGATTTTCATTAAAACTTAATTTCTATCACTTCGAATGATGCCAAATGAATAACTTACTTGAATTGGACCATTTTACACTATGTCCATTGTAGATTTGTGTCTCTGACAGTTCGTTTGGTTGCAGGGGACATATTCAGTTTTTATGGCCAAAATGTGCTTTTCAGGGGCTGAAAACCATGTTTTGGCCGAGTATGATAATTTTCATTAAAACTTGATTTCTATCCATTCGAATGATGCCAAATGAATAACTTACTTGAATTGGTCCATTTTACACTATGTCCATTGTAGATTTGTGTCTCTGACAGTTCGTTTGGTTGCAGGGGACATATTCAGTTTTTATGGCCAAAATGTGCTTTTCAGGGGCTGAAAAGCATGTTTTGGCCGAGTATGATAATTTTCATTAAAACTTGATTTCTATCACTTCGAATGATGCCAAATGAATAACTTACTTGAATTGGACCATTTTACACTATGTCCATTGTAGATTTGTGTCTCCGACTGTTCGTTTGGTTGCAGGGGACATTTTCAGTTTTTATGGCCAAAATGTGCTTTTCAGAGGCTGAAAAGCATGTTTTGGCCGAGTATGATAATTTTCATTAAAACTTGATTTCTATCACTTCGAATGATGCCAAATGAATAACTTACTTGAATTGGACCATTTTACACTATGTCCATTGTAGATTTGTGTCTCCGACAGTTCGTTTGGTTGCAGGGGACATTTTCAGTTTTTATGGCCAAAATGTGCTTTTCAGAGGCTGAAAAGCATGTTTTGGCCGAGTATGATAATTTTCATTAAAACTTGATTTCTATCACTTCGAATGATGCCAAATGAATAACTTAGTTGAATTGGACCATTTTACACTATGTCCATTGAAGATTTGTGTCTCCGACAGTTCGTTTGGTTGCAGGGGACATTTTCAGTTTTTATGGCCAAAATGTGCTTTTCAGAGGCTGAAAAGCATGTTTTGGCCGAGTATGATGATTTTCATTAAAACTTAATTTCTATCACTTCGAATGATGCCAAATGAATAACTTACTTGAATTGGACCATTTTACACTATGTCCATTGTAGATTTGTGTCTCTGACAGTTCGTTTGGTTGCAGGGGACATATTCAGTTTTTATGGCCAAAATGTGCTTTTCAGGGGCTGAAAACCATGTTTTGGCCGAGTATGATAATTTTCATTAAAACTTGATTTCTATCCATTCGAATGATGCCAAATGAATAACTTACTTGAATTGGTCAATTTTACACTATGTCCATTGTAGATTTGTGTCTCTGACAGTTCGTTTGGTTGCAGGGGACATATTCAGTTTTTATGGCCAAAATGTGCTTTTCAGGGGCTGAAAAGCATGTTTTGGCCGAGTATGATAATTTTCATTAAAACTTGATTTCTATCACTTCGAATGATGCCAAATGAATAACTTACTTGAATTGGACCATTTTACACTATGTCCATTGTAGATTTGTGTCTCCGACCGTTCGTTTGGTTGCAGGGGACATTTTCAGTTTTTATGGCCAAAATGTGCTTTTCAGAGGCTGAAAAGCATGTTTTGGCCGAGTATGATAATTTTCATTAAAACTTGATTTCTATCACTTCGAATGATGCCAAATGAATAACTTACTTGAATTGGACCATTTTACACTATGTCCATTGTAGATTTGTGTCTCCGACAGTTCGTTTGGTTGCAGGGGACATTTTCAGTTTTTATGGCCAAAATGTGCTTTTCAGAGGCTGAAAAGCATGTTTTGGCCGAGTATGATGATTTTCATTAAAACTTGATTTCTATCACTGCGAATGATGCCAAATGAATAACTTACTTGAATTGGACCATTTTACACTATGTCCATTGTAGATTTGTGTCTCTGACAGTTCGTTTGGTTGCAGGGGACATGTTCAGTTTTTATGGCCAAAATGTGCTTTTCAGGGGCTGAAAAGCATGTTTTGGCCGAGTATGATAATTTTCATTAAAACTTGATTTCTATCACTTCGAATGATGCCAAATGAATAACTTACTTGAATTGGACCATTTTACACTATGTCCATTGTAGATTTGTGTCTCCGACAGTTCGTTTGGTTGCAGGGGACATTTTCAGTTTTTATGGCCAAAATGTGCTTTTCAGAGGCTGAAAAGCATGTTTTGGCTGAGTATGATAATTTTCATTAAAACTTGATTTCTATCACTTCGAATGATGCCAAATGAATAACTTACTTGAATTGGACCATTTTACACTATGTCCATTGTAGATTTGTGTCTCTGACAGTTCGTTTGGTTGCAGGGGACATATTCAGTTTTTATGGCCAAAACGTGCTTTTCAGGGGCTGAAAAGCATGTTTTGGCCGAGTATGATAATTTTCATTAAAACTTGATTTCTATCCATTCGAATGATGCCAAATGAATAACTTACTTGAATTGGACCATTTTACACTATGTCCATTGTAGATTTGTGTCTCTGACAGTTCGTTTGGTTGCAGGGGACATATTCAGTTTTTATGGCCAAAATGTGCTTTTCAGGGGCTGAAAAGCATGTTTTGGCCGAGTATGATAATTTTCATTAAAACTTGATTTCTATCACTTCGAATGATGCCAAATGAATAACTTACTTGAATTGGACCATTTTACACTATGTCCATTGTAGATTTCTGTCTCCGACAGTTCGTTTGGTTGCAGGGGACATTTTCAGTTTTTATGGCCAAAATGTGCTTTTCAGAGGCTGAAAAGCATGTTTTGGCCGAGTATGATAATTTTCATTAAAACTTGATTTCTATAACTTCGAATGATGCCAAATGAATAACTTACTTGAATTGGACCATTTTACACTATGTCCATTGTAGATTTGTGTCTCTGACAGTTCGTTTGGTTGCAGGGGACATATTCAGTTTTTATGGCCAAAATGTGCTTTTCAGGGGCTGAAAAGCACGTTTTGGCAGAGTATGATAATTTTCATTAAAACTTGATTTCTATCACTTCGAATGATGCCAAATGAATAACTTACTTGAATTGGACCATTTTACACTATGTCCATTGTAGATTTGTGTCTCCGACAGTTCGTTTGGTTGCAGGGGACATTTTCAGTTTTTATGGCCAAAATGTGCTTTTCAGAGGCTGAAAAGCATGTTTTGGCCGAGTATGATGATTTTCATTAAAACTTGATTTCTATCACTGCGAATGATGCCAAATGAATAACTTACTTGAATTGGACCATTTTACACTATGTCCATTGTAGATTTGTGTCTCTGACAGTTCGTTTGGTTGCAGGGGACATGTTCAGTTTTTATGGCCAAAATGTGCTTTTCAGGGGCTGAAAAGCATGTTTTGGCCGAGTATGATAATTTTCATTAAAACTTGATTTCTATCACTTCGAATGATGCCAAATGAATAACTTACTTGAATTGGACCATTTTACACTATGTCCATTGTAGATTTGTGTCTCCGACAGTTCGTTTGGTTGCAGGGGACATTTTCAGTTTTTATGGCCAAAATGTGCTTTTCAGAGGCTGAAAAGCATGTTTTGGCTGAGTATGATAATTTTCATTAAAACTTGATTTCTATCACTTCGAATGATGCCAAATGAATAACTTACTTGAATTGGACCATTTTACACTATGTCCATTGTAGATTTGTGTCTCTGACAGTTCGTTTGGTTGCAGGGGACATATTCAGTTTTTATGGCCAAAACGTGCTTTTCAGGGGCTGAAAAGCATGTTTTGGCCGAGTATGATAATTTTCATTAAAACTTGATTTCTATCCATTCGAATGATGCCAAATGAATAACTTACTTGAATTGGACCATTTTACACTATGTCCATTGTAGATTTGTGTCTCTGACAGTTCGTTTGGTTGCAGGGGACATATTCAGTTTTTATGGCCAAAATGTGCTTTTCAGGGGCTGAAAAGCATGTTTTGGCCGAGTATGATAATTTTCATTAAAACTTGATTTCTATCACTTCGAATGATGCCAAATGAATAACTTACTTGAATTGGACCATTTTACACTATGTCCATTGTAGATTTCTGTCTCCGACAGTTCGTTTGGTTGCAGGGGACATTTTCAGTTTTTATGGCCAAAATGTGCTTTTCAGAGGCTGAAAAGCATGTTTTGGCCGAGTATGATAATTTTCATTAAAACTTGATTTCTATAACTTCGAATGATGCCAAATGAATAACTTACTTGAATTGGACCATTTTACACTATGTCCATTGTAGATTTGTGTCTCTGACAGTTCGTTTGGTTGCAGGGGACATATTCAGTTTTTATGGCCAAAATGTGCTTTTCAGGGGCTGAAAAGCACGTTTTGGCAGAGTATGATAATTTTCATTAAAACTTGATTTCTATCACTTCGAATGATGCCAAATGAATAACTTACTTGAATTGGACCATTTTACACTATGTCCATTGTAGATTTGTGTCTCCGACAGTTCGTTTGGTTGCAGGGGACATTTTCAGTTTTTATGGCCAAAATGTGCTTTTCAGAGGCTGAAAAGCATGTTTTGGCCGAGTATGATGATTTTCATTAAAACTTAATTTCTATCACTTCGAATGATGCCAAATGAATAACTTACTTGAATTGGACCATTTTACACTATGTCCATTGTAGATTTGTGTCTCTGACAGTTCGTTTGGTTGCAGGGGACATATTCAGTTTTTATGGCCAAAATGTGCTTTTCAGGGGCTGAAAACCATGTTTTGGCCGAGTATGATAATTTTCATTAAAACTTGATTTCTATCCATTCGAATGATGCCAAATGAATAACTTACTTGAATTGGTCCATTTTACACTATGTCCATTGTAGATTTGTGTCTCTGACAGTTCGTTTGGTTGCAGGGGACATATTCAGTTTTTATGGCCAAAATGTGCTTTTCAGGGGCTGAAAAGCATGTTTTGGCCGAGTATGATAATTTTCATTAAAACTTGATTTCTATCACTTCGAATGATGCCAAATGAATAACTTACTTGAATTGGACCATTTTACACTATGTCCATTGTAGATTTGTGTCTCCGACTGTTCGTTTGGTTGCAGGGGACATTTTCAGTTTTTATGGCCAAAATGTGCTTTTCAGAGGCTGAAAAGCATGTTTTGGCCGAGTATGATAATTTTCATTAAAACTTGATTTCTATCACTTCGAATGATGCCAAATGAATAACTTACTTGAATTGGACCATTTTACACTATGTCCATTGTAGATTTCTGTCTCCGACAGTTCGTTTGGTTGCAGGGGACATTTTCAGTTTTTATGGCCAAAATGTGCTTTTCAGAGGCTGAAAAGCATGTTTTGGCCGAGTATGATAATTTTCATTAAAACTTGATTTCTATCACTTCGAATGATGCCAAATGAATAACTTACTTGAATTGGACCATATTACACTATGTCCATTGTAGATTTGTGTCTCCGACAGTTCGTTTGGTTGCAGGGGACATTTTCAGTTTTTATGGCCAAAATGTGCTTTTCAGAGGCTGAAAAGCATGTTTTGGCCGAGTATGATAATTTTCATTAAAACTTGATTTCTATCACTTCGAATGATGCCAAATGAATAACTTACTTGAATTGGACCATTTTACACTATGTCCATTGTAGATTTGTGTCTCCGACAGTTCGTTTGGTTGCAGGGGACATTTTCAGTTTTTATGGCCAAAATGTGCTTTTCAGAGGCTGAAAAGCATGTTTTGGCCGAGTATGATAATTTTCATTAAAACTTGATTTCTATCCATTCGAATGATGCCAAATGAATAACTTACTTGAATTGGACCATTTTACACTATGTCCATTGTAGATTTGTGTCTCTGACAGTTCGTTTGGTTGCAGGGGACATATTCAGTTTTTATGGCCAAAATGTGCTTTTCAGGGGCTGAAAAGCACGTTTTGGCCGAGTATGATAATTTTCATTAAAACTTGATTTTTATCCATTCGAATGATGCCAAATGAATAACTTACTTGAATTGGACCATTTTACACTATGTCCATTGTAGATTTGTGTCTCAGACAGTTCGTTTGGTTGCAGGGGACATATTCAGTTTTTATGGCCAAAATGTGCTTTTCAGGGGCTGAAAAGCATGTTTTGGCCGAGTATGATAATTTTCATTAAAACTTGATTTCTATCACTTCGAATGATGCCAAATGAATAACTTACTTGAATTGGACCATTTTACACTATGTCCATTGTAGATTTCTGTCTCCGACAGTTCGTTTGGTTGCAGGGGACATTTTCAGTTTTTATGGCCAAAATGTGCTTTTCAGAGGCTGAAAAGCATGTTTTGGCCGATTATGATAATTTTCATTAAAACTTGATTTCTATCACTTCGAATGATGCCAAATGAATAACTTACTTGAATTGGACCATTTTACACTATGTCCCTTGTAGATTTGTGTCTCTGACAGTTCGTTTGGTTGCAGGGGACATATTCAGTTTTTATGGCCAAAATGTGCTTTTCAGGGGCTGAAAAGCATGTTTTGGCCGAGTATGATAATTTTCATTAAAACTTGATTTCTATCACTTCGAATGATGCCAAATGAATAACTTACTTGAATTGGACCATTTTACACTATGTCCATTGTAGATTTGTGTCTCCGACAGTTCGTTTGGTTGCAGGGGACATTTTCAGTTTTTATGGCCAAAATGTGCTTTTCAGAGGCTGAAAAGCATGTTTTGGCCGAGTATGATGATTTTCATTAAAACTTAATTTCTATCACTTCGAATGATGCCAAATGAATAACTTACTTGAATTGGACCATTTTACACTATGTCCATTGTAGATTTGTGTCTCTGACAGTTCGTTTGGTTGCAGGGGACATATTCAGTTTTTATGGCCAAAATGTGCTTTTCAGGGGCTGAAAACCATGTTTTGGCCAAGTATGATAATTTTCATTAAATTTTGATTTCTATCCATTCGAATGATGCCAAATGAATAATTTACTTGAATTGGTCCATTTTACACTATGTCCATTGTAGATTTGTGTCTCTGACAGTTCGTTTGGTTGCAGGGGACATATTCAGTTTTTATGGCCAAAATGTGCTTTTCAGGGGCTGAAAAGCATGTTTTGGCCGAGTATGATAATTTTCATTAAAACTTGATTTCTATCACTTCGAATGATGCCAAATGAATAACTTACTTGAATTGGACCATTTTACACTATGTCCATTGTAGATTTGTGTCTCCGACCGTTCGTTTGGTTGCAGGGGACATTTTCAGTTTTTATGGCCAAAATGTGCTTTTCAGAGGCTGAAAAGCATGTTTTGGCCGAGTATGATAATTTTCATTAAAACTTGATTTCTATCACTTCGAATGATGCCAAATGAATAACTTACTTGAATTGGACCATTTTACACTATGTCCATTGTAGATTTGTGTCTCCGACAGTTCGTTTGGTTGCAGGGGACATTTTCAGTTTTTATGGCCAAAATGTGCTTTTCAGAGGCTGAAAAGCATGTTTTGGCCGAGTATGATGATTTTCATTAAAACTTGATTTCTATCACTGCGAATGATGCCAAATGAATAACTTACTTGAATTGGACCATTTTACACTATGTCCATTGTAGATTTGTGTCTCTGACAGTTCGTTTGGTTGCAGGGGACATGTTCAGTTTTTATGGCCAAAATGTGCTTTTCAGGGGCTGAAAAGCATGTTTTGGCCGAGTATGATAATTTTCATTAAAACTTGATTTCTATCACTTCGAATGATGCCAAATGAATAACTTACTTGAATTGGACCATTTTACACTATGTCCATTGTAGATTTGTGTCTCCGACAGTTCGTTTGGTTGCAGGGGACATTTTCAGTTTTTATGGCCAAAATGTGCTTTTCAGAGGCTGAAAAGCATGTTTTGGCCGAGTATGATGATTTTCATTAAAACTTAATTTCTATCACTTCGAATGATGCCAAATGAATAACTTACTTGAATTGGACCATTTTACACTATGTCCATTGTAGATTTGTGTCTCTGACAGTTCGTTTGGTTGCAGGGGACATATTCAGTTTTTATGGCCAAAATGTGCTTTTCAGGGGCTGAAAACCATGTTTTGGCCGAGTATGATAATTTTCATTAAAACTTGATTTCTATCCATTCGAATGATGCCAATTGAATAACTTACTTGAATTGGTCCATTTTACACTATGTCCATTGTAGATTTGTGTCTCTGACAGTTCGTTTGGTTGCAGGGGACATATTCAGTTTTTATGGCCAAAATGTGCTTTTCAGGGGCTGAAAAGCATGTTTTGGCCGAGTATGATAATTTTCATTAAAACTTGATTTCTATCACTTCGAATGATGCCAAATGAATAACTTACTTGAATTGGACCATTTTACACTATGTCCATTGTAGATTTGTGTCTCCGACCGTTCGTTTGGTTGCAGGGGACATTTTCAGTTTTTATGGCCAAAATGTGCTTTTCAGAGGCTGAAAAGCATGTTTTGGCCGAGTATGATAATTTTCATTAAAACTTGATTTCTATCACTGCGAATGATGCCAAATGAATAACTTACTTGAATTGGACCATTTTACACTATGTCCATTGTAGATTTGTGTCTCTGACAGTTCGTTTGGTTGCAGGGGACATGTTCAGTTTTTATGGCCAAAATGTGCTTTTCAGGGGCTGAAAAGCATGTTTTGGCCGAGTATGATAATTTTCATTAAAACTTGATTTCTATCACTTCGAATGATGCCAAATGAATAACTTACTTGAATTGGACCATTTTACACTATGTCCATTGTAGATTTGTGTCTCCGACAGTTCGTTTGGTTGCAGGGGACATTTTCAGTTTTTATGGCCAAAATGTGCTTTTCAGAGGCTGAAAAGCATGTTTTGGCTGAGTATGATAATTTTCATTAAAACTTGATTTCTATCACTTCGAATGATGCCAAATGAATAACTTACTTGAATTGGACCATTTTACACTATGTCCATTGTAGATTTGTGTCTCCGACAGTTCGTTTGGTTGCAGGGGACATTTTCAGTTTTTATGGCCAAAATGTGCTTTTCAGAGGCTGAAAAGCATGTTTTGGCCGAGTATGATAATTTTCATTAAAACTTGATTTCTAGCCATTCGAATGATGCCAAATGAATAACTTACTTGAATTGGACCATTTTACACTATGTCCATTGTAGATTTGTGTCTCCGACAGTTCGTTTGGTTGCAGGGGACATTTTCAGTTTTTATGGCCAAAATGTGCTTTTCAGAGGCTGAAAAGCATGTTTTGGCCGAGTATGATAATTTTCATTAAAACTTGATTTCTATCCATTCGAATGATGCCAAATGAATAACTTACTTGAATTGGACCATTTTACACTATGTCCATTGTAGATTTGTGTCTCTGACAGTTCGTTTGGTTGCAGGGGACATATTCACTTTTTATGGCCAAAATGTGCTTTTCAGGGGCTGAAAAGCATGTTTTGGCCGAGTATGATAATTTTCATTAAAACTTAATTTCTATCACTTTGAATGATGCCAAATGAATAACTTAGTTGAATTGGACCATTTTACACTATGTCCATTGTAGATTTGTGTCTCTGACAGTTCGTTTGGTTGCAGGGGACATATTCAGTTTTTATGGCCAAAATGTGCTTTTCAGGGGCTGAAAAGCATGTTTTGGCCGAGTATGATAATTTTCATTAAAACTTGATTTCTATCACTTCGAATGATGCCAAATGAATAACTTACTTGAATTGGACCATTTTACACTATGTCCATTGTAGATTTGTGTCTCCGACAGTTCGTTTGGTTGCAGGGGACATTTTCAGTTTTTATGGCCAAAATGTGCTTTTCTGAGGCTGAAAAGCATGTTTTGGCCGAGTATGATGATTTTCATTAAAACTTGATTTCTATCACTGCGAATGATGCCAAATGAATAACTTACTTGAATTGGACCATTTTACACTATGTCCATTGTAGATTTGTGTCTCTGACAGTTCGTTTGGTTGCAGGGGACATGTTCAGTTTTTATGGCCAAAATGTGCTTTTCAGGGGCTGAAAAGCATGTTTTGGCCGAGTATGATAATTTTCATTAAAACTTGATTTCTATCACTTCGAATGATGCCAAATGAATAACTTACTTGAATTGGACCATTTTACACTATGTCCATTGTAGATTTGTGTCTCCGACAGTTCGTTTGGTTGCAGGGGACATTTTCAGTTTTTATGGCCAAAATGTGCTTTTCAGAGGCTGAAAAGCATGTTTTGGCTGAGTATGATAATTTTCATTAAAACTTGATTTCTATCACTTCGAATGATGCCAAATGAATAACTTACTTGAATTGGACCATTTTACACTATGTCCATTGTAGATTTGTGTCTCCGACAGTTCGTTTGGTTGCAGGGGACATTTTCAGTTTTTATGGCCAAAATGTGCTTTTCAGAGGCTGAAAAGCATGTTTTGGCCGAGTATGATAATTTTCATTAAAACTTGATTTCTATCCATTCGAATGATGCCAAATGAATAACTTACTTGAATTGGACCATTTTACACTATGTCCATTGTAGATTTGTGTCTCTGACAGTTCGTTTGGTTGCAGGGGACATATTCAGTTTTTATGGCCAAAACGTGCTTTTCAGGGGCTGAAAAGCATGTTTTGGCCGAGTATGATAATATTCATTAAAACTTGATTTCTATCACTTCGAATGATGCCAAATGAATAACTTACTTGAATTGGACCATTTTACACTATGTCCATTGTAGATTTGTGTCTCTGACAGTTCGTTTGGTTGCAGGGGACATATTCAGTTTTTATGGCCAAAATGTGCTTTTCAGGGGCTGAAAAGCATGTTTTGGCCGAGTATGATAATTTTCATTAAAACTTGATTTCTATCACTTCGAATGATGCCAAATGAATAACTTACTTGAATTGGACCATTTTACACTATGTCCATTGTAGATTTCTGTCTCCGACAGTTCGTTTGGTTGCAGGGGACATTTTCAGTTTTTATGGCCAAAATGTGCTTTTCAGAGGCTGAAAAGCATGTTTTGGCCGAGTATGATAATTTTCAATAAAACTTGATTTCTATAACTTCGAATGATGCCAAATGAATAACTTACTTGAATTGGACCATTTTACACTATGTCCATTGTAGATTTCTGTCTCCGACAGTTCGTTTGGTTGCAGGGGACATTTTCAGTTTTTATGGCCAAAATGTGCTTTTCAGAGGCTGAAAAGCATGTTTTGGCCGAGTATGATAATTTTCATTAAAACTTGATTTCTATCACTGCGAATGATGCCAAATGAATAACTTACTTGAATTGGACCATTTTACACTATGTCCATTGTAGATTTGTGTCTCTGACAGTTCGTTTGGTTGCAGGGGACATATTCAGTTTTTATGGCCAAAATGTGCTTTTCAGGGGCTGAAAAGCATGTTTTGGCCGAGTATGATAATTTTCATTAAAACTTGATTTCTATCACTTCGAATGATGCCAAATGAATAACTTACTTGAATTGGACCATTTTACACTATGTCCATTGTAGATTTGTGTCTCTGACAGTTCGTTTGGTTGCAGGGGACATATTCAGTTTTTATGGCCAAAATGTGCTTTTCAGAGGCTGAAAAGCATGTTTTGGCTGAGTATGATAATTTTCATTAAAACTTGATTTCTATCACTTCGAATGATGCCAAATGAATAACTTACTTGAATTGGACCATTTTACACTATGTCCATTGTAGATTTGTGTCTCCGACAGTTCGTTTGGTTGCAGGGGACATTTTCAGTTTTTATGGCCAAAATGTGCTTTTCAGAGGCTGAAAAGCATGTTTTGGCCGAGTATGATAATTTTCATTAAAACTTGATTTCTAGCCATTCGAATGATGCCAAATGAATAACTTACTTGAATTGGACCATTTTACACTATGTCCATTGTAGATTTGTGTCTCCGACAGTTCGTTTGGTTGCAGGGGACATTTTCAGTTTTTATGGCCAAAATGTGCTTTTCAGAGGCTGAAAAGCATGTTTTGGCCGAGTATGCTAATTTTCATTAAAACTTGATTTCTATAACTTCGAATGATGCCAAATGAATAACTTACTTGAATTGGACCATTTTACACTATGTCCATTGTAGATTTGTTTCTCTGACAGTTCGTTTGGTTGCAGGGGACATATTCAGTTTTTATGGCCAAAATGTGCTTTTCAGGGGCTGAAAAGCACGTTTTGGCAGAGTATGATAATTTTCATTAAAACTTGATTTCTATCCATTCGAATGATGCCAAATGAATAACTTACTTGAATTGGACCATTTTACACTATGTCCATTGTAGATTTGTGTCTCTGACAGTTCGTTTGGTTGCAGGGGACATATTCACTTTTTATGGCCAAAATGTGCTTTTCAGGGGCTGAAAAGCATGTTTTGGCCGAGTATGATGATTTTCATTAAAACTTAATTTCTATCACTTTGAATGATGCCAAATGAATAACTTAGTTGAATTGGACCATTTTACACTATGTCCATTGTAGATTTGTGTCTCTGACAGTTCGTTTGGTTGCAGGGGACATATTCAGTTTTTATGGCCAAAATGTGCTTTTCAGGGGCTGAAAAGCATGTTTTGGCCGAGTATGATAATTTTCATTAAAACTTGATTTCTATCCATTCGAATGATGCCAAATGAATAACTTACTTGAATTGGTCCATTTTACACTATGTCCATTGTAGATTTGTGTCTCTGACAGTTCGTTTGGTTGCAGGGGACATATTCAGTTTTTATGGCCAAAATGTGCTTTTCAGGGGCTGAAAAGCATGTTTTGGCCGAGTATGATAATTTTCATTAAAACTTGATTTCTATCACTTCGAATGATGCCAAATGAATAACTTACTTGAATTGGACCATTTTACACTATGTCCATTGTAGATTTGTGTCTCTGACAGTTCGTTTGGTTGCAGGGGACATATTCAGTTTTTATGGCCAAAATGTGCTTTTCAGGGGCTGAAAACCATGTTTTGGCCGAGTATGATAATTTTCATTAAAACTTGATTTCTATCCATTTGAATGATGCCAAATGAATAACTTACTTGAATTGGTCCATTTTACACTATGTCCATTGTAGATTTGTGTCTCTGACAGTTCGTTTGGTTGCAGGGGACATATTCAGTTTTTATGGCCAAAATGTGCTTTTCAGGGGCTGAAAAGCATGTTTTGGCCGAGTATGATAATTTTCATTAAAACTTGATTTCTATCACTTCGAATGATGCCAAATGAATAACTTACTTGAATTGGACCATTTTACACTATGTCCATTGTAGATTTGTGTCTCCGACCGTTCGTTTGGTTGCAGGGGACATTTTCAGTTTTTATGGCCAAAATGTGCTTTTCAGAGGCTGAAAAGCATGTTTTGGCCGAGTATGATAATTTTCATTAAAACTTGATTTCTATCACTTCGAATGATGCCAAATGAATAACTTACTTGAATTGGACCATTTTACACTATGTCCATTGTAGATTTGTGTCTCCGACAGTTCGTTTGGTTGCAGGGGACATTTTCAGTTTTTATGGCCAAAATGTGCTTTTCTGAGGCTGAAAAGCATGTTTTGGCCGAGTATGATGATTTTCATTAAAACTTGATTTCTATCACTGCGAATGATGCCAAATGAATAACTTACTTGAATTGGACCATTTTACACTATGTCCATTGTAGATTTGTGTCTCTGACAGTTCGTTTGGTTGCAGGGGACATGTTCAGTTTTTATGGCCAAAATGTGCTTTTCAGGGGCTGAAAAGCATGTTTTGGCCGAGTATGATAATTTTCATTAAAACTTGATTTCTATCACTTCGAATGATGCCAAATGAATAACTTACTTGAATTGGACCATTTTACACTATGTCCATTGTAGATTTGTGTCTCCGACAGTTCGTTTGGTTGCAGGGGACATTTTCAGTTTTTATGGCCAAAATGTGCTTTTCAGAGGCTGAAAAGCATGTTTTGGCTGAGTATGATAATTTTCATTAAAACTTGATTTCTATCACTTCGAATGATGCCAAATGAATAACTTACTTGAATTGGACCATTTTACACTATGTCCATTGTAGATTTGTGTCTCCGACAGTTCGTTTGGTTGCAGGGGACATTTTCAGTTTTTATGGCCAAAATGTGCTTTTCAGAGGCTGAAAAGCATGTTTTGGCCGAGTATGATAATTTTCATTAAAACTTGATTTCTATCCATTCGAATGATGCCAAATGAATAACTTACTTGAATTGGACCATTTTACACTATGTCCATTGTAGATTTGTGTCTCTGACAGTTCGTTTGGTTGCAGGGGACATATTCAGTTTTTATGGCCAAAACGTGCTTTTCAGGGGCTGAAAAGCATGTTTTGGCCGAGTATGATAATATTCATTAAAACTTGATTTCTATCCATTCGAATGATGCCAAATGAATAACTTACTTGAATTGGACCATTTTACACTATGTCCATTGTAGATTTGTGTCTCTGACAGTTCGTTTGGTTGCAGGGGACATATTCAGTTTTTATGGCCAAAATGTGCTTTTCAGGGGCTGAAAAGCATGTTTTGGCCGAGTATGATAATTTTCATTAAAACTTGATTTCTATCACTTCGAATGATGCCAAATGAATAACTTACTTGAATTGGACCATTTTACACTATGTCCATTGTAGATTTCTGTCTCCGACAGTTCGTTTGGTTGCAGGGGACATTTTCAGTTTTTATGGCCAAAATGTGCTTTTCAGAGGCTGAAAAGCATGTTTTGGCCGAGTATGATAATTTTCATTAAAACTTGATTTCTATAACTTCGAATGATGCCAAATGAATAACTTACTTGAATTGGACCATTTTACACTATGTCCATTGTAGATTTGTGTCTCTGACAGTTCGTTTGGTTGCAGGGGACATATTCAGTTTTTATGGCCAAAATGTGCTTTTCAGGGGCTGAAAAGCATGTTTTGGCCGAGTATGATAATTTTCATTAAAACTTGATTTCTATCACTTCGAATGATGCCAAATGAATAACTTACTTGAATTGGACCATTTTACACTATGTCCATTGTAGATTTGTGTCTCCGACAGTTCGTTTGGTTGCAGGGGACATTTTCAGTTTTTATGGCCAAAATGTGCTTTTCAGAGGCTGAAAAGCATGTTTTGGCCGAGTATGATAATTTTCATTAAAACTTGATTTCTATCCATTCGAATGATGCCAAATGAATAACTTACTTGAATTGGTCCATTTTACACTATGTCCATTGTAGAATTGTGTCTCTGACAGTTCGTTTGGTTGCAGGGGACATATTCAGTTTTTATGGCCAAAATGTGCTTTTCAGGGGCTGAAAAGCATGTTTTGGCCGAGTATGATAATTTTCATTAAAACTTGATTTCTATCACTTCGAATGATGCCAAATGAATAACTTACTTGAATTGGACCATTTTACACTATGTCCATTGTAGATTTGTGTCTCCGACCGTTCGTTTGGTTGCAGGGGACATTTTCAGTTTTTATGGCCAAAATGTGCTTTTCAGAGGCTGAAAAGCATGTTTTGGCCGAGTATGATAATTTTCATTAAAACTTGATTTCTATCACTGCGAATGATGCCAAATGAATAACTTACTTGAATTGGACCATTTTACACTATGTCCATTGTAGATTTGTGTCTCTGACAGTTCGTTTGGTTGCAGGGGACATGTTCAGTTTTTATGGCCAAAATGTGCTTTTCAGGGGCTGAAAAGCATGTTTTGGCCGAGTATGATAATTTTCATTAAAACTTGATTTCTATCACTTCGAATGATGCCAAATGAATAACTTACTTGAATTGGACCATTTTACACTATGTCCATTGTAGATTTGTGTCTCCGACAGTTCGTTTGGTTGCAGGGGACATTTTCAGTTTTTATGGCCAAAATGTGCTTTTCAGAGGCTGAAAAGCATGTTTTGGCTGAGTATGATAATTTTCATTAAAACTTGATTTCTATCACTTCGAATGATGCCAAATGAATAACTTACTTGAATTGGACCATTTTACACTATGTCCATTGTAGATTTGTGTCTCCGACAGTTCGTTTGGTTGCAGGGGACATTTTCAGTTTTTATGGCCAAAATGTGCTTTTCAGAGGCTGAAAAGCATGTTTTGGCCGAGTATGATAATTTTCATTAAAACTTGATTTCTAGCCATTCGAATGATGCCAAATGAATAACTTACTTGAATTGGACCATTTTACACTATGTCCATTGTAGATTTGTGTCTCCGACAGTTCGTTTGGTTGCAGGGGACATATTCAGTTTTTATGGCCAAAACGTGCTTTTCAGGGGCTGAAAAGCATGTTTTGGCCGAGTATGATAATATTCATTAAAACTTGATTTATATCCATTCGAATGATGCCAAATGAATAACTTACTTGAATTGGACCATTTTACACTATGTCCATTGTAGATTTGTGTCTCTGACAGTTCGTTTGGTTGCAGGGGACATATTCAGTTTTTATGGCCAAAATGTGCTTTTCAGGGGCTGAAAAGCATGTTTTGGCCGAGTATGATAATTTTCATTAAAACTTGATTTCTATCACTTCGAATGATGCCAAATGAATAACTTACTTGAATTGGACCATTTTACACTATGTCCATTGTAGATTTCTGTCTCCGACAGTTCGTTTGGTTGCAGGGGACATTTTCAGTTTTTATGGCCAAAATGTGCTTTTCAGAGGCTGAAAAGCATGTTTTGGCCGAGTATGATAATTTTCATTAAAACTTGATTTCTATAACTTCGAATGATGCCAAATGAATAACTTACTTGAATTGGACCATTTTACACTATGTCCATTGTAGATTTGTGTCTCTGACAGTTCGTTTGGTTGCAGGGGACATATTCAGTTTTTATGGCCAAAATGTGCTTTTCAGGGGCTGAAAAGCATGTTTTGGCCGAGTATGATAATTTTCATTAAAACTTGATTTCTATCACTTCGAATGATGCCAAATGAATAACTTACTTGAATTGGACCATTTTACACTATGTCCATTGTAGATTTGTGTCTCCGACAGTTCGTTTGGTTGCAGGGGACATTTTCAGTTTTTATGGCCAAAATGTGCTTTTCAGAGGCTGAAAAGCATGTTTTGGCCGAGTATGATAATTTTCATTAAAACTTGATTTCTATCACTTCGAATGATGCCAAATGAATAACTTACTTGAATTGGACCATTTTACACTATGTCCCTTGTAGATTTGTGTCTCTGACAGTTCGTTTGGTTGCAGGGGACATATTCAGTTTTTATGGCCAAAATGTGCTTTTCAGGGGCTGAAAAGCATGTTTTGGCCGAGTATGATGATTTTCATTAAAAATTGATTTCTATCACTTCGAATGATGCCAAATGAATAACTTACTTGAATTGGACCATTTTACACTATGTCCATTGTAGATTTGTGTCTCCGACAGTTCGTTTGGTTGCAGGGGACATTTTCAGTTTTTATGGCCAAAATGTGTTTTTCAGAGGCTGAAAAGCATGTTTTGGCCGAATATGATGATTTTCATTAAAACTTAATTTCTATCACTTCGAATGATGCCAAATGAATAACTTACTTGAATTGGACCATTTTACACTATGTCCATTGTAGATTTGTGTCTCTGACAGTTCGTTTGGTTGCAGGGGACATATTCAGTTTTTATGGCCAAAATGTGCTTTTCAGGGGCTGAAAACCATGTTTTGGCCGAGTATGATAATTTTCATTAAAACTTGATTTATATCCATTCGAATGATGCCAAATGAATAACTTACTTGAATTGGACCATTTTACACTATGTCCATTGTAGATTTGTGTCTCTGACAGTTCGTTTGGTTGCAGGGGACATATTCAGTTTTTATGGCCAAAATGTGCTTTTCAGGGGCTGAAAAGCATGTTTTGGCCGAGTATGATAATTTTCATTAAAACTTGATTTCTATCCATTCAAATGATGCCAAATGAATAACTTACTTGAATTGGACCATTTTACACTATGTCCATTGTAGATTTGTGTCTCTGACAGTTCGTTTGGTTGCAGGGGACATATTCAGTTTTTATGGCCAAAATGTGCTTTTCAGGGGCTGAAAAGCATGTTTTGGCCGAGTATGATAATTTTCATTAAAACTTGATTTCTATCACTTCGAATGATGCCAAATGAATAACTTACTTGAATTGGACCATTTTACACTATGTCCATTGTAGATTTCTGTCTCCGACAGTTCGTTTGGTTGCAGGGGACATTTTCAGTTTTTATGGCCAAAATGTGCTTTTCAGAGGCTGAAAAGCATGTTTTGGCCGAGTATGATAATTTTCATTAAAACTTGATTTCTATAACTTCGAATGATGCCAAATGAATAACTTACTTGAATTGGACCATTTTACACTATGTCCATTGTAGATTTGTGTCTCTGACAGTTCGTTTGGTTGCAGGGGACATATTCAGTTTTTATGGCCAAAATGTGCTTTTCAGGGGCTGAAAAGCATGTTTTGGCCGAGTATGATAATTTTCATTAAAACTTGATTTCTATCCATTCGAATGATGCCAAATGAATAACTTACTTGAATTGGACCATTTTACACTATGTCCATTGTAGATTTGTGTCTCTGACAGTTCGTTTGGTTGCAGGGGACATATTCAGTTTTTATGGCCAAAATGTGCTTTTCAGGGGCTGAAAAGCACGTTTTGGCAGAGTATGATAATTTTCATTAAAACTTGATTTCTATCCATTCGAATGATGCCAAATGAATAACTTACTTGAATTGGACCATTTTACACTATGTCCATTGTAGATTTGTGTCTCTGACAGTTCGTTTGGTTGCAGGGGACATATTCACTTTTTATGGCCAAAATGTGCTTTTCAGGGGCTGAAAAGCATGTTTTGGCCGAGTATGATAATTTTCATTAAAACTTGATTTCTATCACTTCGAATGATGCCAAATGAATAACTTACTTGAATTGGACCATTTTACACTATGTCCATTGTAGATTTCTGTCTCCGACAGTTCGTTTGGTTGCAGGGGACATTTTCAGTTTTTATGGCCAAAATGTGCTTTTCAGAGGCTGAAAAGCATGTTTTGGCCGAGTATGATAATTTTCATTAAAACTTAATTTCTATAACTTCGAATGATGCCAAATGAATAACTTACTTGAATTGGACCATTTTACACTATGTCCATTGTAGATTTGTGTCTCTGACAGTTCGTTTGGTTGCAGGGGACATATTCAGTTTTTATGGCCAAAATGTGCTTTTCAGGGGCTGAAAAGCACGTTTTGTCAGAGTATGATAATTTTCATTAAAACTTGATTTCTAACAATTCGAATGATGCCAAATGAATAACTTAGTTGAATTGGACCATTTTACACTATGTCCATTGTAGATTTGTGTCTCTGACAGTTCGTTTGGTTGCAGGGGACATATTCAGTTTTTATGGCCAAAATGTGCTTTTCAGGGGCTGAAAAGCATGTTTTGGCCGAGTATGATAATTTTCATTAAAACTTGATTTCTATCACTTCGAATGATGCCAAATGAATAACTTACTTGAATTGGACCATTTTACACTATGTCCATTTTAGATTTGTGTCTCCGACAGTTCGTTTGGTTGCAGGGGACATATTCAGTTTTTATGGCCAAAATGTGCTTTTCAGGGGCTGAAAAGCATTTTTTGGCCGTGTATGATAATTTTCATTAAAACTTGATTTCTATCACTTCGAATGATGCCAAATGAATAACTTACTTGAATTGGACCATTTTACACTATGTCCATTGTAGATTTGTGTCTCCGACAGTTCGTTTGGTTGCAGGGGACATTTTCAGTTTTTATGGCCAAAATGTGCTTTTCAGAGGCTGAAAAGCATGTTTTGGCCGAGTATGATGATTTTCATTAAAACTTAATTTCTATCACTTCGAATGATGCCAAATGAATAACTTACTTGAATTGGACCATTTTACACTATGTCCATTGTAGATTTGTGTCTCTGACAGTTCGTTTGGTTGCAGGGGACATATTCAGTTTTTATGGCCAAAATGTGCTTTTCAGGGGCTGAAAACCATGTTTTGGCCGAGTATGATAATTTTCATTAAATTTTGATTTCTATCCATTCGAATGATGCCAAATGAATAACTTACTTGAATTGGACCATTTTACACTATGTCCATTGTAGATTTGTGTCTCCGACAGTTCGTTTGGTTGCAGGGGACATTTTCAGTTTTTATGGCCAAAATGTGCTTTTCAGAGGCTGAAAAGCATGTTTTGGCCGAGTATGATGATTTTCATTAAAACTTGATTTCTATCACTGCGAATGATGCCAAATGAATAACTTACTTGAATTGGACCATTTTACACTATGTCCATTGTAGATTTGTGTCTCTGACAGTTCGTTTGGTTGCAGGGGACATGTTCAGTTTTTATGGCCAAAATGTGCTTTTCAGGGGCTGAAAAGCATGTTTTGGCCGAGTATGATAATTTTCATTAAAACTTGATTTCTATCACTTCGAATGATGCCAAATGAATAACTTACTTGAATTGGACCATTTTACACTATGTCCATTGTAGATTTGTGTCTCCGACAGTTCGTTTGGTTGCAGGGGACATTTTCAGTTTTTATGGCCAAAATGTGCTTTTCAGAGGCTGAAAAGCATGTTTTGGCTGAGTATGATAATTTTCATTAAAACTTGATTTCTATCACTTCGAATGATGCCAAATGAATAACTTACTTGAATTGGACCATTTTACACTATGTCCATTGTAGATTTGTGTCTCCGACAGTTCGTTTGGTTGCAGGGGACATTTTCAGTTTTTATGGCCAAAATGTGCTTTTCAGAGGCTGAAAAGCATGTTTTGGCCGAGTATGATGATTTTCATTAAAACTTAATTTCTATCACTTCGAATGATGCCAAATGAATAACTTACTTGAATTGGACCATTTTACACTATGTCCATTGTAGATTTGTGTCTCTGACAGTTCGTTTGGTTGCAGGGGACATATTCAGTTTTTATGGCCAAAATGTGCTTTTCAGGGGCTGAAAACCATGTTTTGGCCGAGTATGATAATTTTCATTAAAACTTGATTTCTATCCATTCGAATGATGCCAAATGAATAACTTACTTGAATTGGTCCATTTTACACTATGTCCATTGTAGATTTGTGTCTCTGACAGTTCGTTTGGTTGCAGGGGACATATTCAGTTTTTATGGCCAAAATGTGCTTTTCAGGGGCTGAAAAGCATGTTTTGGCCGAGTATGATAATTTTCATTAAAACTTGATTTCTATCACTTCGAATGATGCCAAATGAATAACTTACTTGAATTGGACCATTTTACACTATGTCCATTGTAGATTTGTGTCTCTGACAGTTCGTTTGGTTGCAGGGGACATATTCACTTTTTATGGCCAAAATGTGCTTTTCAGGGGCTGAAAAGCATGTTTTGGCCGAGTATGATAATTTTCATTAAAACTTAATTTCTATCACTTTGAATGATGCCAAATGAATAACTTAGTTGAATTGGACCATTTTACACTATGTCCATTGTAGATTTGTGTCTCTGACAGTTCGTTTGGTTGCAGGGGACATATTCAGTTTTTATGGCCAAAATGTGCTTTTCAGGGGCTGAAAAGCATGTTTTGGCCGAGTATGATAATTTTCATTAAAACTTGATTTCTATCACTTCGAATGATGCCAAATGAATAACTTACTTGAATTGGACCATTTTACACTATGTCCATTGTAGATTTGTGTCTCCGACAGTTCGTTTGGTTGCAGGGGACATTTTCAGTTTTTATGGCCAAAATGTGCTTTTCAGAGGCTGAAAAGCATGTTTTGGCCGAGTATGATAATTTTCATTAAAACTTGATTTCTATCACTTCGAATGATGCCAAATGAATAACTTACTTGAATTGGACCATTTTACACTATGTCCATTGTAGATTTGTGTCTCCGACAGTTCGTTTGGTTGCAGGGGACATTTTCAGTTTTTATGGCCAAAATGTGCTTTTCAGAGGCTGAAAAGCATGTTTTGGCCGAGTATGATAATTTTCATTAAAACTTGATTTCTATCCATTCGAATGATGCCAAATGAATAACTTACTTGAATTGGACCATTTTACACTATGTCCATTGTAGATTTGTGTCTCTGACAGTTCGTTTGGTTGCAGGGGACATATTCAGTTTTTATGGCCAAAATGTGCTTTTCAGGGGCTGAAAAGCACGTTTTGGCCGAGTATGATAATTTTCATTAAAACTTGATTTTTATCCATTCGAATGATGCCAAATGAATAACTTACTTGAATTGGACCATTTTACACTATGTCCATTGTAGATTTGTGTCTCTGACAGTTCGTTTGGTTGCAGGGGACATATTCAGTTTTTATGGCCAAAATGTGCTTTTCAGGGGCTGAAAAGCATGTTTTGGCCGAGTATGATAATTTTCATTAAAACTTGATTTCTATCACTTCGAATGATGCCAAATGAATAACTTACTTGAATTGGACCATTTTACACTATGTCCATTGTAGATTTCTGTCTCCGACAGTTCGTTTGGTTGCAGGGGACATTTTCAGTTTTTATGGCCAAAATGTGCTTTTCAGAGGCTGAAAAGCATGTTTTGGCCGATTATGATAATTTTCATTAAAACTTGATTTCTATCACTTCGAATGATGCCAAATGAATAACTTACTTGAATTGGACCATTTTACACTATGTCCCTTATAGATTTGTGTCTCTGACAGTTCGTTTGGTTGCAGGGGACATATTCAGTTTTTATGGCCAAAATGTGCTTTTCAGGGGCTGAAAAGCATGTTTTGGCCGAGTATGATAATTTTCATTAAAACTTGATTTCTATCACTTCGAATGATGCCAAATGAATAACTTACTTGAATTGGACCATTTTACACTATGTCCATTGTAGATTTGTGTCTCCGACAGTTCGTTTGGTTGCAGGGGACATTTTCAGTTTTTATGGCCAAAATGTGCTTTTCAGAGGCTGAAAAGCATGTTTTGGCCGAGTATGATGATTTTCATTAAAACTTAATTTCTATCACTTCGAATGATGCCAAATGAATAACTTACTTGAATTGGACCATTTTACACTATGTCCATTGTAGATTTGTGTCTCTGACAGTTCGTTTGGTTGCAGGGGACATATTCAGTTTTTATGGCCAAAATGTGCTTTTCAGGGGCTGAAAACCATGTTTTGGCCGAGTATGATAATTTTCATTAAAACTTGATTTCTATCCATTCGAATGATGCCAAATGAATAACTTACTTGAATTGGTCCATTTTACACTATGTCCATTGTAGATTTGTGTCTCTGACAGTTCGTTTGGTTGCAGGGGACATATTCAGTTTTTATGGCCAAAATGTGCTTTTCAGGGGCTGAAAAGCATGTTTTGGCCGAGTATGATAATTTTCATTAAAACTTGATTTCTATCACTTCGAATGATGCCAAATGAATAACTTACTTGAATTGGACCATTTTACACTATGTCCATTGTAGATTTGTGTCTCCGACCGTTCGTTTGGTTGCAGGGGACATTTTCAGTTTTTATGGCCAAAATGTGCTTTTCAGAGGCTGAAAAGCATGTTTTGGCCGAGTATGATAATTTTCATTAAAACTTGATTTCTATCACTTCGAATGATGCCAAATGAATAACTTACTTGAATTGGACCATTTTACACTATGTCCATTGTAGATTTGTGTCTCCGACAGTTCGTTTGGTTGCAGGGGACATTTTCAGTTTTTATGGCCAAAATGTGCTTTTCAGAGGCTGAAAAGCATGTTTTGGCCGAGTATGATGATTTTCATTAAAACTTGATTTCTATCACTGCGAATGATGCCAAATGAATAACTTACTTGAATTGGACCATTTTACACTATGTCCATTGTAGATTTGTGTCTCTGACAGTTCGTTTGGTTGCAGGGGACATGTTCAGTTTTTATGGCCAAAATGTGCTTTTCAGGGGCTGAAAAGCATGTTTTGGCCGAGTATGATAATTTTCATTAAAACTTGATTTCTATCACTTCGAATGATGCCAAATGAATAACTTACTTGAATTGGACCATTTTACACTATGTCCATTGTAGATTTGTGTCTCCGACAGTTCGTTTGGTTGCAGGGGACATTTTCAGTTTTTATGGCCAAAAAGTGCTTTTCAGAGGCTGAAAAGCATGTTTTGGCTGAGTATGATAATTTTCATTAAAACTTGATTTCTATCACTTCGAATGATGCCAAATGAATAACTTACTTGAATTGGACCATTTTACACTATGTCCATTGTAGATTTGTGTCTCCGACAGTTCGTTTGGTTGCAGGGGACATTTTCAGTTTTTATGGCCAAAATGTGCTTTTCAGAGGCTGAAAAGCATGTTTTGGCCGAGTATGATAATTTTCATTAAAACTTGATTTCTATCCATTCGAATGATGCCAAATGAATAACTTACTTGAATTGGACCATTTTACACTATGTCCATTGTAGATTTGTGTCTCTGACAGTTCGTTTGGTTGCAGGGGACATTTTCAGTTTTTATGGCCAAAATGTGCTTTTCAGGGGCTGAAAAGCATGTTTTGGCCGAGTATGATAATATTCATTAAAACTTGATTTCTATCCATTCGAATGATGCCAAATGAATAACTTACTTGATTTGGACCATTTTACACTATGTCCATTGTAGATTTCTGTCTCCGACAGTTCGTTTGGTTGCAGGGGACATTTTCAGTTTTTATGGCCAAAATGTGCTTTTCAGAGGCTGAAAAGCATGTTTTGGCCGAGTATGATAATTTTCATTAAAACTTGATTTCTATCACTTCGAATGATGCCAAATGAATAACTTACTTGAATTGGACCATTTTACACTATGTCCATTGTAGATTTGTGTCTCTGACAGTTCGTTTGGTTGCAGGGGACATATTCAGTTTTTATGGCCAAAATGTGCTTTTCAGGGGCTGAAAAGCATGTTTTGGCCGAGTATGATGATTTTCATTAAAACTTGATTTCTATCACTTCGAATGATGCCAAATGAATAACTTACTTGAATTGGACCATTTTACACTATGTCCATTGTAGATTTGTGTCTCCGACAGTTCGTTTGGTTGCAGGGGACATTTTCAGTTTTTATGGCCAAAATGTGCTTTTCAGAGGCTGAAAAGCATGTTTTGGCCGAATATGATGATTTTCATTAAAACTTAATTTCTATCACTTCGAATGATGCCAAATGAATAACTTACTTGAATTGGACCATTTTACACTATGTCCATTGTAGATTTGTGTCTCTGACAGTTCGTTTGGTTGCAGGGGACATATTCAGTTTTTATGGCCAAAATGTGCTTTTCAGGGGCTGAAAACCATGTTTTGGCCGAGTATGATAATTTTCATTAAAACTTGATTTCTATCCATTCGAATGATGCCAAATGAATAACTTACTTGAATTGGACCATTTTACACTATGTCCATTGTAGATTTGTGTCTCTGACAGTTCGTTTGGTTGCAGGGGACATATTCAGTTTTTATGGCCAAAATGTGCTTTTCAGGGGCTGAAAAGCATGTTTTGGCCGAGTATGATAATTTTCATTAAAACTTGATTTCTATCCATTCAAATGATGCCAAATGAATAACTTACTTGAATTGGACCATTTTACACTATGTCCATTGTAGATTTGTGTCTCTGACAGTTCGTTTGGTTGCAGGGGACATATTCAGTTTTTATGGCCAAAATGTGCTTTTCAGGGGCTGAAAAGCATGTTTTGGCCGAGTATGATAATTTTCATTAAAACTTGATTTCTATCACTTCGAATGATGCCAAATGAATAACTTACTTGAATTGGACCATTTTACACTATGTCCATTGTAGATTTCTGTCTCCGACAGTTCGTTTGGTTGCAGGGGACATTTTCAGTTTTTATGGCCAAAATGTGCTTTTCAGAGGCTGAAAAGCATGTTTTGGCCGAGTATGATAATTTTCATTAAAACTTGATTTCTATAACTTCGAATGATGCCAAATGAATAACTTACTTGAATTGGACCATTTTACACTCTGTCCATTGTAGATTTGTGTCTCTGACAGTTCGTTTGGTTGCAGGGGACATATTCAGTTTTTATGGCCAAAATGTGCTTTTCAGGGGCTGAAAAGCATGTTTTGGCCGAGTATGATAATTTTCATTAAAACTTGATTTCTATCCATTCGAATGATGCCAAATGAATAACTTACTTGAATTGGACCATTTTACACTATGTCCATTGTAGATTTGTGTCTCTGACAGTTCGTTTGGTTGCAGGGGACATATTCACTTTTTATGGCCAAAATGTGCTTTTCAGGGGCTGAAAAGCATGTTTTGGCCGAGTATGATAATTTTCATTAAAACTTGATTTCTATCCATTCGAATGATGCCAAATGAATAACTTACTTGAATTGGACCATTTTACACTATGTCCATTGTAGATTTGTGTCTCTGACAGTTCGTTTGGTTGCAGGGGACATATTCACTTTTTATGGCCAAAATGTGCTTTTCAGGGGCTGAAAAGCATGTTTTGGCCGAGTATGATAATTTTCATTAAAACTTAATTTCTATCACTTTGAATGATGCCAAATGAATAACTTAGTTGAATTGGACCATTTTACACTATGTCCATTGTAGATTTGTGTCTCTGACAGTTCGTTTGGTTGCAGGGGACATATTCAGTTTTTATGGCCAAAATGTGCTTTTCAGGGAATGAAAAGCATGTTTTGGCCGAGTATGATAATTTTCATTAAAACTTGATTTCTATCACTTCGAATGATGCCAAATGAATAACTTACTTGAATTGGACCATTTTACACTATGTCCATTGTAGATTTCTGTCTCCGACAGTTCGTTTGGTTGCAGGGGACATTTTCAGTTTTTATGGCCAAAATGTGCTTTTCAGAGGCTGAAAAGCATGTTTTGGCCGAGTATGATAATTTTCATTAAAACTTAATTTCTATAACTTCGAATGATGCCAAATGAATAACTTACTTGAATTGGACCATTTTACACTATGTCCATTGTAGATTTGTGTCTCTGACAGTTCGTTTGGTTGCAGGGGACATATTCAGTTTTTATGGCCAAAATGTGCTTTTCAGGGGCTGAAAAGCACGTTTTGTCAGAGTATGATAATTTTCATTAAAACTTGATTTCTATCCATTCGAATGATGCCAAATGAATAACTTACTTGAATTAGACCATTTTACACTATGTCCATTGTAGATTTGTGTCTCTGACAGTTCGTTTGGTTGCAGGGGACATATTCACTTTTTATGGCCAAAATGTGCTTTTCAGGGGCTGAAAAGCATGTTTTGGCCGAGTATGATAATTTTCATTAAAACTTAATTTCTATCACTTTGAATGATGCCAAATGAATAACTTAGTTGAATTGGACCATTTTACACTATGTCCATTGTAGATTTGTGTCTCTGACAGTTCGTTTGGTTGCAGGGGACATATTCAGTTTTTATGGCCAAAATGTGCTTTTCAGGGAATGAAAAGCATGTTTTGGCCGAGTATGATAATTTTCATTAAAACTTGATTTCTATCACTTCGAATGATGCCAAATGAATAACTTACTTGAATTGGACCATTTTACACTATGTCCATTGTAGATTTCTGTCTCCGACAGTTCGTTTGGTTGCAGGGGACATTTTCAGTTTTTATGGCCAAAATGTGCTTTTCAGAGGCTGAAAAGCATGTTTTGGCCGAGTATGATAATTTTCATTAAAACTTAATTTCTATAACTTCGAATGATGCCAAATGAATAAATTACTTGAATTGGACCATTTTACACTATGTCCATTGTAGATTTGTGTCTCTGACAGTTCGTTTGGTTGCAGGGGACATATTCAGTTTTTATGGCCAAAATGTGCTTTTCAGGGGCTGAAAAGCACGTTTTGTCAGAGTATGATAATTTTCATTAAAACTTGATTTCTAACAATTCGAATGATGCCAAATGAATAACTTACTTGAATTGGACCATTTTACACTATGTCCATTGTAGATTTGTGTCTCTGACAGTTCGTTTGGTTGCAGGGGACATATTCACTTTTTATGGCCAAAATGTGCTTTTCAGGGGCTGAAAAGCATGTTTTGGCCGAGTATGATAATTTTCATTAAAACTTAATTTCTATCACTTTGAATGATGCCAAATGAATAACTTAGTTGAATTGGACCATTTTACACTATGTCCATTGTAGATTTGTGTCTCTGACAGTTCGTTTGGTTGCAGGGGACATATTCAGTTTTTATGGCCAAAATGTGCTTTTCAGGGAATGAAAAGCATGTTTTGGCCGAGTATGATAATTTTCATTAAAACTTGATTTCTATCACTTCGAATGATGCCAAATGAATAACTTACTTGAATTGGACCATTTTACACTATGTCCATTGTAGATTTCTGTCTCCGACAGTTCGTTTGGTTGCAGGGGACATTTTCAGTTTTTATGGCCAAAATGTGCTTTTCAGAGGCTGAAAAGCATGTTTTGGCCGAGTATGATAATTTTCATTAAAACTTAATTTCTATAACTTCGAATGATGCCAAATGAATAACTTACTTGAATTGGACCATTTTACACTATGTCCATTGTAGATTTGTGTCTCTGACAGTTCGTTTGGTTGCAGGGGACATATTCAGTTTTTATGGCCAAAATGTGCTTTTCAGGGGCTGAAAAGCACGTTTTGTCAGAGTATGATAATTTTCATTAAAACTTGATTTCTAACACTTCGAATGATGCCAAATGAATAACTTAGTTGAATTGGACCATTTTACACTATGTCCATTGTAGATTTGTGTCTCTGACAGTTCGTTTGGTTGCAGGGGACATATTCAGTTTTTATGGCCAAAATGTGCTTTTCAGGGGCTGAAAAGCATGTTTTGGCCGAGTATGATAATTTTCATTAAAACTTGATTTCTATCACTTCGAATGATGCCAAATGAATAACTTACTTGAATTGGACCATTTTACACTATGTCCATTTTAGATTTGTGTCTCCGACAGTTCGTTTGGTTGCAGGGGACATTTTCAGTTTTTATTGCCAAAATGTGCTTTTCAGAGGCTGAAAAGCATGTTTTGGCCGATTATGATAATTTTCATTAAAACTTGATTTCTATCACTTCGAATGATGCCAAATGAATAACTTACTTGAATTGGACCATTTTACACTATGTCCCTTGTAGATTTGTGTCTCTGACAGTTCGTTTGGTTGCAGGGGACATATTCAGTTTTTATGGCCAAAATGTGCTTTTCAGGGGCTGAAAAGCATTTTTTGGCCGTGTATGATAATTTTCATTAAAACTTGATTTCTATCACTTCGAATGATGCCAAATGAATAACTTACTTGAATTGGACCATTTTACACTATGTCCATTGTAGATTTGTGTCTCCGACAGTTCGTTTGGTTGCAGGGGACATTTTCAGTTTTTATGGCCAAAATGTGCTTTTCAGAGGCTGAAAAGCATGTTTTGGCCGAGTATGATGATTTTCATTAAAACTTAATTTCTATCACTTCGAATGATGCCAAATGAATAACTTACTTGAATTGGACCATTTTACACTATGTCCATTGTAGATTTGTGTCTCTGACAGTTCGTTTGGTTGCAGGGGACATATTCAGTTTTTATGGCCAAAATGTGCTTTTCAGGGGCTGAAAACCATGTTTTGGCCGAGTATGATAATTTTCATTAAATTTTGATTTCTATCCATTCGAATGATGCCAAATGAATAACTTACTTGAATTGGACCATTTTACACTATGTCCATTGTAGATTTGTGTCTCCGACAGTTCGTTTGGTTGCAGGGGACATTTTCAGTTTTTATGGCCAAAATGTGCTTTTCAGAGGCTGAAAAGCATGTTTTGGCCGAGTATGATGATTTTCATTAAAACTTGATTTCTATCACTGCGAATGATGCCAAATGAATAACTTACTTGAATTGGACCATTTTACACTATGTCCATTGTAGATTTGTGTCTCTGACAGTTCGTTTGGTTGCAGGGGACATGTTCAGTTTTTATGGCCAAAATGTGCTTTTCAGGGGCTGAAAAGCATGTTTTGGCCGAGTATGATAATTTTCATTAAAACTTGATTTCTATCCATTCGAATGATGCCAAATGAATAACTTACTTGAATTGGACCATTTTACACTATGTCCATTGTAGATTTGTGTCTCTGACAGTTCGTTTGGTTGCAGGGGACATATTCACTTTTTATGGCCAAAATGTGCTTTTCAGGGGCTGAAAAGCATGTTTTGGCCGAGTATGATAATTTTCATTAAAACTTAATTTCTATCACTTTGAATGATGCCAAATGAATAACTTAGTTGAATTGGACCATTTTACACTATGTCCATTGTAGATTTGTGTCTCTGACAGTTCGTTTGGTTGCAGGGGACATATTCAGTTTTTATGGCCAAAATGTGCTTTTCAGGGAATGAAAAGCATGTTTTGGCCGAGTATGATAATTTTCATTAAAACTTGATTTCTATCACTTCGAATGATGCCAAATGAATAACTTACTTGAATTGGACCATTTTACACTATGTCCATTGTAGATTTCTGTCTCCGACAGTTCGTTTGGTTGCAGGGGACATTTTCAGTTTTTATGGCCAAAATGTGCTTTTCAGAGGCTGAAAAGCATGTTTTGGCCGAGTATGATAATTTTCATTAAAACTTAATTTCTATAACTTCGAATGATGCCAAATGAATAACTTACTTGAATTGGACCATTTTACACTATGTCCATTGTAGATTTGTGTCTCTGACAGTTCGTTTGGTTGCAGGGGACATATTCAGTTTTTATGGCCAAAATGTGCTTTTCAGGGGCTGAAAAGCACGTTTTGTCAGAGTATGATAATTTTCATTAAAACTTGATTTCTATCCATTCGAATGATGCCAAATGAATAACTTACTTGAATTAGACCATTTTACACTATGTCCATTGTAGATTTGTGTCTCTGACAGTTCGTTTGGTTGCAGGGGACATATTCACTTTTTATGGCCAAAATGTGCTTTTCAGGGGCTGAAAAGCATGTTTTGGCCGAGTATGATAATTTTCATTAAAACTTAATTTCTATCACTTTGAATGATGCCAAATGAATAACTTAGTTGAATTGGACCATTTTACACTATGTCCATTGTAGATTTGTGTCTCTGACAGTTCGTTTGGTTGCAGGGGACATATTCAGTTTTTATGGCCAAAATGTGCTTTTCAGGGAATGAAAAGCATGTTTTGGCCGAGTATGATAATTTTCATTAAAACTTGATTTCTATCACTTCGAATGATGCCAAATGAATAACTTACTTGAATTGGACCATTTTACACTATGTCCATTGTAGATTTCTGTCTCCGACAGTTCGTTTGGTTGCAGGGGACATTTTCAGTTTTTATGGCCAAAATGTGCTTTTCAGAGGCTGAAAAGCATGTTTTGGCCGAGTATGATAATTTTCATTAAAACTTAATTTCTATAACTTCGAATGATGCCAAATGAATAAATTACTTGAATTGGACCATTTTACACTATGTCCATTGTAGATTTGTGTCTCTGACAGTTCGTTTGGTTGCAGGGGACATATTCAGTTTTTATGGCCAAAATGTGCTTTTCAGGGGCTGAAAAGCACGTTTTGTCAGAGTATGATAATTTTCATTAAAACTTGATTTCTAACAATTCGAATGATGCCAAATGAATAACTTACTTGAATTGGACCATTTTACACTATGTCCATTGTAGATTTGTGTCTCTGACAGTTCGTTTGGTTGCAGGGGACATATTCACTTTTTATGGCCAAAATGTGCTTTTCAGGGGCTGAAAAGCATGTTTTGGCCGAGTATGATAATTTTCATTAAAACTTAATTTCTATCACTTTGAATGATGCCAAATGAATAACTTAGTTGAATTGGACCATTTTACACTATGTCCATTGTAGATTTGTGTCTCTGACAGTTCGTTTGGTTGCAGGGGACATATTCAGTTTTTATGGCCAAAATGTGCTTTTCAGGGAATGAAAAGCATGTTTTGGCCGAGTATGATAATTTTCATTAAAACTTGATTTCTATCACTTCGAATGATGCCAAATGAATAACTTACTTGAATTGGACCATTTTACACTATGTCCATTGTAGATTTCTGTCTCCGACAGTTCGTTTGGTTGCAGGGGACATTTTCAGTTTTTATGGCCAAAATGTGCTTTTCAGAGGCTGAAAAGCATGTTTTGGCCGAGTATGATAATTTTCATTAAAACTTAATTTCTATAACTTCGAATGATGCCAAATGAATAACTTACTTGAATTGGACCATTTTACACTATGTCCATTGTAGATTTGTGTCTCTGACAGTTCGTTTGGTTGCAGGGGACATATTCAGTTTTTATGGCCAAAATGTGCTTTTCAGGGGCTGAAAAGCACGTTTTGTCAGAGTATGATAATTTTCATTAAAACTTGATTTCTAACACTTCGAATGATGCCAAATGAATAACTTAGTTGAATTGGACCATTTTACACTATGTCCATTGTAGATTTGTGTCTCTGACAGTTCGTTTGGTTGCAGGGGACATATTCAGTTTTTATGGCCAAAATGTGCTTTTCAGGGGCTGAAAAGCATGTTTTGGCCGAGTATGATAATTTTCATTAAAACTTGATTTCTATCACTTCGAATGATGCCAAATGAATAACTTACTTGAATTGGACCATTTTACACTATGTCCATTTTAGATTTGTGTCTCCGACAGTTCGTTTGGTTGCAGGGGACATTTTCAGTTTTTATTGCCAAAATGTGCTTTTCAGGGGCTGAAAAGCATTTTTTGGCCGTGTATGATAATTTTCATTAAAACTTGATTTCTATCACTTCGAATGATGCCAAATGAATAACTTACTTGAATTGGACCATTTTACACTATGTCCATTGTAGATTTGTGTCTCCGACAGTTCGTTTGGTTGCAGGGGACATTTTCAGTTTTTATGGCCAAAATGTGCTTTTCAGAGGCTGAAAAGCATGTTTTGGCCGAGTATGATGATTTTCATTAAAACTTAATTTCTATCACTTCGAATGATGCCAAATGAATAACTTACTTGAATTGGACCATTTTACACTATGTCCATTGTAGATTTGTGTCTCTGACAGTTCGTTTGGTTGCAGGGGACATATTCAGTTTTTATGGCCAAAATGTGCTTTTCAGGGGCTGAAAACCATGTTTTGGCCGAGTATGATAATTTTCATTAAATTTTGATTTCTATCCATTCGAATGATGCCAAATGAATAACTTACTTGAATTGGACCATTTTACACTATGTCCATTGTAGATTTGTGTCTCCGACAGTTCGTTTGGTTGCAGGGGACATTTTCAGTTTTTATGGCCAAAATGTGCTTTTCAGAGGCTGAAAAGCATGTTTTGGCCGAGTATGATGATTTTCATTAAAACTTGATTTCTATCACTGCGAATGATGCCAAATGAATAACTTACTTGAATTGGACCATTTTACACTATGTCCATTGTAGATTTGTGTCTCTGACAGTTCGTTTGGTTGCAGGGGACATGTTCAGTTTTTATGGCCAAAATGTGCTTTTCAGGGGCTGAAAAGCATGTTTTGGCCGAGTATGATAATTTTCATTAAAACTTGATTTCTATCACTTCGAATGATGCCAAATGAATAACTTACTTGAATTGGACCATTTTACACTATGTCCATTGTAGATTTGTGTCTCCGACAGTTCGTTTGGTTGCAGGGGACATTTTCAGTTTTTATGGCCAAAATGTGCTTTTCAGAGGCTGAAAAGCATGTTTTGGCTGAGTATGATAATTTTCATTAAAACTTGATTTCTATCACTTCGAATGATGCCAAATGAATAACTTACTTGAATTGGACCATTTTACACTATGTCCATTGTAGATTTGTGTCTCCGACAGTTCGTTTGGTTGCAGGGGACATTTTCAGTTTTTATGGCCAAAATGTGCTTTTCAGAGGCTGAAAAGCATGTTTTGGCCGAGTATGATGATTTTCATTAAAACTTAATTTCTATCACTTCGAATGATGCCAAATGAATAACTTACTTGAATTGGACCATTTTACACTATGTCCATTGTAGATTTGTGTCTCTGACAGTTCGTTTGGTTGCAGGGGACATATTCAGTTTTTATGGCCAAAATGTGCTTTTCAGGGGCTGAAAACCATGTTTTGGCCGAGTATGATAATTTTCATTAAAACTTGATTTCTATCCATTCGAATGATGCCAAATGAATAACTTACTTGAATTGGTCCATTTTACACTATGTCCATTGTAGATTTGTGTCTCTGACAGTTCGTTTGGTTGCAGGGGACATATTCAGTTTTTATGGCCAAAATGTGCTTTTCAGGGGCTGAAAAGCATGTTTTGGCCGAGTATGATAATTTTCATTAAAACTTGATTTCTATCACTTCGAATGATGCCAAATGAATAACTTACTTGAATTGGACCATTTTACACTATGTCCATTGTAGATTTGTGTCTCTGACAGTTCGTTTGGTTGCAGGGGACATATTCACTTTTTATGGCCAAAATGTGCTTTTCAGGGGCTGAAAAGCATGTTTTGGCCGAGTATGATAATTTTCATTAAAACTTAATTTCTATCACTTTGAATGATGCCAAATGAATAACTTAGTTGAATTGGACCATTTTACACTATGTCCATTGTAGATTTGTGTCTCTGACAGTTCGTTTGGTTGCAGGGGACATATTCAGTTTTTATGGCCAAAATGTGCTTTTCAGGGGCTGAAAAGCATGTTTTGGCCGAGTATGATAATTTTCATTAAAACTTGATTTCTATCACTTCGAATGATGCCAAATGAATAACTTACTTGAATTGGACCATTTTACACTATGTCCATTGTAGATTTGTGTCTCCGACAGTTCGTTTGGTTGCAGGGGACATTTTCAGTTTTTATGGCCAAAATGTGCTTTTCAGAGGCTGAAAAGCATGTTTTGGCCGAGTATGATAATTTTCATTAAAACTTGATTTCTATCACTTCGAATGATGCCAAATGAATAACTTACTTGAATTGGACCATTTTACACTATGTCCATTGTAGATTTGTGTCTCCGACAGTTCGTTTGGTTGCAGGGGACATTTTCAGTTTTTATGGCCAAAATGTGCTTTTCAGAGGCTGAAAAGCATGTTTTGGCCGAGTATGATAATTTTCATTAAAACTTGATTTCTATCACTTCGAATGATGCCAAATGAATAACTTACTTGAATTGGACCATTTTACACTATGTCCATTGTAGATTTGTGTCTCTGACAGTTCGTTTGGTTGCAGGGGACATATTCAGTTTTTATGGCCAAAATGTGCTTTTCAGGGGCTGAAAAGCACGTTTTGGCCGAGTATGATAATTTTCATTAAAACTTGATTTTTATCCATTCGAATGATGCCAAATGAATAACTTACTTGAATTGGACCATTTTACACTATGTCCATTGTAGATTTGTGTCTCTGACAGTTCGTTTGGTTGCAGGGGACATATTCAGTTTTTATGGCCAAAATGTGCTTTTCAGGGGCTGAAAAGCATGTTTTGGCCGAGTATGATAATTTTCATTAAAACTTGATTTCTATCACTTCGAATGATGCCAAATGAATAACTTACTTGAATTGGACCATTTTACACTATGTCCATTGTAGATTTCTGTCTCCGACAGTTCGTTTGGTTGCAGGGGACATTTTCAGTTTTTATGGCCAAAATGTGCTTTTCAGAGGCTGAAAAGCATGTTTTGGCCGATTATGATAATTTTCATTAAAACTTGATTTCTATCACTTCGAATGATGCCAAATGAATAACTTACTTGAATTGGACCATTTTACACTATGTCCCTTGTAGATTTGTGTCTCTGACAGTTCGTTTGGTTGCAGGGGACATATTCAGTTTTTATGGCCAAAATGTGCTTTTCAGGGGCTGAAAAGCATGTTTTGGCCGAGTATGATAATTTTCATTAAAACTTGATTTCTATCACTTCGAATGATGCCAAATGAATAACTTACTTGAATTGGACCATTTTACACTATGTCCATTGTAGATTTGTGTCTCCGACAGTTCGTTTGGTTGCAGGGGACATTTTCAGTTTTTATGGCCAAAATGTGCTTTTCAGAGGCTGAAAAGCATGTTTTGGCCGAGTATGATGATTTTCATTAAAACTTAATTTCTATCACTTCGAATGATGCCAAATGAATAACTTACTTGAATTGGACCATTTTACACTATGTCCATTGTAGATTTGTGTCTCTGACAGTTCGTTTGGTTGCAGGGGACATATTCAGTTTTTATGGCCAAAATGTGCTTTTCAGGGGCTGAAAACCATGTTTTGGCCGAGTATGATAATTTTCATTAAAACTTGATTTCTATCCATTCGAATGATGCCAAATGAATAACTTACTTGAATTGGTCCATTTTACACTATGTCCATTGTAGATTTGTGTCTCTGACAGTTCGTTTGGTTGCAGGGGACATATTCAGTTTTTATGGCCAAAATGTGCTTTTCAGGGGCTGAAAAGCATGTTTTGGCCGAGTATGATAATTTTCATTAAAACTTGATTTCTATCACTTCGAATGATGCCAAATGAATAACTTACTTGAATTGGACCATTTTACACTATGTCCATTGTAGATTTGTGTCTCCGACCGTTCGTTTGGTTGCAGGGGACATTTTCAGTTTTTATGGCCAAAATGTGCTTTTCAGAGGCTGAAAAGCATGTTTTGGCCGAGTATGATAATTTTCATTAAAACTTGATTTCTATCACTTCGAATGATGCCAAATGAATAACTTACTTGAATTGGACCATTTTACACTATGTCCATTGTAGATTTGTGTCTCCGACAGTTCGTTTGGTTGCAGGGGACATTTTCAGTTTTTATGGCCAAAATGTGCTTTTCAGAGGCTGAAAAGCATGTTTTGGCCGAGTATGATGATTTTCATTAAAACTTGATTTCTATCACTGCGAATGATGCCAAATGAATAACTTACTTGAATTGGACCATTTTACACTATGTCCATTGTAGATTTGTGTCTCTGACAGTTCGTTTGGTTGCAGGGGACATGTTCAGTTTTTATGGCCAAAATGTGCTTTTCAGGGGCTGAAAAGCATGTTTTGGCCGAGTATGATAATTTTCATTAAAACTTGATTTCTATCACTTCGAATGATGCCAAATGAATAACTTACTTGAATTGGACCATTTTACACTATGTCCATTGTAGATTTGTGTCTCCGACAGTTCGTTTGGTTGCAGGGGACATTTTCAGTTTTTATGGCCAAAATGTGCTTTTCAGAGGCTGAAAAGCATGTTTTGGCTGAGTATGATAATTTTCATTAAAACTTGATTTCTATCACTTCGAATGATGCCAAATGAATAACTTACTTGAATTGGACCATTTTACACTATGTCCATTGTAGATTTGTGTCTCCGACAGTTCGTTTGGTTGCAGGGGACATTTTCAGTTTTTATGGCCAAAATGTGCTTTTCAGAGGCTGAAAAGCATGTTTTGGCCGAGTATGATAATTTTCATTAAAACTTGATTTCTATCCATTCGAATGATGCCAAATGAATAACTTACTTGAATTGGACCATTTTACACTATGTCCATTGTAGATTTGTGTCTCTGACAGTTCGTTTGGTTGCAGGGGACATATTCAGTTTTTATGGCCAAAACGTGCTTTTCAGGGGCTGAAAAGCATGTTTTGGCCGAGTATGATAATATTCATTAAAACTTGATTTCTATCCATTCGAATGATGCCAAATGAATAACTTACTTGAATTGGACCATTTTACACTATGTCCATTGTAGATTTGTGTCTCTGACAGTTCGTTTGGTTGCAGGGGACATATTCAGTTTTTATGGACAAAATGTGCTTTTCAGGGGCTGAAAAGCATGTTTTGGCCGAGTATGATAATTTTCATTAAAACTTGATTTCTATCACTTCGAATGATGCCAAATGAATAACTTACTTGATTTGGACCATTTTACACTATGTCCATTGTAGATTTCTGTCTCCGACAGTTCGTTTGGTTGCAGGGGACATTTTCAGTTTTTATGGCCAAAATGTGCTTTTCAGAGGCTGAAAAGCATGTTTTGGCCGAGTATGATAATTTTCATTAAAACTTGATTTCTATCACTTCGAATGATGCCAAATGAATAACTTACTTGAATTGGACCATTTTACACTATGTCCATTGTAGATTTGTGTCTCTGACAGTTCGTTTGGTTGCAGGGGACATATTCAGTTTTTATGGCCAAAATGTGCTTTTCAGGGGCTGAAAAGCATGTTTTGGCCGAGTATGATGATTTTCATTAAAACTTGATTTCTATCACTTCGAATGATGCCAAATGAATAACTTACTTGAATTGGACCATTTTACACTATGTCCATTGTAGATTTGTGTCTCCGACAGTTCGTTTGGTTGCAGGGGACATTTTCAGTTTTTATGGCCAAAATGTGCTTTTCAGAGGCTGAAAAGCATGTTTTGGCCGAATATGATGATTTTCATTAAAACTTAATTTCTATCACTTCGAATGATGCCAAATGAATAACTTACTTGAATTGGACCATTTTACACTATGTCCATTGTAGATTTGTGTCTCTGACAGTTCGTTTGGTTGCAGGGGACATATTCAGTTTTTATGGCCAAAATGTGCTTTTCAGGGGCTGAAAACCATGTTTTGGCCGAGTATGATAATTTTCATTAAAACTTGATTTCTATCCATTCGAATGATGCCAAATGAATAACTTACTTGAATTGGACCATTTTACACTATGTCCATTGTAGATTTGTGTCTCTGACAGTTCGTTTGGTTGCAGGGGACATATTCAGTTTTTATGGCCAAAATGTGCTTTTCAGGGGCTGAAAAGCATGTTTTGGCCGAGTATGATAATTTTCATTAAAACTTGATTTCTATCCATTCAAATGATGCCAAATGAATAACTTACTTGAATTGGACCATTTTACACTATGTCCATTGTAGATTTGTGTCTCTGACAGTTCGTTTGGTTGCAGGGGACATATTCAGTTTTTATGGCCAAAATGTGCTTTTCAGGGGCTGAAAAGCATGTTTTGGCCGAGTATGATAATTTTCATTAAAACTTGATTTCTATCACTTCGAATGATGCCAAATGAATAACTTACTTGAATTGGACCATTTTACACTATGTCCATTGTAGATTTCTGTCTCCGACAGTTCGTTTGGTTGCAGGGGACATTTTCAGTTTTTATGGCCAAAATGTGCTTTTCAGAGGCTGAAAAGCATGTTTTGGCCGAGTATGATAATTTTCATTAAAACTTGATTTCTATAACTTCGAATGATGCCAAATGAATAACTTACTTGAATTGGACCATTTTACACTCTGTCCATTGTAGATTTGTGTCTCTGACAGTTCGTTTGGTTGCAGGGGACATATTCAGTTTTTATGGCCAAAATGTGCTTTTCAGGGGCTGAAAAGCATGTTTTGGCCGAGTATGATAATTTTCATTAAAACTTGATTTCTATCCATTCGAATGATGCCAAATGAATAACTTACTTGAATTGGACCATTTTACACTATGTCCATTGTAGATTTGTGTCTCTGACAGTTCGTTTGGTTGCAGGGGACATATTCACTTTTTATGGCCAAAATGTGCTTTTCAGGGGCTGAAAAGCATGTTTTGGCCGAGTATGATAATTTTCATTAAAACTTGATTTCTATCACTTCGAATGATGCCAAATGAATAACTTACTTGAATTGGACCATTTTACACTATGTCCATTGTAGATTTCTGTCTCCGACAGTTCGTTTGGTTGCAGGGGACATTTTCAGTTTTTATGGCCAAAATGTGCTTTTCAGAGGCTGAAAAGCATGTTTTGGCCGAGTATGATAATTTTCATTAAAACTTGATTTCTATAACTTCGAATGATGCCAAATGAATAACTTACTTGAATTGGACCATTTTACACTATGTCCATTGTAGATTTGTGTCTCTGACAGTTCGTTTGGTTGCAGGGGACATATTCAGTTTTTATGGCCAAAATGTGCTTTTCAGGGGCTGAAAAGCACGTTTTGTCAGAGTATGATAATTTTCATTAAAACTTGATTTCTATCCATTCGAATGATGCCAAATGAATAACTTACTTGAATTGGACCATTTTACACTATGTCCATTGTAGATTTGTGTCTCTGACAGTTCGTTTGGTTGCAGGGGACATATTCACTTTTTATGGCCAAAATGTGCTTTTCAGGGGCTGAAAAGCATGTTTTGGCCGAGTATGATAATTTTCATTAAAACTTAATTTCTATCACTTTGAATGATGCCAAATGAATAACTTAGTTGAATTGGACCATTTTACACTATGTCCATTGTAGATTTGTGTCTCTGACAGTTCGTTTGGTTGCAGGGGACATATTCAGTTTTTATGGCCAAAATGTGCTTTTCAGGGGCTGAAAAGCATGTTTTGGCCGAGTATGATAATTTTCATTAAAACTTGATTTCTATCACTTCGAATGATGCCAAATGAATAACTTACTTGAATTGGACCATTTTACACTATGTCCATTGTAGATTTCTGTCTCCGACAGTTCGTTTGGTTGCAGGGGACATTTTCAGTTTTTATGGCCAAAATGTGCTTTTCAGAGGCTGAAAAGCATGTTTTGGCCGAGTATGATAATTTTCATTAAAACTTGATTTCTATAACTTCGAATGATGCCAAATGAATAACTTACTTGAATTGGACCATTTTACACTCTGTCCATTGTAGATTTGTGTCTCTGACAGTTCGTTTGGTTGCAGGGGACATATTCAGTTTTTATGGCCAAAATGTGCTTTTCAGGGGCTGAAAAGCATGTTTTGGCCGAGTATGATAATTTTCATTAAAACTTGATTTCTATCCATTCGAATGATGCCAAATGAATAACTTACTTGAATTGGACCATTTTACACTATGTCCATTGTAGATTTGTGTCTCTGACAGTTCGTTTGGTTGCAGGGGACATATTCACTTTTTATGGCCAAAATGTGCTTTTCAGGGGCTGAAAAGCATGTTTTGGCCGAGTATGATAATTTTCATTAAAACTTGATTTCTATCACTTCGAATGATGCCAAATGAATAACTTACTTGAATTGGACCATTTTACACTATGTCCATTGTAGATTTCTGTCTCCGACAGTTCGTTTGGTTGCAGGGGACATTTTCAGTTTTTATGGCCAAAATGTGCTTTTCAGAGGCTGAAAAGCATGTTTTGGCCGAGTATGATAATTTTCATTAAAACTTGATTTCTATAACTTCGAATGATGCCAAATGAATAACTTACTTGAATTGGACCATTTTACACTATGTCCATTGTAGATTTGTGTCTCTGACAGTTCGTTTGGTTGCAGGGGACATATTCAGTTTTTATGGCCAAAATGTGCTTTTCAGGGGCTGAAAAGCACGTTTTGTCAGAGTATGATAATTTTCATTAAAACTTGATTTCTATCCATTCGAATGATGCCAAATGAATAACTTACTTGAATTGGACCATTTTACACTATGTCCATTGTAGATTTGTGTCTCTGACAGTTCGTTTGGTTGCAGGGGACATATTCACTTTTTATGGCCAAAATGTGCTTTTCAGGGGCTGAAAAGCATGTTTTGGCCGAGTATGATAATTTTCATTAAAACTTAATTTCTATCACTTTGAATGATGCCAAATGAATAACTTAGTTGAATTGGACCATTTTACACTATGTCCATTGTAGATTTGTGTCTCTGACAGTTCGTTTGGTTGCAGGGGACATATTCAGTTTTTATGGCCAAAATGTGCTTTTCAGGGAATGAAAAGCATGTTTTGGCCGAGTATGATAATTTTCATTAAAACTTGATTTCTATCACTTCGAATGATGCCAAATGAATAACTTACTTGAATTGGACCATTTTACACTATGTCCATTGTAGATTTCTGTCTCCGACAGTTCGTTTGGTTGCAGGGGACATTTTCAGTTTTTATGGCCAAAATGTGCTTTTCAGAGGCTGAAAAGCATGTTTTGGCCGAGTATGATAATTTTCATTAAAACTTAATTTCTATAACTTCGAATGATGCCAAATGAATAACTTACTTGAATTGGACCATTTTACACTATGTCCATTGTAGATTTGTGTCTCTGACAGTTCGTTTGGTTGCAGGGGACATATTCAGTTTTTATGGCCAAAATGTGCTTTTCAGGGGCTGAAAAGCACGTTTTGTCAGAGTATGATAATTTTCATTAAAACTTGATTTCTATCCATTCGAATGATGCCAAATGAATAACTTACTTGAATTAGACCATTTTACACTATGTCCATTGTAGATTTGTGTCTCTGACAGTTCGTTTGGTTGCAGGGGACATATTCACTTTTTATGGCCAAAATGTGCTTTTCAGGGGCTGAAAAGCATGTTTTGGCCGAGTATGATAATTTTCATTAAAACTTAATTTCTATCACTTTGAATGATGCCAAATGAATAACTTAGTTGAATTGGACCATTTTACACTATGTCCATTGTAGATTTGTGTCTCTGACAGTTCGTTTGGTTGCAGGGGACATATTCAGTTTTTATGGCCAAAATGTGCTTTTCAGGGAATGAAAAGCATGTTTTGGCCGAGTATGATAATTTTCATTAAAACTTGATTTCTATCACTTCGAATGATGCCAAATGAATAACTTACTTGAATTGGACCATTTTACACTATGTCCATTGTAGATTTCTGTCTCCGACAGTTCGTTTGGTTGCAGGGGACATTTTCAGTTTTTATGGCCAAAATGTGCTTTTCAGAGGCTGAAAAGCATGTTTTGGCCGAGTATGATAATTTTCATTAAAACTTAATTTCTATAACTTCGAATGATGCCAAATGAATAAATTACTTGAATTGGACCATTTTACACTATGTCCATTGTAGATTTGTGTCTCTGACAGTTCGTTTGGTTGCAGGGGACATATTCAGTTTTTATGGCCAAAATGTGCTTTTCAGGGGCTGAAAAGCACGTTTTGTCAGAGTATGATAATTTTCATTAAAACTTGATTTCTAACAATTCGAATGATGCCAAATGAATAACTTACTTGAATTGGACCATTTTACACTATGTCCATTGTAGATTTGTGTCTCTGACAGTTCGTTTGGTTGCAGGGGACATATTCACTTTTTATGGCCAAAATGTGCTTTTCAGGGGCTGAAAAGCATGTTTTGGCCGAGTATGATAATTTTCATTAAAACTTAATTTCTATCACTTTGAATGATGCCAAATGAATAACTTAGTTGAATTGGACCATTTTACACTATGTCCATTGTAGATTTGTGTCTCTGACAGTTCGTTTGGTTGCAGGGGACATATTCAGTTTTTATGGCCAAAATGTGCTTTTCAGGGGCTGAAAAGCACGTTTTGTCAGAGTATGATAATTTTCATTAAAACTTGATTTCTAACAATTCGAATGATGCCAAATGAATAACTTACTTGAATTGGACCATTTTACACTATGTCCATTGTAGATTTGTGTCTCTGACAGTTCGTTTGGTTGCAGGGGACATATTCACTTTTTATGGCCAAAATGTGCTTTTCAGGGGCTGAAAAGCATGTTTTGGCCGAGTATGATAATTTTCATTAAAACTTAATTTCTATCACTTTGAATGATGCCAAATGAATAACTTAGTTGAATTGGACCATTTTACACTATGTCCATTGTAGATTTGTGTCTCTGACAGTTCGTTTGGTTGCAGGGGACATATTCAGTTTTTATGGCCAAAATGTGCTTTTCAGGGGCTGAAAAGCATGTTTTGGCCGAGTATGATAATTTTCATTAAAACTTGATTTCTATCACTTCGAATGATGCCAAATGAATAACTTACTTGAATTGGACCATTTTACACTATGTCCATTTTAGATTTGTGTCTCCGACAGTTCGTTTGGTTGCAGGGGACATTTTCAGTTTTTATTGCCAAAATGTGCTTTTCAGAGGCTGAAAAGCATGTTTTGGCCGATTATGATAATTTTCATTAAAACTTGATTTCTATCACTTCGAATGATGCCAAATGAATAACTTACTTGAATTGGACCATTTTACACTATGTCCCTTGTAGATTTGTGTCTCTGACAGTTCGTTTGGTTGCAGGGGACATATTCAGTTTTTATGGCCAAAATGTGCTTTTCAGGGGCTGAAAAGCATGTTTTGGCCGAGTATGATAATTTTCATTAAAACTTGATTTCTATCACTTCGAATGATGCCAAATGAATAACTTACTTGAATTGGACCATTTTATACTATGTCCATTGTAGATTTGTGTCTCCGACAGTTCGTTTGGTTGCAGGGGACATTTTCAGTTTTTATGGCCAAAATGTGCTTTTCAGGGGCTGAAAAGCACGTTTTGTCAGAGTATGATAATTTTCATTAAAACTTGATTTCTATCCATTCGAATGATGCCAAATGAATAACTTACTTGAATTAGACCATTTTACACTATGTCCATTGTAGATTTGTGTCTCTGACAGTTCGTTTGGTTGCAGGGGACATATTCACTTTTTATGGCCAAAATGTGCTTTTCAGGGGCTGAAAAGCATGTTTTGGCCGAGTATGATAATTTTCATTAAAACTTAATTTCTATCACTTTGAATGATGCCAAATGAATAACTTAGTTGAATTGGACCATTTTACACTATGTCCATTGTAGATTTGTGTCTCTGACAGTTCGTTTGGTTGCAGGGGACATATTCAGTTTTTATGGCCAAAATGTGCTTTTCAGGGAATGAAAAGCATGTTTTGGCCGAGTATGATAATTTTCATTAAAACTTGATTTCTATCACTTCGAATGATGCCAAATGAATAACTTACTTGAATTGGACCATTTTACACTATGTCCATTGTAGATTTCTGTCTCCGACAGTTCGTTTGGTTGCAGGGGACATTTTCAGTTTTTATGGCCAAAATGTGCTTTTCAGAGGCTGAAAAGCATGTTTTGGCCGAGTATGATAATTTTCATTAAAACTTAATTTCTATAACTTCGAATGATGCCAAATGAATAAATTACTTGAATTGGACCATTTTACACTATGTCCATTGTAGATTTGTGTCTCTGACAGTTCGTTTGGTTGCAGGGGACATATTCAGTTTTTATGGCCAAAATGTGCTTTTCAGGGGCTGAAAAGCACGTTTTGTCAGAGTATGATAATTTTCATTAAAACTTGATTTCTAACAATTCGAATGATGCCAAATGAATAACTTACTTGAATTGGACCATTTTACACTATGTCCATTGTAGATTTGTGTCTCTGACAGTTCGTTTGGTTGCAGGGGACATATTCACTTTTTATGGCCAAAATGTGCTTTTCAGGGGCTGAAAAGCATGTTTTGGCCGAGTATGATAATTTTCATTAAAACTTAATTTCTATCACTTTGAATGATGCCAAATGAATAACTTAGTTGAATTGGACCATTTTACACTATGTCCATTGTAGATTTGTGTCTCTGACAGTTCGTTTGGTTGCAGGGGACATATTCAGTTTTTATGGCCAAAATGTGCTTTTCAGGGGCTGAAAAGCATGTTTTGGCCGAGTATGATAATTTTCATTAAAACTTGATTTCTATCACTTCGAATGATGCCAAATGAATAACTTACTTGAATTGGACCATTTTACACTATGTCCATTTTAGATTTGTGTCTCTGACAGTTCGTTTGGTTGCAGGGGACATTTTCAGTTTTTATTGCCAAAATGTGCTTTTCAGAGGCTGAAAAGCATGTTTTGGCCGATTATGATAATTTTCATTAAAACTTGATTTCTATCACTTCGAATGATGCCAAATGAATAACTTACTTGAATTGGACCATTTTACACTATGTCCCTTGTAGATTTGTGTCTCTGACAGTTCGTTTGGTTGCAGGGGACATATTCAGTTTTTATGGCCAAAATGTGCTTTTCAGGGGCTGAAAAGCATGTTTTGGCCGAGTATGATAATTTTCATTAAAACTTGATTTCTATCACTTCGAATGATGCCAAATGAATAACTTACTTGAATTGGACCATTTTACACTATGTCCATTGTAGATTTGTGTCTCCGACAGTTCGTTTGGTTGCAGGGGACATTTTCAGTTTTTATGGCCAAAATGTGCTTTTCAGAGGCTGAAAAGCATGTTTTGGCCGAGTATGATGATTTTCATTAAAACTTAATTTCTATCACTTCGAATGATGCCAAATGAATAACTTACTTGAATTGGACCATTTTACACTATGTCCATTGTAGATTTGTGTCTCTGACAGTTCGTTTGGTTGCAGGGGACATATTCAGTTTTTATGGCCAAAATGTGCTTTTCAGGGGCTGAAAACCATGTTTTGGCCGAGTATGATAATTTTCATTAAATTTTGATTTCTATCCATTCGAATGATGCCAAATGAATAACTTACTTGAATTGGACCATTTTACACTATGTCCATTGTAGATTTGTGTCTCTGACAGTTCGTTTGATTGCAGGGGACATATTCAGTTTTTATGGCCAAAATGTGCTTTTCAGGGGCTGAAAAGCATGTTTTGGCCGAGTATGATAATTTTCATTAAAACTTGATTTCTATCACTTCGAATGATGCCAAATGAATAACTTACTTGAATTGGACCATTTTACACTATGTCCATTGTAGATTTCTGTCTCCGACAGTTCGTTTGGTTGCAGGGGACATTTTCAGTTTTTATGGCCAAAATGTGCTTTTCAGAGGCTGAAAAGCATGTTTTGGCCGAGTATGATAATTTTCATTAAAACTTGATTTCTATAACTTCGAATGATGCCAAATGAATAACTTACTTGAATTGGACCATTTTACACTATGTCCATTGTAGATTTGTTTCTCTGACAGTTCGTTTGGTTGCAGGGGACATATTCAGTTTTTATGGCCAAAATGTGCTTTTCAGGGGCTGAAAAGCACGTTTTGGCAGAGTATGATAATTTTCATTAAAACTTGATTTCTATCCATTCGAATGATGCCAAATGAATAACTTACTTGAATTGGACCATTTTACACTATGTCCATTGTAGATTTGTGTCTCTGACAGTTCGTTTGGTTGCAGGGGACATATTCACTTTTTATGGCCAAAATGTGCTTTTCAGGGGCTGAAAACCATGTTTTGGCCGAGTATGATAATTTTCATTAAAACTTAATTTCTATCACTTTGAATGATGCCAAATGAATAACTTAGTTGAATTGGACCATTTTACACTATGTCCATTGTAGATTTGTGTCTCTGACAGTTCGTTTGGTTGCAGGGGACATATTCAGTTTTTATGGCCAAAATGTGCTTTTCAGGGGCTGAAAAGCATGTTTTGGCCGAGTATGATAATTTTCATTAAAACTTGATTTCTATCACTTCGAATGATGCCAAATGAATAACTTACTTGAATTGGACCATTTTACACTATGTCCATTGTAGATTTGTGTCTCCGACAGTTCGTTTGGTTGCAGGGGACATTTTCAGTTTTTATGGCCAAAATGTGCTTTTCAGAGGCTGAAAAGCATGTTTTGGCCGAGTATGATAATTTTCATTAAAACTTGATTTCTATCACTTCGAATGATGCCAAATGAATAACTTACTTGAAATGGACCATTTTACACTATGTCCATTGTAGATTTGTGTCTCCGACAGTTCGTTTGGTTGCAGGGGACATTTTCAGTTTTTATGGCCAAAATGTGCTTTTCAGAGGCTGAAAAGCATGTTTTGGCCGAGTATGATGATTTTCATTAAAACTTGATTTCTATCACTGCGAATGATGCCAAATGAATAACTTACTTGAATTGGACCATTTTACACTATGTCCATTGTAGATTTGTGTCTCTGACAGTTCGTTTGGTTGCAGGGGACATGTTCAGTTTTTATGGCCAAAATGTGCTTTTCAGGGGCTGAAAAGCATGTTTTGGCCGAGTATGATAATTTTCATTAAAACTTGATTTCTATCACTTCGAATGATGCCAAATGAATAACTTACTTGAATTGGACCATTTTACACTATGTCCATTGTAGATTTGTGTCTCCGACAGTTCGTTTGGTTGCAGGGGACATTTTCAGTTTTTATGGCCAAAATGTGCTTTTCAGAGGCTGAAAAGCATGTTTTGGCCGAGTATGATAATTTTCATTAAAACTTGATTTCTATCCATTCGAATGATGCCAAATGAATAACTTACTTGAATTGGACCATTTTACACTATGTCCATTGTAGATTTGTGTCTCTGACAGTTCGTTTGGTTGCAGGGGACATATTCAGTTTTTATGGCCAAAATGTGCTTTTCAGGGGCTGAAAAGCACGTTTTGTCAGAGTATGATAATTTTCATTAAAACTTGATTTCTATCCATTCGAATGATGCCAAATGAATAACTTACTTGAATTGGACCATTTTACACTATGTCCATTGTAGATTTGTGTCTCTGACAGTTCGTTTGGTTGCAGGGGACATATTCACTTTTTATGGCCAAAATGTGCTTTTCAGGGGCTGAAAAGCATGTTTTGGCCGAGTATGATAATTTTCATTAAAACTTAATTTCTATCACTTTGAATGATGCCAAATGAATAACTTAGTTGAATTGGACCATTTTACACTATGTCCATTGTAGATTTGTGTCTCTGACAGTTCGTTTGGTTGCAGGGGACATATTCAGTTTTTATGGCCAAAATGTGCTTTTCAGGGAATGAAAAGCATGTTTTGGCCGAGTATGATAATTTTCATTAAAACTTGATTTCTATCACTTCGAATGATGCCAAATGAATAACTTACTTGAATTGGACCATTTTACACTATGTCCATTGTAGATTTCTGTCTCCGACAGTTCGTTTGGTTGCAGGGGACATTTTCAGTTTTTATGGCCAAAATGTGCTTTTCAGAGGCTGAAAAGCATGTTTTGGCCGAGTATGATAATTTTCATTAAAACTTAATTTCTATAACTTCGAATGATGCCAAATGAATAACTTACTTGAATTGGACCATTTTACACTATGTCCATTGTAGATTTGTGTCTCTGACAGTTCGTTTGGTTGCAGGGGACATATTCAGTTTTTATGGCCAAAATGTGCTTTTCAGGGGCTGAAAAGCACGTTTTGTCAGAGTATGATAATTTTCATTAAAACTTGATTTCTATCCATTCGAATGATGCCAAATGAATAACTTACTTGAATTAGACCATTTTACACTATGTCCATTGTAGATTTGTGTCTCTGACAGTTCGTTTGGTTGCAGGGGACATATTCACTTTTTATGGCCAAAATGTGCTTTTCAGGGGCTGAAAAGCATGTTTTGGCCGAGTATGATAATTTTCATTAAAACTTAATTTCTATCACTTTGAATGATGCCAAATGAATAACTTAGTTGAATTGGACCATTTTACACTATGTCCATTGTAGATTTGTGTCTCTGACAGTTCGTTTGGTTGCAGGGGACATATTCAGTTTTTATGGCCAAAATGTGCTTTTCAGGGAATGAAAAGCATGTTTTGGCCGAGTATGATAATTTTCATTAAAACTTGATTTCTATCACTTCGAATGATGCCAAATGAATAACTTACTTGAATTGGACCATTTTACACTATGTCCATTGTAGATTTCTGTCTCCGACAGTTCGTTTGGTTGCAGGGGACATTTTCAGTTTTTATGGCCAAAATGTGCTTTTCAGAGGCTGAAAAGCATGTTTTGGCCGAGTATGATAATTTTCATTAAAACTTAATTTCTATAACTTCGAATGATGCCAAATGAATAACTTACTTGAATTGGACCATTTTACACTATGTCCATTGTAGATTTGTGTCTCTGACAGTTCGTTTGGTTGCAGGGGACATATTCAGTTTTTATGGCCAAAATGTGCTTTTCAGGGGCTGAAAAGCACGTTTTGTCAGAGTATGATAATTTTCATTAAAACTTGATTTCTATCCATTCGAATGATGCCAAATGAATAACTTACTTGAATTAGACCATTTTACACTATGTCCATTGTAGATTTGTGTCTCTGACAGTTCGTTTGGTTGCAGGGGACATATTCACTTTTTATGGCCAAAATGTGCTTTTCAGGGGCTGAAAAGCATGTTTTGGCCGAGTATGATAATTTTCATTAAAACTTAATTTCTATCACTTTGAATGATGCCAAATGAATAACTTAGTTGAATTGGACCATTTTACACTATGTCCATTGTAGATTTGTGTCTCTGACAGTTCGTTTGGTTGCAGGGGACATATTCAGTTTTTATGGCCAAAATGTGCTTTTCAGGGAATGAAAAGCATGTTTTGGCCGAGTATGATAATTTTCATTAAAACTTGATTTCTATCACTTCGAATGATGCCAAATGAATAACTTACTTGAATTGGACCATTTTACACTATGTCCATTGTAGATTTCTGTCTCCGACAGTTCGTTTGGTTGCAGGGGACATTTTCAGTTTTTATGGCCAAAATGTGCTTTTCAGAGGCTGAAAAGCATGTTTTGGCCGAGTATGATAATTTTCATTAAAACTTAATTTCTATAACTTCGAATGATGCCAAATGAATAAATTACTTGAATTGGACCATTTTACACTATGTCCATTGTAGATTTGTGTCTCTGACAGTTCGTTTGGTTGCAGGGGACATATTCAGTTTTTATGGCCAAAATGTGCTTTTCAGGGGCTGAAAAGCACGTTTTGTCAGAGTATGATAATTTTCATTAAAACTTGATTTCTAACAATTCGAATGATGCCAAATGAATAACTTACTTGAATTGGACCATTTTACACTATGTCCATTGTAGATTTGTGTCTCTGACAGTTCGTTTGGTTGCAGGGGACATATTCACTTTTTATGGCCAAAATGTGCTTTTCAGGGGCTGAAAAGCATGTTTTGGCCGAGTATGATAATTTTCATTAAAACTTAATTTCTATCACTTTGAATGATGCCAAATGAATAACTTAGTTGAATTGGACCATTTTACACTATGTCCATTGTAGATTTGTGTCTCTGACAGTTCGTTTGGTTGCAGGGGACATATTCAGTTTTTATGGCCAAAATGTGCTTTTCAGGGGCTGAAAAGCATGTTTTGGCCGAGTATGATAATTTTCATTAAAACTTGATTTCTATCACTTCGAATGATGCCAAATGAATAACTTACTTGAATTGGACCATTTTACACTATGTCCATTTTAGATTTGTGTCTCCGACAGTTCGTTTGGTTGCAGGGGACATTTTCAGTTTTTATTGCCAAAATGTGCTTTTCAGAGGCTGAAAAGCATGTTTTGGCCGATTATGATAATTTTCATTAAAACTTGATTTCTATCACTTCGAATGATGCCAAATGAATAACTTACTTGAATTGGACCATTTTACACTATGTCCCTTGTAGATTTGTGTCTCTGACAGTTCGTTTGGTTGCAGGGGACATATTCAGTTTTTATGGCCAAAATGTGCTTTTCAGGGGCTGAAAAGCATGTTTTGGCCGAGTATGATAATTTTCATTAAAACTTGATTTCTATCACTTCGAATGATGCCAAATGAATAACTTACTTGAATTGGACCATTTTACACTATGTCCATTGTAGATTTGTGTCTCCGACAGTTCGTTTGGTTGCAGGGGACATTTTCAGTTTTTATGGCCAAAATGTGCTTTTCAGAGGCTGAAAAGCATGTTTTGGCCGAGTATGATGATTTTCATTAAAACTTAATTTCTATCACTTCGAATGATGCCAAATGAATAACTTACTTGAATTGGACCATTTTACACTATGTCCATTGTAGATTTGTGTCTCTGACAGTTCGTTTGGTTGCAGGGGACATATTCAGTTTTTATGGCCAAAATGTGCTTTTCAGGGGCTGAAAACCATGTTTTGGCCGAGTATGATAATTTTCATTAAATTTTGATTTCTATCCATTCGAATGATGCCAAATGAATAACTTACTTGAATTGGACCATTTTACACTATGTCCATTGTAGATTTGTGTCTCTGACAGTTCGTTTGATTGCAGGGGACATATTCAGTTTTTATGGCCAAAATGTGCTTTTCAGGGGCTGAAAAGCATGTTTTGGCCGAGTATGATAATTTTCATTAAAACTTGATTTCTATCACTTCGAATGATGCCAAATGAATAACTTACTTGAATTGGACCATTTTACACTATGTCCATTGTAGATTTGTTTCTCTGACAGTTCGTTTGGTTGCAGGGGACATATTCAGTTTTTATGGCCAAAATGTGCTTTTCAGGGGCTGAAAAGCACGTTTTGGCAGAGTATGATAATTTTCATTAAAACTTGATTTCTATCCATTCGAATGATGCCAAATGAATAACTTACTTGAATTGGACCATTTTACACTATGTCCATTGTAGATTTGTGTCTCTGACAGTTCGTTTGGTTGCAGGGGACATATTCACTTTTTATGGCCAAAATGTGCTTTTCAGGGGCTGAAAACCATGTTTTGGCCGAGTATGATAATTTTCATTAAAACTTAATTTCTATCACTTTGAATGATGCCAAATGAATAACTTAGTTGAATTGGACCATTTTACACTATGTCCATTGTAGATTTGTGTCTCTGACAGTTCGTTTGGTTGCAGGGGACATATTCAGTTTTTATGGCCAAAATGTGCTTTTCAGGGGCTGAAAAGCATGTTTTGGCCGAGTATGATAATTTTCATTAAAACTTGATTTCTATCACTTCGAATGATGCCAAATGAATAACTTACTTGAATTGGACCATTTTACACTATGTCCATTGTAGATTTGTGTCTCCGACAGTTCGTTTGGTTGCAGGGGACATTTTCAGTTTTTATGGCCAAAATGTGCTTTTCAGAGGCTGAAAAGCATGTTTTGGCCGAGTATGATAATTTTCATTAAAACTTGATTTCTATCACTTCGAATGATGCCAAATGAATAACTTACTTGAATTGGACCATTTTACACTATGTCCATTGTAGATTTGTGTCTCCGACAGTTCGTTTGGTTGCAGGGGACATTTTCAGTTTTTATGGCCAAAATGTGCTTTTCAGAGGCTGAAAAGCATGTTTTGGCCGAGTATGATGATTTTCATTAAAACTTGATTTCTATCACTGCGAATGATGCCAAATGAATAACTTACTTGAATTGGACCATTTTACACTATGTCCATTGTAGATTTGTGTCTCTGACAGTTCGTTTGGTTGCAGGGGACATGTTCAGTTTTTATGGCCAAAATGTGCTTTTCAGGGGCTGAAAAGCATGTTTTGGCCGAGTATGATAATTTTCATTAAAACTTGATTTCTATCACTTCGAATGATGCCAAATGAATAACTTACTTGAATTGGACCATTTTACACTATGTCCATTGTAGACTTGTGTCTCCGACAGTTCGTTTGGTTGCAGGGGACATTTTCAGTTTTTATGGCCAAAATGTGCTTTTCAGAGGCTGAAAAGCATGTTTTGGCCGAGTATGATAATTTTCATTAAAACTTGATTTCTATCCATTCGAATGATGCCAAATGAATAACTTACTTGAATTGGACCATTTTACACTATGTCCATTGTAGATTTGTGTCTCTGACAGTTCGTTTGATTGCAGGGGACATATTCAGTTTTTATGGCCAAAATGTGCTTTTCAGGGGCTGAAAAGCATGTTTTGGCCGAGTATGATAATTTTCATTAAAACTTGATTTCTATCACTTCGAATGATGCCAAATGAATAACTTACTTGAATTGGACCATTTTACACTATGTCCATTGTAGATTTGTTTCTCTGACAGTTCGTTTGGTTGCAGGGGACATATTCAGTTTTTATGGCCAAAATGTGCTTTTCAGGGGCTGAAAAGCACGTTTTGGCAGAGTATGATAATTTTCATTAAAACTTGATTTCTATCCATTCGAATGATGCCAAATGAATAACTTACTTGAATTGGACCATTTTACACTATGTCCATTGTAGATTTGTGTCTCTGACAGTTCGTTTGGTTGCAGGGGACATATTCACTTTTTATGGCCAAAATGTGCTTTTCAGGGGCTGAAAACCATGTTTTGGCCGAGTATGATAATTTTCATTAAAACTTAATTTCTATCACTTTGAATGATGCCAAATGAATAACTTAGTTGAATTGGACCATTTTACACTATGTCCATTGTAGATTTGTGTCTCTGACAGTTCGTTTGGTTGCAGGGGACATATTCAGTTTTTATGGCCAAAATGTGCTTTTCAGGGGCTGAAAAGCATGTTTTGGCCGAGTATGATAATTTTCATTAAAACTTGATTTCTATCACTTCGAATGATGCCAAATGAATAACTTACTTGAATTGGACCATTTTACACTATGTCCATTGTAGATTTGTGTCTCCGACAGTTCGTTTGGTTGCAGGGGACATTTTCAGTTTTTATGGCCAAAATGTGCTTTTCAGAGGCTGAAAAGCATGTTTTGGCCGAGTATGATAATTTTCATTAAAACTTGATTTCTATCACTTCGAATGATGCCAAATGAATAACTTACTTGAATTGGACCATTTTACACTATGTCCATTGTAGATTTGTGTCTCCGACAGTTCGTTTGGTTGCAGGGGACATTTTCAGTTTTTATGGCCAAAATGTGCTTTTCAGAGGCTGAAAAGCATGTTTTGGCCGAGTATGATGATTTTCATTAAAACTTGATTTCTATCACTGCGAATGATGCCAAATGAATAACTTACTTGAATTGGACCATTTTACACTATGTCCATTGTAGATTTGTGTCTCTGACAGTTCGTTTGGTTGCAGGGGACATGTTCAGTTTTTATGGCCAAAATGTGCTTTTCAGGGGCTGAAAAGCATGTTTTGGCCGAGTATGATAATTTTCATTAAAACTTGATTTCTATCACTTCGAATGATGCCAAATGAATAACTTACTTGAATTGGACCATTTTACACTATGTCCATTGTAGACTTGTGTCTCCGACAGTTCGTTTGGTTGCAGGGGACATTTTCAGTTTTTATGGCCAAAATGTGCTTTTCAGAGGCTGAAAAGCATGTTTTGGCCGAGTATGATAATTTTCATTAAAACTTGATTTCTATCCATTCGAATGATGCCAAATGAATAACTTACTTGAATTGGACCATTTTACACTATGTCCATTGTAGATTTGTGTCTCTGACAGTTCGTTTGGTTGCAGGGGACATATTCAGTTTTTATGGCCAAAATGTGCTTTTCAGGGGCTGAAAAGCACGTTTTGTCAGAGTATGATAATTTTCATTAAAACTTGATTTCTATCCATTCGAATGATGCCAAATGAATAACTTACTTGAATTGGACCATTTTACACTATGTCCATTGTAGATTTGTGTCTCTGACAGTTCGTTTGGTTGCAGGGGACATATTCACTTTTTATGGCCAAAATGTGCTTTTCAGGGGCTGAAAAGCATGTTTTGGCCGAGTATGATAATTTTCATTAAAACTTAATTTCTATCACTTTGAATGATGCCAAATGAATAACTTAGTTGAATTGGACCATTTTACACTATGTCCATTGTAGATTTGTGTCTCTGACAGTTCGTTTGGTTGCAGGGGACATATTCAGTTTTTATGGCCAAAATGTGCTTTTCAGGGAATGAAAAGCATGTTTTGGCCGAGTATGATAATTTTCATTAAAACTTGATTTCTATCACTTCGAATGATGCCAAATGAATAACTTACTTGAATTGGACCATTTTACACTATGTCCATTGTAGATTTCTGTCTCCGACAGTTCGTTTGGTTGCAGGGGACATTTTCAGTTTTTATGGCCAAAATGTGCTTTTCAGAGGCTGAAAAGCACGTTTTGTCAGAGTATGATAATTTTCATTAAAACTTGATTTCTATCCATTTGAATGATGCCAAATGAATAACTTACTTGAATTGGACCATTTTACACTATGTCCATTGTAGATTTGTGTCTCTGACAGTTCGTTTGGTTGCAGGGGACATATTCACTTTTTATGGCCAAAATGTGCTTTTCAGGGGCTGAAAAGCATGTTTTGGCCGAGTATGATAATTTTCATTAAAACTTAATTTCTATCACTTTGAATGATGCCAAATGAATAACTTAGTTGAATTGGACCATTTTACACTATGTCCATTGTAGATTTGTGTCTCTGACAGTTCGTTTGGTTGCAGGGGACATATTCAGTTTTTATGGCCAAAATGTGCTTTTCAGGGAATGAAAAGCATGTTTTGGCCGAGTATGATAATTTTCATTAAAACTTGATTTCTATCACTTCGAATGATGCCAAATGAATAACTTACTTGAATTGGACCATTTTACACTATGTCCATTGTAGATTTCTGTCTCCGACAGTTCGTTTGGTTGCAGGGGACATTTTCAGTTTTTATGGCCAAAATGTGCTTTTCAGAGGCTGAAAAGCATGTTTTGGCCGAGTATGATAATTTTCATTAAAACTTAATTTCTATAACTTCGAATGATGCCAAATGAATAACTTACTTGAATTGGACCATTTTACACTATGTCCATTGTAGATTTGTGTCTCTGACAGTTCGTTTGGTTGCAGGGGACATATTCAGTTTTTATGGCCAAAATGTGCTTTTCAGGGGCTGAAAAGCACGTTTTGTCAGAGTATGATAATTTTCATTAAAACTTGATTTCTATCCATTCGAATGATGCCAAATGAATAACTTACTTGAATTAGACCATTTTACACTATGTCCATTGTAGATTTGTGTCTCTGACAGTTCGTTTGGTTGCAGGGGACATATTCACTTTTTATGGCCAAAATGTGCTTTTCAGGGGCTGAAAAGCATGTTTTGGCCGAGTATGATAATTTTCATTAAAACTTAATTTCTATCACTTTGAATGATGCCAAATGAATAACTTAGTTGAATTGGACCATTTTACACTATGTCCATTGTAGATTTGTGTCTCTGACAGTTCGTTTGGTTGCAGGGGACATATTCAGTTTTTATGGCCAAAATGTGCTTTTCAGGGAATGAAAAGCATGTTTTGGCCGAGTATGATAATTTTCATTAAAACTTGATTTCTATCACTTCGAATGATGCCAAATGAATAACTTACTTGAATTGGACCATTTTACACTATGTCCATTGTAGATTTCTGTCTCCGACAGTTCGTTTGGTTGCAGGGGACATTTTCAGTTTTTATGGCCAAAATGTGCTTTTCAGAGGCTGAAAAGCATGTTTTGGCCGAGTATGATAATTTTCATTAAAACTTAATTTCTATAACTTCGAATGATGCCAAATGAATAAATTACTTGAATTGGACCATTTTACACTATGTCCATTGTAGATTTGTGTCTCTGACAGTTCGTTTGGTTGCAGGGGACATATTCAGTTTTTATGGCCAAAATGTGCTTTTCAGGGGCTGAAAAGCACGTTTTGTCAGAGTATGATAATTTTCATTAAAACTTGATTTCTAACAATTCGAATGATGCCAAATGAATAACTTACTTGAATTGGACCATTTTACACTATGTCCATTGTAGATTTGTGTCTCTGACAGTTCGTTTGGTTGCAGGGGACATATTCACTTTTTATGGCCAAAATGTGCTTTTCAGGGGCTGAAAAGCATGTTTTGGCCGAGTATGATAATTTTCATTAAAACTTAATTTCTATCACTTTGAATGATGCCAAATGAATAACTTAGTTGAATTGGACCATTTTACACTATGTCCATTGTAGATTTGTGTCTCTGACAGTTCGTTTGGTTGCAGGGGACATATTCAGTTTTTATGGCCAAAATGTGCTTTTCAGGGGCTGAAAAGCATGTTTTGGCCGAGTATGATAATTTTCATTAAAACTTGATTTCTATCACTTCGAATGATGCCAAATGAATAACTTACTTGAATTGGACCATTTTACACTATGTCCATTTTAGATTTGTGTCTCCGACAGTTCGTTTGGTTGCAGGGGACATTTTCAGTTTTTATTGCCAAAATGTGCTTTTCAGAGGCTGAAAAGCATGTTTTGGCCGATTATGATAATTTTCATTAAAACTTGATTTCTATCACTTCGAATGATGCCAAATGAATAACTTACTTGAATTGGACCATTTTACACTATGTCCCTTGTAGATTTGTGTCTCTGACAGTTCGTTTGGTTGCAGGGGACATTTTCAGTTTTTATGGCCAAAATGTGCTTTTCAGAGGCTGAAAAGCATGTTTTGGCTGAGAATGATAATTTTCATTAAAACTTGATTTCTATCACTTCGAATGATGCCAAATGAATAACTTACTTGAATTGGACCATTTTACACTATGTCCATTGTAGATTTGTGTCTCCGACAGTTCGTTTGGTTGCAGGGGACATTTTCAGTTTTTATGGCCAAAATGTGCTTTTCAGAGGCTGAAAAGCATGTTTTGGCCGAGTATGATGATTTTCATTAAAACTTAATTTCTATCACTTCGAATGATGCCAAATGAATAACTTACTTGAATTGGACCTTTTACACTATGTCCATTGTAGATTTGTGTCTCTGACAGTTCGTTTGGTTGCAGGGGACATATTCAGTTTTTATGGCCAAAATGTGCTTTTCAGGGGCTGAAAACCATGTTTTGGCCGAGTATGATAATTTTCATTAAAACTTGATTTCTATCCATTCGAATGATGCCAAATGAATAACTTACTTGAATTGGTCCATTTTACACTATGTCCATTGTAGATTTGTGTCTCTGACAGTTCGTTTGGTTGCAGGGGACATATTCAGTTTTTATGGCCAAAATGTGCTTTTCAGGGGCTGAAAAGCATGTTTTGGCCGAGTATGATAATTTTCATTAAAACTTGATTTCTATCACTTCGAATGATGCCAAATGAATAACTTACTTGAATTGGACCATTTTACACTATGTCCATTGTAGATTTGTGTCTCCGACCGTTCGTTTGGTTGCAGGGGACATTTTCAGTTTTTATGGCCAAAATGTGCTTTTCAGAGGCTGAAAAGCATGTTTTGGCCGAGTATGATAATTTTCATTAAAACTTGATTTCTATCACTTCGAATGATGCCAAATGAATAACTTACTTGAATTGGACCATTTTACACTATGTCCATTGTAGATTTGTGTCTCCGACAGTTCGTTTGGTTGCAGGGGACATTTTCAGTTTTTATGGCCAAAATGTGCTTTTCAGAGGCTGAAAAGCATGTTTTGGCCGAGTATGATGATTTTCATTAAAACTTGATTTCTATCACTGCGAATGATGCCAAATGAATAACTTACTTGAATTGGACCATTTTACACTATGTCCATTGTAGATTTGTGTCTCTGACAGTTCGTTTGGTTGCAGGGGACATGTTCAGTTTTTATGGCCAAAATGTGCTTTTCAAGGGCTGAAAAGCATGTTTTGGCCGAGTATGATAATTTTCATTAAAACTTGATTTCTATCACTTCGAATGATGCCAAATGAATAACTTACTTGAATTGGACCATTTTAAACTATGTCCATTGTAGATTTGTGTCTCCGACAGTTCGTTTGGTTGCAGGGGACATTTTCAGTTTTTATGGCCAAAATGTGCTTTTCAGAGGCTGAAAAGCATGTTTTGGCTGAGTATGATAATTTTCATTAAAACTTGATTTCTATCACTTCGAATGATGCCAAATGAATAACTTACTTGAATTGGACCATTTTACACTATGTCCATTGTAGATTTGTGTCTCCGACAGTTCGTTTGGTTGCAGGGGACATTTTCAGTTTTTATGGCCAAAATGTGCTTTTCAGAGGCTGAAAAGCATGTTTTGGCCGAGTATGATAATTTTCATTAAAACTTGATTTCTATCCATTCGAATGATGCCAAATGAATAACTTACTTGAATTGGACCATTTTACACTATGTCCATTGTAGATTTGTGTCTCTGACAGTTCGTTTGATTGCAGGGGACATATTCAGTTTTTATGGCCAAAATGTGCTTTTCAGGGGCTGAAAAGCATGTTTTGGCCGAGTATGATAATTTTCATTAAAACTTGATTTCTATCACTTCGAATGATGCCAAATGAATAACTTACTTGAATTGGACCATTTTACACTATGTCCATTGTAGATTTCTGTCTCCGACAGTTCGTTTGGTTGCAGGGGACATTTTCAGTTTTTATGGCCAAAATGTGCTTTTCAGAGGCTGAAAAGCATGTTTTGGCCGAGTATGATAATTTTCATTAAAACTTGATTTCTATAACTTCGAATGATGCCAAATGAATAACTTACTTGAATTGGACCATTTTACACTATGTCCATTGTAGATTTGTTTCTCTGACAGTTCGTTTGGTTGCAGGGGACATATTCAGTTTTTATGGCCAAAATGTGCTTTTCAGGGGCTGAAAAGCACGTTTTGGCAGAGTATGATAATTTTCATTAAAACTTGATTTCTATCCATTCGAATGATGCCAAATGAATAACTTACTTGAATTGGACCATTTTACACTATGTCCATTGTAGATTTGTGTCTCTGACAGTTCGTTTGGTTGCAGGGGACATATTCACTTTTTATGGCCAAAATGTGCTTTTCAGGGGCTGAAAACCATGTTTTGGCCGAGTATGATAATTTTCATTAAAACTTAATTTCTATCACTTTGAATGATGCCAAATGAATAACTTAGTTGAATTGGACCATTTTACACTATGTCCATTGTAGATTTGTGTCTCTGACAGTTCGTTTGGTTGCAGGGGACATATTCAGTTTTTATGGCCAAAATGTGCTTTTCAGGGGCTGAAAAGCATGTTTTGGCCGAGTATGATAATTTTCATTAAAACTTGATTTCTATCACTTCGAATGATGCCAAATGAATAACTTACTTGAATTGGACCATTTTACACTATGTCCATTGTAGATTTGTGTCTCCGACAGTTCGTTTGGTTGCAGGGGACATTTTCAGTTTTTATGGCCAAAATGTGCTTTTCAGAGGCTGAAAAGCATGTTTTGGCCGAGTATGATAATTTTCATTAAAACTTGATTTCTATCACTTCGAATGATGCCAAATGAATAACTTACTTGAATTGGACCATTTTACACTATGTCCATTGTAGATTTGTGTCTCCGACAGTTCGTTTGGTTGCAGGGGACATTTTCAGTTTTTATGGCCAAAATGTGCTTTTCAGAGGCTGAAAAGCATGTTTTGGCCGAGTATGATGATTTTCATTAAAACTTGATTTCTATCACTGCGAATGATGCCAAATGAATAACTTACTTGAATTGGACCATTTTACACTATGTCCATTGTAGATTTGTGTCTCTGACAGTTCGTTTGGTTGCAGGGGACATGTTCAGTTTTTATGGCCAAAATGTGCTTTTCAGGGGCTGAAAAGCATGTTTTGGCCGAGTATGATAATTTTCATTAAAACTTGATTTCTATCACTTCGAATGATGCCAAATGAATAACTTACTTGAATTGGACCATTTTACACTATGTCCATTGTAGATTTGTGTCTCCGACAGTTCGTTTGGTTGCAGGGGACATTTTCAGTTTTTATGGCCAAAATGTGCTTTTCAGAGGCTGAAAAGCATGTTTTGGCTGAGTATGATAATTTTCATTAAAACTTGATTTCTATCACTTCGAATGATGCCAAATGAATAACTTACTTGAATTGGACCATTTTACACTATGTCCATTGTAGATTTGTGTCTCCGACAGTTCGTTTGGTTGCAGGGGACATTTTCAGTTTTTATGGCCAAAATGTGCTTTTCAGAGGCTGAAAAGCATGTTTTGGCCGAGTATGATAATTTTCATTAAAACTTGATTTCTATCCATTCGAATGATGCCAAATGAATAACTTACTTGAATTGGACCATTTTACACTATGTCCATTGTAGATTTGTGTCTCTGACAGTTCGTTTGGTTGCAGGGGACATTTTCAGTTTTTATGGCCAAAATGTGCTTTTCAGAGGCTGAAAAGCATGTTTTGGCCGAGTATGATAATTTTCATTAAAACTTGATTTCTATAACTTCGAATGATGCCAAATGAATAACTTACTTGAATTGGACCATTTTACACTATGTCCATTGTAGATTTGTTTCTCTGACAGTTCGTTTGGTTGCAGGGGACATATTCAGTTTTTATGGCCAAAATGTGCTTTTCAGGGGCTGAAAAGCACGTTTTGGCAGAGTATGATAATTTTCATTAAAACTTGATTTCTATCCATTCGAATGATGCCAAATGAATAACTTACTTGAATTGGACCATTTTACACTATGTCCATTGTAGATTTGTGTCTCTGACAGTTCGTTTGGTTGCAGGGGACATATTCACTTTTTATGGCCAAAATGTGCTTTTCAGGGGCTGAAAAGCATGTTTTGGCCGAGTATGATAATTTTCATTAAAACTTAATTTCTATCACTTTGAATGATGCCAAATGAATAACTTAGTTGAATTGGACCATTTTACACTATGTCCATTGTAGATTTGTGTCTCTGACAGTTCGTTTGGTTGCAGGGGACATATTCAGTTTTTATGGCCAAAATGTGCTTTTCAGGGGCTGAAAAGCATGTTTTGGCCGAGTATGATAATTTTCATTAAAACTTGATTTCTATCACTTCGAATGATGCCAAATGAATAACTTACTTGAATTGGACCATTTTACACTATGTCCATTGTAGATTTGTGTCTCCGACAGTTCGTTTGGTTGCAGGGGACATTTTCAGTTTTTATGGCCAAAATGTGCTTTTCAGAGGCTGAAAAGCATGTTTTGGCCGAGTATGATAATTTTCATTAAAACTTGATTTCTATCACTTCGAATGATGCCAAATGAATAACTTACTTGAATTGGACCATTTTACACTATGTCCATTGTAGATTTGTGTCTCCGACAGTTCATTTGGTTGCAGGGGACATTTTCAGTTTTTATGGCCAAAATGTGCTTTTCAGAGGCTGAAAAGCATGTTTTGGCCGAGTATGATAATTTTCATTAAAACTTGATTTCTATCCATTCGAATGATGCCAAATGAATAACTTACTTGAATTGGACCATTTTACACTATGTCCATTGTAGATTTGTGTCTCTGACAGTTCGTTTGGTTGCAGGGGACATATTCAGTTTTTATGGCCAAAATGTGCTTTTCAGGGGCTGAAAAGCACGTTTTGGCCGAGTATGATAATTTTCATTAAAACTTGATTTTTATCCATTCGAATGATGCCAAATGAATAACTTACTTGAATTGGACCATTTTACACTATGTCCATTGTAGATTTGTGTCTCTGACAGTTCGTTTGGTTGCAGGGGACATATTCAGTTTTTATGGCCAAAATGTGCTTTTCAGGGGCTGAAAAGCATGTTTTGGCCGAGTATGATAATTTTCATTAAAACTTGATTTCTATCACTTCGAATGATGCCAAATGAATAACTTACTTGAATTGGACCATTTTACACTATGTCCATTGTAGATTTCTGTCTCCGACAGTTCGTTTGGTTGCAGGGGACATTTTCAGTTTTTATGGCCAAAATGTGCTTTTCAGAGGCTGAAAAGCATGTTTTGGCCGAATATGATAATTTTCATTAAAACTTGATTTCTATCACTTCGAATGATGCCAAATGAATAACTTACTTGAATTGGACCATTTTACACTATGTCCCTTGTAGATTTGTGTCTCTGACAGTTCGTTTGGTTGCAGGGGACATATTCAGTTTTTATGGCCAAAATGTGCTTTTCAGGGGCTGAAAAGCATGTTTTGGCCGAGTATGATAATTTTCATTAAAACTTGATTTCTATCACTTCGAATGATGCCAAATGAATAACTTACTTGAATTGGACCATTTTACACTATGTCCATTGTAGATTTGTGTCTCCGACAGTTCGTTTGGTTGCAGGGGACATTTTCAGTTTTTATGGCCAAAATGTGCTTTTCAGAGGCTGAAAAGCATGTTTTGGCCGAGTATGATGATTTTCATTAAAACTTAATTTCTATCACTTCGAATGATGCCAAATGAATAACTTACTTGAATTGGACCATTTTACACTATGTCCATTGTAGATTTGTGTCTCTGACAGTTCGTTTGGTTGCAGGGGACATATTCAGTTTTTATGGCCAAAATGTGCTTTTCAGGGGCTGAAAACCATGTTTTGGCCGAGTATGATAATTTTCATTAAAACTTGATTTCTATCCATTCGAATGATGCCAAATGAATAACTTACTTGAATTGGTCCATTTTACACTATGTCCATTGTAGATTTGTGTCTCTGACAGTTCGTTTGGTTGCAGTGGACATATTCAGTTTTTATGGCCAAAATGTGCTTTTCAGGGGCTGAAAAGCATGTTTTGGCCGAGTATGATAATTTTCATTAAAACTTGATTTCTATCACTTCGAATGATGCCAAATGAATAACTTACTTGAATTGGACCATTTTACACTATGTCCATTGTAGATTTGTGTCTCCGACCGTTCGTTTGGTTGCAGGGGACATTTTCAGTTTTTATGGCCAAAATGTGCTTTTCAGAGGCTGAAAAGCATGTTTTGGCCGAGTATGATAATTTTCATTAAAACTTGATTTCTATCACTTCGAATGATGCCAAATGAATAACTTACTTGAATTGGACCATTTTACACTATGTCCATTGTAGATTTGTGTCTCCGACAGTTCGTTTGGTTGCAGGGGACATTTTCAGTTTTTATGGCCAAAATGTGCTTTTCAGAGGCTGAAAAGCATGTTTTGGCCGAGTATGATGATTTTCATTAAAACTTGATTTCTATCACTGCGAATGATGCCAAATGAATAACTTACTTGAATTGGACCATTTTACACTATGTCCATTGTAGATTTGTGTCTCTGACAGTTCGTTTGGTTGCAGGGGACATGTTCAGTTTTTATGGCCAAAATGTGCTTTTCAGGGGCTGAAAAGCATGTTTTGGCCGAGTATGATAATTTTCATTAAAACTTGATTTCTATCACTTCGAATGATGCCAAATGAATAACTTACTTGAATTGGACCATTTTACACTATGTCCATTGTAGATTTGTGTCTCCGACAGTTCGTTTGGTTGCAGGGGACATTTTCAGTTTTTATGGCCAAAATGTGCTTTTCAGAGGCTGAAAAGCATGTTTTGGCTGAGAATGATAATTTTCATTAAAACTTGATTTCTATCACTTCGAATGATGCCAAATGAATAACTTACTTGAATTGGACCATTTTACACTATGTCCATTGTAGATTTGTGTCTCCGACAGTTCGTTTGGTTGCAGGGGACATTTTCAGTTTTTATGGCCAAAATGTGCTTTTCAGAGGCTGAAAAGCATGTTTTGGCCGAGTATGATGATTTTCATTAAAACTTAATTTCTATCACTTCGAATGATGCCAAATGAATAACTTACTTGAATTGGACCTTTTACACTATGTCCATTGTAGATTTGTGTCTCTGACAGTTCGTTTGGTTGCAGGGGACATATTCAGTTTTTATGGCCAAAATGTGCTTTTCAGGGGCTGAAAACCATGTTTTGGCCGAGTATGATAATTTTCATTAAAACTTGATTTCTATCCATTCGAATGATGCCAAATGAATAACTTACTTGAATTGGTCCATTTTACACTATGTCCATTGTAGATTTGTGTCTCTGACAGTTCGTTTGGTTGCAGGGGACATATTCAGTTTTTATGGCCAAAATGTGCTTTTCAGGGGCTGAAAAGCATGTTTTGGCCGAGTATGATAATTTTCATTAAAACTTGATTTCTATCACTTCGAATGATGCCAAATGAATAACTTACTTGAATTGGACCATTTTACACTATGTCCATTGTAGATTTGTGTCTCCGACCGTTCGTTTGGTTGCAGGGGACATTTTCAGTTTTTATGGCCAAAATGTGCTTTTCAGAGGCTGAAAAGCATGTTTTGGCCGAGTATGATAATTTTCATTAAAACTTGATTTCTATCACTTCGAATGATGCCAAATGAATAACTTACTTGAATTGGACCATTTTACACTATGTCCATTGTAGATTTGTGTCTCCGACAGTTCGTTTGGTTGCAGGGGACATTTTCAGTTTTTATGGCCAAAATGTGCTTTTCAGAGGCTGAAAAGCATGTTTTGGCCGAGTATGATGATTTTCATTAAAACTTGATTTCTATCACTGCGAATGATGCCAAATGAATAACTTACTTGAATTGGACCATTTTACACTATGTCCATTGTAGATTTGTGTCTCTGACAGTTCGTTTGGTTGCAGGGGACATGTTCAGTTTTTATGGCCAAAATGTGCTTTTCAAGGGCTGAAAAGCATGTTTTGGCCGAGTATGATAATTTTCATTAAAACTTGATTTCTATCACTTCGAATGATGCCAAATGAATAACTTACTTGAATTGGACCATTTTAAACTATGTCCATTGTAGATTTGTGTCTCCGACAGTTCGTTTGGTTGCAGGGGACATTTTCAGTTTTTATGGCCAAAATGTGCTTTTCAGAGGCTGAAAAGCATGTTTTGGCTGAGTATGATAATTTTCATTAAAACTTGATTTCTATCACTTCGAATGATGCCAAATGAATAACTTACTTGAATTGGACCATTTTACACTATGTCCATTGTAGATTTGTGTCTCCGACAGTTCGTTTGGTTGCAGGGGACATTTTCAGTTTTTATGGCCAAAATGTGCTTTTCAGAGGCTGAAAAGCATGTTTTGGCCGAGTATGATAATTTTCATTAAAACTTGATTTCTATCCATTCGAATGATGCCAAATGAATAACTTACTTGAATTGGACCATTTTACACTATGTCCATTGTAGATTTGTGTCTCCGACCGTTCGTTTGGTTGCAGGGGACATTTTCAGTTTTTATGGCCAAAATGTGCTTTTCAGGGGCTGAAAAGCATGTTTTGGCCGAGTATGATAATTTTCATTAAAACTTGATTTCTATCACTTCGAATGATGCCAAATGAATAACTTACTTGAATTGGACCATTTTACACTATGTCCATTGTAGATTTCTGTCTCCGACAGTTCGTTTGGTTGCAGGGGACATTTTCAGTTTTTATGGCCAAAATGTGCTTTTCAGAGGCTGAAAAGCATGTTTTGGCCGAGTATGATAATTTTCATTAAAACTTGATTTCTATAACTTCGAATGATGCCAAATGAATAACTTACTTGAATTGGACCATTTTACACTATGTCCATTGTAGATTTGTTTCTCTGACAGTTCGTTTGGTTGCAGGGGACATATTCAGTTTTTATGGCCAAAATGTGCTTTTCAGGGGCTGAAAAGCACGTTTTGGCAGAGTATGATAATTTTCATTAAAACTTGATTTCTATCCATTCGAATGATGCCAAATGAATAACTTACTTGAATTGGACCATTTTACACTATGTCCATTGTAGATTTGTGTCTCTGACAGTTCGTTTGGTTGCAGGGGACATATTCACTTTTTATGGCCAAAATGTGCTTTTCAGGGGCTGAAAACCATGTTTTGGCCGAGTATGATAATTTTCATTAAAACTTAATTTCTATCACTTTGAATGATGCCAAATGAATAACTTAGTTGAATTGGACCATTTTACACTATGTCCATTGTAGATTTGTGTCTCTGACAGTTCGTTTGGTTGCAGGGGACATATTCAGTTTTTATGGCCAAAATGTGCTTTTCAGGGGCTGAAAAGCATGTTTTGGCCGAGTATGATAATTTTCATTAAAACTTGATTTCTATCACTTCGAATGATGCCAAATGAATAACTTACTTGAATTGGACCATTTTACACTATGTCCATTGTAGATTTGTGTCTCCGACAGTTCGTTTGGTTGCAGGGGACATTTTCAGTTTTTATGGCCAAAATGTGCTTTTCAGAGGCTGAAAAGCATGTTTTGGCCGAGTATGATAATTTTCATTAAAACTTGATTTCTATCACTTCGAATGATGCCAAATGAATAACTTACTTGAATTGGACCATTTTACACTATGTCCATTGTAGATTTGTGTCTCCGACAGTTTGTTTGGTTGCAGGGGACATTTTCAGTTTTTATGGCCAAAATGTGCTTTTCAGAGGCTGAAAAGCATGTTTTGGCCGAGTATGATGATTTTCATTAAAACTTGATTTCTATCACTGCGAATGATGCCAAATGAATAACTTACTTGAATTGGACCATTTTACACTATGTCCATTGTAGATTTGTGTCTCTGACAGTTCGTTTGGTTGCAGGGGACATGTTCAGTTTTTATGGCCAAAATGTGCTTTTCAGGGGCTGAAAAGCATGTTTTGGCCGAGTATGATAATTTTCATTAAAACTTGATTTCTATCACTTCGAATGATGCCAAATGAATAACTTACTTGAATTGGACCATTTTACACTATGTCCATTGTAGATTTGTGTCTCCGACAGTTCGTTTGGTTGCAGGGGACATTTTCAGTTTTTATGGCCAAAATGTGCTTTTCAGAGGCTGAAAAGCATGTTTTGGCCGAGTATGATAATTTTCATTAAAACTTGATTTCTATCCATTCGAATGATGCCAAATGAATAACTTACTTGAATTGGACCATTTTACACTATGTCCATTGTAGATTTGTGTCTCTGACAGTTCGTTTGGTTGCAGGGGACATATTCAGTTTTTATGGCCAAAATGTGCTTTTCAGGGGCTGAAAAGCACGTTTTGTCAGAGTATGATAATTTTCATTAAAACTTGATTTCTATCCATTCGAATGATGCCAAATGAATAACTTACTTGAATTGGACCATTTTACACTATGTCCATTGTAGATTTGTGTCTCTGACAGTTCGTTTGGTTGCAGGGGACATATTCACTTTTTATGGCCAAAATGTGCTTTTCAGGGGCTGAAAAGCATGTTTTGGCCGAGTATGATAATTTTCATTAAAACTTAATTTCTATCACTTTGAATGATGCCAAATGAATAACTTAGTTGAATTGGACCATTTTACACTATGTCCATTGTAGATTTGTGTCTCTGACAGTTCGTTTGGTTGCAGGGGACATATTCAGTTTTTATGGCCAAAATGTGCTTTTCAGGGAATGAAAAGCATGTTTTGGCCGAGTATGATAATTTTCATTAAAACTTGATTTCTATCACTTCGAATGATGCCAAATGAATAACTTACTTGAATTGGACCATTTTACACTATGTCCATTGTAGATTTCTGTCTCCGACAGTTCGTTTGGTTGCAGGGGACATTTTCAGTTTTTATGGCCAAAATGTGCTTTTCAGAGGCTGAAAAGCATGTTTTGGCCGAGTATGATAATTTTCATTAAAACTTAATTTCTATAACTTCGAATGATGCCAAATGAATAACTTACTTGAATTGGACCATTTTACACTATGTCCATTGTAGATTTGTGTCTCTGACAGTTCGTTTGGTTGCAGGGGACATATTCAGTTTTTATGGCCAAAATGTGCTTTTCAGGGGCTGAAAAGCACGTTTTGTCAGAGTATGATAATTTTCATTAAAACTTGATTTCTATCCATTCGAATGATGCCAAATGAATAACTTACTTGAATTAGACCATTTTACACTATGTCCATTGTAGATTTGTGTCTCTGACAGTTCGTTTGGTTGCAGGGGACATATTCACTTTTTATGGCCAAAATGTGCTTTTCAGGGGCTGAAAAGCATGTTTTGGCCGAGTATGATAATTTTCATTAAAACTTAATTTCTATCACTTTGAATGATGCCAAATGAATAACTTAGTTGAATTGGACCATTTTACACTATGTCCATTGTAGATTTGTGTCTCTGACAGTTCGTTTGGTTGCAGGGGACATATTCAGTTTTTATGGCCAAAATGTGCTTTTCAGGGAATGAAAAGCATGTTTTGGCCGAGTATGATAATTTTCATTAAAACTTGATTTCTATCACTTCGAATGATGCCAAATGAATAACTTACTTGAATTGGACCATTTTACACTATGTCCATTGTAGATTTCTGTCTCCGACAGTTCGTTTGGTTGCAGGGGACATTTTCAGTTTTTATGGCCAAAATGTGCTTTTCAGAGGCTGAAAAGCATGTTTTGGCCGAGTATGATAATTTTCATTAAAACTTAATTTCTATAACTTCGAATGATGCCAAATGAATAAATTACTTGAATTGGACCATTTTACACTATGTCCATTGTAGATTTGTGTCTCTGACAGTTCGTTTGGTTGCAGGGGACATATTCAGTTTTTATGGCCAAAATGTGCTTTTCAGGGGCTGAAAAGCACGTTTTGTCAGAGTATGATAATTTTCATTAAAACTTGATTTCTAACAATTCGAATGATGCCAAATGAATAACTTACTTGAATTGGACCATTTTACACTATGTCCATTGTAGATTTGTGTCTCTGACAGTTCGTTTGGTTGCAGGGGACATATTCACTTTTTATGGCCAAAATGTGCTTTTCAGGGGCTGAAAAGCATGTTTTGGCCGAGTATGATAATTTTCATTAAAACTTAATTTCTATCACTTTGAATGATGCCAAATGAATAACTTAGTTGAATTGGACCATTTTACACTATGTCCATTGTAGATTTGTGTCTCTGACAGTTCGTTTGGTTGCAGGGGACATATTCAGTTTTTATGGCCAAAATGTGCTTTTCAGGGGCTGAAAAGCATGTTTTGGCCGAGTATGATAATTTTCATTAAAACTTGATTTCTATCACTTCGAATGATGCCAAATGAATAACTTACTTGAATTGGACCATTTTACACTATGTCCATTTTAGATTTGTGTCTCCGACAGTTCGTTTGGTTGCAGGGGACATTTTCAGTTTTTATTGCCAAAATGTGCTTTTCAGAGGCTGAAAAGCATGTTTTGGCCGATTATGATAATTTTCATTAAAACTTGATTTCTATCACTTCGAATGATGCCAAATGAATAACTTACTTGAATTGGACCATTTTACACTATGTCCATTGTAGATTTGTGTCTCCGACAGTTCGTTTGGTTGCAGGGGACATTTTCAGTTTTTATGGCCAAAATGTGCTTTTCAGAGGCTGAAAAGCATGTTTTGGCCGAGTATGATGATTTTCATTAAAACTTAATTTCTATCACTTCGAATGATGCCAAATGAATAACTTACTTGAATTGGACCATTTTACACTATGTCCATTGTAGATTTGTGTCTCTGACAGTTCGTTTGGTTGCAGGGGACATATTCAGTTTTTATGGCCAAAATGTGCTTTTCAGGGGCTGAAAACCATGTTTTGGCCGAGTATGATAATTTTCATTAAATTTTGATTTCTATCCATTCGAATGATGCCAAATGAATAACTTACTTGAATTGGACCATTTTACACTATGTCCATTGTAGATTTGTGTCTCTGACAGTTCGTTTGATTGCAGGGGACATATTCAGTTTTTATGGCCAAAATGTGCTTTTCAGGGGCTGAAAAGCATGTTTTGGCCGAGTATGATAATTTTCATTAAAACTTGATTTCTATCACTTCGAATGATGCCAAATGAATAACTTACTTGAATTGGACCATTTTACACTATGTCCATTGTAGATTTGTTTCTCTGACAGTTCGTTTGGTTGCAGGGGACATATTCAGTTTTTATGGCCAAAATGTGCTTTTCAGGGGCTGAAAAGCACGTTTTGGCAGAGTATGATAATTTTCATTAAAACTTGATTTCTATCCATTCGAATGATGCCAAATGAATAACTTACTTGAATTGGACCATTTTACACTATGTCCATTGTAGATTTGTGTCTCTGACAGTTCGTTTGGTTGCAGGGGACATATTCACTTTTTATGGCCAAAATGTGCTTTTCAGGGGCTGAAAACCATGTTTTGGCCGAGTATGATAATTTTCATTAAAACTTAATTTCTATCACTTTGAATGATGCCAAATGAATAACTTAGTTGAATTGGACCATTTTACACTATGTCCATTGTAGATTTGTGTCTCTGACAGTTCGTTTGGTTGCAGGGGACATATTCAGTTTTTATGGCCAAAATGTGCTTTTCAGGGGCTGAAAAGCATGTTTTGGCCGAGTATGATAATTTTCATTAAAACTTGATTTCTATCACTTCGAATGATGCCAAATGAATAACTTACTTGAATTGGACCATTTTACACTATGTCCATTGTAGATTTGTGTCTCCGACAGTTCGTTTGGTTGCAGGGGACATTTTCAGTTTTTATGGCCAAAATGTGCTTTTCAGAGGCTGAAAAGCATGTTTTGGCCGAGTATGATAATTTTCATTAAAACTTGATTTCTATCACTTCGAATGATGCCAAATGAATAACTTACTTGAATTGGACCATTTTACACTATGTCCATTGTAGATTTGTGTCTCCGACAGTTCGTTTGGTTGCAGGGGACATTTTCAGTTTTTATGGCCAAAATGTGCTTTTCAGAGGCTGAAAAGCATGTTTTGGCCGAGTATGATGATTTTCATTAAAACTTGATTTCTATCACTGCGAATGATGCCAAATGAATAACTTACTTGAATTGGACCATTTTACACTATGTCCATTGTAGATTTGTGTCTCTGACAGTTCGTTTGGTTGCAGGGGACATGTTCAGTTTTTATGGCCAAAATGTGCTTTTCAGGGGCTGAAAAGCATGTTTTGGCCGAGTATGATAATTTTCATTAAAACTTGATTTCTATCACTTCGAATGATGCCAAATGAATAACTTACTTGAATTGGACCATTTTACACTATGTCCATTGTAGACTTGTGTCTCCGACAGTTCGTTTGGTTGCAGGGGACATTTTCAGTTTTTATGGCCAAAATGTGCTTTTCAGAGGCTGAAAAGCATGTTTTGGCCGAGTATGATAATTTTCATTAAAACTTGATTTCTATCCATTCGAATGATGCCAAATGAATAACTTACTTGAATTGGACCATTTTACACTATGTCCATTGTAGATTTGTGTCTCTGACAGTTCGTTTGATTGCAGGGGACATATTCAGTTTTTATGGCCAAAATGTGCTTTTCAGGGGCTGAAAAGCATGTTTTGGCCGAGTATGATAATTTTCATTAAAACTTGATTTCTATCACTTCGAATGATGCCAAATGAATAACTTACTTGAATTGGACCATTTTACACTATGTCCATTGTAGATTTGTTTCTCTGACAGTTCGTTTGGTTGCAGGGGACATATTCAGTTTTTATGGCCAAAATGTGCTTTTCAGGGGCTGAAAAGCACGTTTTGGCAGAGTATGATAATTTTCATTAAAACTTGATTTCTATCCATTCGAATGATGCCAAATGAATAACTTACTTGAATTGGACCATTTTACACTATGTCCATTGTAGATTTGTGTCTCTGACAGTTCGTTTGGTTGCAGGGGACATATTCACTTTTTATGGCCAAAATGTGCTTTTCAGGGGCTGAAAACCATGTTTTGGCCGAGTATGATAATTTTCATTAAAACTTAATTTCTATCACTTTGAATGATGCCAAATGAATAACTTAGTTGAATTGGACCATTTTACACTATGTCCATTGTAGATTTGTGTCTCTGACAGTTCGTTTGGTTGCAGGGGACATATTCAGTTTTTATGGCCAAAATGTGCTTTTCAGGGGCTGAAAAGCATGTTTTGGCCGAGTATGATAATTTTCATTAAAACTTGATTTCTATCACTTCGAATGATGCCAAATGAATAACTTACTTGAATTGGACCATTTTACACTATGTCCATTGTAGATTTGTGTCTCCGACAGTTCGTTTGGTTGCAGGGGACATTTTCAGTTTTTATGGCCAAAATGTGCTTTTCAGAGGCTGAAAAGCATGTTTTGGCCGAGTATGATAATTTTCATTAAAACTTGATTTCTATCACTTCGAATGATGCCAAATGAATAACTTACTTGAATTGGACCATTTTACACTATGTCCATTGTAGATTTGTGTCTCCGACAGTTCGTTTGGTTGCAGGGGACATTTTCAGTTTTTATGGCCAAAATGTGCTTTTCAGAGGCTGAAAAGCATGTTTTGGCCGAGTATGATGATTTTCATTAAAACTTGATTTCTATCACTGCGAATGATGCCAAATGAATAACTTACTTGAATTGGACCATTTTACACTATGTCCATTGTAGATTTGTGTCTCTGACAGTTCGTTTGGTTGCAGGGGACATGTTCAGTTTTTATGGCCAAAATGTGCTTTTCAGGGGCTGAAAAGCATGTTTTGGCCGAGTATGATAATTTTCATTAAAACTTGATTTCTATCACTTCGAATGATGCCAAATGAATAACTTACTTGAATTGGACCATTTTACACTATGTCCATTGTAGACTTGTGTCTCCGACAGTTCGTTTGGTTGCAGGGGACATTTTCAGTTTTTATGGCCAAAATGTGCTTTTCAGAGGCTGAAAAGCATGTTTTGGCCGAGTATGATAATTTTCATTAAAACTTGATTTCTATCCATTCGAATGATGCCAAATGAATAACTTACTTGAATTGGACCATTTTACACTATGTCCATTGTAGATTTGTGTCTCTGACAGTTCGTTTGGTTGCAGGGGACATATTCAGTTTTTATGGCCAAAATGTGCTTTTCAGGGGCTGAAAAGCACGTTTTGTCAGAGTATGATAATTTTCATTAAAACTTGATTTCTATCCATTCGAATGATGCCAAATGAATAACTTACTTGAATTGGACCATTTTACACTATGTCCATTGTAGATTTGTGTCTCTGACAGTTCGTTTGGTTGCAGGGGACATATTCACTTTTTATGGCCAAAATGTGCTTTTCAGGGGCTGAAAAGCATGTTTTGGCCGAGTATGATAATTTTCATTAAAACTTAATTTCTATCACTTTGAATGATGCCAAATGAATAACTTAGTTGAATTGGACCATTTTACACTATGTCCATTGTAGATTTGTGTCTCTGACAGTTCGTTTGGTTGCAGGGGACATATTCAGTTTTTATGGCCAAAATGTGCTTTTCAGGGAATGAAAAGCATGTTTTGGCCGAGTATGATAATTTTCATTAAAACTTGATTTCTATCACTTCGAATGATGCCAAATGAATAACTTACTTGAATTGGACCATTTTACACTATGTCCATTGTAGATTTCTGTCTCCGACAGTTCGTTTGGTTGCAGGGGACATTTTCAGTTTTTATGGCCAAAATGTGCTTTTCAGAGGCTGAAAAGCACGTTTTGTCAGAGTATGATAATTTTCATTAAAACTTGATTTCTATCCATTCGAATGATGCCAAATGAATAACTTACTTGAATTGGACCATTTTACACTATGTCCATTGTAGATTTGTGTCTCTGACAGTTCGTTTGGTTGCAGGGGACATATTCACTTTTTATGGCCAAAATGTGCTTTTCAGGGGCTGAAAAGCATGTTTTGGCCGAGTATGATAATTTTCATTAAAACTTAATTTCTATCACTTTGAATGATGCCAAATGAATAACTTAGTTGAATTGGACCATTTTACACTATGTCCATTGTAGATTTGTGTCTCTGACAGTTCGTTTGGTTGCAGGGGACATATTCAGTTTTTATGGCCAAAATGTGCTTTTCAGGGAATGAAAAGCATGTTTTGGCCGAGTATGATAATTTTCATTAAAACTTGATTTCTATCACTTCGAATGATGCCAAATGAATAACTTACTTGAATTGGACCATTTTACACTATGTCCATTGTAGATTTCTGTCTCCATCAGTTCGTTTGGTTGCAGGGGACATTTTCAGTTTTTATGGCCAAAATGTGCTTTTCAGAGGCTGAAAAGCATGTTTTGGCCGAGTATGATAATTTTCATTAAAACTTAATTTCTATAACTTCGAATGATGCCAAATGAATAACTTACTTGAATTGGACCATTTTACACTATGTCCATTGTAGATTTGTGTCTCTGACAGTTCGTTTGGTTGCAGGGGACATATTCAGTTTTTATGGCCAAAATGTGCTTTTCAGGGGCTGAAAAGCACGTTTTGTCAGAGTATGATAATTTTCATTAAAACTTGATTTCTATCCATTCGAATGATGCCAAATGAATAACTTACTTGAATTAGACCATTTTACACTATGTCCATTGTAGATTTGTGTCTCTGACAGTTCGTTTGGTTGCAGGGGACATATTCACTTTTTATGGCCAAAATGTGCTTTTCAGGGGCTGAAAAGCATGTTTTGGCCGAGTATGATAATTTTCATTAAAACTTAATTTCTATCACTTTGAATGATGCCAAATGAATAACTTAGTTGAATTGGACCATTTTACACTATGTCCATTGTAGATTTGTGTCTCTGACAGTTCGTTTGGTTGCAGGGGACATATTCAGTTTTTATGGCCAAAATGTGCTTTTCAGGGAATGAAAAGCATGTTTTGGCCGAGTATGATAATTTTCATTAAAACTTGATTTCTATCACTTCGAATGATGCCAAATGAATAACTTACTTGAATTGGACCATTTTACACTATGTCCATTGTAGATTTCTGTCTCCGACAGTTCGTTTGGTTGCAGGGGACATTTTCAGTTTTTATGGCCAAAATGTGCTTTTCAGAGGCTGAAAAGCATGTTTTGGCCGAGTATGATAATTTTCATTAAAACTTAATTTCTATAACTTCGAATGATGCCAAATGAATAAATTACTTGAATTGGACCATTTTACACTATGTCCATTGTAGATTTGTGTCTCTGACAGTTCGTTTGGTTGCAGGGGACATATTCAGTTTTTATGGCCAAAATGTGCTTTTCAGGGGCTGAAAAGCACGTTTTGTCAGAGTATGATAATTTTCATTAAAACTTGATTTCTAACAATTCGAATGATGCCAAATGAATAACTTACTTGAATTGGACCATTTTACACTATGTCCATTGTAGATTTGTGTCTCTGACAGTTCGTTTGGTTGCAGGGGACATATTCACTTTTTATGGCCAAAATGTGCTTTTCAGGGGCTGAAAAGCATGTTTTGGCCGAGTATGATAATTTTCATTAAAACTTAATTTCTATCACTTTGAATGATGCCAAATGAATAACTTAGTTGAATTGGACCATTTTACACTATGTCCATTGTAGATTTGTGTCTCTGACAGTTCGTTTGGTTGCAGGGGACATATTCAGTTTTTATGGCCAAAATGTGCTTTTCAGGGGCTGAAAAGCATGTTTTGGCCGAGTATGATAATTTTCATTAAAACTTGATTTCTATCACTTCGAATGATGCCAAATGAATAACTTACTTGAATTGGACCATTTTACACTATGTCCATTTTAGATTTGTGTCTCCGACAGTTCGTTTGGTTGCAGGGGACATTTTCAGTTTTTATTGCCAAAATGTGCTTTTCAGAGGCTGAAAAGCATGTTTTGGCCGATTATGATAATTTTCATTAAAACTTGATTTCTATCACTTCGAATGATGCCAAATGAATAACTTACTTGAATTGGACCATTTTACACTATGTCCCTTGTAGATTTGTGTCTCTGACAGTTCGTTTGGTTGCAGGGGACATATTCAGTTTTTATGGCCAAAATGTGCTTTTCAGGGGCTGAAAAGCATGTTTTGGCCGAGTATGATAATTTTCATTAAAACTTGATTTCTATCACTTCGAATGATGCCAAATGAATAACTTACTTGAATTGGACCATTTTACACTATGTCCATTGTAGATTTGTGTCTCCGACAGTTCGTTTGGTTGCAGGGGACATTTTCAGTTTTTATGGCCAAAATGTGCTTTTCAGAGGCTGAAAAGCATGTTTTGGCCGAGTATGATGATTTTCATTAAAACTTAATTTCTATCACTTCGAATGATGCCAAATGAATAACTTACTTGAATTGGACCATTTTACACTATGTCCATTGTAGATTTGTGTCTCTGACAGTTCGTTTGGTTGCAGGGGACATATTCAGTTTTTATGGCCAAAATGTGCTTTTCAGGGGCTGAAAACCATGTTTTGGCCGAGTATGATAATTTTCATTAAATTTTGATTTCTATCCATTCGAATGATGCCAAATGAATAACTTACTTGAATTGGTCCATTTTACACTATGTCCATTGTAGATTTGTGTCTCTGACAGTTCGTTTGGTTGCAGGGGACATATTCAGTTTTTATGGCCAAAATGTGCTTTTCAGGGGCTGAAAAGCATGTTTTGGCCGAGTATGATAATTTTCATTAAAACTTGATTTCTATCACTTCGAATGATGCCAAATGAATAACTTACTTGAATTGGACCATTTTACACTATGTCCATTGTAGATTTGTGTCTCCGACCGTTCGTTTGGTTGCAGGGGACATTTTCAGTTTTTATGGCCAAAATGTGCTTTTCAGAGGCTGAAAAGCATGTTTTGGCCGAGTATGATAATTTTCATTAAAACTTGATTTCTATCACTTCGAATGATGCCAAATGAATAACTTACTTGAATTGGACCATTTTACACTATGTCCATTGTAGATTTGTGTCTCCGACAGTTCGTTTGGTTGCAGGGGACATTTTCAGTTTTTATGGCCAAAATGTGCTTTTCAGAGGCTGAAAAGCATGTTTTGGCCGAGTATGATGATTTTCATTAAAACTTGATTTCTATCACTGCGAATGATGCCAAATGAATAACTTACTTGAATTGGACCATTTTACACTATGTCCATTGTAGATTTGTGTCTCTGACAGTTCGTTTGGTTGCAGGGGACATGTTCAGTTTTTATGGCCAAAATGTGCTTTTCAGGGGCTGAAAAGCATGTTTTGGCCGAGTATGATAATTTTCATTAAAACTTGATTTCTATCACTTCGAATGATGCCAAATGAATAACTTACTTGAATTGGACCATTTTACACTATGTCCATTGTAGATTTGTGTCTCCGACAGTTCGTTTGGTTGCAGGGGACATTTTCAGTTTTTATGGCCAAAATGTGCTTTTCAGAGGCTGAAAAGCATGTTTTGGCTGAGAATGATAATTTTCATTAAAACTTGATTTCTATCACTTCGAATGATGCCAAATGAATAACTTACTTGAATTGGACCATTTTACACTATGTCCATTGTAGATTTGTGTCTCCGACAGTTCGTTTGGTTGCAGGGGACATTTTCAGTTTTTATGGCCAAAATGTGCTTTTCAGAGGCTGAAAAGCATGTTTTGGCCGAGTATGATGATTTTCATTAAAACTTAATTTCTATCACTTCGAATGATGCCAAATGAATAACTTACTTGAATTGGACCTTTTACACTATGTCCATTGTAGATTTGTGTCTCTGACAGTTCGTTTGGTTGCAGGGGACATATTCAGTTTTTATGGCCAAAATGTGCTTTTCAGGGGCTGAAAACCATGTTTTGGCCGAGTATGATAATTTTCATTAAAACTTGATTTCTATCCATTCGAATGATGCCAAATGAATAACTTACTTGAATTGGTCCATTTTACACTATGTCCATTGTAGATTTGTGTCTCTGACAGTTCGTTTGGTTGCAGGGGACATATTCAGTTTTTATGGCCAAAATGTGCTTTTCAGGGGCTGAAAAGCATGTTTTGGCCGAGTATGATAATTTTCATTAAAACTTGATTTCTATCACTTCGAATGATGCCAAATGAATAACTTACTTGAATTGGACCATTTTACACTATGTCCATTGTAGATTTGTGTCTCCGACCGTTCGTTTGGTTGCAGGGGACATTTTCAGTTTTTATGGCCAAAATGTGCTTTTCAGAGGCTGAAAAGCATGTTTTGGCCGAGTATGATAATTTTCATTAAAACTTGATTTCTATCACTTCGAATGATGCCAAATGAATAACTTACTTGAATTGGACCATTTTACACTATGTCCATTGTAGATTTGTGTCTCCGACAGTTCGTTTGGTTGCAGGGGACATTTTCAGTTTTTATGGCCAAAATGTGCTTTTCAGAGGCTGAAAAGCATGTTTTGGCCGAGTATGATGATTTTCATTAAAACTTGATTTCTATCACTGCGAATGATGCCAAATGAATAACTTACTTGAATTGGACCATTTTACACTATGTCCATTGTAGATTTGTGTCTCTGACAGTTCGTTTGGTTGCAGGGGACATGTTCAGTTTTTATGGCCAAAATGTGCTTTTCAAGGGCTGAAAAGCATGTTTTGGCCGAGTATGATAATTTTCATTAAAACTTGATTTCTATCACTTCGAATGATGCCAAATGAATAACTTACTTGAATTGGACCATTTTAAACTATGTCCATTGTAGATTTGTGTCTCCGACAGTTCGTTTGGTTGCAGGGGACATTTTCAGTTTTTATGGCCAAAATGTGCTTTTCAGAGGCTGAAAAGCATGTTTTGGCTGAGTATGATAATTTTCATTAAAACTTGATTTCTATCACTTCGAATGATGCCAAATGAATAACTTACTTGAATTGGACCATTTTACACTATGTCCATTGTAGATTTGTGTCTCCGACAGTTCGTTTGGTTGCAGGGGACATTTTCAGTTTTTATGGCCAAAATGTGCTTTTCAGAGGCTGAAAAGCATGTTTTGGCTGAGTATGATAATTTTCATTAAAACTTGATTTCTATCACTTCGAATGATGCCAAATGAATAACTTACTTGAATTGGACCATTTTACACTATGTCCATTGTAGATTTCTGTCTCCGACAGTTCGTTTGGTTGCAGGGGACATTTTCAGTTTTTATGGCCAAAATGTGCTTTTCAGAGGCTGAAAAGCATGTTTTGGCCGAGTATGATAATTTTCATTAAAACTTGATTTCTATAACTTCGAATGATGCCAAATGAATAACTTACTTGAATTGGACCATTTTACACTATGTCCATTGTAGATTTGTTTCTCTGACAGTTCGTTTGGTTGCAGGGGACATATTCAGTTTTTATGGCCAAAATGTGCTTTTCAGGGGCTGAAAAGCACGTTTTGGCAGAGTATGATAATTTTCATTAAAACTTGATTTCTATCCATTCGAATGATGCCAAATGAATAACTTACTTGAATTGGACCATTTTACACTATGTCCATTGTAGATTTGTGTCTCTGACAGTTCGTTTGGTTGCAGGGGACATATTCACTTTTTATGGCCAAAATGTGCTTTTCAGGGGCTGAAAACCATGTTTTGGCCGAGTATGATAATTTTCATTAAAACTTAATTTCTATCACTTTGAATGATGCCAAATGAATAACTTAGTTGAATTGGACCATTTTACACTATGTCCATTGTAGATTTGTGTCTCTGACAGTTCGTTTGGTTGCAGGGGACATATTCAGTTTTTATGGCCAAAATGTGCTTTTCAGGGGCTGAAAAGCATGTTTTGGCCGAGTATGATAATTTTCATTAAAACTTGATTTCTATCACTTCGAATGATGCCAAATGAATAACTTACTTGAATTGGACCATTTTACACTATGTCCATTGTAGATTTGTGTCTCCGACAGTTCGTTTGGTTGCAGGGGACATTTTCAGTTTTTATGGCCAAAATGTGCTTTTCAGAGGCTGAAAAGCATGTTTTGGCCGAGTATGATAATTTTCATTAAAACTTGATTTCTATCACTTCGAATGATGCCAAATGAATAACTTACTTGAATTGGACCATTTTACACTATGTCCATTGTAGATTTGTGTCTCCGACAGTTCGTTTGGTTGCAGGGGACATTTTCAGTTTTTATGGCCAAAATGTGCTTTTCAGAGGCTGAAAAGCATGTTTTGGCCGAGTATGATGATTTTCATTAAAACTTGATTTCTATCACTGCGAATGATGCCAAATGAATAACTTACTTGAATTGGACCATTTTACACTATGTCCATTGTAGATTTGTGTCTCTGACAGTTCGTTTGGTTGCAGGGGACATGTTCAGTTTTTATGGCCAAAATGTGCTTTTCAGGGGCTGAAAAGCATGTTTTGGCCGAGTATGATAATTTTCATTAAAACTTGATTTCTATCACTTCGAATGATGCCAAATGAATAACTTACTTGAATTGGACCATTTTACACTATGTCCATTGTAGATTTGTGTCTCCGACAGTTCGTTTGGTTGCAGGGGACATTTTCAGTTTTTATGGCCAAAATGTGCTTTTCAGAGGCTGAAAAGCATGTTTTGGCTGAGTATGATAATTTTCATTAAAACTTGATTTCTATCACTTCGAATGATGCGAAATGAATAACTTACTTGAATTGGACCATTTTACACTATGTCCATTGTAGATTTGTGTCTCCGACAGTTCGTTTGGTTGCAGGGGACATTTTCAGTTTTTATGGCCAAAATGTGCTTTTCAGAGGCTGAAAAGCATGTTTTGGCCGAGTATGATAATTTTCATTAAAACTTGATTTCTATCCATTCGAATGATGCCAAATGAATAACTTACTTGAATTGGACCATTTTACACTATGTCCATTGTAGATTTGTGTCTCTGACAGTTCGTTTGGTTGCAGGGGACATTTTCAGTTTTTATGGCCAAAATGTGCTTTTCAGAGGCTGAAAAGCATGTTTTGGCCGAGTATGATAATTTTCATTAAAACTTGATTTCTATAACTTCGAATGATGCCAAATGAATAACTTACTTGAATTGGACCATTTTACACTATGTCCATTGTAGATTTGTTTCTCTGACAGTTCGTTTGGTTGCAGGGGACATATTCAGTTTTTATGGCCAAAATGTGCTTTTCAGGGGCTGAAAAGCACGTTTTGGCAGAGTATGATAATTTTCATTAAAACTTGATTTCTATCCATTCGAATGATGCCAAATGAATAACTTACTTGAATTGGACCATTTTACACTATGTCCATTGTAGATTTGTGTCTCTGACAGTTCGTTTGGTTGCAGGGGACATATTCACTTTTTATGGCCAAAATGTGCTTTTCAGGGGCTGAAAAGCATGTTTTGGCCGAGTATGATAATTTTCATTAAAACTTAATTTCTATCACTTTGAATGATGCCAAATGAATAACTTAGTTGAATTGGACCATTTTACACTATGTCCATTGTAGATTTGTGTCTCTGACAGTTCGTTTGGTTGCAGGGGACATATTCAGTTTTTATGGCCAAAATGTGCTTTTCAGGGGCTGAAAAGCATGTTTTGGCCGAGTATGATAATTTTCATTAAAACTTGATTTCTATCACTTCGAATGATGCCAAATGAATAACTTACTTGAATTGGACCATTTTACACTATGTCCATTGTAGATTTGTGTCTCCGACAGTTCGTTTGGTTGCAGGGGACATTTTCAGTTTTTATGGCCAAAATGTGCTTTTCAGAGGCTGAAAAGCATGTTTTGGCCGAGTATGATAATTTTCATTAAAACTTGATTTCTATCACTTCGAATGATGCCAAATGAATAACTTACTTGAATTGGACCATTTTACACTATGTCCATTGTAGATTTGTGTCTCCGACAGTTCATTTGGTTGCAGGGGACATTTTCAGTTTTTATGGCCAAAATGTGCTTTTCAGAGGCTGAAAAGCATGTTTTGGCCGAGTATGATAATTTTCATTAAAACTTGATTTCTATCCATTCGAATGATGCCAAATGAATAACTTACTTGAATTGGACCATTTTACACTATGTCCATTGTAGATTTGTGTCTCTGACAGTTCGTTTGGTTGCAGGGGACATATTCAGTTTTTATGGCCAAAATGTGCTTTTCAGGGGCTGAAAAGCACGTTTTGGCCGAGTATGATAATTTTCATTAAAACTTGATTTTTATCCATTCGAATGATGCCAAATGAATAACTTACTTGAATTGGACCATTTTACACTATGTCCATTGTAGATTTGTGTCTCTGACAGTTCGTTTGGTTGCAGGGGACATATTCAGTTTTTATGGCCAAAATGTGCTTTTCAGGGGCTGAAAAGCATGTTTTGGCCGAGTATGATAATTTTCATTAAAACTTGATTTCTATCACTTCGAATGATGCCAAATGAATAACTTACTTGAATTGGACCATTTTACACTATGTCCATTGTAGATTTCTGTCTCCGACAGTTCGTTTGGTTGCAGGGGACATTTTCAGTTTTTATGGCCAAAATGTGCTTTTCAGAGGCTGAAAAGCATGTTTTGGCCGAATATGATAATTTTCATTAAAACTTGATTTCTATCACTTCGAATGATGCCAAATGAATAACTTACTTGAATTGGACCATTTTACACTATGTCCCTTGTAGATTTGTGTCTCTGACAGTTCGTTTGGTTGCAGGGGACATATTCAGTTTTTATGGCCAAAATGTGCTTTTCAGGGGCTGAAAAGCATGTTTTGGCCGAGTATGATAATTTTCATTAAAACTTGATTTCTATCACTTCGAATGATGCCAAATGAATAACTTACTTGAATTGGACCATTTTACACTATGTCCATTGTAGATTTGTGTCTCCGACAGTTCGTTTGGTTGCAGGGGACATTTTCAGTTTTTATGGCCAAAATGTGCTTTTCAGAGGCTGAAAAGCATGTTTTGGCCGAGTATGATGATTTTCATTAAAACTTAATTTCTATCACTTCGAATGATGCCAAATGAATAACTTACTTGAATTGGACCATTTTACACTATGTCCATTGTAGATTTGTGTCTCTGACAGTTCGTTTGGTTGCAGGGGACATATTCAGTTTTTATGGCCAAAATGTGCTTTTCAGGGGCTGAAAACCATGTTTTGGCCGAGTATGATAATTTTCATTAAAACTTGATTTCTATCCATTCGAATGATGCCAAATGAATAACTTACTTGAATTGGTCCATTTTACACTATGTCCATTGTAGATTTGTGTCTCTGACAGTTCGTTTGGTTGCAGTGGACATATTCAGTTTTTATGGCCAAAATGTGCTTTTCAGGGGCTGAAAAGCATGTTTTGGCCGAGTATGATAATTTTCATTAAAACTTGATTTCTATCACTTCGAATGATGCCAAATGAATAACTTACTTGAATTGGACCATTTTACACTATGTCCATTGTAGATTTGTGTCTCCGACCGTTCGTTTGGTTGCAGGGGACATTTTCAGTTTTTATGGCCAAAATGTGCTTTTCAGAGGCTGAAAAGCATGTTTTGGCCGAGTATGATAATTTTCATTAAAACTTGATTTCTATCACTTCGAATGATGCCAAATGAATAACTTACTTGAATTGGACCATTTTACACTATGTCCATTGTAGATTTGTGTCTCCGACAGTTCGTTTGGTTGCAGGGGACATTTTCAGTTTTTATGGCCAAAATGTGCTTTTCAGAGGCTGAAAAGCATGTTTTGGCCGAGTATGATGATTTTCATTAAAACTTGATTTCTATCACTGCGAATGATGCCAAATGAATAACTTACTTGAATTGGACCATTTTACACTATGTCCATTGTAGATTTGTGTCTCTGACAGTTCGTTTGGTTGCAGGGGACATGTTCAGTTTTTATGGCCAAAATGTGCTTTTCAGGGGCTGAAAAGCATGTTTTGGCCGAGTATGATAATTTTCATTAAAACTTGATTTCTATCACTTCGAATGATGCCAAATGAATAACTTACTTGAATTGGACCATTTTACACTATGTCCATTGTAGATTTGTGTCTCCGACAGTTCGTTTGGTTGCAGGGGACATTTTCAGTTTTTATGGCCAAAATGTGCTTTTCAGAGGCTGAAAAGCATGTTTTGGCTGAGAATGATAATTTTCATTAAAACTTGATTTCTATCACTTCGAATGATGCCAAATGAATAACTTACTTGAATTGGACCATTTTACACTATGTCCATTGTAGATTTGTGTCTCCGACAGTTCGTTTGGTTGCAGGGGACATTTTCAGTTTTTATGGCCAAAATGTGCTTTTCAGAGGCTGAAAAGCATGTTTTGGCCGAGTATGATGATTTTCATTAAAACTTAATTTCTATCACTTCGAATGATGCCAAATGAATAACTTACTTGAATTGGACCTTTTACACTATGTCCATTGTAGATTTGTGTCTCTGACAGTTCGTTTGGTTGCAGGGGACATATTCAGTTTTTATGGCCAAAATGTGCTTTTCAGGGGCTGAAAACCATGTTTTGGCCGAGTATGATAATTTTCATTAAAACTTGATTTCTATCCATTCGAATGATGCCAAATGAATAACTTACTTGAATTGGTCCATTTTACACTATGTCCATTGTAGATTTGTGTCTCTGACAGTTCGTTTGGTTGCAGGGGACATATTCAGTTTTTATGGCCAAAATGTGCTTTTCAGGGGCTGAAAAGCATGTTTTGGCCGAGTATGATAATTTTCATTAAAACTTGATTTCTATCACTTCGAATGATGCCAAATGAATAACTTACTTGAATTGGACCATTTTACACTATGTCCATTGTAGATTTGTGTCTCCGACCGTTCGTTTGGTTGCAGGGGACATTTTCAGTTTTTATGGCCAAAATGTGCTTTTCAGAGGCTGAAAAGCATGTTTTGGCCGAGTATGATAATTTTCATTAAAACTTGATTTCTATCACTTCGAATGATGCCAAATGAATAACTTACTTGAATTGGACCATTTTACACTATGTCCATTGTAGATTTGTGTCTCCGACAGTTCGTTTGGTTGCAGGGGACATTTTCAGTTTTTATGGCCAAAATGTGCTTTTCAGAGGCTGAAAAGCATGTTTTGGCCGAGTATGATGATTTTCATTAAAACTTGATTTCTATCACTGCGAATGATGCCAAATGAATAACTTACTTGAATTGGACCATTTTACACTATGTCCATTGTAGATTTGTGTCTCTGACAGTTCGTTTGGTTGCAGGGGACATGTTCAGTTTTTATGGCCAAAATGTGCTTTTCAAGGGCTGAAAAGCATGTTTTGGCCGAGTATGATAATTTTCATTAAAACTTGATTTCTATCACTTCGAATGATGCCAAATGAATAACTTACTTGAATTGGACCATTTTAAACTATGTCCATTGTAGATTTGTGTCTCCGACAGTTCGTTTGGTTGCAGGGGACATTTTCAGTTTTTATGGCCAAAATGTGCTTTTCAGAGGCTGAAAAGCATGTTTTGGCTGAGTATGATAATTTTCATTAAAACTTGATTTCTATCACTTCGAATGATGCCAAATGAATAACTTACTTGAATTGGACCATTTTACACTATGTCCATTGTAGATTTGTGTCTCCGACAGTTCGTTTGGTTGCAGGGGACATTTTCAGTTTTTATGGCCAAAATGTGCTTTTCAGAGGCTGAAAAGCATGTTTTGGCCGAGTATGATAATTTTCATTAAAACTTGATTTCTATCCATTCGAATGATGCCAAATGAATAACTTACTTGAATTGGACCATTTTACACTATGTCCATTGTAGATTTGTGTCTCCGACCGTTCGTTTGGTTGCAGGGGACATTTTCAGTTTTTATGGCCAAAATGTGCTTTTCAGAGGCTGAAAAGCATGTTTTGGCCGAGTATGATAATTTTCATTAAAACTTGATTTCTATCACTTCGAATGATGCCAAATGAATAACTTACTTGAATTGGACCATTTTACACTATGTCCATTGTAGATTTGTGTCTCCGACAGTTCGTTTGGTTGCAGGGGACATTTTCAGTTTTTATGGCCAAAATGTGCTTTTCAGAGGCTGAAAAGCATGTTTTGGCCGAGTATGATGATTTTCATTAAAACTTGATTTCTATCACTGCGAATGATGCCAAATGAATAACTTACTTGAATTGGACCATTTTACACTATGTCCATTGTAGATTTGTGTCTCTGACAGTTCGTTTGGTTGCAGGGGACATGTTCAGTTTTTATGGCCAAAATGTGCTTTTCAGGGGCTGAAAAGCATGTTTTGGCCGAGTATGATAATTTTCATTAAAACTTGATTTCTATCACTTCGAATGATGCCAAATGAATAACTTACTTGAATTGGACCATTTTACACTATGTCCATTGTAGATTTGTGTCTCCGACAGTTCGTTTGGTTGCAGGGGACATTTTCAGTTTTTATGGCCAAAATGTGCTTTTCAGAGGCTGAAAAGCATGTTTTGGCTGAGTATGATAATTTTCATTAAAACTTGATTTCTATCACTTCGAATGATGCCAAATGAATAACTTACTTGAATTGGACCATTTTACACTATGTCCATTGTAGATTTGTGTCTCCGACCGTTCGTTTGGTTGCAGGGGACATTTTCAGTTTTTATGGCCAAAATGTGCTTTTCAGAGGCTGAAAAGCATGTTTTGGCTGAGTATGATAATTTTCATTAAAACTTGATTTCTATCACTTCGAATGATGCCAAATGAATAACTTACTTGAATTGGACCATTTTACACTATGTCCATTGTAGATTTGTGTCTCCGACAGTTCGTTTGGTTGCAGGGGACATTTTCAGTTTTTATGGCCAAAATGTGCTTTTCAGAGGCTGAAAAGCATGTTTTGGCCGAGTATGATAATTTTCATTAAAACTTGATTTCTATCCATTCGAATGATGCCAAATGAATAACTTACTTGAATTGGACCATTTTACACTATGTCCATTGTAGATTTGTGTCTCTGACAGTTCGTTTGGTTGCAGGGGACATTTTCAGTTTTTATGGCCAAAATGTGCTTTTCAGAGGCTGAAAAGCATGTTTTGGCCGAGTATGATAATTTTCATTAAAACTTGATTTCTATAACTTCGAATGATGCCAAATGAATAACTTACTTGAATTGGACCATTTTACACTATGTCCATTGTAGATTTGTTTCTCTGACAGTTCGTTTGGTTGCAGGGGACATATTCAGTTTTTATGGCCAAAATGTGCTTTTCAGGGGCTGAAAAGCACGTTTTGGCAGAGTATGATAATTTTCATTAAAACTTGATTTCTATCCATTCGAATGATGCCAAATGAATAACTTACTTGAATTGGACCATTTTACACTATGTCCATTGTAGATTTGTGTCTCTGACAGTTCGTTTGGTTGCAGGGGACATATTCACTTTTTATGGCCAAAATGTGCTTTTCAGGGGCTGAAAAGCATGTTTTGGCCGAGTATGATAATTTTCATTAAAACTTAATTTCTATCACTTTGAATGATGCCAAATGAATAACTTAGTTGAATTGGACCATTTTACACTATGTCCATTGTAGATTTGTGTCTCTGACAGTTCGTTTGGTTGCAGGGGACATATTCAGTTTTTATGGCCAAAATGTGCTTTTCAGGGGCTGAAAAGCATGTTTTGGCCGAGTATGATAATTTTCATTAAAACTTGATTTCTATCACTTCGAATGATGCCAAATGAATAACTTACTTGAATTGGACCATTTTACACTATGTCCATTGTAGATTTGTGTCTCCGACAGTTCGTTTGGTTGCAGGGGACATTTTCAGTTTTTATGGCCAAAATGTGCTTTTCAGAGGCTGAAAAGCATGTTTTGGCCGAGTATGATAATTTTCATTAAAACTTGATTTCTATCCATTCGAATGATGCCAAATGAATAACTTACTTGAATTGGACCATTTTACACTATGTCCATTGTAGATTTGTGTCTCTGACAGTTCGTTTGGTTGCAGGGGACATATTCAGTTTTTATGGCCAAAATGTGCTTTTCAGGGGCTGAAAAGCACGTTTTGGCCGAGTATGATAATTTTCATTAAAACTTGATTTTTATCCATTCGAATGATGCCAAATGAATAACTTACTTGAATTGGACCATTTTACACTATGTCCATTGTAGATTTGTGTCTCTGACAGTTCGTTTGGTTGCAGGGGACATATTCAGTTTTTATGGCCAAAATGTGCTTTTCAGGGGCTGAAAAGCATGTTTTGGCCGAGTATGATAATTTTCATTAAAACTTGATTTCTATCACTTCGAATGATGCCAAATGAATAACTTACTTGAATTGGACCATTTTACACTATGTCCATTGTAGATTTCTGTCTCCGACAGTTCGTTTGGTTGCAGGGGACATTTTCAGTTTTTATGGCCAAAATGTGCTTTTCAGAGGCTGAAAAGCATGTTTTGGCCGATTATGATAATTTTCATTAAAACTTGATTTCTATCACTTCGAATGATGCCAAATGAATAACTTACTTGAATTGGACCATTTTACACTATGTCCATTGTAGATTTGTGTCTCCGACCGTTCGTTTGGTTGCAGGGGACATTTTCAGTTTTTATGGCCAAAATGTGCTTTTCAGAGGCTGAAAAGCATGTTTTGGCCGAGTATGATATTTTCATTAAAACTTGATTTCTATCACTTCGAATGATGCCAAATGAATAACTTACTTGAATTGGACCATTTTACACTATGTCCATTTTAGATTTGTGTCTCCGACAGTTCGTTTGGTTGCAGGGGACATTTTCAGTTTTTATTGCCAAAATGTGCTTTTCAGAGGCTGAAAAGCATGTTTTGGCCGATTATGATAATTTTCATTAAAACTTGATTTCTATCACTTTGAATGATGCCAAATGAATAACTTACTTGAATTGGACCATTTTACACTATGTCCATTGTAGATTTGTGTCTCCGACAGTTCGTTTGGTTGCAGGGGACATTTTCAGTTTTTATGGCCAAAATGTGCTTTTCAGAGGCTGAAAAGCATGTTTTGGCCGAGTATGATAATTTTCATTAAAACTTGATTTCTATCCATTCGAATGATGCCAAATGAATAACTTACTTGAATTGGACCATTTTACACTATGTCCATTGTAGATTTGTTTCTCTGACAGTTCGTTTGGTTGCAGGGGACATATTCAGTTTTTATGGCCAAAATGTGCTTTTCAGGGGCTGAAAAGCACGTTTTGGCAGAGTATGATAATTTTCATTAAAACTTGATTTCTATCCATTCGAATGATGCCAAATGAATAACTTACTTGAATTGGACCATTTTACACTATGTCCATTGTAGATTTGTGTCTCTGACAGTTCGTTTGGTTGCAGGGGACATATTCACTTTTTATGGCCAAAATGTGCTTTTCAGGGGCTGAAAAGCATGTTTTGGCCGAGTATGATAATTTTCATTAAAACTTAATTTCTATCACTTTGAATGATGCCAAATGAATAACTTAGTTGAATTGGACCATTTTACACTATGTCCATTGTAGATTTGTGTCTCTGACAGTTCGTTTGGTTGCAGGGGACATATTCAGTTTTTATGGCCAAAATGTGCTTTTCAGGGGCTGAAAAGCATGTTTTGGCCGAGTATGATAATTTTCATTAAAACTTGATTTCTATCACTTCGAATGATGCCAAATGAATAACTTACTTGAATTGGACCATTTTACACTATGTCCATTGTAGATTTGTGTCTCCGACAGTTCGTTTGGTTGCAGGGGACATTTTCAGTTTTTATGGCCAAAATGTGCTTTTCAGAGGCTGAAAAGCATGTTTTGGCCGAGTATGATAATTTTCATTAAAACTTGATTTCTATCACTTCGAATGATGCCAAATGAATAACTTACTTGAATTGGACCATTTTACACTATGTCCATTGTAGATTTGTGTCTCCGACAGTTCGTTTGGTTGCAGGGGACATTTTCAGTTTTTATGGCCAAAATGTGCTTTTCAGAGGCTGAAAAGCATGTTTTGGCCGAGTATGATAATTTTCATTAAAACTTGATTTCTATCCATTCGAATGATGCCAAATAAATAACTTACTTGAATTGGACCATTTTACACTATGTCCATTGTAGATTTGTGTCTCTGACAGTTCGTTTGGTTGCAGGGGACATATTCAGTTTTTATGGCCAAAATGTGCTTTTCAGGGGCTGAAAAGCACGTTTTGGCCGAGTATGATAATTTTCATTAAAACTTGATTTTTATCCATTCGAATGATACCAAATGAATAACTTACTTGAATTGGACCATTTTACACTATGTCCATTGTAGATTTGTGTCTCTGACAGTTCGTTTGGTTGCAGGGGACATATTCAGTTTTTATGGCCAAAATGTGCTTTTCAGGGGCTGAAAAGCATGTTTTGGCCGAGTATGATAATTTTCATTAAAACTTGATTTCTATCACTTCGAATGATGCCAAATGAATAACTTACTTGAATTGGACCATTTTACACTATGTCCATTGTAGATTTCTGTCTCCGACAGTTCGTTTGGTTGCAGGGGACATTTTCAGTTTTTATGGCCAAAATGTGCTTTTCAGAGGCTGAAAAGCATGTTTTGGCCGATTATGATAATTTTCATTAAAACTTGATTTCTATCACTTCGAATGATGCCAAATGAATAACTTACTTGAATTGGACCATTTTACACTATGTCCATTGTAGATTTGTGTCTCCGACAGTTCGTTTGGTTGCAGGGGACATTTTCAGTTTTTATGGCCAAAATGTGCTTTTCAGAGGCTGAAAAGCATGTTTTGGCCGAGTATGATGATTTTCATTAAAACTTAATTTCTATCACTTCGAATGATGCCAAATGAATAACTTACTTGAATTGGACCATTTTACACTATGTCCATTGTAGATTTGTGTCTCTGACAGTTCGTTTGGTTGCAGGGGACATATTCAGTTTTTATGGCCAAAATGTGCTTTTCAGGGGCTGAAAACCATGTTTTGGCCGAGTATGATAATTTTCATTAAAACTTGATTTCTATCCATTCGAATGATGCCAAATGAATAACTTACTTGAATTGGTCCATTTTACACTATGTCCATTGTAGATTTGTGTCTCTGACAGTTCGTTTGGTTGCAGGGGACATATTCAGTTTTTATGGCCAAAATGTGCTTTTCAGGGGCTGAAAAGCATGTTTTGGCCGAGTATGATAATTTTCATTAAAACTTGATTTCTATCACTTCGAATGATGCCAAATGAATAACTTACTTGAATTGGACCATTTTACACTATGTCCATTGTAGATTTGTGTCTCCGACCGTTCGTTTGGTTGCAGGGGACATTTTCAGTTTTTATGGCCAAAATGTGCTTTTCAGAGGCTGAAAAGCATGTTTTGGCCGAGTATGATAATTTTCATTAAAACTTGATTTCTATCACTTCGAATGATGCCAAATGAATAACTTACTTGAATTGGACCATTTTACACTATGTCCATTTTAGATTTGTGTCTCCGACAGTTCGTTTGGTTGCAGGGGACATTTTCAGTTTTTATTGCCAAAATGTGCTTTTCAGAGGCTGAAAAGCATGTTTTGGCCGATTATGATAATTTTCATTAAAACTTGATTTCTATCACTTCGAATGATGCCAAATGAATAACTTACTTGAATTGGACCATTTTACACTATGTCCCTTGTAGATTTGTGTCTCTGACAGTTCGTTTGGTTGCAGGGGACATATTCAGTTTTTATGGCCAAAATGTGCTTTTCAGGGGCTGAAAAGCATGTTTTGGCCGAGTATGATAATTTTCATTAAAACTTGATTTCTATCACTTCGAATGATGCCAAATGAATAACTTACTTGAATTGGACCATTTTACACTATGTCCATTGTAGATTTGTGTCTCCGACAGTTCGTTTGGTTGCAGGGGACATTTTCAGTTTTTATGGCCAAAATGTGCTTTTCAGAGGCTGAAAAGCATGTTTTGGCCGAGTATGATGATTTTCATTAAAACTTAATTTCTATCACTTCGAATGATGCCAAATGAATAACTTACTTGAATTGGACCATTTTACACTATGTCCATTGTAGATTTGTGTCTCTGACAGTTCGTTTGGTTGCAGGGGACATATTCAGTTTTTATGGCCAAAATGTGCTTTTCAGGGGCTGAAAACCATGTTTTGGCCGAGTATGATAATTTTCATTAAATTTTGATTTCTATCCATTCGAATGATGCCAAATGAATAACTTACTTGAATTGGTCCATTTTACACTATGTCCATTGTAGATTTGTGTCTCCGACAGTTCGTTTGGTTGCAGGGGACATTTTCAGTTTTTATGGCCAAAATGTGCTTTTCAGAGGCTGAAAAGCATGTTTTGGCCGAGTATGATGATTTTCATTAAAACTTAATTTCTATCACTTCGAATGATGCCAAATGAATAACTTACTTGAATTGGACCATTTTACACTATGTCCATTGTAGATTTGTGTCTCTGACAGTTCGTTTGGTTGCAGGGGACATATTCAGTTTTTATGGCCAAAATGTGCTTTTCAGGGGCTGAAAAGCATGTTTTGGCCGAGTATGATGATTTTCATTAAAACTTAATTTCTATCACTTCGAATGATGCCAAATGAATAACTTACTTGAATTGGACCATTTTACACTATGTCCATTGTAGATTTGTGTCTCTGACAGTTCGTTTGGTTGCAGGGGACATATTCAGTTTTTATGGCCAAAATGTGCTTTTCAGGGGCTGAAAACCATGTTTTGGCCGAGTATGATAATTTTCATTAAATTTTGATTTCTATCCATTCGAATGATGCCAAATGAATAACTTACTTGAATTGGTCCATTTTACACTATGTCCATTGTAGATTTGTGTCTCTGACAGTTCGTTTGGTTGCAGGGGACATATTCAGTTTTTATGGCCAAAATGTGCTTTTCAGGGGCTGAAAAGCATGTTTTGGCCGAGTATGATAATTTTCATTAAAACTTGATTTCTATCACTTCGAATGATGCCAAATGAATAACTTACTTGAATTGGACCATTTTACACTATGTCCATTGTAGATTTGTGTCTCCGACCGTTCGTTTGGTTGCAGGGGACATTTTCAGTTTTTATGGCCAAAATGTGCTTTTCAGAGGCTGAAAAGCATGTTTTGGCTGAGTATGATAATTTTCATTAAAACTTGATTTCTATCACTTCGAATGATGCCAAATGAATAACTTACTTGAATTGGACCATTTTACACTATGTCCATTGTAGATTTGTGTCTCCGACAGTTCGTTTGGTTGCAGGGGACATTTTCAGTTTTTATGGCCAAAATGTGCTTTTCAGAGGCTGAAAAGCATGTTTTGGCCGAGTATGATGATTTTCATTAAAACTTAATTTCTATCACTTCGAATGATGCCAAATGAATAACTTACTTGAATTGGACCTTTTACACTATGTCCATTGTAGATTTGTGTCTCTGACAGTTCGTTTGGTTGCAGGGGACATATTCAGTTTTTATGGCCAAAATGTGCTTTTCAGGGGCTGAAAACCATGTTTTGGCCGAGTATGATAATTTTCATTAAAACTTGATTTCTATCCATTCGAATGATGCCAAATGAATAACTTACTTGAATTGGTCCATTTTACACTATGTCCATTGTAGATTTGTGTCTCCGACCGTTCGTTTGGTTGCAGGGGACATTTTCAGTTTTTATGGCCAAAATGTGCTTTTCAGAGGCTGAAAAGCATGTTTTGGCTGAGTATGATAATTTTCATTAAAACTTGATTTCTATCACTTCGAATGATGCCAAATGAATAACTTACTTGAATTGGACCATTTTACACTATGTCCATTGTAGATTTGTGTCTCCGACAGTTCGTTTGGTTGCAGGGGACATTTTCAGTTTTTATGGCCAAAATGTGCTTTTCAGAGGCTGAAAAGCATGTTTTGGCCGAGTATGATGATTTTCATTAAAACTTAATTTCTATCACTTCGAATGATGCCAAATGAATAACTTACTTGAATTGGACCTTTTACACTATGTCCATTGTAGATTTGTGTCTCTGACAGTTCGTTTGGTTGCAGGGGACATATTCAGTTTTTATGGCCAAAATGTGCTTTTCAGGGGCTGAAAACCATGTTTTGGCCGAGTATGATAATTTTCATTAAAACTTGATTTCTATCCATTCGAATGATGCCAAATGAATAACTTACTTGAATTGGTCCATTTTACACTATGTCCATTGTAGATTTGTGTCTCTGACAGTTCGTTTGGTTGCAGGGGACATATTCAGTTTTTATGGCCAAAATGTGCTTTTCAGGGGCTGAAAAGCATGTTTTGGCCGAGTATGATAATTTTCATTAAAACTTGATTTCTATCACTTCGAATGATGCCAAATGAATAACTTACTTGAATTGGACCATTTTACACTATGTCCATTGTAGATTTGTGTCTCCGACCGTTCGTTTGGTTGCAGGGGACATTTTCAGTTTTTATGGCCAAAATGTGCTTTTCAGAGGCTGAAAAGCATGTTTTGGCCAAGTATGATAATTTTCATTAAAACTTGATTTCTATCACTTCGAATGATGCCAAATGAATAACTTACTTGAATTGGACCATTTTACACTATGTCCATTGTAGATTTGTGTCTCCGACAGTTCGTTTGGTTGCAGGGGACATTTTCAGTTTTTATGGCCAAAATGTGCTTTTCAGAGGCTGAAAAGCATGTTTTGGCCGAGTATGATGATTTTCATTAAAACTTGATTTCTATCACTGCGAATGATACCAAATGAATAACTTACTTGAATTGGACCATTTTACACTATGTCCATTGTAGATTTGTGTCTCTGACAGTTCGTTTGGTTGCAGGGGACATGTTCAGTTTTTATGGCCAAAATGTGCTTTTCAAGGGCTGAAAAGCATGTTTTGGCCGAGTATGATAATTTTCATTAAAACTTGATTTCTATCACTTCGAATGATGCCAAATGAATAACTTACTTGAATTGGACCATTTTAAACTATGTCCATTGTAGATTTGTGTCTCCGACAGTTCGTTTGGTTGCAGGGGACATTTTCAGTTTTTATGGCCAAAATGTGCTTTTCAGAGGCTGAAAAGCATGTTTTGGCTGAGTATGATAATTTTCATTAAAACTTGATTTCTATCACTTCGAATGATGCCAAATGAATAACTTACTTGAATTGGACCATTTTACACTATGTCCATTGTAGATTTGTGTCTCCGACAGTTCGTTTGGTTGCAGGGGACATTTTCAGTTTTTATGGCCAAAATGTGCTTTTCAGAGGCTGAAAAGCATGTTTTGGCCGAGTATGATAATTTTCATTAAAACTTGATTTCTATCCATTCGAATGATGCCAAATGAATAACTTACTTGAATTGGACCATTTTACACTATGTCCATTGTAGATTTGTGTCTCTGACAGTTCGTTTGGTTGCAGGGGACATATTCAGTTTTTATGGCCAAAATGTGCTTTTCAGGGGCTGAAAAGCATGTTTTGGCCGAGTATGATAATTTTCATTAAAACTTGATTTCTATCACTTCGAATGATGCCAAATGAATAACTTACTTGAATTGGACCATTTTACACTATGTCCATTGTAGATTTCTGTCTCCGACAGTTCGTTTGGTTGCAGGGGACATTTTCAGTTTTTATGGCCAAAATGTGCTTTTCAAGGGCTGAAAAGCATGTTTTGGCCGAGTATGATAATTTTCATTAAAACTTGATTTCTATAACTTCGAATGATGCCAAATGAATAACTTACTTGAATTGGACCATTTTACACTATGTCCATTGTAGATTTGTTTCTCTGACAGTTCGTTTGGTTGCAGGGGACATATTCAGTTTTTATGGCCAAAATGTGCTTTTCAGGGGCTGAAAAGCACGTTTTGGCAGAGTATGATAATTTTCATTAAAACTTGATTTCTATCCATTCGAATGATGCCAAATGAATAACTTACTTTAATTGGACCATTTTACACTATGTCCATTGTAGATTTGTGTCTCTGACAGTTCGTTTGGTTGCAGGGGACATATTCACTTTTTATGGCCAAAATGTGCTTTTCAGGGGCTGAAAACCATGTTTTGGCCGAGTATGATAATTTTCATTAAAACTTAATTTCTATCACTTTGAATGATGCCAAATGAATAACTTAGTTGAATTGGACCATTTTACACTATGTCCATTGTAGATTTGTGTCTCTGACAGTTCGTTTGGTTGCAGGGGACATATTCAGTTTTTATGGCCAAAATGTGCTTTTCAGGGGCTGAAAAGCATGTTTTGGCCGAGTATGATAATTTTCATTAAAACTTGATTTCTATCACTTCGAATGATGCCAAATGAATAACTTACTTGAATTGGACCATTTTACACTATGTCCATTGTAGATTTGTGTCTCCGACAGTTCGTTTGGTTGCAGGGGACATTTTCAGTTTTTATGGCCAAAATGTGCTTTTCAGAGGCTGAAAAGCATGTTTTGGCCGAGTATGATAATTTTCATTAAAACTTGATTTCTATCACTTCGAATGATGCCAAATGAATAACTTACTTGAATTGGACCATTTTACACTATGTCCATTGTAGATTTGTGTCTCCGACAGTTCGTTTGGTTGCAGGGGACATTTTCAGTTTTTATGGCCAAAATGTGCTTTTCAGAGGCTGAAAAGCATGTTTTGGCCGAGTATGATGATTTTCATTAAAACTTAATTTCTATCACTTCGAATGATGCCAAATGAATAACTTACTTGAATTGGACCTTTTACACTATGTCCATTGTAGATTTGTGTCTCTGACAGTTCGTTTGGTTGCAGGGGACATATTCAGTTTTTATGGCCAAAATGTGCTTTTCAGGGGCTGAAAACCATGTTTTGGCCGAGTATGATAATTTTCATTAAAACTTGATTTCTATCCATTCGAATGATGCCAAATGAATAACTTACTTGAATTGGTCCATTTTACACTATGTCCATTGTAGATTTGTGTCTCTGACAGTTCGTTTGGTTGCAGGGGACATATTCAGTTTTTATGGCCAAAATGTGCTTTTCAGGGGCTGAAAAGCATGTTTTGGCCGAGTATGATAATTTTCATTAAAACTTGATTTCTATCACTTCGAATGATGCCAAATGAATAACTTACTTGAATTGGACCATTTTACACTATGTCCATTGTAGATTTGTGTCTCCGACCGTTCGTTTGGTTGCAGGGGACATTTTCAGTTTTTATGGCCAAAATGTGCTTTTCAGAGGCTGAAAAGCATGTTTTGGCTGAGTATGATAATTTTCATTAAAACTTGATTTCTATCACTTCGAATGATGCCAAATGAATAACTTACTTGAATTGGACCATTTTACACTATGTCCATTGTAGATTTGTGTCTCCGACAGTTCGTTTGGTTGCAGGGGACATTTTCAGTTTTTATGGCCAAAATGTGCTTTTCAGAGGCTGAAAAGCATGTTTTGGCCGAGTATGATAATTTTCATTAAAACTTGATTTCTATCCATTCGAATGATGCCAAATGAATAACTTACTTGAATTGGACCATTTTACACTATGTCCATTGTAGATTTGTGTCTCTGACAGTTCGTTTGGTTGCAGGGGACATTTTCAGTTTTTATGGCCAAAATGTGCTTTTCAGAGGCTGAAAAGCATGTTTTGGCCGAGTATGATAATTTTCATTAAAACTTGATTTCTATAACTTCGAATGATGCCAAATGAATAACTTACTTGAATTGGACCATTTTACACTATGTCCATTGTAGATTTGTTTCTCTGACAGTTCGTTTGGTTGCAGGGGACATATTCAGTTTTTATGGCCAAAATGTGCTTTTCAGGGGCTGAAAAGCACGTTTTGGCAGAGTATGATAATTTTCATTAAAACTTGATTTCTATCCATTCGAATGATGCCAAATGAATAACTTACTTGAATTGGACCATTTTACACTATGTCCATTGTAGATTTGTGTCTCTGACAGTTCGTTTGGTTGCAGGGGACATATTCACTTTTTATGGCCAAAATGTGCTTTTCAGGGGCTGAAAAGCATGTTTTGGCCGAGTATGATAATTTTCATTAAAACTTAATTTCTATCACTTTGAATGATGCCAAATGAATAACTTAGTTGAATTGGACCATTTTACACTATGTCCATTGTAGATTTGTGTCTCTGACAGTTCGTTTGGTTGCAGGGGACATATTCAGTTTTTATGGCCAAAATGTGCTTTTCAGGGGCTGAAAAGCATGTTTTGGCCGAGTATGATAATTTTCATTAAAACTTGATTTCTATCACTTCGAATGATGCCAAATGAATAACTTACTTGAATTGGACCATTTTACACTATGTCCATTGTAGATTTGTGTCTCCGACAGTTCGTTTGGTTGCAGGGGACATTTTCAGTTTTTATGGCCAAAATGTGCTTTTCATAGGCTGAAAAGCATGTTTTGGCCGAGTATGATAATTTTCATTAAAACTTGATTTCTATCACTTCGAATGATGCCAAATGAATAACTTACTTGAATTGGACCATTTTACACTATGTCCATTGTAGATTTGTGTCTCCGACAGTTCGTTTGGTTGCAGGGGACATTTTCAGTTTTTATGGCCAAAATGTGCTTTTCAGAGGCTGAAAAGCATGTTTTGGCCGAGTATGATAATTTTCATTAAAACTTGATTTCTATCCATTCGAATGATGCCAAATGAATAACTTACTTGAATTGGACCATTTTACACTATGTCCATTGTAGATTTGTGTCTCTGACAGTTCGTTTGGTTGCAGGGGACATATTCAGTTTTTATGGCCAAAATGTGCTTTTCAGGGGCTGAAAAGCACGTTTTGGCCGAGTATGATAATTTTCATTAAAACTTGATTTTTATCCATTCGAATGATGCCAAATGAATAACTTACTTGAATTGGACCATTTTACACTATGTCCATTGTAGATTTGTGTCTCTGACAGTTCGTTTGGTTGCAGGGGACATATTCAGTTTTTATGGCCAAAATGTGCTTTTCAGGGGCTGAAAAGCATGTTTTGGCCGAGTATGATAATTTTCATTAAAACTTGATTTCTATCACTTCGAATGATGCCAAATGAATAACTTACTTGAATTGGACCATTTTACACTATGTCCATTGTAGATTTCTGTCTCCGACAGTTCGTTTGGTTGCAGGGGACATTTTCAGTTTTTATGGCCAAAATGTGCTTTTCAGAGGCTGAAAAGCATGTTTTGGCCGATTATGATAATTTTCATTAAAACTTGATTTCTATCACTTCGAATGATGCCAAATGAATAACTTACTTGAATTGGACCATTTTACACTATGTCCATTGTAGATTTGTGTCTCCGACAGTTCGTTTGGTTGCAGGGGACATTTTCAGTTTTTATGGCCAAAATGTGCTTTTCAGAGGCTGAAAAGCATGTTTTGGCCGAGTATGATGATTTTCATTAAAACTTAATTTCTATCACTTCGAATGATGCCAAATGAATAACTTACTTGAATTGGACCATTTTACACTATGTCCATTGTAGATTTGTGTCTCTGACAGTTCGTTTGGTTGCAGGGGACATATTCAGTTTTTATGGCCAAAATGTGCTTTTCAGGGGCTGAAAACCATGTTTTGGCCGAGTATGATAATTTTCATTAAAACTTGATTTCTATCCATTCGAATGATGCCAAATGAATAACTTACTTGAATTGGTCCATTTTACACTATGTCCATTGTAGATTTGTGTCTCTGACAGTTCGTTTGGTTGCAGGGGACATATTCAGTTTTTATGGCCAAAATATGCTTTTCAGGGGCTGAAAAGCATGTTTTGGCCGAGTATGATAATTTTCATTAAAACTTGATTTCTATCACTTCGAATGATGCCAAATGAATAACTTACTTGAATTGGACCATTTTACACTATGTCCATTGTAGATTTGTGTCTCCGACCGTTCGTTTGGTTGCAGGGGACATTTTCAGTTTTTATGGCCAAAATGTGCTTTTCAGAGGCTGAAAAGCATGTTTTGGCCGAGTATGATAATTTTCATTAAAACTTGATTTCTATCACTTCGAATGATGCCAAATGAATAACTTACTTGAATTGGACCATTTTACACTATGTCCATTTTAGATTTGTGTCTCCGACAGTTCGTTTGGTTGCAGGGGACATTTTCAGTTTTTATTGCCAAAATGTGCTTTTCAGAGGCTGAAAAGCATGTTTTGGCCGATTATGATAATTTTCATTAAAACTTGATTTCTATCACTTCGAATGATGCCAAATGAATAACTTACTTGAATTGGACCATTTTACACTATGTCCCTTGTAGATTTGTGTCTCTGACAGTTCGTTTGGTTGCAGGGGACATATTCAGTTTTTATGGCCAAAATGTGCTTTTCAGGGGCTGAAAAGCATGTTTTGGCCGAGTATGATAATTTTCATTAAAACTTGATTTCTATCACTTCGAATGATGCCAAATGAATAACTTACTTGAATTGGACCATTTTACACTATGTCTATTGTAGATTTGTGTCTCCGACAGTTCGTTTGGTTGCAGGGGACATTTTCAGTTTTTATGGCCAAAATGTGCTTTTCAGAGGCTGAAAAGCATGTTTTGGCCGAGTATGATGATTTTCATTAAAACTTGATTTCTATCACTTCGAATGATGCCAAATGAATAACTTACTTGAATTGGACCATTTTACACTATGTCCATTGTAGATTTGTGTCTCCGACCGTTCGTTTGGTTGCAGGGGACATTTTCAGTTTTTATGGCCAAAATGTGCTTTTCAGAGGCTGAAAAGCATGTTTTGGCCGAGTATGATAATTTTCATTAAAACTTGATTTCTATCACTTCGAATGATGCCAAATGAATAACTTACTTGAATTGGACCATTTTACACTATGTCCATTTTAGATTTGTGTCTCCGACAGTTCGTTTGGTTGCAGGGGACATTTTCAGTTTTTATTGCCAAAATGTGCTTTTCAGAGGCTGAAAAGCATGTTTTGGCCGATTATGATAATTTTCATTAAAACTTGATTTCTATCACTTCGAATGATGCCAAATGAATAACTTACTTGAATTGGACCATTTTACACTATGTCCCTTGTAGATTTGTGTCTCTGACAGTTCGTTTGGTTGCAGGGGACATATTCAGTTTTTATGGCCAAAATGTGCTTTTCAGGGGCTGAAAAGCATGTTTTGGCCGAGTATGATAATTTTCATTAAAACTTGATTTCTATCACTTCGAATGATGCCAAATGAATAACTTACTTGAATTGGACCATTTTACACTATGTCCATTGTAGATTTGTGTCTCCGACAGTTCGTTTGGTTGCAGGGGACATTTTCAGTTTTTATGGCCAAAATGTGCTTTTCAGAGGCTGAAAAGCATGTTTTGGCCGATTATGATAATTTTCATTAAAACTTGATTTCTATCACTTCGAATGATGCCAAATGAATAACTTACTTGAATTGGACCATTTTACACTATGTCCATTGTAGATTTCTGTCTCCGACAGTTCGTTTGGTTGCAGGGGACATTTTCAGTTTTTATGGCCAAAATGTGCTTTTCAGAGGCTGAAAAGCATGTTTTGGCCGAGTATGATAATTTTCATTAAAACTTGATTTCTATAACTTCGAATGATGCCAAATGAATAACTTACTTGAATTGGACCATTTTACACTATGTCCATTGTAGATTTGTGTCTCTGACAGTTCGTTTGGTTGCAGGGGACATATTCAGTTTTTATGGCCAAAATGTGCTTTTCAGGGGCTGAAAAGCATGTTTTGGCCGAGTATGATAATTTTCATTAAAACTTGATTTCTATCACTTCGAATGATGCCAAATGAATAACTTACTTGAATTGGACCATTTTACACTATGTCCATTGTAGATTTGTGTCTCCGACAGTTCGTTTGGTTGCAGGGGACATTTTCAGTTTTTATGGCCAAAATGTGCTTTTCAGAGGCTGAAAAGCATGTTTTGGCCGAGTATGATGATTTTCATTAAAACTTAATTTCTATCACTTCGAATGATGCCAAATGAATAACTTACTTGAATTGGACCATTTTACACTATGTCCATTGTAGATTTGTGTCTCTGACAGTTCGTTTGGTTGCAGGGGACATATTCAGTTTTTATGGCCAAAATGTGCTTTTCAGGGGCTGAAAACCATGTTTTGGCCGAGTATGATAATTTTCATTAAAACTTGATTTCTATCCATTCGAATGATGCCAAATGAATAACTTACTTGAATTGGTCCATTTTACACTATGTCCATTGTAGATTTGTGTCTCTGACAGTTCGTTTGGTTGCAGGGGACATATTCAGTTTTTATGGCCAAAATGTGCTTTTCAGGGGCTGAAAAGCATGTTTTGGCCGAGTATGATAATTTTCATTAAAACTTGATTTCTATCACTTCGAATGATGCCAAATGAATAACTTACTTGAATTGGACCATTTTACACTATGTCCATTGTAGATTTGTGTCTCCGACCGTTCGTTTGGTTGCAGGGGACATTTTCAGTTTTTATGGCCAAAATGTGCTTTTCAGAGGCTGAAAAGCATGTTTTGGCCGAGTATGATAATTTTCATTAAAACTTGATTTCTATCACTTCGAATGATGCCAAATGAATAACTTACTTGAATTGGACCATTTTACACTATGTCCATTTTAGATTTGTGTCTCCGACAGTTCGTTTGGTTGCAGGGGACATTTTCAGTTTTTATTGCCAAAATGTGCTTTTCAGAGGCTGAAAAGCATGTTTTGGCCGATTATGATAATTTTCATTAAAACTTGATTTCTATCACTTCGAATGATGCCAAATGAATAACTTACTTGAATTGGACCATTTTACACTATGTCCCTTGTAGATTTGTGTCTCTGACAGTTCGTTTGGTTGCAGGGGACATATTCAGTTTTTATGGCCAAAATGTGCTTTTCAGGGGCTGAAAAGCATGTTTTGGCCGAGTATGATAATTTTCATTAAAACTTGATTTCTATCACTTCGAATGATGCCAAATGAATAACTTACTTGAATTGGACCATTTTACACTATGTCTATTGTAGATTTGTGTCTCCGACCGTTCGTTTGGTTGCAGGGGACATTTTCAGTTTTTATGGCCAAAATGTGCTTTTCAGAGGCTGAAAAGCATGTTTTGGCCGAGTATGATAATTTTCATTAAAACTTGATTTCTATCACTTCGAATGATGCCAAATGAATAACTTACTTGAATTGGACCATTTTACACTATGTCCATTTTAGATTTGTGTCTCCGACAGTTCGTTTGGTTGCAGGGGACATTTTCAGTTTTTATTGCCAAAATGTGCTTTTCAGAGGCTGAAAAGCATGTTTTGGCCGATTATGATAATTTTCATTAAAACTTGATTTCTATCACTTCGAATGATGCCAAATGAATAACTTACTTGAATTGGACCATTTTACACTATGTCCCTTGTAGATTTGTGTCTCTGACAGTTCGTTTGGTTGCAGGGGACATATTCAGTTTTTATGGCCAAAATGTGCTTTTCAGGGGCTGAAAAGCATGTTTTGGCCGAGTATGATAATTTTCATTAAAACTTGATTTCTATCACTTCGAATGATGCCAAATGAATAACTTACTTGAATTGGACCATTTTACACTATGTCCATTGTAGATTTGTGTCTCCGACAGTTCGTTTGGTTGCAGGGGACATTTTCAGTTTTTATGGCCAAAATGTGCTTTTCAGAGGCTGAAAAGCATGTTTTGGCCGAGTATGATGATTTTCATTAAAACTTAATTTCTATCACTTCGAATGATGCCAAATGAATAACTTACTTGAATTGGACCATTTTACACTATGTCCATTGTAGATTTGTGTCTCTGACAGTTCGTTTGGTTGCAGGGGACATATTCAGTTTTTATGGCCAAAATGTGCTTTTCAGGGGCTGAAAACCATGTTTTGGCCGAGTATGATAATTTTCATTAAATTTTGATTTCTATCCATTCGAATGATGCCAAATGAATAACTTACTTGAATTGGTCCATTTTACACTATGTCCATTGTAGATTTGTGTCTCCGACAGTTCGTTTGGTTGCAGGGGACATTTTCAGTTTTTATGGCCAAAATGTGCTTTTCAGAGGCTGAAAAGCATGTTTTGGCCGAGTATGATGATTTTCATTAAAACTTGATTTCTATCACTTCGAATGATGCCAAATGAATAACTTACTTGAATTGGACCATTTTACACTATGTCCATTGTAGATTTGTGTCTCCGACCGTTCGTTTGGTTGCAGGGGACATTTTCAGTTTTTATGGCCAAAATGTGCTTTTCAGAGGCTGAAAAGCATGTTTTGGCCGATTATGATAATTTTCATTAAAACTTGATTTCTATCACTTCGAATGATGCCAAATGAATAACTTACTTGAATTGGACCATTTTACACTATGTCCCTTGTAGATTTGTGTCTCTGACAGTTCGTTTGGTTGCAGGGGACATATTCAGTTTTTATGGCCAAAATGTGCTTTTCAGGGGCTGAAAAGCATGTTTTGGCCGAGTATGATAATTTTCATTAAAACTTGATTTCTATCACTTCGAATGATGCCAAATGAATAACTTACTTGAATTGGACCATTTTACACTATGTCCATTGTAGATTTGTGTCTCCGACAGTTCGTTTGGTTGCAGGGGACATTTTCAGTTTTTATGGCCAAAATGTGCTTTTCAGAGGCTGAAAAGCATGTTTTGGCCGAGTATGATGATTTTCATTAAAACTTAATTTCTATCACTTCGAATGATGCCAAATGAATAACTTACTTGAATTGGACCATTTTACACTATGTCCATTGTAGATTTGTGTCTCTGACAGTTCGTTTGGTTGCAGGGGACATATTCAGTTTTTATGGCCAAAATGTGCTTTTCAGGGGCTGAAAACCATGTTTTGGCCGAGTATGATAATTTTCATTAAATTTTGATTTCTATCCATTCGAATGATGCCAAATGAATAACTTACTTGAATTGGTCCATTTTACACTATGTCCATTGTAGATTTGTGTCTCTGACAGTTCGTTTGGTTGCAGGGGACATATTCAGTTTTTATGGCCAAAATGTGCTTTTCAGGGGCTGAAAAGCATGTTTTGGCCGAGTATGATAATTTTCATTAAAACTTGATTTCTATCACTTCGAATGATGCCAAATGAATAACTTACTTGAATTGGACCATTTTACACTATGTCCATTGTAGATTTGTGTCTCCGACCGTTCGTTTGGTTGCAGGGGACATTTTCAGTTTTTATGGCCAAAATGTGCTTTTCAGAGGCTGAAAAGCATGTTTTGGCTGAGTATGATAATTTTCATTAAAACTTGATTTCTATCACTTCGAATGATGCCAAATGAATAACTTACTTGAATTGGACCATTTTACACTATGTCCATTGTAGATTTGTGTCTCCGACAGTTCGTTTGGTTGCAGGGGACATTTTCAGTTTTTATGGCCAAAATGTGCTTTTCAGAGGCTGAAAAGCATGTTTTGGCCGAGTATGATGATTTTCATTAAAACTTAATTTCTATCACTTCGAATGATGCCAAATGAATAACTTACTTGAATTGGACCTTTTACACTATGTCCATTGTAGATTTGTGTCTCTGACAGTTCGTTTGGTTGCAGGGGACATATTCAGTTTTTATGGCCAAAATGTGCTTTTCAGGGGCTGAAAACCATGTTTTGGCCGAGTATGATAATTTTCATTAAAACTTGATTTCTATCCATTCGAATGATGCCAAATGAATAACTTACTTGAATTGGTCCATTTTACACTATGTCCATTGTAGATTTGTGTCTCCGACCGTTCGTTTGGTTGCAGGGGACATTTTCAGTTTTTATGGCCAAAATGTGCTTTTCAGAGGCTGAAAAGCATGTTTTGGCTGAGTATGATAATTTTCATTAAAACTTGATTTCTATCACTTCGAATGATGCCAAATGAATAACTTACTTGAATTGGACCATTTTACACTATGTCCATTGTAGATTTGTGTCTCCGACAGTTCGTTTGGTTGCAGGGGACATTTTCAGTTTTTATGGCCAAAATGTGCTTTTCAGAGGCTGAAAAGCATGTTTTGGCCGAGTATGATGATTTTCATTAAAACTTAATTTCTATCACTTCGAATGATGCCAAATGAATAACTTACTTGAATTGGACCTTTTACACTATGTCCATTGTAGATTTGTGTCTCTGACAGTTCGTTTGGTTGCAGGGGACATATTCAGTTTTTATGGCCAAAATGTGCTTTTCAGGGGCTGAAAACCATGTTTTGGCCGAGTATGATAATTTTCATTAAAACTTGATTTCTATCCATTCGAATGATGCCAAATGAATAACTTACTTGAATTGGTCCATTTTACACTATGTCCATTGTAGATTTGTGTCTCTGACAGTTCGTTTGGTTGCAGGGGACATATTCAGTTTTTATGGCCAAAATGTGCTTTTCAGGGGCTGAAAAGCATGTTTTGGCCGAGTATGATAATTTTCATTAAAACTTGATTTCTATCACTTCGAATGATGCCAAATGAATAACTTACTTGAATTGGACCATTTTACACTATGTCCATTGTAGATTTGTGTCTCCGACCGTTCGTTTGGTTGCAGGGGACATTTTCAGTTTTTATGGCCAAAATGTGCTTTTCAGAGGCTGAAAAGCATGTTTTGGCCGAGTATGATAATTTTCATTAAAACTTGATTTCTATCACTTCGAATGATGCCAAATGAATAACTTACTTGAATTGGACCATTTTACACTATGTCCATTGTAGATTTGTGTCTCCGACAGTTCGTTTGGTTGCAGGGGACATTTTCAGTTTTTATGGCCAAAATGTGCTTTTCAGAGGCTGAAAAGCATGTTTTGGCCGAGTATGATGATTTTCATTAAAACTTGATTTCTATCACTGCGAATGATACCAAATGAATAACTTACTTGAATTGGACCATTTTACACTATGTCCATTGTAGATTTGTGTCTCTGACAGTTCGTTTGGTTGCAGGGGACATGTTCAGTTTTTATGGCCAAAATGTGCTTTTCAAGGGCTGAAAAGCATGTTTTGGCCGAGTATGATAATTTTCATTAAAACTTGATTTCTATCACTTCGAATGATGCCAAATGAATAACTTACTTGAATTGGACCATTTTAAACTATGTCCATTGTAGATTTGTGTCTCCGACAGTTCGTTTGGTTGCAGGGGACATTTTCAGTTTTTATGGCCAAAATGTGCTTTTCAGAGGCTGAAAAGCATGTTTTGGCTGAGTATGATAATTTTCATTAAAACTTGATTTCTATCACTTCGAATGATGCCAAATGAATAACTTACTTGAATTGGACCATTTTACACTATGTCCATTGTAGATTTGTGTCTCCGACAGTTCGTTTGGTTGCAGGGGACATTTTCAGTTTTTATGGCCAAAATGTGCTTTTCAGAGGCTGAAAAGCATGTTTTGGCCGAGTATGATAATTTTCATTAAAACTTGATTTCTATCCATTCGAATGATGCCAAATGAATAACTTACTTGAATTGGACCATTTTACACTATGTCCATTGTAGATTTGTGTCTCTGACAGTTCGTTTGGTTGCAGGGGACATATTCAGTTTTTATGGCCAAAATGTGCTTTTCAGGGGCTGAAAAGCATGTTTTGGCCGAGTATGATAATTTTCATTAAAACTTGATTTCTATCACTTCGAATGATGCCAAATGAATAACTTACTTGAATTGGACCATTTTACACTATGTCCATTGTAGATTTCTGTCTCCGACAGTTCGTTTGGTTGCAGGGGACATTTTCAGTTTTTATGGCCAAAATGTGCTTTTCAGAGGCTGAAAAGCATGTTTTGGCCGAGTATGATAATTTTCATTAAAACTTGATTTCTATAACTTCGAATGATGCCAAATGAATAACTTACTTGAATTGGACCATTTTACACTATGTCCATTGTAGATTTGTTTCTCTGACAGTTCGTTTGGTTGCAGGGGACATATTCAGTTTTTATGGCCAAAATGTGCTTTTCAGGGGCTGAAAAGCACGTTTTGGCAGAGTATGATAATTTTCATTAAAACTTGATTTCTATCCATTCGAATGATGCCAAATGAATAACTTACTTTAATTGGACCATTTTACACTATGTCCATTGTAGATTTGTGTCTCTGACAGTTCGTTTGGTTGCAGGGGACATATTCACTTTTTATGGCCAAAATGTGCTTTTCAGGGGCTGAAAACCATGTTTTGGCCGAGTATGATAATTTTCATTAAAACTTAATTTCTATCACTTTGAATGATGCCAAATGAATAACTTAGTTGAATTGGACCATTTTACACTATGTCCATTGTAGATTTGTGTCTCTGACAGTTCGTTTGGTTGCAGGGGACATATTCAGTTTTTATGGCCAAAATGTGCTTTTCAGGGGCTGAAAAGCATGTTTTGGCCGAGTATGATAATTTTCATTAAAACTTGATTTCTATCACTTCGAATGATGCCAAATGAATAACTTACTTGAATTGGACCATTTTACACTATGTCCATTGTAGATTTGTGTCTCCGACAGTTCGTTTGGTTGCAGGGGACATTTTCAGTTTTTATGGCCAAAATGTGCTTTTCAGAGGCTGAAAAGCATGTTTTGGCCGAGTATGATAATTTTCATTAAAACTTGATTTCTATCACTTCGAATGATGCCAAATGAATAACTTACTTGAATTGGACCATTTTACACTATGTCCATTGTAGATTTGTGTCTCCGACAGTTCGTTTGGTTGCAGGGGACATTTTCAGTTTTTATGGCCAAAATGTGCTTTTCAGAGGCTGAAAAGCATGTTTTGGCCGAGTATGATGATTTTCATTAAAACTTAATTTCTATCACTTCGAATGATGCCAAATGAATAACTTACTTGAATTGGACCTTTTACACTATGTCCATTGTAGATTTGTGTCTCTGACAGTTCGTTTGGTTGCAGGGGACATATTCAGTTTTTATGGCCAAAATGTGCTTTTCAGGGGCTGAAAACCATGTTTTGGCCGAGTATGATAATTTTCATTAAAACTTGATTTCTATCACTTCGAATGATGCCAAATGAATAACTTACTTGAATTGGACCATTTTACACTATGTCCATTGTAGATTTGTGTCTCCGACAGTTCGTTTGGTTGCAGGGGACATTTTCAGTTTTTATGGCCAAAATGTGCTTTTCAGAGGCTGAAAAGCATGTTTTGGCCGAGTATGATGATTTTCATTAAAACTTAATTTCTATCACTTCGAATGATGCCAAATGAATAACTTACTTGAATTGGACCATTTTACACTATGTCCATTGTAGATTTGTGTCTCTGACAGTTCGTTTGGTTGCAGGGGACATATTCAGTTTTTATGGCCAAAATGTGCTTTTCAGGGGCTGAAAACCATGTTTTGGCCGAGTATGATAATTTTCATTAAATTTTGATTTCTATCCATTCGAATGATGCCAAATGAATAACTTACTTGAATTGGTCCATTTTACACTATGTCCATTGTAGATTTGTGTCTCTGACAGTTCGTTTGGTTGCAGGGGACATATTCAGTTTTTATGGCCAAAATGTGCTTTTCAGGGGCTGAAAAGCATGTTTTGGCCGAGTATGATAATTTTCATTAAAACTTGATTTCTATCACTTCGAATGATGCCAAATGAATAACTTACTTGAATTGGACCATTTTACACTATGTCCATTGTAGATTTGTGTCTCCGACCGTTCGTTTGGTTGCAGGGGACATTTTCAGTTTTTATGGCCAAAATGTGCTTTTCAGAGGCTGAAAAGCATGTTTTGGCTGAGTATGATAATTTTCATTAAAACTTGATTTCTATCACTTCGAATGATGCCAAATGAATAACTTACTTGAATTGGACCATTTTACACTATGTCCATTGTAGATTTGTGTCTCCGACCGTTCGTTTGGTTGCAGGGGACATTTTCAGTTTTTATGGCCAAAATGTGCTTTTCAGAGGCTGAAAAGCATGTTTTGGCCGAGTATGATAATTTTCATTAAAACTTGATTTCTATCACTTCGAATGATGCCAAATGAATAACTTACTTGAATTGGACCATTTTACACTATGTCCATTTTAGATTTGTGTCTCCGACAGTTCGTTTGGTTGCAGGGGACATTTTCAGTTTTTATTGCCAAAATGTGCTTTTCAGAGGCTGAAAAGCATGTTTTGGCCGATTATGATAATTTTCATTAAAACTTGATTTCTATCACTTCGAATGATGCCAAATGAATAACTTACTTGAATTGGACCATTTTACACTATGTCCCTTGTAGATTTGTGTCTCTGACAGTTCGTTTGGTTGCAGGGGACATATTCAGTTTTTATGGCCAAAATGTGCTTTTCAGGGGCTGAAAAGCATGTTTTGGCCGAGTATGATAATTTTCATTAAAACTTGATTTCTATCACTTCGAATGATGCCAAATGAATAACTTACTTGAATTGGACCATTTTACACTATGTCCATTGTAGATTTGTGTCTCCGACAGTTCGTTTGGTTGCAGGGGACATTTTCAGTTTTTATGGCCAAAATGTGCTTTTCAGAGGCTGAAAAGCATGTTTTGGCCGATTATGATAATTTTCATTAAAACTTGATTTCTATCACTTCGAATGATGCCAAATGAATAACTTACTTGAATTGGACCATTTTACACTATGTCCATTGTAGATTTCTGTCTCCGACAGTTCGTTTGGTTGCAGGGGACATTTTCAGTTTTTATGGCCAAAATGTGCTTTTCAGAGGCTGAAAAGCATGTTTTGGCCGAGTATGATAATTTTCATTAAAACTTGATTTCTATAACTTCGAATGATGCCAAATGAATAACTTACTTGAATTGGACCATTTTACACTATGTCCATTGTAGATTTGTGTCTCTGACAGTTCGTTTGGTTGCAGGGGACATATTCAGTTTTTATGGCCAAAATGTGCTTTTCAGGGGCTGAAAAGCATGTTTTGGCCGAGTATGATAATTTTCATTAAAACTTGATTTCTATCACTTCGAATGATGCCAAATGAATAACTTACTTGAATTGGACCATTTTACACTATGTCCATTGTAGATTTGTGTCTCCGACAGTTCGTTTGGTTGCAGGGGACATTTTCAGTTTTTATGGCCAAAATGTGCTTTTCAGAGGCTGAAAAGCATGTTTTGGCCGAGTATGATGATTTTCATTAAAACTTAATTTCTATCACTTCGAATGATGCCAAATGAATAACTTACTTGAATTGGACCATTTTACACTATGTCCATTGTAGATTTGTGTCTCTGACAGTTCGTTTGGTTGCAGGGGACATATTCAGTTTTTATGGCCAAAATGTGCTTTTCAGGGGCTGAAAACCATGTTTTGGCCGAGTATGATAATTTTCATTAAAACTTGATTTCTATCCATTCGAATGATGCCAAATGAATAACTTACTTGAATTGGTCCATTTTACACTATGTCCATTGTAGATTTGTGTCTCTGACAGTTCGTTTGGTTGCAGGGGACATATTCAGTTTTTATGGCCAAAATGTGCTTTTCAGGGGCTGAAAAGCATGTTTTGGCCGAGTATGATAATTTTCATTAAAACTTGATTTCTATCACTTCGAATGATGCCAAATGAATAACTTACTTGAATTGGACCATTTTACACTATGTCCATTGTAGATTTGTGTCTCCGACCGTTCGTTTGGTTGCAGGGGACATTTTCAGTTTTTATGGCCAAAATGTGCTTTTCAGAGGCTGAAAAGCATGTTTTGGCCGAGTATGATAATTTTCATTAAAACTTGATTTCTATCACTTCGAATGATGCCAAATGAATAACTTACTTGAATTGGACCATTTTACACTATGTCCATTTTAGATTTGTGTCTCCGACAGTTCGTTTGGTTGCAGGGGACATTTTCAGTTTTTATTGCCAAAATGTGCTTTTCAGAGGCTGAAAAGCATGTTTTGGCCGATTATGATAATTTTCATTAAAACTTGATTTCTATCACTTCGAATGATGCCAAATGAATAACTTACTTGAATTGGACCATTTTACACTATGTCCCTTGTAGATTTGTGTCTCTGACAGTTCGTTTGGTTGCAGGGGACATATTCAGTTTTTATGGCCAAAATGTGCTTTTCAGGGGCTGAAAAGCATGTTTTGGCCGAGTATGATAATTTTCATTAAAACTTGATTTCTATCACTTCGAATGATGCCAAATGAATAACTTACTTGAATTGGACCATTTTACACTATGTCTATTGTAGATTTGTGTCTCCGACCGTTCGTTTGGTTGCAGGGGACATTTTCAGTTTTTATGGCCAAAATGTGCTTTTCAGAGGCTGAAAAGCATGTTTTGGCCGAGTATGATAATTTTCATTAAAACTTGATTTCTATCACTTCGAATGATGCCAAATGAATAACTTACTTGAATTGGACCATTTTACACTATGTCCATTTTAGATTTGTGTCTCCGACAGTTCGTTTGGTTGCAGGGGACATTTTCAGTTTTTATTGCCAAAATGTGCTTTTCAGAGGCTGAAAAGCATGTTTTGGCCGATTATGATAATTTTCATTAAAACTTGATTTCTATCACTTCGAATGATGCCAAATGAATAACTTACTTGAATTGGACCATTTTACACTATGTCCCTTGTAGATTTGTGTCTCTGACAGTTCGTTTGGTTGCAGGGGACATATTCAGTTTTTATGGCCAAAATGTGCTTTTCAGGGGCTGAAAAGCATGTTTTGGCCGAGTATGATAATTTTCATTAAAACTTGATTTCTATCACTTCGAATGATGCCAAATGAATAACTTACTTGAATTGGACCATTTTACACTATGTCCATTGTAGATTTGTGTCTCCGACAGTTCGTTTGGTTGCAGGGGACATTTTCAGTTTTTATGGCCAAAATGTGCTTTTCAGAGGCTGAAAAGCATGTTTTGGCCGAGTATGATGATTTTCATTAAAACTTAATTTCTATCACTTCGAATGATGCCAAATGAATAACTTACTTGAATTGGACCATTTTACACTATGTCCATTGTAGATTTGTGTCTCTGACAGTTCGTTTGGTTGCAGGGGACATATTCAGTTTTTATGGCCAAAATGTGCTTTTCAGGGGCTGAAAACCATGTTTTGGCCGAGTATGATAATTTTCATTAAATTTTGATTTCTATCCATTCGAATGATGCCAAATGAATAACTTACTTGAATTGGTCCATTTTACACTATGTCCATTGTAGATTTGTGTCTCCGACAGTTCGTTTGGTTGCAGGGGACATTTTCAGTTTTTATGGCCAAAATGTGCTTTTCAGAGGCTGAAAAGCATGTTTTGGCCGAGTATGATGATTTTCATTAAAACTTGATTTCTATCACTTCGAATGATGCCAAATGAATAACTTACTTGAATTGGACCATTTTACACTATGTCCATTGTAGATTTGTGTCTCCGACCGTTCGTTTGGTTGCAGGGGACATTTTCAGTTTTTATGGCCAAAATGTGCTTTTCAGAGGCTGAAAAGCATGTTTTGGCCGATTATGATAATTTTCATTAAAACTTGATTTCTATCACTTCGAATGATGCCAAATGAATAACTTACTTGAATTGGACCATTTTACACTATGTCCCTTGTAGATTTGTGTCTCTGACAGTTCGTTTGGTTGCAGGGGACATATTCAGTTTTTATGGCCAAAATGTGCTTTTCAGGGGCTGAAAAGCATGTTTTGGCCGAGTATGATAATTTTCATTAAAACTTGATTTCTATCACTTCGAATGATGCCAAATGAATAACTTACTTGAATTGGACCATTTTACACTATGTCCATTGTAGATTTGTGTCTCCGACAGTTCGTTTGGTTGCAGGGGACATTTTCAGTTTTTATGGCCAAAATGTGCTTTTCAGAGGCTGAAAAGCATGTTTTGGCCGAGTATGATGATTTTCATTAAAACTTAATTTCTATCACTTCGAATGATGCCAAATGAATAACTTACTTGAATTGGACCATTTTACACTATGTCCATTGTAGATTTGTGTCTCTGACAGTTCGTTTGGTTGCAGGGGACATATTCAGTTTTTATGGCCAAAATGTGCTTTTCAGGGGCTGAAAACCATGTTTTGGCCGAGTATGATAATTTTCATTAAATTTTGATTTCTATCCATTCGAATGATGCCAAATGAATAACTTACTTGAATTGGTCCATTTTACACTATGTCCATTGTAGATTTGTGTCTCTGACAGTTCGTTTGGTTGCAGGGGACATATTCAGTTTTTATGGCCAAAATGTGCTTTTCAGGGGCTGAAAAGCATGTTTTGGCCGAGTATGATAATTTTCATTAAAACTTGATTTCTATCACTTCGAATGATGCCAAATGAATAACTTACTTGAATTGGACCATTTTACACTATGTCCATTGTAGATTTGTGTCTCCGACCGTTCGTTTGGTTGCAGGGGACATTTTCAGTTTTTATGGCCAAAATGTGCTTTTCAGAGGCTGAAAAGCATGTTTTGGCTGAGTATGATAATTTTCATTAAAACTTGATTTCTATCACTTCGAATGATGCCAAATGAATAACTTACTTGAATTGGACCATTTTACACTATGTCCATTGTAGATTTGTGTCTCCGACAGTTCGTTTGGTTGCAGGGGACATTTTCAGTTTTTATGGCCAAAATGTGCTTTTCAGAGGCTGAAAAGCATGTTTTGGCCGAGTATGATGATTTTCATTAAAACTTAATTTCTATCACTTCGAATGATGCCAAATGAATAACTTACTTGAATTGGACCTTTTACACTATGTCCATTGTAGATTTGTGTCTCTGACAGTTCGTTTGGTTGCAGGGGACATATTCAGTTTTTATGGCCAAAATGTGCTTTTCAGGGGCTGAAAACCATGTTTTGGCCGAGTATGATAATTTTCATTAAAACTTGATTTCTATCCATTCGAATGATGCCAAATGAATAACTTACTTGAATTGGTCCATTTTACACTATGTCCATTGTAGATTTGTGTCTCCGACCGTTCGTTTGGTTGCAGGGGACATTTTCAGTTTTTATGGCCAAAATGTGCTTTTCAGAGGCTGAAAAGCATGTTTTGGCTGAGTATGATAATTTTCATTAAAACTTGATTTCTATCACTTCGAATGATGCCAAATGAATAACTTACTTGAATTGGACCATTTTACACTATGTCCATTGTAGATTTGTGTCTCCGACAGTTCGTTTGGTTGCAGGGGACATTTTCAGTTTTTATGGCCAAAATGTGCTTTTCAGAGGCTGAAAAGCATGTTTTGGCCGAGTATGATGATTTTCATTAAAACTTAATTTCTATCACTTCGAATGATGCCAAATGAATAACTTACTTGAATTGGACCTTTTACACTATGTCCATTGTAGATTTGTGTCTCTGACAGTTCGTTTGGTTGCAGGGGACATATTCAGTTTTTATGGCCAAAATGTGCTTTTCAGGGGCTGAAAACCATGTTTTGGCCGAGTATGATAATTTTCATTAAAACTTGATTTCTATCCATTCGAATGATGCCAAATGAATAACTTACTTGAATTGGTCCATTTTACACTATGTCCATTGTAGATTTGTGTCTCTGACAGTTCGTTTGGTTGCAGGGGACATATTCAGTTTTTATGGCCAAAATGTGCTTTTCAGGGGCTGAAAAGCATGTTTTGGCCGAGTATGATAATTTTCATTAAAACTTGATTTCTATCACTTCGAATGATGCCAAATGAATAACTTACTTGAATTGGACCATTTTACACTATGTCCATTGTAGATTTGTGTCTCCGACCGTTCGTTTGGTTGCAGGGGACATTTTCAGTTTTTATGGCCAAAATGTGCTTTTCAGAGGCTGAAAAGCATGTTTTGGCCGAGTATGATAATTTTCATTAAAACTTGATTTCTATCACTTCGAATGATGCCAAATGAATAACTTACTTGAATTGGACCATTTTACACTATGTCCATTGTAGATTTGTGTCTCCGACAGTTCGTTTGGTTGCAGGGGACATTTTCAGTTTTTATGGCCAAAATGTGCTTTTCAGAGGCTGAAAAGCATGTTTTGGCCGAGTATGATGATTTTCATTAAAACTTGATTTCTATCACTGCGAATGATACCAAATGAATAACTTACTTGAATTGGACCATTTTACACTATGTCCATTGTAGATTTGTGTCTCTGACAGTTCGTTTGGTTGCAGGGGACATGTTCAGTTTTTATGGCCAAAATGTGCTTTTCAAGGGCTGAAAAGCATGTTTTGGCCGAGTATGATAATTTTCATTAAAACTTGATTTCTATCACTTCGAATGATGCCAAATGAATAACTTACTTGAATTGGACCATTTTAAACTATGTCCATTGTAGATTTGTGTCTCCGACAGTTCGTTTGGTTGCAGGGGACATTTTCAGTTTTTATGGCCAAAATGTGCTTTTCAGAGGCTGAAAAGCATGTTTTGGCTGAGTATGATAATTTTCATTAAAACTTGATTTCTATCACTTCGAATGATGCCAAATGAATAACTTACTTGAATTGGACCATTTTACACTATGTCCATTGTAGATTTGTGTCTCCGACAGTTCGTTTGGTTGCAGGGGACATTTTCAGTTTTTATGGCCAAAATGTGCTTTTCAGAGGCTGAAAAGCATGTTTTGGCCGAGTATGATAATTTTCATTAAAACTTGATTTCTATCCATTCGAATGATGCCAAATGAATAACTTACTTGAATTGGACCATTTTACACTATGTCCATTGTAGATTTGTGTCTCTGACAGTTCGTTTGGTTGCAGGGGACATATTCAGTTTTTATGGCCAAAATGTGCTTTTCAGGGGCTGAAAAGCATGTTTTGGCCGAGTATGATAATTTTCATTAAAACTTGATTTCTATCACTTCGAATGATGCCAAATGAATAACTTACTTGAATTGGACCATTTTACACTATGTCCATTGTAGATTTCTGTCTCCGACAGTTCGTTTGGTTGCAGGGGACATTTTCAGTTTTTATGGCCAAAATGTGCTTTTCAGAGGCTGAAAAGCATGTTTTGGCCGAGTATGATAATTTTCATTAAAACTTGATTTCTATAACTTCGAATGATGCCAAATGAATAACTTACTTGAATTGGACCATTTTACACTATGTCCATTGTAGATTTGTTTCTCTGACAGTTCGTTTGGTTGCAGGGGACATATTCAGTTTTTATGGCCAAAATGTGCTTTTCAGGGGCTGAAAAGCACGTTTTGGCAGAGTATGATAATTTTCATTAAAACTTGATTTCTATCCATTCGAATGATGCCAAATGAATAACTTACTTTAATTGGACCATTTTACACTATGTCCATTGTAGATTTGTGTCTCTGACAGTTCGTTTGGTTGCAGGGGACATATTCACTTTTTATGGCCAAAATGTGCTTTTCAGGGGCTGAAAACCATGTTTTGGCCGAGTATGATAATTTTCATTAAAACTTAATTTCTATCACTTTGAATGATGCCAAATGAATAACTTAGTTGAATTGGACCATTTTACACTATGTCCATTGTAGATTTGTGTCTCTGACAGTTCGTTTGGTTGCAGGGGACATATTCAGTTTTTATGGCCAAAATGTGCTTTTCAGGGGCTGAAAAGCATGTTTTGGCCGAGTATGATAATTTTCATTAAAACTTGATTTCTATCACTTCGAATGATGCCAAATGAATAACTTACTTGAATTGGACCATTTTACACTATGTCCATTGTAGATTTGTGTCTCCGACAGTTCGTTTGGTTGCAGGGGACATTTTCAGTTTTTATGGCCAAAATGTGCTTTTCAGAGGCTGAAAAGCATGTTTTGGCCGAGTATGATAATTTTCATTAAAACTTGATTTCTATCACTTCGAATGATGCCAAATGAATAACTTACTTGAATTGGACCATTTTACACTATGTCCATTGTAGATTTGTGTCTCCGACAGTTCGTTTGGTTGCAGGGGACATTTTCAGTTTTTATGGCCAAAATGTGCTTTTCAGAGGCTGAAAAGCATGTTTTGGCCGAGTATGATGATTTTCATTAAAACTTAATTTCTATCACTTCGAATGATGCCAAATGAATAACTTACTTGAATTGGACCTTTTACACTATGTCCATTGTAGATTTGTGTCTCTGACAGTTCGTTTGGTTGCAGGGGACATATTCAGTTTTTATGGCCAAAATGTGCTTTTCAGGGGCTGAAAACCATGTTTTGGCCGAGTATGATAATTTTCATTAAAACTTGATTTCTATCACTTCGAATGATGCCAAATGAATAACTTACTTGAATTGGACCATTTTACACTATGTCCATTGTAGATTTGTGTCTCCGACAGTTCGTTTGGTTGCAGGGGACATTTTCAGTTTTTATGGCCAAAATGTGCTTTTCAGAGGCTGAAAAGCATGTTTTGGCCGAGTATGATGATTTTCATTAAAACTTAATTTCTATCACTTCGAATGATGCCAAATGAATAACTTACTTGAATTGGACCATTTTACACTATGTCCATTGTAGATTTGTGTCTCTGACAGTTCGTTTGGTTGCAGGGGACATATTCAGTTTTTATGGCCAAAATGTGCTTTTCAGGGGCTGAAAACCATGTTTTGGCCGAGTATGATAATTTTCATTAAATTTTGATTTCTATCCATTCGAATGATGCCAAATGAATAACTTACTTGAATTGGTCCATTTTACACTATGTCCATTGTAGATTTGTGTCTCTGACAGTTCGTTTGGTTGCAGGGGACATATTCAGTTTTTATGGCCAAAATGTGCTTTTCAGGGGCTGAAAAGCATGTTTTGGCCGAGTATGATAATTTTCATTAAAACTTGATTTCTATCACTTCGAATGATGCCAAATGAATAACTTACTTGAATTGGACCATTTTACACTATGTCCATTGTAGATTTGTGTCTCCGACCGTTCGTTTGGTTGCAGGGGACATTTTCAGTTTTTATGGCCAAAATGTGCTTTTCAGAGGCTGAAAAGCATGTTTTGGCTGAGTATGATAATTTTCATTAAAACTTGATTTCTATCACTTCGAATGATGCCAAATGAATAACTTACTTGAATTGGACCATTTTACACTATGTCCATTGTAGATTTGTGTCTCCGACAGTTCGTTTGGTTGCAGGGGACATTTTCAGTTTTTATGGCCAAAATGTGCTTTTCAGAGGCTGAAAAGCATGTTTTGGCCGAGTATGATGATTTTCATTAAAACTTAATTTCTATCACTTCGAATGATGCCAAATGAATAACTTACTTGAATTGGACCTTTTACACTATGTCCATTGTAGATTTGTGTCTCTGACAGTTCGTTTGGTTGCAGGGGACATATTCAGTTTTTATGGCCAAAATGTGCTTTTCAGGGGCTGAAAACCATGTTTTGGCCGAGTATGATAATTTTCATTAAAACTTGATTTCTATCCATTCGAATGATGCCAAATGAATAACTTACTTGAATTGGTCCATTTTACACTATGTCCATTGTAGATTTGTGTCTCCGACCGTTCGTTTGGTTGCAGGGGACATTTTCAGTTTTTATGGCCAAAATGTGCTTTTCAGAGGCTGAAAAGCATGTTTTGGCTGAGTATGATAATTTTCATTAAAACTTGATTTCTATCACTTCGAATGATGCCAAATGAATAACTTACTTGAATTGGACCATTTTACACTATGTCCATTGTAGATTTGTGTCTCCGACAGTTCGTTTGGTTGCAGGGGACATTTTCAGTTTTTATGGCCAAAATGTGCTTTTCAGAGGCTGAAAAGCATGTTTTGGCCGAGTATGATGATTTTCATTAAAACTTAATTTCTATCACTTCGAATGATGCCAAATGAATAACTTACTTGAATTGGACCTTTTACACTATGTCCATTGTAGATTTGTGTCTCTGACAGTTCGTTTGGTTGCAGGGGACATATTCAGTTTTTATGGCCAAAATGTGCTTTTCAGGGGCTGAAAACCATGTTTTGGCCGAGTATGATAATTTTCATTAAAACTTGATTTCTATCCATTCGAATGATGCCAAATGAATAACTTACTTGAATTGGTCCATTTTACACTATGTCCATTGTAGATTTGTGTCTCTGACAGTTCGTTTGGTTGCAGGGGACATATTCAGTTTTTATGGCCAAAATGTGCTTTTCAGGGGCTGAAAAGCATGTTTTGGCCGAGTATGATAATTTTCATTAAAACTTGATTTCTATCACTTCGAATGATGCCAAATGAATAACTTACTTGAATTGGACCATTTTACACTATGTCCATTGTAGATTTGTGTCTCCGACCGTTCGTTTGGTTGCAGGGGACATTTTCAGTTTTTATGGCCAAAATGTGCTTTTCAGAGGCTGAAAAGCATGTTTTGGCCGAGTATGATAATTTTCATTAAAACTTGATTTCTATCACTTCGAATGATGCCAAATGAATAACTTACTTGAATTGGACCATTTTACACTATGTCCATTGTAGATTTGTGTCTCCGACAGTTCGTTTGGTTGCAGGGGACATTTTCAGTTTTTATGGCCAAAATGTGCTTTTCAGAGGCTGAAAAGCATGTTTTGGCCGAGTATGATGATTTTCATTAAAACTTGATTTCTATCACTGCGAATGATACCAAATGAATAACTTACTTGAATTGGACCATTTTACACTATGTCCATTGTAGATTTGTGTCTCTGACAGTTCGTTTGGTTGCAGGGGACATGTTCAGTTTTTATGGCCAAAATGTGCTTTTCAAGGGCTGAAAAGCATGTTTTGGCCGAGTATGATAATTTTCATTAAAACTTGATTTCTATCACTTCGAATGATGCCAAATGAATAACTTACTTGAATTGGACCATTTTAAACTATGTCCATTGTAGATTTGTGTCTCCGACAGTTCGTTTGGTTGCAGGGGACATTTTCAGTTTTTATGGCCAAAATGTGCTTTTCAGAGGCTGAAAAGCATGTTTTGGCTGAGTATGATAATTTTCATTAAAACTTGATTTCTATCACTTCGAATGATGCCAAATGAATAACTTACTTGAATTGGACCATTTTACACTATGTCCATTGTAGATTTGTGTCTCCGACAGTTCGTTTGGTTGCAGGGGACATTTTCAGTTTTTATGGCCAAAATGTGCTTTTCAGAGGCTGAAAAGCATGTTTTGGCCGAGTATGATAATTTTCATTAAAACTTGATTTCTATCCATTCGAATGATGCCAAATGAATAACTTACTTGAATTGGACCATTTTACACTATGTCCATTGTAGATTTGTGTCTCTGACAGTTCGTTTGGTTGCAGGGGACATATTCAGTTTTTATGGCCAAAATGTGCTTTTCAGGGGCTGAAAAGCATGTTTTGGCCGAGTATGATAATTTTCATTAAAACTTGATTTCTATCACTTCGAATGATGCCAAATGAATAACTTACTTGAATTGGACCATTTTACACTATGTCCATTGTAGATTTCTGTCTCCGACAGTTCGTTTGGTTGCAGGGGACATTTTCAGTTTTTATGGCCAAAATGTGCTTTTCAGAGGCTGAAAAGCATGTTTTGGCCGAGTATGATAATTTTCATTAAAACTTGATTTCTATAACTTCGAATGATGCCAAATGAATAACTTACTTGAATTGGACCATTTTACACTATGTCCATTGTAGATTTGTTTCTCTGACAGTTCGTTTGGTTGCAGGGGACATATTCAGTTTTTATGGCCAAAATGTGCTTTTCAGGGGCTGAAAAGCACGTTTTGGCAGAGTATGATAATTTTCATTAAAACTTGATTTCTATCCATTCGAATGATGCCAAATGAATAACTTACTTTAATTGGACCATTTTACACTATGTCCATTGTAGATTTGTGTCTCTGACAGTTCGTTTGGTTGCAGGGGACATATTCACTTTTTATGGCCAAAATGTGCTTTTCAGGGGCTGAAAACCATGTTTTGGCCGAGTATGATAATTTTCATTAAAACTTAATTTCTATCACTTTGAATGATGCCAAATGAATAACTTAGTTGAATTGGACCATTTTACACTATGTCCATTGTAGATTTGTGTCTCTGACAGTTCGTTTGGTTGCAGGGGACATATTCAGTTTTTATGGCCAAAATGTGCTTTTCAGGGGCTGAAAAGCATGTTTTGGCCGAGTATGATAATTTTCATTAAAACTTGATTTCTATCACTTCGAATGATGCCAAATGAATAACTTACTTGAATTGGACCATTTTACACTATGTCCATTGTAGATTTGTGTCTCCGACAGTTCGTTTGGTTGCAGGGGACATTTTCAGTTTTTATGGCCAAAATGTGCTTTTCAGAGGCTGAAAAGCATGTTTTGGCCGAGTATGATAATTTTCATTAAAACTTGATTTCTATCACTTCGAATGATGCCAAATGAATAACTTACTTGAATTGGACCATTTTACACTATGTCCATTGTAGATTTGTGTCTCCGACAGTTCGTTTGGTTGCAGGGGACATTTTCAGTTTTTATGGCCAAAATGTGCTTTTCAGAGGCTGAAAAGCATGTTTTGGCCGAGTATGATGATTTTCATTAAAACTTGATTTCTATCACTGCGAATGATGCCAAATGAATAACTTACTTGAATTGGACCATTTTACACTATGTCCATTGTAGATTTGTGTCTCTGACAGTTCGTTTGGTTGCAGGGGACATGTTCAGTTTTTATGGCCAAAATGTGCTTTTCAGGGGCTGAAAAGCATGTTTTGGCCGAGTATGATAATTTTCATTAAAACTTGATTTCTATCACTTCGAATGATGCCAAATGAATAACTTACTTGAATTGGACCATTTTACACTATGTCCATTGTAGATTTGTGTCTCCGACAGTTCGTTTGGTTGCAGGGGACATTTTCAGTTTTTATGGCCAAAATGTGCTTTTCAGAGGCTGAAAAGCATGTTTTGGCTGAGTATGATAATTTTCATTAAAACTTGATTTCTATCACTTCGAATGATGCCAAATGAATAACTTACTTGAATTGGACCATTTTACACTATGTCCATTGTAGATTTGTGTCTCCGACAGTTCGTTTGGTTGCAGGGGACATTTTCAGTTTTTATGGCCAAAATGTGCTTTTCAGAGGCTGAAAAGCACGTTTTGGCCGAGTATGATAATTTTCATTAAAACTTGATTTCTATCCATTCGAATGATGCCAAATGAATAACTTACTTGAATTGGACCATTTTACACTATGTCCATTGTAGATTTGTGTCTCTGACAGTTCGTTTGGTTGCAGGGGACATTTTCAGTTTTTATGGCCAAAATGTGCTTTTCAGAGGCTGAAAAGCATGTTTTGGCCGAGTATGATAATTTTCATTAAAACTTGATTTCTATAACTTCGAATGATGCCAAATGAATAACTTACTTGAATTGGACCATTTTACACTATGTCCATTGTAGATTTGTTTCTCTGACAGTTCGTTGGTTGCAGGGGACATATTCAGTTTTTATGGCCAAAATGTGCTTTTCAGGGGCTGAAAAGCACGTTTTGGCAGAGTATGATAATTTTCATTAAAACTTGATTTCTATCCATTCGAATGATGCCAAATGAATAACTTACTTGAATTGGACCATTTTACACTATGTCCATTGTAGATTTGTGTCTCTGACAGTTCGTTTGGTTGCAGGGGACATATTCACTTTTTATGGCCAAAATGTGCTTTTCAGGGGCTGAAAAGCATGTTTTGGCCGAGTATGATAATTTTCATTAAAACTTAATTTCTATCACTTTGAATGATGCCAAATGAATAACTTAGTTGAATTGGACCATTTTACACTATGTCCATTGTAGATTTGTGTCTCTGACAGTTCGTTTGGTTGCAGGGGACATATTCAGTTTTTATGGCCAAAATGTGCATTTCAGGGGCTGAAAAGCATGTTTTGGCCGAGTATGATAATTTTCATTAAAACTTGATTTCTATCACTTCGAATGATGCCAAATGAATAACTTACTTGAATTGGACCATTTTACACTATGTCCATTGTAGATTTGTGTCTCCGACAGTTCGTTTGGTTGCAGGGGACATTTTCAGTTTTTATGGCCAAAATGTGCTTTTCAGAGGCTGAAAAGCATGTTTTGGCCGAGTATGATAATTTTCATTAAAACTTGATTTCTATCACTTCGAATGATGCCAAATGAATAACTTACTTGAATTGGACCATTTTACACTATGTCCATTGTAGATTTGTGTCTCCGACAGTTCGTTTGGTTGCAGGGGACATTTTCAGTTTTTATGGCCAAAATGTGCTTTTCAGAGGCTGAAAAGCATGTTTTGGCCGAGTATGATAATTTTCATTAAAACTTGATTTCTATCCATTCGAATGATGCCAAATGAATAACTTACTTGAATTGGACCATTTTACACTATGTCCATTGTAGATTTGTGTCTCTGACAGTTCGTTTGGTTGCAGGGGACATATTCAGTTTTTATGGCCAAAATGTGCTTTTCAGGGGCTGAAAAGCACGTTTTGGCCGAGTATGATAATTTTCATTAAAACTTGATTTTTATCCATTCGAATGATGCCAAATGAATAACTTACTTGAATTGGACCATTTTACACTATGTCCATTGTAGATTTGTGTCTCTGACAGTTCGTTTGGTTGCAGGGGACATATTCAGTTTTTATGGCCAAAATGTGCTTTTCAGGGGCTGAAAAGCATGTTTTGGCCGAGTATGATAATTTTCATTAAAACTTGATTTCTATCACTTCGAATGATGCCAAATGAATAACTTACTTGAATTGGACCATTTTACACTATGTCCATTGTAGATTTCTGTCTCCGACAGTTCGTTTGGTTGCAGGGGACATTTTCAGTTTTTATGGCCAAAATGTGCTTTTCAGAGGCTGAAAAGCATGTTTTGGCCGATTATGATAATTTTCATTAAAACTTGATTTCTATCACTTCGAATGATGCCAAATGAATAACTTACTTGAATTGGACCATTTTACACTATGTCCCTTGTAGATTTGTGTCTCTGACAGTTCGTTTGGTTGCAGGGGACATATTCAGTTTTTATGGCCAAAATGTGCTTTTCAGGGGCTGAAAAGCATGTTTTGGCCGAGTATGATAATTTTCATTAAAACTTGATTTCTATCACTTCGAATGATGCCAAATGAATAACTTACTTGAATTGGACCATTTTACACTATGTCCATTGTAGATTTGTGTCTCCGACAGTTCGTTTGGTTGCAGGGGACATTTTCAGTTTTTATGGCCAAAATGTGCTTTTCAGAGGCTGAAAAGCATGTTTTGGCCGAGTATGATGATTTTCATTAAAACTTAATTTCTATCGCTTCGAATGATGCCAAATGAATAACTTACTTGAATTGGACCATTTTACACTATGTCCATTGTAGATTTGTGTCTCTGACAGTTCGTTTGGTTGCAGGGGACATATTCAGTTTTTATGGCCAAAATGTGCTTTTCAGGGGCTGAAAACCATGTTTTGGCCGAGTATGATAATTTTCATTAAAACTTGATTTCTATCCATTCGAATGATGCCAAATGAATAACTTACTTGAATTGGTCCATTTTACACTATGTCCATTGTAGATTTGTGTCTCTGACAGTTCGTTTGGTTGCAGGGGACATATTCAGTTTTTATGGCCAAAATGTGCTTTTCAGGGGCTGAAAAGCATGTTTTGGCCGAGTATGATAATTTTCATTAAAACTTGGTTTCTATCACTTCGAATGATGCCAAATGAATAACTTACTTGAATTGGACCATTTTACACTATGTCCATTGTAGATTTGTGTCTCCGACCGTTCGTTTGGTTGCAGGGGACATTTTCAGTTTTTATGGCCAAAATGTGCTTTTCAGAGGCTGAAAAGCATGTTTTGGCCGAGTATGATAATTTTCATTAAAACTTGATTTCTATCACTTCGAATGATGCCAAATGAATAACTTACTTGAATTGGACCATTTTACACTATGTCCATTGTAGATTTGTGTCTCCGACAGTTCGTTTGGTTGCAGGGGACATTTTCAGTTTTTATGGCCAAAATGTGCTTTTCAGAGGCTGAAAAGCATGTTTTGGCCGAGTATGATGATTTTCATTAAAACTTGATTTCTATCACTGCGAATGATGCCAAATGAATAACTTACTTGAATTGGACCATTTTACACTATGTCCATTGTAGATTTGTGTCTCTGACAGTTCGTTTGGTTGCAGGGGACATGTTCAGTTTTTATGGCCAAAATGTGCTTTTCAGGGGCTGAAAAGCATGTTTTGGCCGAGTATGATAATTTTCATTAAAACTTGATTTCTATCACTTCGAATGATGCCAAATGAATAACTTACTTGAATTGGACCATTTTACACTATGTCCATTGTAGATTTGTGTCTCCGACAGTTCGTTTGGTTGCAGGGGACATTTTCAGTTTTTATGGCCAAAATGTGCTTTTCAGAGGCTGAAAAGCATGTTTTGGCTGAGTATGATAATTTTCATTAAAACTTGATTTCTATCACTTCGAATGATGCCAAATGAATAACTTACTTGAATTGGACCATTTTACACTATGTCCATTGTAGATTTGTGTCTCCGACAGTTCGTTTGGTTGCAGGGGACATTTTCAGTTTTTATGGCCAAAATGTGCTTTTCAGAGGCTGAAAAGCATGTTTTGGCCGAGTATGATAATTTTCATTAAAACTTGATTTCTATCCATTCGAATGATGCCAAATGAATAACTTACTTGAATTGGACCATTTTACACTATGTCCATTGTAGATTTGTGTCTCTGACAGTTCGTTTGGTTGCAGGGGACATATTCAGTTTTTATGGCCAAAACGTGCTTTTCCGGGGCTGAAAAGCATGTTTTGGCCGAGTATGATAATATTCATTAAAACTTGATTTCTATCCATTCGAATGATGCCAAATGAATAACTTACTTGAATTGGACCATTTTACACTATGTTCATTGTAGATTTGTGTCTCTGACAGTTCGTTTGGTTGCAGGGGACATATTCAGTTTTTATGGCCAAAATGTGCTTTTCAGGGGCTGAAAAGCATGTTTTGGCCGAGTATGATAATTTTCATTAAAACTTGATTTCTATCACTTCGAATGATGCCAAATGAATAACTTACTTGAATTGGACCATTTTACACTATGTCCATTGTAGATTTCTGTCTCCGACAGTTCGTTTGGTTGCAGGGGACATTTTCAGTTTTTATGGCCAAAATGTGCTTTTCAGAGGCTGAAAAGCATGTTTTGGCCGAGTATGATAATTTTCATTAAAACTTGATTTCTATAACTTCGAATGATGCCAAATGAATAACTTACTTGAATTGGACCATTTTACACTATGTCCATTGTAGATTTGTGTCTCTGACAGTTCGTTTGGTTGCAGGGGACATATTCAGTTTTTATGGCCAAAATGTGCTTTTCAGGGGCTGAAAAGCATGTTTTGGCCGAGTATGATAATTTTCATTAAAACTTGATTTCTATCACTTCGAATGATGCCAAATGAATAACTTACTTGAATTGGACCATTTTACACTATGTCCATTGTAGATTTGTGTCTCCGACAGTTCGTTTGGTTGCAGGGGACATTTTCAGTTTTTATGGCCAAAATGTGCTTTTCAGAGGCTGAAAAGCATGTTTTGGCCGAGTATGATAATTTTCATTAAAACTTGATTTCTATCACTTCGAATGATGCCAAATGAATAACTTACTTGAATTGGACCATTTTACACTATGTCCATTGTAGATTTGTGTCTCTGACAGTTCGTTTGGTTGCAGGGGACATATTCAGTTTTTATGGCCAAAATGTGCTTTTCAGGGGCTGAAAAGCATGTTTTGGCCGAGTATGATGATTTTCATTAAAACTTGATTTCTATCACTTCGAATGATGCCAAATGAATAACTTACTTGAATTGGACCATTTTACACTATGTCCATTGTAGATTTGTGTCTCCGACAGTTCGTTTGGTTGCAGGGGACATTTTCAGTTTTTATGGCCAAAATGTGCTTTTCAGAGGCTGAAAAGCATGTTTTGGCCGAATATGATGATTTTCATTAAAACTTAATTTCTATCACTTCGAATGATGCCAAATGAATAACTTACTTGAATTGGACCATTTTACACTATGTCCATTGTAGATTTGTGTCTCTGACAGTTCGTTTGGTTGCAGGGGACATATTCAGTTTTTATGGCCAAAATGTGCTTTTCAGGGGCTGAAAACCATGTTTTGGCCGAGTATGATAATTTTCATTAAAACTTGATTTCTATCCATTCGAATGATGCCAAATGAATAACTTACTTGAATTGGTCCATTTTACACTATGTCCATTGTAGATTTGTGTCTCTGACAGTTCGTTTGGTTGCAGGGGACATATTCAGTTTTTATGGCCAAAATGTGCTTTTCAGGGGCTGAAAAGCATGTTTTGGCCGAGTATGATAATTTTCATTAAAACTTGATTTCTATCACTTCGAATGATGCCAAATGAATAACTTACTTGAATTGGACCATTTTACACTATGTCCATTGTAGATTTGTGTCTCCGACCGTTCGTTTGGTTGCAGGGGACATTTTCAGTTTTTATGGCCAAAATGTGCTTTTCAGAGGCTGAAAAGCATGTTTTGGCCGAGTATGATAATTTTCATTAAAACTTGATTTCTATCACTTCGAATGATGCCAAATGAATAACTTACTTGAATTGGACCATTTTACACTATGTCCATTGTAGATTTGTGTCTCCGACAGTTCGTTTGGTTGCAGGGGACATTTTCAGTTTTTATGGCCAAAATGTGCTTTTCAGAGGCTGAAAAGCATGTTTTGGCCGAGTATGATGATTTTCATTAAAACTTGATTTCTATCACTGCGAATGATGCCAAATGAATAACTTACTTGAATTGGACCATTTTACACTATGTCCATTGTAGATTTGTGTCTCTGACAGTTCGTTTGGTTGCAGGGGACATGTTCAGTTTTTATGGCCAAAATGTGCTTTTCAGGGGCTGAAAAGCATGTTTTGGCCGAGTATGATAATTTTCATTAAAACTTGATTTCTATCACTTCGAATGATGCCAAATGAATAACTTACTTGAATTGGACCATTTTACACTATGTCCATTGTAGATTTGTGTCTCCGACAGTTCGTTTGGTTGCAGGGGACATTTTCAGTTTTTATGGCCAAAATGTGCTTTTCAGAGGCTGAAAAGCATGTTTTGGCTGAGTATGATAATTTTCATTAAAACTTGATTTCTATCACTTCGAATGATGCCAAATGAATAACTTACTTGAATTGGACCATTTTACACTATGTCCATTGTAGATTTGTGTCTCCGACAGTTCGTTTGGTTGCAGGGGACATTTTCAGTTTTTATGGCCAAAATGTGCTTTTCAGAGGCTGAAAAGCATGTTTTGGCCGATTATGATAATTTTCATTAAAACTTGATTTCTATCACTTCGAATGATGCCAAATGAATAACTTACTTGAATTGGACCATTTTACACTATGTCCCTTGTAGATTTGTGTCTCTGACAGTTCGTTTGGTTGCAGGGGACATATTCAGTTTTTATGGCCAAAATGTGCTTTTCAGGGGCTGAAAAGCATGTTTTGGCCGAGTATGATAATTTTCATTAAAACTTGATTTCTATCACTTCGAATGATGCCAAATGAATAACTTACTTGAATTGGACCATTTTACACTATGTCCATTGTAGATTTGTGTCTCCGACAGTTCGTTTGGTTGCAGGGGACATTTTCAGTTTTTATGGCCAAAATGTGCTTTTCAGAGGCTGAAAAGCATGTTTTGGCCGAGTATGATGATTTTCATTAAAACTTAATTTCTATCGCTTCGAATGATGCCAAATGAATAACTTACTTGAATTGGACCATTTTACACTATGTCCATTGTAGATTTGTGTCTCTGACAGTTCGTTTGGTTGCAGGGGACATATTCAGTTTTTATGGCCAAAATGTGCTTTTCAGGGGCTGAAAACCATGTTTTGGCCGAGTATGATAATTTTCATTAAAACTTGATTTCTATCCATTCGAATGATGCCAAATGAATAACTTACTTGAATTGGTCCATTTTACACTATGTCCATTGTAGATTTGTGTCTCTGACAGTTCGTTTGGTTGCAGGGGACATATTCAGTTTTTATGGCCAAAATGTGCTTTTCAGGGGCTGAAAAGCATGTTTTGGCCGAGTATGATAATTTTCATTAAAACTTGGTTTCTATCACTTCGAATGATGCCAAATGAATAACTTACTTGAATTGGACCATTTTACACTATGTCCATTGTAGATTTGTGTCTCCGACCGTTCGTTTGGTTGCAGGGGACATTTTCAGTTTTTATGGCCAAAATGTGCTTTTCAGAGGCTGAAAAGCATGTTTTGGCCGAGTATGATAATTTTCATTAAAACTTGATTTCTATCACTTCGAATGATGCCAAATGAATAACTTACTTGAATTGGACCATTTTACACTATGTCCATTGTAGATTTGTGTCTCCGACAGTTCGTTTGGTTGCAGGGGACATTTTCAGTTTTTATGGCCAAAATGTGCTTTTCAGAGGCTGAAAAGCATGTTTTGGCCGAGTATGATGATTTTCATTAAAACTTGATTTCTATCACTGCGAATGATGCCAAATGAATAACTTACTTGAATTGGACCATTTTACACTATGTCCATTGTAGATTTGTGTCTCTGACAGTTCGTTTGGTTGCAGGGGACATGTTCAGTTTTTATGGCCAAAATGTGCTTTTCAGGGGCTGAAAAGCATGTTTTGGCCGAGTATGATAATTTTCATTAAAACTTGATTTCTATCACTTCGAATGATGCCAAATGAATAACTTACTTGAATTGGACCATTTTACACTATGTCCATTGTAGATTTGTGTCTCCGACAGTTCGTTTGGTTGCAGGGGACATTTTCAGTTTTTATGGCCAAAATGTGCTTTTCAGAGGCTGAAAAGCATGTTTTGGCTGAGTATGATAATTTTCATTAAAACTTGATTTCTATCACTTCGAATGATGCCAAATGAATAACTTACTTGAATTGGACCATTTTACACTATGTCCATTGTAGATTTGTGTCTCCGACAGTTCGTTTGGTTGCAGGGGACATTTTCAGTTTTTATGGCCAAAATGTGCTTTTCAGAGGCTGAAAAGCATGTTTTGGCCGAGTATGATAATTTTCATTAAAACTTGATTTCTATCCATTCGAATGATGCCAAATGAATAACTTACTTGAATTGGACCATTTTACACTATGTCCATTGTAGATTTGTGTCTCTGACAGTTCGTTTGGTTGCAGGGGACATATTCAGTTTTTATGGCCAAAACGTGCTTTTCCGGGGCTGAAAAGCATGTTTTGGCCGAGTATGATAATATTCATTAAAACTTGATTTCTATCCATTCGAATGATGCCAAATGAATAACTTACTTGAATTGGACCATTTTACACTATGTTCATTGTAGATTTGTGTCTCTGACAGTTCGTTTGGTTGCAGGGGACATATTCAGTTTTTATGGCCAAAATGTGCTTTTCAGGGGCTGAAAAGCATGTTTTGGCCGAGTATGATAATTTTCATTAAAACTTGATTTCTATCACTTCGAATGATGCCAAATGAATAACTTACTTGAATTGGACCATTTTACACTATGTCCATTGTAGATTTCTGTCTCCGACAGTTCGTTTGGTTGCAGGGGACATTTTCAGTTTTTATGGCCAAAATGTGCTTTTCAGAGGCTGAAAAGCATGTTTTGGCCGAGTATGATAATTTTCATTAAAACTTGATTTCTATAACTTCGAATGATGCCAAATGAATAACTTACTTGAATTGGACCATTTTACACTATGTCCATTGTAGATTTGTGTCTCTGACAGTTCGTTTGGTTGCAGGGGACATATTCAGTTTTTATGGCCAAAATGTGCTTTTCAGGGGCTGAAAAGCATGTTTTGGCCGAGTATGATAATTTTCATTAAAACTTGATTTCTATCACTTCGAATGATGCCAAATGAATAACTTACTTGAATTGGACCATTTTACACTATGTCCATTGTAGATTTGTGTCTCCGACAGTTCGTTTGGTTGCAGGGGACATTTTCAGTTTTTATGGCCAAAATGTGCTTTTCAGAGGCTGAAAAGCATGTTTTGGCCGAGTATGATAATTTTCATTAAAACTTGATTTCTATCACTTCGAATGATGCCAAATGAATAACTTACTTGAATTGGACCATTTTACACTATGTCCATTGTAGATTTGTGTCTCTGACAGTTCGTTTGGTTGCAGGGGACATATTCAGTTTTTATGGCCAAAATGTGCTTTTCAGGGGCTGAAAAGCATGTTTTGGCCGAGTATGATGATTTTCATTAAAACTTGATTTCTATCACTTCGAATGATGCCAAATGAATAACTTACTTGAATTGGACCATTTTACACTATGTCCATTGTAGATTTGTGTCTCCGACAGTTCGTTTGGTTGCAGGGGACATTTTCAGTTTTTATGGCCAAAATGTGCTTTTCAGAGGCTGAAAAGCATGTTTTGGCCGAATATGATGATTTTCATTAAAACTTAATTTCTATCACTTCGAATGATGCCAAATGAATAACTTACTTGAATTGGACCATTTTACACTATGTCCATTGTAGATTTGTGTCTCTGACAGTTCGTTTGGTTGCAGGGGACATATTCAGTTTTTATGGCCAAAATGTGCTTTTCAGGGGCTGAAAACCATGTTTTGGCCGAGTATGATAATTTTCATTAAAACTTGATTTCTATCCATTCGAATGATGCCAAATGAATAACTTACTTGAATTGGTCCATTTTACACTATGTCCATTGTAGATTTGTGTCTCTGACAGTTCGTTTGGTTGCAGGGGACATATTCAGTTTTTATGGCCAAAATGTGCTTTTCAGGGGCTGAAAAGCATGTTTTGGCCGAGTATGATAATTTTCATTAAAACTTGATTTCTATCACTTCGAATGATGCCAAATGAATAACTTACTTGAATTGGACCATTTTACACTATGTCCATTGTAGATTTGTGTCTCCGACCGTTCGTTTGGTTGCAGGGGACATTTTCAGTTTTTATGGCCAAAATGTGCTTTTCAGAGGCTGAAAAGCATGTTTTGGCCGAGTATGATAATTTTCATTAAAACTTGATTTCTATCACTTCGAATGATGCCAAATGAATAACTTACTTGAATTGGACCATTTTACACTATGTCCATTGTAGATTTGTGTCTCCGACAGTTCGTTTGGTTGCAGGGGACATTTTCAGTTTTTATGGCCAAAATGTGCTTTTCAGAGGCTGAAAAGCATGTTTTGGCCGAGTATGATGATTTTCATTAAAACTTGATTTCTATCACTGCGAATGATGCCAAATGAATAACTTACTTGAATTGGACCATTTTACACTATGTCCATTGTAGATTTGTGTCTCTGACAGTTCGTTTGGTTGCAGGGGACATGTTCAGTTTTTATGGCCAAAATGTGCTTTTCAGGGGCTGAAAAGCATGTTTTGGCCGAGTATGATAATTTTCATTAAAACTTGATTTCTATCACTTCGAATGATGCCAAATGAATAACTTACTTGAATTGGACCATTTTACACTATGTCCATTGTAGATTTGTGTCTCCGACAGTTCGTTTGGTTGCAGGGGACATTTTCAGTTTTTATGGCCAAAATGTGCTTTTCAGAGGCTGAAAAGCATGTTTTGGCTGAGTATGATAATTTTCATTAAAACTTGATTTCTATCACTTCGAATGATGCCAAATGAATAACTTACTTGAATTGGACCATTTTACACTATGTCCATTGTAGATTTGTGTCTCCGACAGTTCGTTTGGTTGCAGGGGACATTTTCAGTTTTTATGGCCAAAATGTGCTTTTCAGAGGCTGAAAAGCATGTTTTGGCCGAGTATGATAATTTTCATTAAAACTTGATTTCTATCCATTCGAATGATGCCAAATGAATAACTTACTTGAATTGGACCATTTTACACTATGTCCATTGTAGATTTGTGTCTCTGACAGTTCGTTTGGTTGCAGGGGACATATTCAGTTTTTATGGCCAAAACGTGCTTTTCAGGGGCTGAAAAGCATGTTTTGGCCGAGTATGATAATATTCATTAAAACTTGATTTCTATCCATTCGAATGATGCCAAATGAATAACTTACTTGAATTGGACCATTTTACACTATGTTCATTGTAGATTTGTGTCTCTGACAGTTCGTTTGGTTGCAGGGGACATATTCAGTTTTTATGGCCAAAATGTGCTTTTCAGGGGCTGAAAAGCATGTTTTGGCCGAGTATGATAATTTTCATTAAAACTTGATTTCTATCACTTCGAATGATGCCAAATGAATAACTTACTTGAATTGGACCATTTTACACTATGTCCATTGTAGAATTCTGTCTCCGACAGTTCGTTTGGTTGCAGGGGACATTTTCAGTTTTTATGGCCAAAATGTGCTTTTCAGAGGCTGAAAAGCATGTTTTGGCCGAGTATGATAATTTTCATTAAAACTTGATTTCTATAACTTCGAATGATGCCAAATGAATAACTTACTTGAATTGGACCATTTTACACTATGTCCATTGTAGATTTGTGTCTCTGACAGTTCGTTTGGTTGCAGGGGACATATTCAGTTTTTATGGCCAAAATGTGCTTTTCAGGGGCTGAAAAGCATGTTTTGGCCGAGTATGATAATTTTCATTAAAACTTGATTTCTATCACTTCGAATGATGCCAAATGAATAACTTACTTGAATTGGACCATTTTACACTATGTCCATTGTAGATTTGTGTCTCCGACAGTTCGTTTGGTTGCAGGGGACATTTTCAGTTTTTATGGCCAAAATGTGCTTTTCAGAGGCTGAAAAGCATGTTTTGGCCGAGTATGATAATTTTCATTAAAACTTGATTTCTATCACTTCGAATGATGCCAAATGAATAACTTACTTGAATTGGACCATTTTACACTATGTCCATTGTAGATTTGTGTCTCTGACAGTTCGTTTGGTTGCAGGGGACATATTCAGTTTTTATGGCCAAAATGTGCTTTTCAGGGGCTGAAAAGCATGTTTTGGCCGAGTATGATGATTTTCATTAAAACTTGATTTCTATCACTTCGAATGATGCCAAATGAATAACTTACTTGAATTGGACCATTTTACACTATGTCCATTGTAGATTTGTGTCTCCGACAGTTCGTTTGGTTGCAGGGGACATTTTCAGTTTTTATGGCCAAAATGTGCTTTTCAGAGGCTGAAAAGCATGTTTTGGCCGAATATGATGATTTTCATTAAAACTTAATTTCTATCACTTCGAATGATGCCAAATGAATAACTTACTTGAATTGGACCATTTTACACTATGTCCATTGTAGATTTGTGTCTCTGACAGTTCGTTTGGTTGCAGGGGACATATTCAGTTTTTATGGCCAAAATGTGCTTTTCAGGGGCTGAAAACCATGTTTTGGCCGAGTATGATAATTTTCATTAAAACTTGATTTCTATCCATTCGAATGATGCCAAATGAATAACTTACTTGAATTGGACCATTTTACACTATGTCCATTGTAGATTTGTGTCTCTGACAGTTCGTTTGGTTGCAGGGGACATATTCAGTTTTTATGGCCAAAATGTGCTTTTCAGGGGCTGAAAAGCATGTTTTGGCCGAGTATGATAATTTTCATTAAAACTTGATTTCTATCCATTCAAATGATGCCAAATGAATAACTTACTTGAATTGGACCATTTTACACTATGTCCATTGTAGATTTGTGTCTCTGACAGTTCGTTTGGTTGCAGGGGACATATTCAGTTTTTATGGCCAAAATGTGCTTTTCAGGGGCTGAAAAGCATGTTTTGGCCGAGTATGATAATTTTCATTAAAACTTGATTTCTATCACTTCGAATGATGCCAAATGAATAACTTACTTGAATTGGACCATTTTACACTATGTCCATTGTAGATTTCTGTCTCCGACAGTTCGTTTGGTTGCAGGGGACATTTTCAGTTTTTATGGCCAAAATGTGCTTTTCAGAGGCTGAAAAGCATGTTTTGGCCGAGTATGATAATTTTCATTAAAACTTGATTTCTATAAATTCGAATGATGCCAAATGAATAACTTACTTGAATTGGACCATTTTACACTATGTCCATTGTAGATTTGTGTCTCTGATAGTTCGTTTGGTTGCAGGGGACATATTCAGTTTTTATGGCCAAAATGTGCTTTTCAGGGGCTGAAAAGCACGTTTTGTCAGAGTATGATAATTTTCATTAAAACTTGATTTCTAACAATTCGAATGATGCCAAATGAATAACTTACTTGAATTGGACCATTTTACACTATGTCCATTGTAGATTTGTGTCTCTGACAGTTTGTTTGGTTGCAGGGGACATATTCAGTTTTTATGGCCAAAATGTGCTTTTCAGGGGCTGAAAAGCATGTTTTGGCCGAGTATGATAATTTTCATTAAAACTTGATTTCTATCACTTCGAATGAGGCCAAATGAATAACTTACTTGAATTGGACCATTTTACACTATGTCCATTTTAGATTTGTGTCTCCGACAGTTCGTTTGGTTGCAGGGGACATTTTCAGTTTTTATGGGAAAAAGTGCTTTTCAGAGGCTGAAAAGCATGTTTTGGCCGAGTATGATGATTTTCATTAAAACTTAATTTCTATCACTTCGAATGATGCCAAATGAATAACTTACTTGAATTGGACCATTTTACACTATGTCCATTGTAGATTTGTGTCTCTGACAGTTCGTTTGGTTGCAGGGGACATATTCAGTTTTTATGGCCAAAATGTGCTTTTCAGGGGCTGAAAACCATGTTTTGGCCGAGTATGATAATTTTCATTAAATTTTGATTTCTATCCATTCGAATGATGCCAAATGAATAACTTACTTGAATTGGTCCATTTTACACTATGTCCATTGTAGATTTGTGTCTCTGACAGTTCGTTTGGTTGCAGGGGACATATTCAGTTTTTATGGCCAAAATGTGCTTTTCAGGGGCTGAAAAGCATGTTTTGGCCGAGTATGATAATTTTCATTAAAACTTGATTTCTATCACTTCGAATGAAGCCAAATGAATAACTTACTTGAATTGGACCATTTTACACTATGTCCATTGTAGATTTGTGTCTCCGACAGTTTGTTTGGTTGCAGGGGACATTTTCAGTTTTTATGGCCAAAATGTGCTTTTCAGAGGCTGAAAAGCATGTTTTGGCCGAGTATGATGATTTTCATTAAAACTTGATTTCTATCACTGCGAATGATGCCAAATGAATAACTTACTTGAATTGGACCATTTTACACTATGTCCATTGTAGATTTGTGTCTCTGACAGTTCGTTTGGTTGCAGGGGACATGTTCAGTTTTTATGGCCAAAATGTGCTTTTCAGGGGCTGAAAAGCATGTTTTGGCCGAGTATGATAATTTTCATTAAAACTTGATTTCTATCACTTCGAATGATGCCAAATGAATAACTTACTTGAATTGGACCATTTTACACTATGTCCATTGTAGATTTGTGTCTCCGACAGTTCGTTTGGTTGCAGGGGACATTTTCAGTTTTTATGGCCAAAATGTGCTTTTCAGAGGCTGAAAAGCATGTTTTGGCTGAGTATGATAATTTTCATTAAAACTTGATTTCTATCACTTCGAATGATGCCAAATGAATAACTTACTTGAATTGGACCATTTTACACTATGTCCATTGTAGATTTGTGTCTCTGACAGTTCGTTTGGTTGCAGGGGACATATTCAGTTTTTATGGCCAAAATGTGCTTTTCAGGGGCTGAAAAGCATGTTTTGGCCGAGTATGATAATTTTCATTAAAACTTGATTTCTATCACTTCGAATGATGCCAAATGAATAACTTACTTGAATTGGACCATTTTACACTATGTCCATTGTAGATTTGTGTCTCCGACAGTTCGTTTGGTTGCAGGGGACATTTTCAGTTTTTATGGCCAAAATGTGCTTTTCAGAGGCTGAAAAGCATGTTTTGGCCGAGTATGATAATTTTCATTAAAACTTGATTTCTATCACTTCGAATGATGCCAAATGAATAACTTACTTGAATTGGACCATTTTACACTATGTCCATTTTAGATTTGTGTCTCCGACAGTTCGTTTGGTTGCAGGGGACATTTTCAGTTTTTATTGCCAAAATGTGCTTTTCAGAGGCTGAAAAGCATGTTTTGGCCGATTATGATAATTTTCATTAAAACTTGATTTCTATCACTTCGAATGATGCCAAATGAATAACTTACTTGAATTGGACCATTTTACACTATGTCCCTTGTAGATTTGTGTCTCTGACAGTTCGTTTGGTTGCAGGGGACATATTCAGTTTTTATGGCCAAAATGTGCTTTTCAGGGGCTGAAAAGCATGTTTTGGCCGAGTATGATAATTTTCATTAAAACTTGATTTCTATCACTTCGAATGATGCCAAATGAATAACTTACTTGAATTGGACCATTTTACACTATGTCCATTGTAGATTTGTGTCTCCGACAGTTCGTTTGGTTGCAGGGGACATTTTCAGTTTTTATGGCCAAAATGTGCTTTTCAGAGGCTGAAAAGCATGTTTTGGCCGAGTATGATGATTTTCATTAAAACTTGATTTCTATCACTGCGAATGATGCCAAATGAATAACTTACTTGAATTGGACCATTTTACACTATGTCCATTGTAGATTTGTGTCTCTGACAGTTCATTTGGTTGCAGGGGACATGTTCAGTTTTTATGGCCAAAATGTGCTTTTCAGGGGCTGAAAAGCATGTTTTGGCCGAGTATGATAATTTTCATTAAAACTTGATTTCTATCACTTCGAATGATGCCAAATGAATAACTTACTTGAATTGGACCATTTTACACTATGTCCATTGTAGATTTGTGTCTCCGACAGTTCGTTTGGTTGCAGGGGACATTTTCAGTTTTTATGGCCAAAATGTGCTTTTCAGAGGCTGAAAAGCATGTTTTGGCCGAGTATGATGATTTTCATTAAAACTTAATTTCTATCACTTCGAATGATGCCAAATGAATAACTTACTTGAATTGGACCATTTTACACTATGTCCATTGTAGATTTGTGTCTCTGACAGTTCGTTTGGTTGCAGGGGACATATTCAGTTTTTATGGCCAAAATGTGCTTTTCAGGGGCTGAAAACCATGTTTTGGCCGAGTATGATAATTTTCATTAAATTTTGATTTCTATCCATTCGAATGATGCCAAATGAATAACTTACTTGAATTGGTCCATTTTACACTATGTCCATTGTAGATTTGTGTCTCTGACAGTTCGTTTGGTTGCAGGGGACATATTCAGTTTTTATGGCCAAAATGTGCTTTTCAGGGGCTGAAAAGCATGTTTTGGCCGAGTATGATAATTTTCATTAAAACTTGATTTCTATCACTTCGAATGATGCCAAATGAATAACTTACTTGAATTGGACCATTTTACACTATGTCCATTGTAGATTTGTGTCTCCGACCGTTCGTTTGGTTGCAGGGGACATTTTCAGTTTTTATGGCCAAAATGTGCTTTTCAGAGGCTGAAAAGCATGTTTTGGCCGAGTATGATAATTTTCATTAAAACTTGATTTCTATCACTTCGAATGATGCCAAATGAATAACTTACTTGAATTGGACCATTTTACACTATGTCCATTGTAGATTTCTGTCTCCGACAGTTCGTTTGGTTGCAGGGGACATTTTCAGTTTTTATGGCCAAAATGTGCTTTTCAGAGGCTGAAAAGCATGTTTTGGCCGAGTATGATAATTTTCATTAAAACTTGATTTCTATAAATTCGAATGATGCCAAATGAATAACTTACTTGAATTGGACCATTTTACACTATGTCCATTGTAGATTTGTGTCTCTGACAGTTCGTTTGGTTGCAGGGGACATATTCAGTTTTTATGGCCAAAATGTGCTTTTCAGGGGCTGAAAAGCACGTTTTGTCAGAGTATGATAATTTTCATTAAAACTTGATTTCTAACAATTCGAATGATGCCAAATGAATAACTTACTTGAATTGGACCATTTTACACTATGTCCATTGTAGATTTGTGTCTCTGACAGTTTGTTTGGTTGCAGGGGACATATTCAGTTTTTATGGCCAAAATGTGCTTTTCAGGGGCTGAAAACCATGTTTTGGCCGAGTATGATAATTTTCATTAAATTTTGATTTCTATCCATTCGAATGATGCCAAATGAATAACTTACTTGAATTGGTCCATTTTACACTATGTCCATTGTAGATTTGTGTCTCTGACAGTTCGTTTGGTTGCAGGGGACATATTCAGTTTTTATGGCCAAAATGTGCTTTTCAGGGGCTGAAAAGCATGTTTTGGCCGAGTATGATAATTTTCATTAAAACTTGATTTCTATCACTTCGAATGAAGCCAAATGAATAACTTACTTGAATTGGACCATTTTACACTATGTCCATTGTAGATTTGTGTCTCCGACAGTTTGTTTGGTTGCAGGGGACATTTTCAGTTTTTATGGCCAAAATGTGCTTTTCAGAGGCTGAAAAGCATGTTTTGGCCGAGTATGATGATTTTCATTAAAACTTGATTTCTATCACTGCGAATGATGCCAAATGAATAACTTACTTGAATTGGACCATTTTACACTATGTCCATTGTAGATTTGTGTCTCTGACAGTTCGTTTGGTTGCAGGGGACATGTTCAGTTTTTATGGCCAAAATGTGCTTTTCAGGGGCTGAAAAGCATGTTTTGGCCGAGTATGATAATTTTCATTAAAACTTGATTTCTATCACTTCGAATGATGCCAAATGAATAACTTACTTGAATTGGACCATTTTACACTATGTCCATTGTAGATTTGTGTCTCCGACAGTTCGTTTGGTTGCAGGGGACATTTTCAGTTTTTATGGCCAAAATGTGCTTTTCAGAGGCTGAAAAGCATGTTTTGGCTGAGTATGATAATTTTCATTAAAACTTGATTTCTATCACTTCGAATGATGCCAAATGAATAACTTACTTGAATTGGACCATTTTACACTATGTCCATTGTAGATTTGTGTCTCCGACAGTTCGTTTGGTTGCAGGGGACATTTTCAGTTTTTATGGCCAAAATGTGCTTTTCAGAGGCTGAAAAGCATGTTTTGGCCGAGTATGATGATTTTCATTAAAACTTAATTTCTATCACTTCGAATGATGCCAAATGAATAACTTACTTGAATTGGACCATTTTACACTATGTCCATTGTAGATTTGTGTCTCTGACAGTTCGTTTGGTTGCAGGGGACATATTTAGTTTTTATGGCCAAAATGTGCTTTTCAGGGGCTGAAAACCATGTTTTGGCCGAGTATGATAATTTTCATTAAAACTTGATTTCTATCCATTCGAATGATGCCAAATGAATAACTTACTTGAATTGGTCCATTTTACACTATGTCCATTGTAGATTTGTGTCTCTGACAGTTCGTTTGGTTGCAGGGGACATATTCAGTTTTTATGGCCAAAATGTGCTTTTCAGGGGCTGAAAAGCATGTTTTGGCCGAGTATGATAATTTTCATTAAAACTTGATTTCTATCACTTCGAATGATGCCAAATGAATAACTTAGTTGAATTGGACCATTTTACACTATGTCCATTGTAGATTTGTGTCTCTGACAGTTCGTTTGGTTGCAGGGGACATATTCAGTTTTTATGGCCAAAATGTGCTTTTCAGGGGCTGAAAAGCATGTTTTGGCCGAGTATGATAATTTTCATTAAAACTTGATTTCTATCACTTCGAATGATGCCAAATGAATAACTTACTTGAATTGGACCATTTTACACTATGTCCATTGTAGATTTGTGTCTCCGACAGTTCGTTTGGTTGCAGGGGACATTTTCAGTTTTTATGGCCAAAATGTGCTTTTCAGAGGCTGAAAAGCATGTTTTGGCCGAGTATGATAATTTTCATTAAAACTTGATTTCTATCACTTCGAATGATGCCAAATGAATAACTTACTTGAATTGGACCATTTTACACTATGTCCATTTTAGATTTGTGTCTCCGACAGTTCGTTTGGTTGCAGGGGACATTTTCAGTTTTTATTGCCAAAATGTGCTTTTCAGAGGCTGAAAAGCATGTTTTGGCCGATTATGATAATTTTCATTAAAACTTGATTTCTATCACTTCGAATGATGCCAAATGAATAACTTACTTGAATTGGACCATTTTACACTATGTCCCTTGTAGATTTGTGTCTCTGACAGTTCGTTTGGTTGCAGGGGACATATTCAGTTTTTATGGCCAAAATGTGCTTTTCAGGGGCTGAAAAGCATGTTTTGGCCGAGTATGATAATTTTCATTAAAACTTGATTTCTATCACTTCGAATGATGCCAAATGAATAACTTACTTGAATTGGACCATTTTACACTATGTCCATTGTAGATTTGTGTCTCCGACAGTTCGTTTGGTTGCAGGGGACATTTTCAGTTTTTATGGCCAAAATGTGCTTTTCAGAGGCTGAAAAGCATGTTTTGGCCGAGTATGATGATTTTCATTAAAACTTAATTTCTATCACTTCGAATGATGCCAAATGAATAACTTACTTGAATTGGACCATTTTACACTATGTCCATTGTAGATTTGTGTCTCTGACAGTTCGTTTGGTTGCAGGGGACATATTCAGTTTTTATGGCCAAAATGTGCTTTTCAGGGGCTGAAAACCATGTTTTGGCCGAGTATGATAATTTTCATTAAATTTTGATTTCTATCCATTCGAATGATGCCAAATGAATAACTTACTTGAATTGGTCCATTTTACACTATGTCCATTGTAGATTTGTGTCTCTGACAGTTCGTTTGGTTGCAGGGGACATATTCAGTTTTTATGGCCAAAATGTGCTTTTCAGGGGCTGAAAAGCATGTTTTGGCCGAGTATGATAATTTTCATTAAAACTTGATTTCTATCACTTCGAATGATGCCAAATGAATAACTTACTTGAATTGGACCATTTTACACTATGTCCATTGTAGATTTGTGTCTCCGACCGTTCGTTTGGTTGCAGGGGACATTTTCAGTTTTTATGGCCAAAATGTGCTTTTCAGAGGCTGAAAAGCATGTTTTGGCCGAGTATGATAATTTTCATTAAAACTTGATTTCTATCACTTCGAATGATGCCAAATGAATAACTTACTTGAATTGGACCATTTTACACTATGTCCATTGTAGATTTGTGTCTCCGACAGTTCGTTTGGTTGCAGGGGACATTTTCAGTTTTTATGGCCAAAATGTGCTTTTCAGAGGCTGAAAAGCATGTTTTGGCCGAGTATGATGATTTTCATTAAAACTTGATTTCTATCACTGCGAATGATGCCAAATGAATAACTTACTTGAATTGGACCATTTTACACTATGTCCATTGTAGATTTGTGTCTCTGACAGTTCATTTGGTTGCAGGGGACATGTTCAGTTTTTATGGCCAAAATGTGCTTTTCAGGGGCTGAAAAGCATGTTTTGGCCGAGTATGATAATTTTCATTAAAACTTGATTTCTATCACTTCGAATGATGCCAAATGAATAACTTACTTGAATTGGACCATTTTACACTATGTCCATTGTAGATTTGTGTCTCCGACAGTTCGTTTGGTTGCAGGGGACATTTTCAGTTTTTATGGCCAAAATGTGCTTTTCAGAGGCTGAAAAGCATGTTTTGGCCGAGTATGATGATTTTCATTAAAATTTAATTTCTATCACTTCGAATGATGCCAAATGAATAACTTACTTGAATTGGACCATTTTACACTATGTCCATTGTAGATTTGTGTCTCTGACAGTTCGTTTGGTTGCAGGGGACATATTCAGTTTTTATGGCCAAAATGTGCTTTTCAGGGGCTGAAAACCATGTTTTGGCCGAGTATGATAATTTTCATTAAATTTTGATTTCTATCCATTCGAATGATGCCAAATGAATAACTTACTTGAATTGGTCCATTTTACACTATGTCCATTGTAGATTTGTGTCTCTGACAGTTCGTTTGGTTGCAGGGGACATATTCAGTTTTTATGGCCAAAATGTGCTTTTCAGGGGCTGAAAAGCATGTTTTGGCCGAGTATGATAATTTTCATTAAAACTTGATTTCTATCACTTCGAATGATGCCAAATGAATAACTTACTTGAATTGGACCATTTTACACTATGTCCATTGTAGATTTGTGTCTCCGACCGTTCGTTTGGTTGCAGGGGACATTTTCAGTTTTTATGGCCAAAATGTGCTTTTCAGAGGCTGAAAAGCATGTTTTGGCCGAGTATGATAATTTTCATTAAAACTTGATTTCTATCACTTCGAATGATGCCAAATGAATAACTTACTTGAATTGGACCATTTTACACTATGTCCATTGTAGATTTGTGTCTCCGACAGTTCGTTTGGTTGCAGGGGACATTTTCAGTTTTTATGGCCAAAATGTGCTTTTCAGAGGCTGAAAAGCATGTTTTGGCCGAGTATGATGATTTTCATTAAAACTTGATTTCTATCACTGCGAATGATGCCAAATGAATAACTTACTTGAATTGGACCATTTTACACTATGTCCATTGTAGATTTGTGTCTCTGACAGTTCGTTTGGTTGCAGGGGACATGTTCAGTTTTTATGGCCAAAATGTGCTTTTCAGGGGCTGAAAAGCATGTTTTGGCCGAGTATGATAATTTTCATTAAAACTTGATTTCTATCACTTCGAATGATGCCAAATGAATAACTTACTTGAATTGGACCATTTTACACTATGTCCATTGTAGATTTGTGTCTCCGACAGTTCGTTTGGTTGCAGGACACATTTTCAGTTTTTATGGCCAAAATGTGCTTTTCAGAGGCTGAAAAGCATGTTTTGGCTGAGTATGATAATTTTCATTAAAACTTGATTTCTATCACTTCGAATGATGCCAAATGAATAACTTACTTGAATTGGACCATTTTACACTATGTCCATTGTAGATTTGTGTCTCCGACAGTTCGTTTGGTTGCAGGGGACATTTTCAGTTTTTATGGCCAAAATGTGCTTTTCAGAGGCTGAAAAGCATGTTTTGGCCGAGTATGATGATTTTCATTAAAACTTAATTTCTATCACTTCGAATGATGCCAAATGAATAACTTACTTGAATTGGACCTTTTACACTATGTCCATTGTAGATTTGTGTCTCTGACAGTTCGTTTGGTTGCAGGGGACATATTCAGTTTTTATGGCCAAAATGTGCTTTTCAGGGGCTGAAAACCATGTTTTGGCCGAGTATGATAATTTTCATTAAAACTTGATTTCTATCCATTCGAATGATGCCAAATGAATAACTTACTTGAATTGGTCCATTTTACACTATGTCCATTGTAGATTTGTGTCTCTGACAGTTCGTTTGGTTGCAGGGGACATATTCAGTTTTTATGGCCAAAATGTGCTTTTCAGGGGCTGAAAAGCATGTTTTGGCCGAGTATGATAATTTTCATTAAAACTTGATTTCTATCACTTCGAATGATGCCAAATGAATAACTTACTTGAATTGGACCATTTTACACTATGTCCATTGTAGATTTGTGTCTCCGACCGTTCGTTTGGTTGCAGGGGACATTTTCAGTTTTTATGGCCAAAATGTGCTTTTCAGAGGCTGAAAAGCATGTTTTGGCCGAGTATGATAATTTTCATTAAAACTTGATTTCTATCACTTCGAATGATGCCAAATGAATAACTTACTTGAATTGGACCATTTTACACTATGTCCATTGTAGATTTGTGTCTCCGACAGTTCGTTTGGTTGCAGGGGACATTTTCAGTTTTTATGGCCAAAATGTGCTTTTCAGAGGCTGAAAAGCATGTTTTGGCCGAGTATGATGATTTTCATTAAAACTTGATTTCTATCACTGCGAATGATGCCAAATGAATAACTTACTTGAATTGGACCATTTTACACTATGTCCATTGTAGATTTGTGTCTCTGACAGTTCGTTTGGTTGCAGGGGACATGTTCAGTTTTTATGGCCAAAATGTGCTTTTCAGGGGCTGAAAAGCATGTTTTGGCCGAGTATGATAATTTTCATTAAAACTTGATTTCTATCACTTCGAATGATGCCAAATGAATAACTTACTTGAATTGGACCATTTTAAACTATGTCCATTGTAGATTTGTGTCTCCGACAGTTCGTTTGGTTGCAGGGGACATTTTCAGTTTTTATGGCCAAAATGTGCTTTTCAGAGGCTGAAAAGCATGTTTTGGCTGAGTATGATAATTTTCATTAAAACTTGATTTCTATCACTTCGAATGATGCCAAATGAATAACTTACTTGAATTGGACCATTTTACACTATGTCCATTGTAGATTTGTGTCTCCGACAGTTCGTTTGGTTGCAGGGGACATTTTCAGTTTTTATGGCCAAAATGTGCTTTTCAGAGGCTGAAAAGCATGTTTTGGCCGAGTATGATAATTTTCATTAAAACTTGATTTCTATCCATTCGAATGATGCCAAATGAATAACTTACTTGAATTGGACCATTTTACACTATGTCCATTGTAGATTTGTGTCTCTGACAGTTCGTTTGGTTGCAGGGGACATATTCAGTTTTTATGGCCAAAATGTGCTTTTCAGGGGCTGAAAAGCATGTTTTGGCCGAGTATGATAATTTTCATTAAAACTTGATTTCTATCACTTCGAATGATGCCAAATGAATAACTTACTTGAATTGGACCATTTTACACTATGTCCATTGTAGATTTCTGTCTCCGACAGTTCGTTTGGTTGCAGGGGACATTTTCAGTTTTTATGGCCAAAATGTGCTTTTCAGAGGCTGAAAAGCATGTTTTGGCCGAGTATGATAATTTTCATTAAAACTTGATTTCTATAACTTCGAATGATGCCAAATGAATAACTTACTTGAATTGGACCATTTTACACTATGTCCATTGTAGATTTGTTTCTCTGACAGTTCGTTTGGTTGCAGGGGACATATTCAGTTTTTATGGCCAAAATGTGCTTTTCAGGGGCTGAAAAGCACGTTTTGGCAGAGTATGATAATTTTCATTAAAACTTGATTTCTATCCATTCGAATGATGCCAAATGAATAACTTACTTGAATTGGACCATTTTACACTATGTCCATTGTAGATTTGTGTCTCTGACAGTTCGTTTGGTTGCAGGGGACATATTCACTTTTTATGGCCAAAATGTGCTTTTCAGGGGCTGAAAACCATGTTTTGGCCGAGTATGATAATTTTCATTAAAACTTAATTTCTATCACTTTGAATGATGCCAAATGAATAACTTAGTTGAATTGGACCATTTTACACTATGTCCATTGTAGATTTGTGTCTCTGACAGTTCGTTTGGTTGCAGGGGACATATTCAGTTTTTATGGCCAAAATGTGCTTTTCAGGGGCTGAAAAGCATGTTTTGGCCGAGTATGATAATTTTCATTAAAACTTGATTTCTATCACTTCGAATGATGCCAAATGAATAACTTACTTGAATTGGACCATTTTACACTATGTCCATTGTAGATTTGTGTCTCCGACAGTTCGTTTGGTTGCAGGGGACATTTTCAGTTTTTATGGCCAAAATGTGCTTTTCAGAGGCTGAAAAGCATGTTTTGGCCGAGTATGATAATTTTCATTAAAACTTGATTTCTATCACTTCGAATGATGCCAAATGAATAACTTACTTGAATTGGACCATTTTACACTATGTCCATTGTAGATTTGTGTCTCCGACAGTTCGTTTGGTTGCAGGGGACATTTTCAGTTTTTATGGCCAAAATGTGCTTTTCAGAGGCTGAAAAGCATGTTTTGGCCGAGTATGATGATTTTCATTAAAACTTGATTTCTATCACTGCGAATGATGCCAAATGAATAACTTACTTGAATTGGACCATTTTACACTATGTCCATTGTAGTTTTGTGTCTCTGACAGTTCGTTTGGTTGCAGGGGACATGTTCAGTTTTTATGGCCAAAATGTGCTTTTCAGGGGCTGAAAAGCATGTTTTGGCCGAGTATGATAATTTTCATTAAAACTTGATTTCTATCACTTCGAATGATGCCAAATGAATAACTTACTTGAATTGGACCATTTTACACTATGTCCATTGTAGATTTGTGTCTCCGACAGTTCGTTTGGTTGCAGGGGACATTTTCAGTTTTTATGGCCAAAATGTGCTTTTCAGAGGCTGAAAAGCATGTTTTGGCTGAGTATGATAATTTTCATTAAAACTTGATTTCTATCACTTCGAATGATGCCAAATGAATAACTTACTTGAATTGGACCATTTTACACTATGTCCATTGTAGATTTGTGTCTCCGACAGTTCGTTTGGTTGCAGGGGACATTTTCAGTTTTTATGGCCAAAATGTGCTTTTCAGAGGCTGAAAAGCATGTTTTGGCCGAGTATGATAATTTTCATTAAAACTTGATTTCTATCCATTCGAATGATGCCAAATGAATAACTTACTTGAATTGGACCATTTTACACTATGTCCATTGTAGATTTGTGTCTCTGACAGTTCGTTTGGTTGCAGGGGACATTTTCAGTTTTTATGGCCAAAATGTGCTTTTCAGAGGCTGAAAAGCATGTTTTGGCCGAGTATGATAATTTTCATTAAAACTTGATTTCTATAACTTCGAATGATGCCAAATGAATAACTTACTTGAATTGGACCATTTTACACTATGTCCATTGTAGATTTGTTTCTCTGACAGTTCGTTTGGTTGCAGGGGACATATTCAGTTTTTATGGCCAAAATGTGCTTTTCAGGGGCTGAAAAGCACGTTTTGGCAGAGTATGATAATTTTCATTAAAACTTGATTTCTATCCATTCGAATGATGCCAAATGAATAACTTACTTGAATTGGACCATTTTACACTATGTCCATTGTAGATTTGTGTCTCTGACAGTTCGTTTGGTTGCAGGGGACATATTCACTTTTTATGGCCAAAATGTGCTTTTCAGGGGCTGAAAAGCATGTTTTGGCCGAGTATGATAATTTTCATTAAAACTTAATTTCTATCACTTTGAATGATGCCAAATGAATAACTTAGTTGAATTGGACCATTTTACACTATGTCCATTGTAGATTTGTGTCTCTGACAGTTCGTTTGGTTGCAGGGGACATATTCAGTTTTTATGGCCAAAATGTGCTTTTCAGGGGCTGAAAAGCATGTTTTGGCCGAGTATGATAATTTTCATTAAAACTTGATTTCTATCACTTCGAATGATGCCAAATGAATAACTTACTTGAATTGGACCATTTTACACTATGTCCATTGTAGATTTGTGTCTCCGACAGTTCGTTTGGTTGCAGGGGACATTTTCAGTTTTTATGGCCAAAATGTGCTTTTCAGAGGCTGAAAAGCATGTTTTGGCCGAGTATGATAATTTTCATTAAAACTTGATTTCTATCACTTCGAATGATGCCAAATGAATAACTTACTTGAATTGGACCATTTTACACTATGTCCATTGTAGATTTGTGTCTCCGACAGTTCGTTTGGTTGCAGGGGACATTTTCAGTTTTTATGGCCAAAATGTGCTTTTCAGAGGCTGAAAAGCATGTTTTGGCCGAGTATGATAATTTTCATTAAAACTTGATTTCTATCCATTCGAATGATGCCAAATGAATAACTTACTTGAATTGGACCATTTTACACTATGTCCATTGTAGATTTGTGTCTCTGACAGTTCGTTTGGTTGCAGGGGACATATTCAGTTTTTATGGCCAAAATGTGCTTTTCAGGGGCTGAAAAGCACGTTTTGGCCGAGTATGATAATTTTCATTAAAACTTGATTTTTATCCATTCGAATGATGCCAAATGAATAACTTACTTGAATTGGACCATTTTACACTATGTCCATTGTAGATTTGTGTCTCTGACAGTTCGTTTGGTTGCAGGGGACATATTCAGTTTTTATGGCCAAAATGTGCTTTTCAGGGGCTGAAAAGCATGTTTTGGCCGAGTATGATAATTTTCATTAAAACTTGATTTCTATCACTTCGAATGATGCCAAATGAATAACTTACTTGAATTGGACCATTTTACACTATGTCCATTGTAGATTTCTGTCTCCGACAGTTCGTTTGGTTGCAGGGGACATTTTCAGTTTTTATGGCCAAAATGTGCTTTTCAGAGGCTGAAAAGCATGTTTTGGCCGATTATGATAATTTTCATTAAAACTTGATTTCTATCACTTCGAATGATGCCAAATGAATAACTTACTTGAATTGGACCATTTTACACTATGTCCCTTGTAGATTTGTGTCTCTGACAGTTCGTTTGGTTGCAGGGGACATATTCAGTTTTTATGGCCAAAATGTGCTTTTCAGGGGCTGAAAAGCATGTTTTGGCCGAGTATGATAATTTTCATTAAAACTTGATTTCTATCACTTCGAATGATGCCAAATGAATAACTTACTTGAATTGGACCATTTTACACTATGTCCATTGTAGATTTGTGTCTCTGACAGTTCGTTTGGTTGCAGGGGACATATTCAGTTTTTATGGCCAAAATGTGCTTTTCAGGGGCTGAAAACCATGTTTTGGCCGAGTATGATAATTTTCATTAAAACTTGATTTCTATCCATTCGAATGATGCCAAATGAATAACTTACTTGAATTGGTCCATTTTACACTATGTCCATTGTAGATTTGTGTCTCTGACAGTTCGTTTGGTTGCAGGGGACATATTCAGTTTTTATGGCCAAAATGTGCTTTTCAGGGGCTGAAAAGCATGTTTTGGCCGAGTATGATAATTTTCATTAAAACTTGATTTCTATCACTTCGAATGATGCCAAATGAATAACTTACTTGAATTGGACCATTTTACACTATGTCCATTGTAGATTTGTGTCTCCGACCGTTCGTTTGGTTGCAGGGGACATTTTCAGTTTTTATGGCCAAAATGTGCTTTTCAGAGGCTGAAAAGCATGTTTTGGCCGAGTATGATAATTTTCATTAAAACTTGATTTCTATCACTTCGAATGATGCCAAATGAATAACTTACTTGAATTGGACCATTTTACACTATGTCCATTGTAGATTTGTGTCTCCGACAGTTCGTTTGGTTGCAGGGGACATTTTCAGTTTTTATGGCCAAAATGTGCTTTTCAGAGGCTGAAAAGCATGTTTTGGCCGAGTATGATAATTTTCATTAAAACTTGATTTCTATCACTTCGAATGATGCCAAATGAATAACTTACTTGAATTGGACCATTTTACACTATGTCCATTGTAGATTTGTGTCTCCGACAGTTCGTTTGGTTGCAGGGGACATTTTCAGTTTTTATGGCCAAAATGTGCTTTTCAGAGGCTGAAAAGCATGTTTTGGCCGAGTATGATAATTTTCATTAAAACTTGATTTCTATCCATTCGAATGATGCCAAATGAATAACTTACTTGAATTGGACCATTTTACACTATGTCCATTGTAGATTTGTGTCTCTGACAGTTCGTTTGGTTGCAGGGGACATATTCAGTTTTTATGGCCAAAATGTGCTTTTCAGGGGCTGAAAAGCACGTTTTGGCCGAGTATGATAATTTTCATTAAAACTTGATTTTTATCCATTCGAATGATGCCAAATGAATAACTTACTTGAATTGGACCATTTTACACTATGTCCATTGTAGATTTGTGTCTCTGACAGTTCGTTTGGTTGCAGGGGACATATTCAGTTTTTATGGCCAAAATGTGCTTTTCAGGGGCTGAAAAGCATGTTTTGGCCGAGTATGATAATTTTCATTAAAACTTGATTTCTATCACTTCGAATGATGCCAAATGAATAACTTACTTGAATTGGACCATTTTACACTATGTCCATTGTAGATTTCTGTCTCCGACAGTTCGTTTGGTTGCAGGGGACATTTTCAGTTTTTATGGCCAAAATGTGCTTTTCAGAGGCTGAAAAGCATGTTTTGGCCGATTATGATAATTTTCATTAAAACTTGATTTCTATCACTTCGAATGATGCCAAATGAATAACTTACTTGAATTGGACCATTTTACACTATGTCCCTTGTAGATTTGTGTCTCTGACAGTTCGTTTGGTTGCAGGGGACATATTCAGTTTTTATGGCCAAAATGTGCTTTTCAGGGGCTGAAAAGCATGTTTTGGCCGAGTATGATAATTTTCATTAAAACTTGATTTCTATCACTTCGAATGATGCCAAATGAATAACTTACTTGAATTGGACCATTTTACACTATGTCCATTGTAGATTTGTGTCTCCGACAGTTCGTTTGGTTGCAGGGGACATTTTCAGTTTTTATGGCCAAAATGTGCTTTTCAGAGGCTGAAAAGCATGTTTTGGCCGAGTATGATGATTTTCATTAAAACTTAATTTCTATCACTTCGAATGATGCCAAATGAATAACTTACTTGAATTGGACCATTTTACACTATGTCCATTGTAGATTTGTGTCTCTGACAGTTCGTTTGGTTGCAGGGGACATATTCAGTTTTTATGGCCAAAATGTGCTTTTCAGGGGCTGAAAACCATGTTTTGGCCGAGTATGATAATTTTCATTAAAACTTGATTTCTATCCATTCGAATGATGCCAAATGAATAACTTACTTGAATTGGTCCATTTTACACTATGTCCATTGTAGATTTGTGTCTCTGACAGTTCGTTTGGTTGCAGGGGACATATTCAGTTTTTATGGCCAAAATGTGCTTTTCAGGGGCTGAAAAGCATGTTTTGGCCGAGTATGATAATTTTCATTAAAACTTGATTTCTATCACTTCGAATGATGCCAAATGAATAACTTACTTGAATTGGACCATTTTACACTATGTCCATTGTAGATTTGTGTCTCCGACCGTTCGTTTGGTTGCAGGGGACATTTTCAGTTTTTATGGCCAAAATGTGCTTTTCAGAGGCTGAAAAGCATGTTTTGGCCGAGTATGATAATTTTCATTAAAACTTGATTTCTATCACTTCGAATGATGCCAAATGAATAACTTACTTGAATTGGACCATTTTACACTATGTCCATTGTAGATTTGTGTCTCCGACAGTTCGTTTGGTTGCAGGGGACATTTTCAGTTTTTATGGCCAAAATGTGCTTTTCAGAGGCTGAAAAGCATGTTTTGGCCGAGTATGATGATTTTCATTAAAACTTGATTTCTATCACTGCGAATGATGCCAAATGAATAACTTACTTGAATTGGACCATTTTACACTATGTCCATTGTAGATTTGTGTCTCTGACAGTTCGTTTGGTTGCAGGGGACATGTTCAGTTTTTATGGCCAAAATGTGCTTTTCAGGGGCTGAAAAGCATGTTTTGGCCGAGTATGATAATTTTCATTAAAACTTGATTTCTATCACTTCGAATGATGCCAAATGAATAACTTACTTGAATTGGACCATTTTACACTATGTCCATTGTAGATTTGTGTCTCCGACAGTTCGTTTGGTTGCAGGGGACATTTTCAGTTTTTATGGCCAAAATGTGCTTTTCAGAGGCTGAAAAGTATGTTTTGGCTGAGTATGATAATTTTCATTAAAACTTGATTTCTATCACTTCGAATGATGCCAAATGAATAACTTACTTGAATTGGACCATTTTACACTATGTCCATTGTAGATTTGTGTCTCCGACAGTTCGTTTGGTTGCAGGGGACATTTTCAGTTTTTATGGCCAAAATGTGCTTTTCAGAGGCTGAAAAGCATGTTTTGTCCGAGTATGATAATTTTCATTAAAACTTGATTTCTATCCATTCGAATGATGCCAAATGAATAACTTACTTGAATTGGACCATTTTACACTATGTCCATTGTAGATTTGTGTCTCTGACAGTTCGTTTGGTTGCAGGGGACATATTCAGTTTTTATGGCCAAAACGTGCTTTTCAGGGGCTGAAAAGCATGTTTTGGCCGAGTATGATAATATTCATTAAAACTTGATTTCTATCCATTCGAATGATGCCAAATGAATAACTTACTTGAATTGGACCATTTTACACTATGTTCATTGTAGATTTGTGTCTCTGACAGTTCGTTTGGTTGCAGGGGACATATTCAGTTTTTATGGCCAAAATGTGCTTTTCAGGGGCTGAAAAGCATGTTTTGGCCGAGTATGATAATTTTCATTAAAACTTGATTTCTATCACTTCGAATGATGCCAAATGAATAACTTACTTGAATTGGACCATTTTACACTATGTCCATTGTAGATTTCTGTCTCCGACAGTTCGTTTGGTTGCAGGGGACATTTTCAGTTTTTATGGCCAAAATGTGCTTTTCAGAGGCTGAAAAGCATGTTTTGGCCGAGTATGATAATTTTCATTAAAACTTGATTTCTATAACTTCGAATGATGCCAAATGAATAACTTACTTGAATTGGACCATTTTACACTATGTCCATTGTAGATTTGTGTCTCTGACAGTTCGTTTGGTTGCAGGGGACATATTCAGTTTTTATGGCCAAAATGTGCTTTTCAGGGGCTGAAAAGCATGTTTTGGCCGAGTATGATAATTTTCATTAAAACTTGATTTCTATCACTTCGAATGATGCCAAATGAATAACTTACTTGAATTGGACCATTTTACACTATGTCCATTGTAGATTTGTGTCTCCGACAGTTCGTTTGGTTGCAGGGGGACATTTTCAGTTTTTATGGCCAAAATGTGCTTTTCAGAGGCTGAAAAGCATGTTTTGGCCGAGTATGATAATTTTCATTAAAACTTGATTTCTATCACTTCGAATGATGCCAAATGAATAACTTACTTGAATTGGACCATTTTACACTATGTCCATTGTAGATTTGTGTCTCTGACAGTTCGTTTGGTTGCAGGGGACATATTCAGTTTTTATGGCCAAAATGTGCTTTTCAGGGGCTGAAAAGCATGTTTTGGCTCGAGTATGATAATTTTCATTAAAACTTGATTTCTATCACTTCGAATGATGCCAAATGAATAACTTACTTGAATTGGACCATTTTACACTATGTCCATTGTAGATTTCTGTCTCCGACAGTTCGTTTGGTTGCAGGGGACATTTTCAGTTTTTATGGCCAAAATGTGCTTTTCAGAGGCTGAAAAGCATGTTTTGTCAGAGTATGATAATTTTCATTAAAACTTGATTTCTAACAATTCGAATGATGCCAAATGAATAACTTACTTGAATTGGACCATTTTACACTATGTCCATTGTAGATTTGTGTCTCTGACAGTTCGTTTGGTTGCAGGGGACATATTCAGTTTTTATGGCCAAAATGTGCTTTTCAGGGGCTGAAAAGCATGTTTTGGCCGAGTATGATAATTTTCATTAAAACTTGATTTCTATCACTTCGAATGAGGCCAAATGAATAACTTACTTGAATTGGACCATTTTACACTATGTCCATTTTAGATTTGTGTCTCCGACAGTTCGTTTGGTTGCAGGGGACCATTTTCAGTTTTTATGGCCAAAATGTGCTTTTCAGAGGCTGAAAAGCATGTTTTGGCCGAGTATGATGATTTTCATTAAAACTTAATTTCTATCACTTCGAATGATGCCAAATGAATAACTTACTTGAATTGGACCATTGTACACTATGTCCATTGTAGATTTGTGTCTCTGACAGTTCGTTTGGTTGCAGGGGACATATTCAGTTTTTATGGCCAAAATGTGCTTTTCAGGGGCTGAAAACCATGTTTTGGCCGAGTATGATAATTTTCATTAAATTTTGATTTCTATCCATTCGAATGATGCCAAATGAATAACTTACTTGAATTGGTCCATTTTACACTATGTCCATTGTAGATTTGTGTCTCTGACAGTTCGTTTGGTTGCAGGGGACATATTCAGTTTTTATGGCCAAATGTGCCTTTTCAGGGGGCTGAAAAGCATGTTTTGGCCGAGTATGATAATTTTCATTAAAATTTGATTTCTATCACTTCGAATGAAGCCAAATGAATAACTTACTTGAATTGGACCATTTTACACTATGTCCATTGTAGATTTGTGTCTCCGACAGTTCGTTGGTTGCAGGGGACATTTTCAGTTTTTATGGCCAAATGTGCTTTTCAGAGGCTGAAAAGCATGTTTTGGCCGAGTATCATGATTTTCATTAAAACTTGATTTCTATCACTGCGAATGATGCCAAATGAATAACTTACTTGAATTGGACCATTTTACACTATGTCCATTGTAGATTTGTGTCTCTGACAGTTCGTTTGGTTGCAGGGGACATGTTCAGTTTTTATGGCCAAAATGTGCTTTTCAGGGGCTGAAAAGCATGTTTTGGCCGAGTATGATAATTTTTAAAACTTGATTTCTATCACTTCGAATGATGCCAAATGAATAACTTACTTGAATTGGACCATTTTACACTATGTCCATTGTAGATTTGTGTCTCCGACAGTTCGTTTGGTTGCAGGGGACATTTTCAGTTTTTATGGCCAAAATGTGCTTTTCAGAGGCTGAAAAGCATGTTTTGGCTGAGTATGATAATTTTCATTAAAACTTGATTTCTATCCATTCGAATGATGCCAAATGAATAACTTACTTGAATTGGACCATTTTACACTATGTCCATTGTAGATTTGTGTCTCTGACAGTTCGTTTGGTTGCAGGGGACATATTCAGTTTTTATGGCCAAAATGTGCTTTTCAGGGGCTGAAAAGCATGTTTTGGCCGAGTATGATAATTTTCATTAAAACTTGATTTCTATCCATTCAAATGATGCCAAATGAATAACTTACTTGAATTGGACCATTTTACACTATGTCCATTGTAGATTTGTGTCTCTGACAGTTCGTTTGGTTGCAGGGGACATATTCAGTTTTTATGGCCAAAATGTGCTTTTCAGGGGCTGAAAAGCATGTTTTGGCCGAGTATGATAATTTTCATTAAAACTTGATTTCTATCACTTCGAATGATGCCAAATGAATAACTTACTTGAATTGGACCATTTTACACTATGTCCATTGTAGATTTCTGTCTCCGACAGTTCGTTTGGTTGCAGGGGACATTTTCAGTTTTTATGGCCAAAATGTGCTTTTCAGAGGCTGAAAAGCATGTTTTGGCCGAGTATGATAATTTTCATTAAAACTTGATTTCTATAACTTCGAATGATGCCAAATGAATAACTTACTTGAATTGGACCATTTTACACTATGTCCATTGTAGATTTGTGTCTCTGACAGTTCGTTTGGTTGCAGGGGACATATTCAGTTTTTATGGCCAAAATGTGCTTTTCAGGGGCTGAAAAGCACGTTTTGTCAGAGTATGATAATTTTCATTAAAACTTGATTTCTAACAATTCGAATGATGCCAAATGAATAACTTACTTGAATTGGACCATTTTACACTATGTCCATTGTAGATTTGTGTCTCTGACAGTTCGTTTGGTTGCAGGGGACATATTCAGTTTTTATGGCCAAAATGTGCTTTTCAGGGGCTGAAAAGCATGTTTTGGCCGAGTATGATAATTTTCATTAAAACTTGATTTCTATCACTTCGAATGAGGCCAAATGAATAACTTACTTGAATTGGACCATTTTACACTATGTCCATTTTAGATTTGTGTCTCCGACAGTTCGTTTGGTTGCAGGGGACATTTTCAGTTTTTATGGCCAAAATGTGCTTTTCAGAGGCTGAAAAGCATGTTTTGGCCGAGTATGATGATTTTCATTAAAACTTAATTTCTATCACTTCGAATGATGCCAAATGAATAACTTACTTGAATTGGACCATTTTACACTATGTCCATTGTAGATTTGTGTCTCTGACAGTTCGTTTGGTTGCAGGGGACATATTCAGTTTTTATGGCCAAAATGTGCTTTTCAGGGGCTGAAAACCATGTTTTGGCCGAGTATGATAATTTTCATTAAATTTTGATTTCTATCCATTCGAATGATGCCAAATGAATAACTTACTTGAATTGGTCCATTTTACACTATGTCCATTGTAGATTTGTGTCTCTGACAGTTCGTTTGGTTGCAGGGGACATATTCAGTTTTTATGGCCAAAATGTGCTTTTCAGGGGCTGAAAAGCATGTTTTGGCCGAGTATGATAATTTTCATTAAAACTTGATTTCTATCACTTCGAATGAAGCCAAATGAATAACTTACTTGAATTGGACCATTTTACACTATGTCCATTGTAGATTTGTGTCTCCGACAGTTCGTTTGGTTGCAGGGGACATTTTCAGTTTTTATGGCCAAATGTGCTTTTCAGAGGCTGAAAAGCATGTTTTGGCCGAGTATGATGATTTTCATTAAAACTTGATTTCTATCACTGCGAATGATGCCAAATGAATAACTTACTTGAATTGGACCATTTTACACTATGTCCATTGTAGATTTGTGTCTCTGACAGTTCGTTTGGTTGCAGGGGACATGTTCAGTTTTTATGGCCAAAATGTGCTTTTCAGGGGCTGAAAAGCATGTTTTGGCCGAGTATGATAATTTTCATTAAAACTTGATTTCTATCACTTCGAATGATGCCAAATGAATAACTTACTTGAATTGGACCATTTTACACTATGTCCATTGTAGATTTGTGTCTCCGACAGTTCGTTTGGTTGCAGGGGACATTTTCAGTTTTTATGGCCAAAATGTGCTTTTCAGAGGCTGAAAAGCATGTTTTGGCTGAGTATGATAATTTTCATTAAAACTTGATTTCTATCACTTCGAATGATGCCAAATGAATAACTTACTTGAATTGGACCATTTTACACTATGTCCATTGTAGATTTGTGTCTCCGACAGTTCGTTTGGTTGCAGGGGACATTTTCAGTTTTTATGGCCAAAATGTGCTTTTCAGAGGCTGAAAAGCATGTTTTGGCCGAGTATGATGATTTTCATTAAAACTTAATTTCTATCACTTCGAATGATGCCAAATGAATAACTTACTTGAATTGGACCATTTTACACTATGTCCATTGTAGATTTGTGTCTCTGACAGTTCGTTTGGTTGCAGGGGACATATTCAGTTTTTATGGCCAAAATGTGCTTTTCAGGGGCTGAAAACCATGTTTTGGCCGAGTATGATAATTTTCATTAAAACTTGATTTCTATCCATTCGAATGATGCCAAATGAATAACTTACTTGAATTGGTCCATTTTACACTATGTCCATTGTAGATTTGTGTCTCTGACAGTTCGTTTGGTTGCAGGGGACATATTCAGTTTTTATGGCCAAAATGTGCTTTTCAGGGGCTGAAAAGCATGTTTTGGCCGAGTATGATAATTTTCATTAAAACTTGATTTCTATCACTTCGAATGATGCCAAATGAATAACTTACTTGAATTGGACCATTTTACACTATGTCCATTGTAGATTTGTGTCTCCGACCGTTCGTTTGGTTGCAGGGGACATTTTCAGTTTTTATGGCCAAAATGTGCTTTTCAGAGGCTGAAAAGCATGTTTTGGCCGAGTATGATAATTTTCATTAAAACTTGATTTCTATCACTTCGAATGATGCCAAATGAATAACTTACTTGAATTGGACCATTTTACACTATGTCCATTGTAGATTTGTGTCTCCGACAGTTCGTTTGGTTGCAGGGGACATTTTCAGTTTTTATGGCCAAAATGTGCTTTTCAGAGGCTGAAAAGCATGTTTTGGCCGAGTATGATGATTTTCATTAAAACTTGATTTCTATCACTGCGAATGATGCCAAATGAATAACTTACTTGAATTGGACCATTTTACACTATGTCCATTGTAGATTTGTGTCTCTGACAGTTCGTTTGGTTGCAGGGGACATGTTCAGTTTTTATGGCCAAAATGTGCTTTTCAGGGGCTGAAAAGCATGTTTTGGCCGAGTATGATAATTTTCATTAAAACTTGATTTCTATCACTTCGAATGATGCCAAATGAATAACTTACTTGAATTGGACCATTTTACACTATGTCCATTGTAGATTTGTGTCTCCGACAGTTCGTTTGGTTGCAGGGGACATTTTCAGTTTTTATGGCCAAAATGTGCTTTTCAGAGGCTGAAAAGCATGTTTTGGCTGAGTATGATAATTTTCATTAAAACTTGATTTCTATCACTTCGAATGATGCCAAATGAATAACTTACTTGAATTGGACCATTTTACACTATGTCCATTGTAGATTTGTGTCTCTGACAGTTCGTTTGGTTGCAGGGGACATATTCAGTTTTTATGGCCAAAACGTGCTTTTCAGGGGCTGAAAAGCATGTTTTGGCCGAGTATGATAATATTCATTAAAACTTGATTTCTATCCATTCGAATGATGCCAAATGAATAACTTACTTGAATTGGACCATTTTACACTATGTCCATTGTAGATTTGTGTCTCTGACAGTTCGTTTGGTTGCAGGGGACATATTCAGTTTTTATGGCCAAAATGTGCTTTTCAGGGGCTGAAAAGCATGTTTTGGCCGAGTATGATAATTTTCATTAAAACTTGATTTCTATCACTTCGAATGATGCCAAATGAATAACTTACTTGATTTGGACCATTTTACACTATGTCCATTGTAGATTTGTGTCTCCGACCGTTCGTTTGGTTGCAGGGGACATTTTCAGTTTTTATGGCCAAAATGTGCTTTTCAGAGGCTGAAAAGCATGTTTTGGCCGAGTATGATAATTTTCATTAAAACTTGATTTCTATCACTTCGAATGATGCCAAATGAATAACTTACTTGAATTGGACCATTTTACACTATGTCCATTGTAGATTTGTGTCTCTGACAGTTCGTTTGGTTGCAGGGGACATATTCAGTTTTTATGGCCAAAATGTGCTTTTCAGGGGCTGAAAAGCATGTTTTGGCCGAATATGATGATTTTCATTAAAACTTAATTTCTATCACTTCGAATGATGCCAAATGAATAACTTACTTGAATTGGACCATTTTACACTATGTCCATTGTAGATTTGTGTCTCTGACAGTTCGTTTGGTTGCAGGGGACATATTCAGTTTTTATGGCCAAAATGTGCTTTTCAGGGGCTGAAAACCATGTTTTGGCCGAGTATGATAATTTTCATTAAAACTTGATTTCTATCCATTCGAATGATGCCAAATGAATAACTTACTTGAATTGGACCATTTTACACTATGTCCATTGTAGATTTGTGTCTCTGACAGTTCGTTTGGTTGCAGGGGACATATTCAGTTTTTATGGCCAAAATGTGCTTTTCAGGGGCTGAAAAGCATGTTTTGGCCGAGTATGATAATTTTCATTAAAACTTGATTTCTATCCATTCAAATGATGCCAAATGAATAACTTACTTGAATTGGACCATTTTACACTATGTCCATTGTAGATTTCTGTCTCCGACAGTTCGTTTGGTTGCAGGGGACATTTTCAGTTTTTATGGCCAAAATGTGCTTTTCAGAGGCTGAAAAGCATGTTTTGGCCGAGTATGATAATTTTCATTAAAACTTGATTTCTATAACTTCGAATGATGCCAAATGAATAACTTACTTGAATTGGACCATTTTACACTATGTCCATTGTAGATTTGTGTCTCTGACAGTTCGTTTGGTTGCAGGGGACATATTCAGTTTTTATGGCCAAAATGTGCTTTTCAGGGGCTGAAAAGCATGTTTTGGCCGAGTATGATAATTTTCATTAAAACTTGATTTCTATCCATTCGAATGATGCCAAATGAATAACTTACTTGAATTGGACCATTTTACACTATGTCCATTGTAGATTTGTGTCTCTGACAGTTCGTTTGGTTGCAGGGGACATATTCACTTTTTATGGCCAAAATGTGCTTTTCAGGGGCTGAAAAGCATGTTTTGGCCGAGTATGATAATTTTCATTAAAACTTGATTTCTATCACTTCGAATGATGCCAAATGAATAACTTACTTGAATTGGACCATTTTACACTATGTCCATTGTAGATTTCTGTCTCCGACAGTTCGTTTGGTTGCAGGGGACATTTTCAGTTTTTATGGCCAAAATGTGCTTTTCAGAGGCTGAAAAGCATGTTTTGGCCGAGTATGATAATTTTCATTAAAACTTGATTTCTATAACTTCGAATGATGCCAAATGAATAACTTACTTGAATTGGACCATTTTACACTGTGTCCATTGTAGATTTGTGTCTCTGACAGTTCGTTTGGTTGCAGGGGACATATTCAGTTTTTATGGCCAAAATGTGCTTTTCAGGGGCTGAAAAGCACGTTTTGTCAGAGTATGATAATTTTCATTAAAACTTGATTTCTATCCATTCGAATGATGCCAAATGAATAACTTACTTGAATTGGACCATTTTACACTATGTCCATTGTAGATTTGTGTCTCTGACAGTTCGTTTGGTTGCAGAGGACATATTCACTTTTTATGGCCAAAATGTGCTTTTCAGGGGCTGAAAAGCATGTTTTGGCCGAGTATGATAATTTTCATTAAAACTTAATTTCTATCACTTTGAATGATGCCAAATGAATAACTTAGTTGAATTGGACCATTTTACACTATGTCCATTGTAGATTTGTGTCTCTGACAGTTCGTTTGGTTGCAGGGGACATATTCAGTTTTTATGGCCAAAATGTGCTTTTCAGGGAATGAAAAGCATGTTTTGGCCGAGTATGATAATTTTCATTAAAACTTGATTTCTATCACTTCGAATGATGCCAAATGAATAACTTACTTGAATTGGACCATTTTACACTATGTCCATTGTAGATTTCTGTCTCCGACAGTTCGTTTGGTTGCAGGGGACATTTTCAGTTTTTATGGCCAAAATGTGCTTTTCAGAGGCTGAAAAGCATGTTTTGGCCGAGTATGATAATTTTCATTAAAACTTAATTTCTATAACTTCGAATGATGCCAAATGAATAACTTACTTGAATTGGACCATTTTACACTATGTCCATTGTAGATTTGTGTCTCTGACAGTTCGTTTGGTTGCAGGGGACATATTCAGTTTTTATGGCCAAAATGTGCTTTTCAGGGGCTGAAAAGCACGTTTTGTCAGAGTATGATAATTTTCATTAAAACTTGATTTCTATCCATTCGAATGATGCCAAATGAATAACTTACTTGAATTAGACCATTTTACACTATGTACATTGTAGATTTGTGTCTCTGACAGTTCGTTTGGTTGCAGGGGACATATTCACTTTTTATGGCCAAAATGTGCTTTTCAGGGGCTGAAAAGCATGTTTTGGCCGAGTATGATAATTTTCATTAAAACTTAATTTCTATCACTTTGAATGATGCCAAATGAATAACTTAGTTGAATTGGACCATTTTACACTATGTCCATTGTAGATTTGTGTCTCTGACAGTTCGTTTGGTTGCAGGGGACATATTCAGTTTTTATGGCCAAAATGTGCTTTTCAGGGAATGAAAAGCATGTTTTGGCCGAGTATGATAATTTTCATTAAAACTTGATTTCTATCACTTCGAATGATGCCAAATGAATAACTTACTTGAATTGGACCATTTTACACTATGTCCATTGTAGATTTCTGTCTCCGACAGTTCGTTTGGTTGCAGGGGACATTTTCAGTTTTTATGGCCAAAATGTGCTTTTCAGAGGCTGAAAAGCATGTTTTGGCCGAGTATGATAATTTTCATTAAAACTTAATTTCTATAACTTCGAATGATGCCAAATGAATAAATTACTTGAATTGGACCATTTTACACTATGTCCATTGTAGATTTGTGTCTCTGACAGTTCGTTTGGTTGCAGGGGACATATTCAGTTTTTATGGCCAAAATGTGCTTTTCAGGGGCTGAAAAGCACGTTTTGTCAGAGTATGATAATTTTCATTAAAACTTGATTTCTAACAATTCGAATGATGCCAAATGAATAACTTACTTGAATTGGACCATTTTACACTATGTCCATTGTAGATTTGTGTCTCTGACAGTTCGTTTGGTTGCAGGGGACATATTCACTTTTTATGGCCAAAATGTGCTTTTCAGGGGCTGAAAAGCATGTTTTGGCCGAGTATGATAATTTTCATTAAAACTTAATTTCTATCACTTTGAATGATGCCAAATGAATAACTTAGTTGAATTGGACCATTTTACACTATGTCCATTGTAGATTTGTGTCTCTGACAGTTCGTTTGGTTGCAGGGGACATATTCAGTTTTTATGGCCAAAATGTGCTTTTCAGGGGCTGAAAAGCATGTTTTGGCCGAGTAGGATAATTTTCATTAAAACTTGATTTCTATCACTTCGAATGATGCCAAATGAATAACTTACTTGAATTGGACCATTTTACACTATGTCCATTTTAGATTTGTGTCTCCGACAGTTCGTTTGGTTGCAGGGGACATTTTCAGTTTTTATTGCCAAAATGTGCTTTTCAGAGGCTGAAAAGCATGTTTTGGCCGATTATGATAATTTTCATTAAAACTTGATTTCTATCACTTCGAATGATGCCAAATGAATAACTTACTTGAATTGGACCATTTTACACTATGTCCCTTGTAGATTTGTGTCTCTGACAGTTCGTTTGGTTGCAGGGGACATATTCAGTTTTTATGGCCAAAATGTGCTTTTCAGGGGCTGAAAAGCATGTTTTGGCCGAGTATGATAATTTTCATTAAAACTTGATTTCTATCACTTCGAATGATGCCAAATGAATAACTTACTTGAATTGGACCATTTTACACTATGTCCATTGTAGATTTGTGTCTCCGACAGTTCGTTTGGTTGCAGGGGACATTTTCAGTTTTTATGGCCAAAATGTGCTTTTCAGAGGCTGAAAAGCATGTTTTGGCCGAGTATGATGATTTTCATTAAAACTTAATTTCTATCACTTCGAATGATGCCAAATGAATAACTTACTTGAATTGGACCATTTTACACTATGTCCATTGTAGATTTGTGTCTCTGACAGTTCGTTTGGTTGCAGGGGACATATTCAGTTTTTATGGCCAAAATGTGCTTTTCAGGGGCTGAAAACCATGTTTTGGCCGAGTATGATAATTTTCATTAAATTTTGATTTCTATCCATTCGAATGATGCCAAATGAATAACTTACTTGAATTGGTCCATTTTACACTATGTCCATTGTAGATTTGTGTCTCTGACAGTTCGTTTGGTTGCAGGGGACATATTCAGTTTTTATGGCCAAAATGTGCTTTTCAGGGGCTGAAAAGCATGTTTTGGCCGAGTATGATAATTTTCATTAAAACTTGATTTCTATCACTTCGAATGATGCCAAATGAATAACTTACTTGAATTGGACCATTTTACACTATGTCCATTGTAGATTTGTGTCTCCGACCGTTCGTTTGGTTGCAGGGGACATTTTCAGTTTTTATGGCCAAAATGTGCTTTTCAGAGGCTGAAAAGCATGTTTTGGCCGAGTATGATAATTTTCATTAAAACTTGATTTCTATCACTTCGAATGATGCCAAATGAATAACTTACTTGAATTGGACCATTTTACACTATGTCCATTGTAGATTTGTGTCTCCGACAGTTCGTTTGGTTGCAGGGGACATTTTCAGTTTTTATGGCCAAAATGTGCTTTTCAGAGGCTGAAAAGCATGTTTTGGCCGAGTATGATGATTTTCATTAAAACTTGATTTCTATCACTGCGAATGATGCCAAATGAATAACTTACTTGAATTGGACCATTTTACACTATGTCCATTGTAGATTTGTGTCTCTGACAGTTCGTTTGGTTGCAGGGGACATGTTCAGTTTTTATGGCCAAAATGTGCTTTTCAGGGGCTGAAAAGCATGTTTTGGCCGAGTATGATAATTTTCATTAAAACTTGATTTCTATCACTTCGAATGATGCCAAATGAATAACTTACTTGAATTGGACCATTTTACACTATGTCCATTGTAGATTTGTGTCTCCGACAGTTCGTTTGGTTGCAGGGGACATTTTCAGTTTTTATGGCCAAAATGTGCTTTTCAGAGGCTGAAAAGCATGTTTTGGCTGAGTATGATAATTTTCATTAAAACTTGATTTCTATCACTTCGAATGATGCCAAATGAATAACTTACTTGAATTGGACCATTTTACACTATGTCCATTGTAGATTTGTGTCTCCGACAGTTCGTTTGGTTGCAGGGGACATTTTCAGTTTTTATGGCCAAAATGTGCTTTTCAGAGGCTGAAAAGCATGTTTTGGCCGAGTATGATGATTATCATTAAAACTTAATTTCTATCACTTCGAATGATGCCAAATGAATAACTTACTTGAATTGGACCTTTTACACTATGTCCATTGTAGATTTGTGTCTCTGACAGTTCGTTTGGTTGCAGGGGACATATTCAGTTTTTATGGCCAAAATGTGCTTTTCAGGGGCTGAAAACCATGTTTTGGCCGAGTATGATAATTTTCATTAAAACTTGATTTCTATCACTTCGAATGATGCCAAATGAATAACTTACTTGAATTGGACCATTTTACACTATGTCCATTGTAGATTTGTGTCTCCGACAGTTCGTTTGGTTGCAGGGGACATTTTCAGTTTTTATGGCCAAAATGTGCTTTTCAGAGGCTGAAAAGCATGTTTTGGCCGAGTATGATGATTTTCATTAAAACTTGATTTCTATCACTGCGAATGATGCCAAATGAATAACTTACTTGAATTGGACCATTTTACACTATGTCCATTGTAGATTTGTGTCTCTGACAGTTCGTTTGGTTGCAGGGGACATGTTCAGTTTTTATGGCCAAAATGTGCTTTTCAGGGGCTGAAAAGCATGTTTTGGCCGAGTATGATAATTTTCATTAAAACTTGATTTCTATCACTTCGAATGATGCCAAATGAATAACTTACTTGAATTGGACCATTTTACACTATGTCCATTGTAGATTTGTGTCTCCGACTGTTCGTTTGGTTGCAGGGGACATTTTCAGTTTTTATGGCCAAAATGTGCTTTTCAGAGGCTAAAAAGCATGTTTTGGCTGAGTATGATAATTTTCATTAAAACTTGATTTCTATCACTTCGAATGATGCCAAATGAATAACTTACTTGAATTGGACCATTTTACACTATGTCCATTGTAGATTTGTGTCTCCGACAGTTCGTTTGGTTGCAGGGGACATTTTCAGTTTTTATGGCCAAAATGTGCTTTTCAGAGGCTGAAAAGCATGTTTTGGCCGAGTATGATAATTTTCATTAAAACTTGATTTCTATCCATTCGAATGATGCCAAATGAATAACTTACTTGAATTGGACCATTTTACACTATGTCCATTGTAGATTTGTGTCTCTGACAGTTCGTTTGGTTGCAGGGGACATATTCAGTTTTTATGGCCAAAACGTGCTTTTCAGGGGCTGAAAAGCATGTTTTGGCCGAGTATGATAATTTTCATTAAAACTTGATTTCTATCCATTCGAATGATGCCAAATGAATAACTTACTTGAATTGGACCATTTTACACTATGTCCATTGTAGATTTGTGTCTCTGACAGTTCGTTTGGTTGCAGGGGACATATTCAGTTTTTATGGCCAAAATGTGCTTTTCAGGGGCTGAAAAGCATGTTTTGGCCGAGTATGATAATTTTCATTAAAACTTGATTTCTATCACTTCGAATGATGCCAAATGAATAACTTACTTGAATTGGACCATTTTACACTATGTCCATTGTAGATTTCTGTCTCCGACAGTTCGTTTGGTTGCAGGGGACATTTTCAGTTTTTATGGCCAAAATGTGCTTTTCAGAGGCTGAAAAGCATGTTTTGGCCGAGTATGATAATTTTCATTAAAACTTGATTTCTATAACTTCGAATGATGCCAAATGAATAACTTACTTGAATTGGACCATTTTACACTATGTCCATTGTAGATTTGTTTCTCTGACAGTTCGTTTGGTTGCAGGGGACATATTCAGTTTTTATGGCCAAAATGTGCTTTTCAGGGGCTGAAAAGCACGTTTTGGCAGAGTATGATAATTTTCATTAAAACTTGATTTCTATCCATTCGAATGATGCCAAATGAATAACTTACTTGAATTGGACCATTTTACACTATGTCCATTGTAGATTTGTGTCTCTGACAGTTCGTTTGGTTGCAGGGGACATATTCACTTTTTATGGCCAAAATGTGCTTTTCAGGGGCTGAAAAGCATGTTTTGGCCGAGTATGATAATTTTCATTAAAACTTAATTTCTATCACTTTGAATGATGCCAAATGAATAACTTAGTTGAATTGGACCATTTTACACTATGTCCATTGTAGATTTGTGTCTCTGACAGTTCGTTTGGTTGCAGGGGACATATTCATTTTTTATGGCCAAAATGTGCTTTTCAGGGGCTGAAAAGCATGTTTTGGCCGAGTATGATAATTTTCATTAAAACTTGATTTCTATCACTTCGAATGATGCCAAATGAATAACTTACTTGAATTGGACCATTTTACACTATGTCCATTGTAGATTTGTGTCTCCGACAGTTCGTTTGGTTGCAGGGGACATTTTCAGTTTTTATGGCCAAAATGTGCTTTTCAGAGGCTGAAAAGCATGTTTTGGCCGAGTATGATAATTTTCATTAAAACTTGATTTCTATCACTTCGAATGATGCCAAATGAATAACTTACTTGAATTGGACCATTTTACACTATGTCCATTGTAGATTTGTGTCTCCGACAGTTCGTTTGGTTGCAGGGGACATTTTCAGTTTTTATGGCCAAAATGTGCTTTTCAGAGGCTGAAAAGCATGTTTTGGCCGAGTATGATAATTTTCATTAAAACTTGATTTCTATCCATTCGAATGATGCCAAATGAATAACTTACTTGAATTGGACCATTTTACACTATGTCCATTGTAGATTTGTGTCTCTGACAGTTCGTTTGGTTGCAGGGGACATATTCAGTTTTTATGGCCAAAATGTGCTTTTCAGGGGCTGAAAAGCACGTTTTGGCCGAGTATGATAATTTTCATTAAAACTTGATTTTTATCCATTCGAATGATGCCAAATGAATAACTTACTTGAATTGGACCATTTTACACTATGTCCATTGTAGATTTGTGTCTCTGACAGTTCGTTTGGTTGCAGGGGACATATTCAGTTTTTATGGCCAAAATGTGCTTTTCAGGGGCTGAAAAGCATGTTTTGGCCGAGTATGATAATTTTCATTAAAACTGGATTTCTATCACTTCGAATGATGCCAAATGAATAACTTACTTGAATTGGACCATTTTACACTATGTCCATTGTAGATTTCTGTCTCCGACAGTTCGTTTGGTTGCAGGGGACATTTTCAGTTTTTATGGCCAAAATGTGCTTTTCAGAGGCTGAAAAGCATGTTTTGGCCGATTATGATAATTTTCATTAAAACTTGATTTCTATCACTTCGAATGATGCCAAATGAATAACTTACTTGAATTGGACCATTTTACACTATGTCCCTTGTAGATTTGTGTCTCTGACAGTTCGTTTGGTTGCAGGGGACATATTCAGTTTTTATGGCCAAAATGTGCTTTTCAGGGGCTGAAAAGCATGTTTTGGCCGAGTATGATAATTTTCATTAAAACTTGATTTCTATCACTTCGAATGATGCCAAAAGAATAACTTACTTGAATTGGACCATTCTATGTCCATTGTAGATTTGTGTCTCCGACAGTTCGTTTGGTTGCAGGGGACATTTTCAGTTTTTATGGCCAAAATGTGCTTTTCAGAGGCTGAAAAGCATGTTTTGGCCGAGTATGATGATTTTCATTAAAACTTAATTTCTATCACTTCGAATGATGCCAAATGAATAACTTACTTGAATTGGACCATTTTACACTATGTCCATTGTAGATTTGTGTCTCTGACAGTTCGTTTGGTTGCAGGGGACATATTCAGTTTTTATGGCCAAAATGTGCTTTTCAGGGGCTGAAAACCATGTATTGGCCGAGTATGATAATTTTCATTAAAACTTGATTTCTATCCATTCGAATGATGCCAAATGAATAACTTACTTGAATTGGTCCATTTTACACTATGTCCATTGTAGATTTGTGTCTCTGACAGTTCGTTTGGTTGCAGGGGACATATTCAGTTTTTATGGCCAAAATGTGCTTTTCAGGGGCTGAAAAGCATGTTTTGGCCGAGTATGATAATTTTCATTAAAACTTGATTTCTATCACTTCGAATGATGCCAAATGAATAACTTACTTGAATTGGACCATTTTACACTATGTCCATTGTAGATTTGTGTCTCCGACCGTTCGTTTGGTTGCAGGGGACATTTTCAGTTTTTATGGCCAAAATGTGCTTTTCAGAGGCTGAAAAGCATGTTTTGGCCGAGTATGATAATTTTCATTAAAACTTGATTTCTATCACTTCGAATGATGCCAAATGAATAACTTACTTGAATTGGACCATTTTACACTATGTCCATTGTAGATTTGTGTCTCCGACAGTTCGTTTGGTTGCAGGGGACATTTTCAGTTTTTATGGCCAAAATGTGCTTTTCAGAGGCTGAAAAGCATGTTTTGGCCGAGTATGATGATTTTCATTAAAACTTGATTTCTATCACTGCGAATGATGCCAAATGAATAACTTACTTGAATTGGACCATTTTACACTATGTCCATTGTAGATTTGTGTCTCTGACAGTTCGTTTGGTTGCAGGGCACATGTTCAGTTTTTATGGCCAAAATGTGCTTTTCAGGGGCTGAAAAGCATGTTTTGGCCGAGTATGATAATTTTCATTAAAACTTGATTTCTATCACTTCGAATGATGCCAAATGAATAACTTACTTGAATTGGACCATTTTACACTATGTCCATTGTAGATTTGTGTCTCCGACCGTTCGTTTGGTTGCAGGGGACATTTTCAGTTTTTATGGCCAAAATGTGCTTTTCAGAGGCTGAAAAGCATGTTTTGGCTGAGTATGATAATTTTCATTAAAACTTGATTTCTATCCATTCGAATGATGCCAAATGAATAACTTACTTGAATTGGACCATTTTACACTATGTCCATTGTAGATTTGTGTCTCTGACAGTTCGTTTGGTTGCAGGGGACATATTCAGTTTTTATGGCCAAAATGTGCTTTTCAGGGGCTGAAAAGCATGTTTTGGCCGAGTATGATAATTTTCATTAAAACTTGATTTCTATCCATTCATATGATGCCAAATGAATAACTTACTTGAATTGGACCATTTTACACTATGTCCATTGTAGATTTGTGTCTCTGACAGTTCGTTTGGTTGCAGGGGACATATTCAGTTTTTATGGCCAAAATGTGCTTTTCAGGGGCTGAAAAGCATGTTTTGGCCGAGTATGATAATTTTCATTAAAACTTGATTTCTATCACTTCGAATGATGCCAAATGAATAACTTACTTGAATTGGACCATTTTACACTATGTCCATTGTAGATTTCTGTCTCCGACAGTTCGTTTGGTTGCAGGGGACATTTTCAGTTTTTATGGCCAAAATGTGCTTTTCAGAGGCTGAAAAGCATGTTTTGGCCGAGTATGATAAATTTCATTAAAACTTGATTTCTATAACTTCGAATGATGCCAAATGAATAACTTACTTGAATTGGACCATTTTACACTATGTCCATTGTAGATTTGTGTCTCTGACAGTTCGTTTGGTTGCAGGGGACATATTCAGTTTTTATGGCCAAAATGTGCTTTTCAGGGGCTGAAAAGCATGTTTTGGCCGAGTATGATAATTTTCATTAAAACTTGATTTCTATCCATTCGAATGATGCCAAATGAATAACTTACTTGAATTGGACCATTTTACACTATGTCCATTGTAGATTTGTGTCTCTGACAGTTCGTTTGGTTGCAGGGGACATATTCACTTTTTATGGCCAAAATGTGCTTTTCAGGGGCTGAAAAGCATGTTTTGGCCGAGTATGATAATTTTCATTAAAACTTGATTTCTATCACTTCGAATGATGCCAAATGAATAACTTACTTGAATTGGACCATTTTACACTATGTCCATTGTAGATTTCTGTCTCCGACAGTTCGTTTGGTTGCAGGGGACATTTTCAGTTTTTATGGCCAAAATGTGCTTTTCAGAGGCTGAAAAGCATGTTTTGGCCGAGTATGATAATTTTCATTAAAACTTGATTTCTATAACTTCGAATGATGCCAAATGAATAACTTACTTGAATTGGACCATTTTACACTATGTCCATTGTAGATTTGTGTCTCTGACAGTTCGTTTGGTTGCAGGGGACATATTCAGTTTTTATGGCCAAAATGTGCTTTTCAGGGGCTGAAAAGCACGTTTTGTCAGAGTATGATAATTTTCATTAAAACTTGATTTCTATCCATTCGAATGATGCCAAATGAATAACTTACTTGAATTGGACCATTTTACACTATGTCCATTGTAGATTTGTGTCTCTGACAGTTCGTTTGGTTGCAGGGGACATATTCACTTTTTATGGCCAAAATGTGCTTTTCAGGGGCTGAAAAGCATGTTTTGGCCGAGTATGATAATTTTCATTAAAACTTAATTTCTATCACTTTGAATGATGCCAAATGAATAACTTAGTTGAATTGGACCATTTTACACTATGTCCATTGTAGATTTGTGTCTCTGACAGTTCGTTTGGTTGCAGGGGACATATTCAGTTTTTATGGCCAAAATGTGCTTTTCAGGGAATGAAAAGCATGTTTTGGCCGAGTATGATAATTTTCATTAAAACTTGATTTCTATCACTTCGAATGATGCCAAATGAATAACTTACTTGAATTGGACCATTTTACACTATGTCCATTGTAGATTTCTGTCTCCGACAGTTCGTTTGGTTGCAGGGGACATTTTCAGTTTTTATGGCCAAAATGTGCTTTTCAGAGGCTGAAAAGCATGTTTTGGCCGAGTATGATAATTTTCATTAAAACTTAATTTCTATAACTTCGAATGATGCCAAATGAATAACTTACTTGAATTGGACCATTTTACACTATGTCCATTGTAGATTTGTGTCTCTGACAGTTCGTTTGGTTGCAGGGGACATATTCAGTTTTTATGGCCAAAATGTGCTTTTCAGGGGCTGAAAAGCACGTTTTGTCAGAGTATGATAATTTTCATTAAAACTTGATTTCTAACAATTCGAATGATGCCAAATGAATAACTTACTTGAATTGGACCATTTTACACTATGTCCATTGTAGATTTGTGTCTCTGACAGTTCGTTTGGTTGCAGGGGACATATTCACTTTTTATGGCCAAAATGTGCTTTTCAGGGGCTGAAAAGCATGTTTTGGCCGAGTATGATAATTTTCATTAAAACTTAATTTCTATCACTTGAATGATGCCAAATGAATAACTTAGTTGAATTGGACCATTTTACACTATGTCCATTGTAGATTTGTGTCTCTGACAGTTCGTTTGGTTGCAGGGGACATATTCAGTTTTTATGGCCAAAATGTGCTTTTCAGGGGCTGAAAAGCATGTTTTGGCCGAGTATGATAATTTTCATTAAAACTTGATTTCTATCACTTCGAATGATGCCAAATGAATAACTTACTTGAATTGGACCATTTTACACTATGTCCATTTTAGATTTGTGTCTCCGACAGTTCGTTTGGTTGCAGGGGACATTTTCAGTTTTTATTGCCAAAATGTGCTTTTCAGAGGCTGAAAAGCATGTTTTGGCCGATTATGATAATTTTCATTAAAACTTGATTTCTATCACTTCGAATGATGCCAAATGAATAACTTACTTGAATTGGACCATTTTACACTATGTCCCTTGTAGATTTGTGTCTCTGACAGTTCGTTTGGTTGCAGGGGACATATTCAGTTTTTATGGCCAAAATGTGCTTTTCAGGGGCTGAAAAGCATTTTTTGGCCGTGTATGATAATTTTCATTAAAACTTGATTTCTATCACTTCGAATGATGCCAAATGAATAACTTACTTGAATTGGACCATTTTACACTATGTCCATTGTAGATTTGTGTCTCCGACAGTTCGTTTGGTTGCAGGGGACATTTTCAGTTTTTATGGCCAAAATGTGCTTTTCAGAGGCTGAAAAGCATGTTTTGGCCGAGTATGATGATTTTCATTAAAACTTAATTTCTATCACTTCGAATGATGCCAAATGAATAACTTACTTGAATTGGACCATTTTACACTATGTCCATTGTAGATTTGTGTCTCTGACAGTTCGTTTGGTTGCAGGGGACATATTCAGTTTTTATGGCCAAAATGTGCTTTTCAGGGGCTGAAAACCATGTTTTGGCCGAGTATGATAATTTTCATTAAATTTTGATTTCTATCCATTCGAATGATGCCAAATGAATAACTTACTTGAATTGGTCCATTTTACACTATGTCCATTGTAGATTTCTGTCTCCGACAGTTCGTTTGGTTGCAGGGGACATTTTCAGTTTTTATGGCCAAAATGTGCTTTTCAGAGGCTGAAAAGCATGTTTTGGCTGAGTATGATAATTTTCATTAAAACTTGATTTCTATCACTTCGAATGATGCCAAATGAATAACTTACTTGAATTGGACCATTTTACACTATGTCCATTGTAGATTTGTGTCTCTGACAGTTCGTTTGGTTGCAGGGGACATATTCAGTTTTTATGGCCAAAACGTGCTTTTCAGGGGCTGAAAAGCATGTTTTGGCCGAGTATGATAATATTCATTAAAACTTGATTTCTATCCATTCGAATGATGCCAAATGAATAACTTACTTGAATTGGACCATTTTACACTATGTCCATTGTAGATTTGTGTCTCTGACAGTTCGTTTGGTTGCAGGGGACATATTCAGTTTTTATGGCCAAAATGTGCTTTTCAGGGGCTGAAAAGCATGTTTTGGCCGAGTATGATAATTTTCATTAAAACTTGATTTCTATCACTTCGAATGATGCCAAATGAATAACTTACTTGATTTGGACCATTTTACACTATGTCCATTGTAGATTTGTGTCTCCGACCGTTCGTTTGGTTGCAGGGGACATTTTCAGTTTTTATGGCCAAAATGTGCTTTTCAGAGGCTGAAAAGCATGTTTTGGCCGAGTATGATAATTTTCATTAAAACTTGATTTCTATCACTTCGAATGATGCCAAATGAATAACTTACTTGAATTGGACCATTTTACACTATGTCCATTGTAGATTTGTGTCTCTGACAGTTCGTTTGGTTGCAGGGGACATATTCAGTTTTTATGGCCAAAATGTGCTTTTCAGGGGCTGAAAAGCATGTTTTGGCCGAATATGATGATTTTCATTAAAACTTAATTTCTATCACTTCGAATGATGCCAAATGAATAACTTACTTGAATTGGACCATTTTACACTATGTCCATTGTAGATTTGTGTCTCTGACAGTTCGTTTGGTTGCAGGGGACATATTCAGTTTTTATGGCCAAAATGTGCTTTTCAGGGGCTGAAAACCATGTTTTGGCCGAGTATGATAATTTTCATTAAAACTTGATTTCTATCCATTCGAATGATGCCAAATGAATAACTTACTTGAATTGGACCATTTTACACTATGTCCATTGTAGATTTGTGTCTCTGACAGTTCGTTTGGTTGCAGGGGACATATTCAGTTTTTATGGCCAAAATGTGCTTTTCAGGGGCTGAAAAGCATGTTTTGGCCGAGTATGATAATTTTCATTAAAACTTGATTTCTATCCATTCAAATGATGCCAAATGAATAACTTACTTGAATTGGACCATTTTACACTATGTCCATTGTAGATTTGTGTCTCTGACAGTTCGTTTGGTTGCAGGGGACATATTCAGTTTTTATGGCCAAAATGTGCTTTTCAGGGGCTGAAAAGCATGTTTTGGCCGAGTATGATAATTTTCATTAAAACTTGATTTCTATCACTTCGAATGATGCCAAATGAATAACTTACTTGAATTGGACCATTTTACACTATGTCCATTGTAGATTTCTGTCTCCGACAGTTCGTTTGGTTGCAGGGGACATTTTCAGTTTTTATGGCCAAAATGTGCTTTTCAGAGGCTGAAAAGCATGTTTTGGCCGAGTATGATAATTTTCATTAAAACTTGATTTCTATAACTTCGAATGATGCCAAATGAATAACTTACTTGAATTGGACCATTTTACACTATGTCCATTGTAGATTTGTGTCTCTGACAGTTCGTTTGGTTGCAGGGGACATATTCAGTTTTTATGGCCAAAATGTGCTTTTCAGGGGCTGAAAAGCATGTTTTGGCCGAGTATGATAACTTTCATTAAAACTTGATTTCTATCCATTCGAATGATGCCAAATGAATAACTTACTTGAATTGGACCATTTTACACTATGTCCATTGTAGATTTGTGTCTCTGACAGTTCGTTTGGTTGCAGGGGACATATTCACTTTTTATGGCCAAAATGTGCTTTTCAGGGGCTGAAAAGCATGTTTTGGCCGAGTATGATAATTTTCATTAAAACTTAATTTCTATCACTTTGAATGATGCCAAATGAATAACTTAGTTGAATTGGACCATTTTACACTATGTCCATTGTAGATTTGTGTCTCTGACAGTTCGTTTGGTTGCAGGGGACATATTCAGTTTTTATGGCCAAAATGTGCTTTTCAGGGAATGAAAAGCATGTTTTGGCCGAGTATGATAATTTTCATTAAAACTTGATTTCTATCACTTCGAATGATGCCAAATGAATAACTTACTTGAATTGGACCATTTTACACTATGTCCATTGTAGATTTCTGTCTCCGACAGTTCGTTTGGTTGCAGGGGACATTTTCAGTTTTTATGGCCAAAATGTGCTTTTCAGAGGCTGAAAAGCATGTTTTGGCCGAGTATGATAATTTTCATTAAAACTTAATTTCTATAACTTCGAATGATGCCAAATGAATAACTTACTTGAATTGGACCATTTTACACTATGTCCATTGTAGATTTGTGTCTCTGACAGTTCGTTTGGTTGCAGGGGACATATTCAGTTTTTATGGCCAAAATGTGCTTTTCAGGGGCTGAAAAGCATGTTTTGGCCGAGTATGATGATTTTCATTAAAACTTGATTTCTATCACTTCGAATGATGCCAAATGAATAACTTACTTGAATTGGACCATTTTACACTATGTCCATTGTAGATTTGTGTCTCCGACAGTTCGTTTGGTTGCAGGGGACATTTTCAGTTTTTATGGCCAAAATGTGCTTTTCAGAGGCTGAAAAGCATGTTTTGGCCGAATATGATGATTTTCATTAAAACTTAATTTCTATCACTTCGAATGATGCCAAATGAATAACTTACTTGAATTGGACCATTTTACACTATGTCCATTGTAGATTTGTGTCTCTGACAGTTCGTTTGGTTGCAGGGGACATATTCAGTTTTTATGGCCAAAATGTGCTTTTCAGGGGCTGAAAACCATGTTTTGGCCGAGTATGATAATTTTCATTAAAACTTGATTTCTATCCATTCGAATGATGCCAAATGAATAACTTACTTGAATTGGACCATTTTACACTATGTCCATTGTAGATTTGTGTCTCTGACAGTTCGTTTGGTTGCAGGGGACATATTCAGTTTTTATGGCCAAAATGTGCTTTTCAGGGGCTGAAAAGCATGTTTTGGCCGAGTATGATAATTTTCATTAAAACTTGATTTCTATCCATTCAAATGATGCCAAATGAATAACTTACTTGAATTGGACCATTTTACACTATGTCCATTGTAGATTTGTGTCTCTGACAGTTCGTTTGGTTGCAGGGGACATATTCAGTTTTTATGGCCAAAATGTGCTTTTCAGGGGCTGAAAAGCATGTTTTGGCCGAGTATGATAATTTTCATTAAAACTTGATTTCTATCACTTCGAATGATGCCAAATGAATAACTTACTTGAATTGGACCATTTTACACTATGTCCATTGTAGATTTCTGTCTCCGACAGTTCGTTTGGTTGCAGGGGTCATTTTCAGTTTTTATGGCCAAAATGTGCTTTTCAGAGGCTGAAAAGCATGTTTTGGCCGAGTATGATAATTTTCATTAAAACTTGATTTCTATAACTTCGAATGATGCCAAATGAATAACTTACTTGAATTGGACCATTTTACACTATGTCCATTGTAGATTTGTGTCTCTGACAGTTCGTTTGGTTGCAGGGGACATATTCAGTTTTTATGGCCAAAATGTGCTTTTCAGGGGCTGAAAAGCATGTTTTGGCCGAGTATGATAATTTTCATTAAAACTTGATTTCTATCCATTCAAATGATGCCAAATGAATAACTTACTTGAATTGGACCATTTTACACTATGTCCATTGTAGATTTGTGTCTCTGACAGTTCGTTTGGTTGCAGGGGACATATTCAGTTTTTATGGCCAAAATGTGCTTTTCAGGGGCTGAAAAGCATGTTTTGGCCGAGTATGATGATTTTCATTAAAACTTGATTTCTATCACTTCGAATGATGCCAAATGAATAACTTACTTGAATTGGACCATTTTACACTATGTCCATTGTAGATTTGTGTCTCCGACAGTTCGTTTGGTTGCAGGGGACATTTTCAGTTTTTATGGCCAAAATGTGCTTTTCAGAGGCTGAAAAGCATGTTTTGGCCGAATATGATGATTTTCATTAAAACTTAATTTCTATCACTTCGAATGATGCCAAATGAATAACTTACTTGAATTGGACCATTTTACACTATGTCCATTGTAGATTTGTGTCTCTGACAGTTCGTTTGGTTGCAGGGGACATATTCAGTTTTTATGGCCAAAATGTGCTTTTCAGGGGCTGAAAACCATGTTTTGGCCGAGTATGATAATTTTCATTAAAACTTGATTTCTATCCATTCGAATGATGCCAAATGAATAACTTACTTGAATTGGACCATTTTACACTATGTCCATTGTAGATTTGTGTCTCTGACAGTTCGTTTGGTTGCAGGGGACATATTCAGTTTTTATGGCCAAAATGTGCTTTTCAGGGGCTGAAAAGCATGTTTTGGCCGAGTATGATAATTTTCATTAAAACTTGATTTCTATCCATTCAAATGATGCCAAATGAATAACTTACTTGAATTGGACCATTTTACACTATGTCCATTGTAGATTTGTGTCTCTGACAGTTCGTTTGGTTGCAGGGGACATATTCAGTTTTTATGGCCAAAATGTGCTTTTCAGGGGCTGAAAAGCATGTTTTGGCCGAGTATGATAATTTTCATTAAAACTTGATTTCTATCACTTCGAATGATGCCAAATGAATAACTTACTTGAATTGGACCATTTTACACTATGTCCATTGTAGATTTCTGTCTCCGACAGTTCGTTTGGTTGCAGGGGACATTTTCAGTTTTTATGGCCAAAATGTGCTTTTCAGAGGCTGAAAAGCATGTTTTGGCCGAGTATGATAATTTTCATTAAAACTTGATTTCTATAACTTCGAATGATGCCAAATGAATAACTTACTTGAATTGGACCATTTTACACTATGTCCATTGTAGATTTGTGTCTCTGACAGTTCGTTTGGTTGCAGGGGACATATTCAGTTTTTATGGCCAAAATGTGCTTTTCAGGGGCTGAAAAGCATGTTTTGGCCGAGTATGATAATTTTCATTAAAACTTGATTTCTATCCATTCAAATGATGCCAAATGAATAACTTACTTGAATTGGACCATTTTACACTATGTCCATTGTAGATTTGTGTCTCTGACAGTTCGTTTGGTTGCAGGGGACATATTCAGTTTTTATGGCCAAAATGTGCTTTTCAGGGGCTGAAAAGCATGTTTTGGCCGAGTATGATAATTTTCATTAAAACTTGATTTCTATCACTTCGAATGATGCCAAATGAATAACTTACTTGAATTGGACCATTTTACACTATGTCCATTGTAGATTTGTGTCTCTGACAGTTCGTTTCGTTGCAGGGGACATATTCAGTTTTTATGGCCAAAATGTGCTTTTCAGGGGCTGAAAAGCATGTTTTGGCCGAGTATGATAATTTTCATTAAAACTTGATTTCTATCCATTCGAATGATGCCAAATGAATAACTTACTTGAATTGGACCATTTTACACTATGTCCATTGTAGATTTGTGTCTCTGACAGTTCGTTTGGTTGCAGGGGACATATTCACTTTTTATGGCCAAAATGTGCTTTTCAGAGGCTGAAAAGCATGTTTTGGCCGAGTATGATAATTTTCATTAAAACTTGATTTCTATCACTTCGAATGATGCCAAATGAATAACTTACTTGAATTGGACCATTTTACACTATGTCCATTGTAGATTTCTGTCTCCGACAGTTCGTTTGGTTGCAGGGGACATTTTCAGTTTTTATGGCCAAAATGTGCTTTTCAGAGGCTGAAAAGCATGTTTTGGCCGAGTATGATAATTTTCATTAAAACTTGATTTCTATAACTTCGAATGATGCCAAATGAATAACTTACTTGAATTGGACCATTTTACACTATGTCCATTGTAGATTTGTGTCTCTGACAGTTCGTTTGGTTGCAGGGGACATATTCAGTTTTTATGGCCAAAATGTGCTTTTCAGGGGCTGAAAAGCACGTTTTGTCAGAGTATGATAATTTTCATTAAAACTTGATTTCTATCCATTCGAATGATGCCAAATGAATAACTTACTTGAATTGGACCATTTTACACTATGTCCATTGTAGATTTGTGTCTCTGACAGTTCGTTTGGTTGCAGGGGACATATTCACTTTTTATGGCCAAAATGTGCTTTTCAGGGGCTGAAAAGCATGTTTTGGCCGAGTATGATAATTTTCATTAAAACTTAATTTCTATCACTTTGAATGATGCCAAATGAATAACTTAGTTGAATTGGACCATTTTACACTATGTCCATTGTAGATTTGTGTCTCTGACAGTTCGTTTGGTTGCAGGGGACATATTCAGTTTTTATGGCCAAAATGTGCTTTTCAGGGAATGAAAAGCATGTTTTGGCCGAGTATGATAATTTTCATTAAAACTTGATTTCTATCACTTCGAATGATGCCAAATGAATAACTTACTTGAATTGGACCATTTTACACTATGTCCATTGTAGATTTCTGTCTCCGACAGTTCGTTTGGTTGCAGGGGACATTTTCAGTTTTTATGGCCAAAATGTGCTTTTCAGAGGCTGAAAAGCATGTTTTGGCCGAGTATGATAATTTTCATTAAAACTTAATTTCTATAACTTCGAATGATGCCAAATGAATAACTTACTTGAATTGGACCATTTTACACTATGTCCATTGTAGATTTGTGTCTCTGACAGTTCGTTTGGTTGCAGGGGACATATTCAGTTTTTATGGCCAAAATGTGCTTTTCAGGGGCTGAAAAGCATGTTTTGGCCGAGTATGATAATTTTCATTAAAACTTGATTTCTATCCATTCAAATGATGCCAAATGAATAACTTACTTGAATTGGACCATTTTACACTATGTCCATTGTAGATTTGTGTCTCTGACAGTTCGTTTGGTTGCAGGGGACATATTCAGTTTTTATGGCCAAAATGTGCTTTTCAGGGGCTGAAAAGCATGTTTTGGCCGAGTATGATAATTTTCATTAAAACTTGATTTCTATCACTTCGAATGATGCCAAATGAATAACTTACTTGAATTGGACCATTTTACACTATGTCCATTGTAGATTTCTGTCTCCGACAGTTCGTTTGGTTGCAGGGGACATTTTCAGTTTTTATGGCCAAAATGTGCTTTTCAGAGGCTGAAAAGCATGTTTTGGCCGAGTATGATAATTTTCATTAAAACTTGATTTCTATAACTTCGAATGATGCCAAATGAATAACTTACTTGAATTGGACCATTTTACACTATGTCCATTGTAGATTTGTGTCTCTGACAGTTCGTTTGGTTGCAGGGGACATATTCAGTTTTTATGGCCAAAATGTGCTTTTCAGGGGCTGAAAAGCATGTTTTGGCCGAGTATGATAATTTTCATTAAAACTTGATTTCTATCCATTCAAATGATGCCAAATGAATAACTTACTTGAATTGGACCATTTTACACTATGTCCATTGTAGATTTGTGTCTCTGACAGTTCGTTTGGTTGCAGGGGACATATTCAGTTTTTATGGCCAAAATGTGCTTTTCAGGGGCTGAAAAGCATGTTTTGGCCGAGTATGATGATTTTCATTAAAACTTGATTTCTATCACTTCGAATGATGCCAAATGAATAACTTACTTGAATTGGACCATTTTACACTATGTCCATTGTAGATTTGTGTCTCCGACAGTTCGTTTGGTTGCAGGGGACATTTTCAGTTTTTATGGCCAAAATGTGCTTTTCAGAGGCTGAAAAGCATGTTTTGGCCGAATATGATGATTTTCATTAAAACTTAATTTCTATCACTTCGAATGATGCCAAATGAATAACTTACTTGAATTGGACCATTTTACACTATGTCCATTGTAGATTTGTGTCTCTGACAGTTCGTTTGGTTGCAGGGGACATATTCAGTTTTTATGGCCAAAATGTGCTTTTCAGGGGCTGAAAACCATGTTTTGGCCGAGTATGATAATTTTCATTAAAACTTGATTTCTATCCATTCGAATGATGCCAAATGAATAACTTACTTGAATTGGACCATTTTACACTATGTCCATTGTAGATTTGTGTCTCTGACAGTTCGTTTGGTTGCAGGGGACATATTCAGTTTTTATGGCCAAAATGTGCTTTTCAGGGGCTGAAAAGCATTTTTTGGCCGAGTATGATAATTTTCATTAAAACTTGATTTCTATCCATTCAAATGATGCCAAATGAATAACTTACTTGAATTGGACCATTTTACACTATGTCCATTGTAGATTTGTGTCTCTGACAGTTCGTTTGGTTGCAGGGGACATATTCAGTTTTTATGGCCAAAATGTGCTTTTCAGGGGCTGAAAAGCATGTTTTGGCCGAGTATGATAATTTTCATTAAAACTTGATTTCTATCACTTCGAATGATGCCAAATGAATAACTTACTTGAATTGGACCATTTTACACTATGTCCATTGTAGATTTCTGTCTCCGACAGTTCGTTTGGTTGCAGGGGACATATTCAGTTTTTATGGCCAAAATGTGCTTTTCAGGGGCTGAAAAGCATGTTTTGGCCGAGTATGATAATTTTCATTAAAACTTGATTTCTATCACTTCGAATGATGCCAAATGAATAACTTACTTGAATTGGACCATTTTACACTATGTCCATTGTAGATTTGTGTCGCTGACAGTTCGTTTCGTTGCAGGGGACATATTCAGTTTTTATGGCCAAAATGTGCTTTTCAGGGGCTGAAAAGCATGTTTTGGCCGAGTATGATAATTTTCATTAAAACTTGATTTCTATCCATTCGAATGATGCCAAATGAATAACTTACTTGAATTGGACCATTTTACACTATGTCCATTGTAGATTTGTGTCTCTGACAGTTCGTTTGGTTGCAGGGGACATATTCACTTTTTATGGCCAAAATGTGCTTTTCAGGGGCTGAAAACCATGTTTTGGCCGAGTATGATAATTTTCATTAAAACTTAATTTCTATCACTTTGAATGATGCCAAATGAATAACTTAGTTGAATTGGACCATTTTACACTATGTCCATTGTAGATTTGTGTCTCTGACAGTTCGTTTGGTTGCAGGGGACATATTCAGTTTTTATGGCCAAAATGTGCTTTTCAGGGGCTGAAAAGCATGTTTTGGCCGAGTATGATAATTTTCATTAAAACTTGATTTCTATCACTTCGAATGATGCCAAATGAATAACTTACTTGAATTGGACCATTTTACACTATGTCCATTGTAGATTTGTGTCTCCGACAGTTCGTTTGGTTGCAGGGGACATTTTCAGTTTTTATGGCCAAAATGTGCTTTTCAGAGGCTGAAAAGCATGTTTTGGCCGAGTATGATAATTTTCATTAAAACTTGATTTCTATCACTTCGAATGATGCCAAATGAATAACTTACTTGAATTGGACCATTTTACACTATGTCCATTGTAGATTTGTGTCTCCGACAGTTCGTTTGGTTGCAGGGGACATTTTCAGTTTTTATGGCCAAAATGTGCTTTTCAGAGGCTGAAAAGCATGTTTTGGCCGAGTATGATGATTTTCATTAAAACTTGATTTCTATCACTGCGAATGATGCCAAATGAATAACTTACTTGAATTGGACCATTTTACACTATGTCCATTGTAGATTTGTGTCTCTGACAGTTCGTTTGGTTGCAGGGGACATGTTCAGTTTTTATGGCCAAAATGTGCTTTTCAGGGGCTGAAAAGCATGTTTTGGCCGAGTATGATAATTTTCATTAAAACTTGATTTCTATCACTTCGAATGATGCCAAATGAATAACTTACTTGAATTGGACCATTTTACAATATGTCCATTGTAGATTTGTGTCTCCGACAGTTCGTTTGGTTGCAGGGGACATTTTCAGTTTTTATGGCCAAAATGTGCTTTTCAGAGGCTGAAAAGCATGTTTTGGCTGAGTATGATAATTTTCATTAAAACTTGATTTCTATCACTTCGAATGATGCCAAATGAATAACTTACTTGAATTGGACCATTTTACACTATGTCCATTGTAGATTTGTGTCTCCGACAGTTCGTTTGGTTGCAGGGGACATTTTCAGTTTTTATGGCCAAAATGTGCTTTTCAGAGGCTGAAAAGCATGTTTTGGCCGAGTATGATAATTTTCATTAAAACTTGATTTCTATCCATTCGAATGATGCCAAATGAATAACTTACTTGAATTGGACCATTTTACACTATGTCCATTGTAGATTTGTGTCTCTGACAGTTCGTTTGGTTGCAGGGGACATTTTCAGTTTTTATGGCCAAAATGTGCTTTTCAGAGGCTGAAAAGCATGTTTTGGCCGAGTATGATAATTTTCATTAAAACTTGATTTCTATAACTTCGAATGATGCCAAATGAATAACTTACTTGAATTGGACCATTTTACACTATGTCCATTGTAGATTTGTTTCTCTGAAAGTTCGTTTGGTTGCAGGGGACATATTCAGTTTTTATTGCCAAAATGTGCTTTTCAGGGGCTGAAAAGCACGTTTTGGCAGAGTATGATAATTTTCATTAAAACTTGATTTCTATCCATTCGAATGATGCCAAATGAATAACTTACTTGAATTGGACCATTTTACACTATGTCCATTGTAGATTTGTGTCTCTGACAGTTCGTTTGGTTGCAGGGGACATATTCACTTTTTATGGCCAAAATGTGCTTTTCAGGGGCTGAAAAGCATGTTTTGGCCGAGTATGATAATTTTCATTAAAACTTAATTTCTATCACTTTGAATGATGCCAAATGAATAACTTAGTTGAATTGGACCATTTTACACTATGTCCATTGTAGATTTGTGTCTCTGACAGTTCGTTTGGTTGCAGGGGACATATTCAGTTTTTATGGCCAAAATGTGCTTTTCAGGGGCTGAAAAGCATGTTTTGGCCGAGTATGATAATTTTCATTAAAACTTGATTTCTATCACTTCGAATGATGCCAAATGAATAACTTACTTGAATTGGACCATTTTACACTATGTCCATTGTAGATTTGTGTCTCCGACAGTTCGTTTGGTTGCAGGGGACATTTTCAGTTTTTATGGCCAAAATGTGCTTTTCAGAGGCTGAAAAGCATGTTTTGGCCGAGTATGATAATTTTCATTAAAACTTGATTTCTATCACTTCGAATGATGCCAAATGAATAACTTACTTGAATTGGACCATTTTACACTATGTCCATTGTAGATTTGTGTCTCCGACAGTTCGTTTGGTTGCAGGGGACATTTTCAGTTTTTATGGCCAAAATGTGCTTTTCAGAGGCTGAAAAGCATGTTTTGGCCGAGTATGATAATTTTCATTAAAACTTGATTTCTATCCATTCGAATGATGCCAAATGAATAACTTACTTGAATTGGACCATTTTACACTATGTCCATTGTAGATTTGTGTCTCTGACAGTTCGTTTGGTTGCAGGGGACATATTCAGTTTTTATGGCCAAAATGTGCTTTTCAGGGGCTGAAAAGCACGTTTTGGCCGAGTATGATAAATTTCATTAAAACTTGATTTTTATCCATTCGAATGATGCCAAATGAATAACTTACTTGAATTGGACCATTTTACACTATGTCCATTGTAGATTTGTGTCTCTGACAGTTCGTTTGGTTGCAGGGTACATATTCAGTTTTTATGGCCAAAATGTGCTTTTCAGGGGCTGAAAAGCATGTTTTGGCCGAGTATGATAATTTTCATTAAAACTTGATTTCTATCACTTCGAATGATGCCAAATGAATAACTTACTTGAATTGGACCATTTTACACTATGTCCATTGTAGATTTCTGTCTCCGACAGTTCGTTTGGTTGCAGGGGACATTTTCAGTTTTTATGGCCAAAATGTGCTTTTCAGAGGCTGAAAAGCATGTTTTGGCCGATTATGATAATTTTCATTAAAACTTGATTTCTATCACTTCGAATGATGCCAAATGAATAACTTACTTGAATTGGACCATTTTACACTATGTCCCTTGTAGATTTGTGTCTCTGACAGTTCGTTTGGTTGCAGGGGACATATTCAGTTTTTATGGCCAAAATGTGCTTTTCAGGGGCTGAAAAGCATGTTTTGGCCGAGTATGATAATTTTCATTAAAACTTGATTTCTATCACTTCGAATGATGCCAAATGAATAACTTACTTGAATTGGACCATTTTACACTATGTCCATTGTAGATTTGTGTCTCCGACAGTTCGTTTGGTTGCAGGGGACATTTTCAGTTTTTATGGCCAAAATGTGCTTTTCAGAGGCTGAAAAGCATGTTTTGGCCGAGTATGATGATTTTCATTAAAACTTAATTTCTATCACTTCGAATGATGCCAAATGAATAACTTACTTGAATTGGACCATTTTACACTATGTCCATTGTAGATTTGTGTCTCCGACCGTTCGTTTGGTTGCAGGGGACATTTTCAGTTTTTATGGCCAAAATGTGCTTTTCAGAGGCTGAAAAGCATGTTTTGGCCGAGTATGATAATTTTCATTAAAACTTGATTTCTATCACTTCGAATGATGCCAAATGAATAACTTACTTGAATTGGACCATTTTACACTATGTCCATTGTAGATTTGTGTCTCCGACAGTTCGTTTGGTTGCAGGGGACATTTTCAGTTTTTATGGCCAAAATGTGCTTTTCAGAGGCTGAAAAGCATGTTTTGGCCGAGTATGATGATTTTCATTAAAACTTGATTTCTATCACTGCGAATGATGCCAAATGAATAACTTACTTGAATTGGACCATTTTACACTATGTCCATTGTAGATTTGTGTCTCTGACAGTTCGTTTGGTTGCAGGGGACATGTTCAGTTTTTATGGCCAAAATGTGCTTTTCAGGGGCTGAAAAGCATGTTTTGGCCGAGTATGATAATTTTCATTAAAACTTGATTTCTATCACTTCGAATGATGCCAAATGAATAACTTACTTGAATTGGACCATTTTACACTATGTCCATTGTAGATTTGTGTCTCCGACAGTTCGTTTGGTTGCAGGGGACATTTTCAGTTTTTATGGCCAAAATGTGCTTTTCAGAGGCTGAAAAGCATGTTTTGGCTGAGTATGATAATTTTCATTAAAACTTCATTTCTATCACTTCGAATGATGCCAAATGAATAACTTACTTGAATTGGACCATTTTACACTATGTCCATTGTAGATTTGTGTCTCCGACAGTTCGTTTGGTTGCAGGGGACATTTTCAGTTTTTATGGCCAAAATGTGCTTTTCAGAGGCTGAAAAGCATGTTTTGGCCGAGTATGATAATTTTCATTAAAACTTGATTTCTATCCATTCGAATGATGCCAAATTAATAACTTACTTGAATTGGACCATTTTACACTATGTCCATTGTAGATTTGTGTCTCTGACAGTTCGTTTGGTTGCAGGGGACATATTCAGTTTTTATGGCCAAAACGTGCTTTTCAGGGGCTGAAAAGCATGTTTTGGCCGAGTATGATAATATTCATTAAAACTTGATTTCTATCCATTCGAATGATGCCAAATGAATAACTTACTTGAATTGGACCATTTTACACTATGTTCATTGTAGATTTGTGTCTCTGACAGTTCGTTTGGTTGCAGGGGACATATTCAGTTTTTATGGCCAAAATGTGCTTTTCAGGGGCTGAAAAGCATGTTTTGGCCGAGTATGATAATTTTCATTAAAACTTGATTTCTATCACTTCGAATGATGCCAAATGAATAACTTACTTGAATTGGACCATTTTACACTATGTCCATTGTAGATTTGTGTCTCTGACAGTTCGTTTGGTTGCAGGGGACATTTTCAGTTTTTATGGCCAAAATGTGCTTTTCAGAGGCTGAAAAGCATGTTTTGGCCGAGTATGATAATTTTCATTAAAACTTGATTTCTATCACTTCGAATGATGCCAAATGAATAACTTACTTGAATTGGACCATTTTACACTATGTCCATTGTAGATTTGTGTCTCCGACAGTTCGTTTGGTTGCAGGGGACATTTTCAGTTTTTATGGCCAAAATGTGCTTTTCAGAGGCTGAAAAGCATGTTTTGGCCGAGTATGATGATTTTCATTAAAACTTGATTTCTATCACTGCGAATGATGCCAAATGAATAACTTACTTGAATTGGACCATTTTACACTATGTCCATTGTAGATTTGTGTCTCTGACAGTTCGTTTGGTTGCAGGGGACATGTTCAGTTTTTATGGCCAAAATGTGCTTTTCAGGGGCTGAAAAGCATGTTTTGGCCGAGTATGATAATTTTCATTAAAACTTGATTTCTATCACTTCGAATGATGCCAAATGAATAACTTACTTGAATTGGACCATTTTACACTATGTCCATTGTAGATTTGTGTCTCCGACAGTTCGTTTGGTTGCAGGGGACATTTTCAGTTTTTATGGCCAAAATGTGCTTTTCAGAGGCTGAAAAGCATGTTTTGGCCGAGTATGATAATTTTCATTAAAACTTGATTTCTATCCATTCGAATGATGCCAAATTAATAACTTACTTGAATTGGACCATTTTACACTATGTCCATTGTAGATTTGTGTCTCTGACAGTTCGTTTGGTTGCAGGGGACATATTCAGTTTTTATGGCCAAAACGTGCTTTTCAGGGGCTGAAAAGCATGTTTTGGCCGAGTATGATAATATTCATTAAAACTTGATTTCTATCCATTCGAATGATGCCAAATGAATAACTTACTTGAATTGGACCATTTTACACTATGTTCATTGTAGATTTGTGTCTCTGACAGTTCGTTTGGTTGCAGGGGACATATTCAGTTTTTATGGCCAAAATGTGCTTTTCAGGGGCTGAAAAGCATGTTTTGGCCGAGTATGATAATTTTCATTAAAACTTGATTTCTATCACTTCGAATGATGCCAAATGAATAACTTACTTGAATTGGACCATTTTACACTATGTCCATTGTAGATTTCTGTCTCCGACAGTTCGTTTGGTTGCAGGGGACATTTTCAGTTTTTATGGCCAAAATGTGCTTTTCAGAGGCTGAAAAGCATGTTTTGGCCGAGTATGATAATTTTCATTAAAACTTGATTTCTATAACTTCGAATGATGCCAAATGAATAACTTACTTGAATTGGACCATTTTACACTATGTCCATTGTAGATTTGTGTCTCTGACAGTTCGTTTGGTTGCAGGGGACATATTCAGTTTTTATGGCCAAAATGTGCTTTTCAGGGGCTGAAAAGCATGTTTTGGCCGAGTATGATAATTTTCATTAAAACTTGATTTCTATCACTTCGAATGATGCCAAATGAATAACTTACTTGAATTGGACCATTTTACACTATGTCCATTGTAGATTTGTGTCTCCGACAGTTCGTTTGGTTGCAGGGGACATTTTCAGTTTTTATGGCCAAAATGTGCTTTTCAGAGGCTGAAAAGCATGTTTTGGCCGAGTATGATAATTTTCATTAAAACTTGATTTCTATCACTTCGAATGATGCCAAATGAATAACTTACTTGAATTGGACCATTTTACACTATGTCCATTGTAGATTTGTGTCTCTGACAGTTCGTTTGGTTGCAGGGGACATATTCAGTTTTTATGGCCAAAATGTGCTTTTCAGGGGCTGAAAAGCATGTTTTGGCCGAGTATGATGATTTTCATTAAAACTTGATTTCTATCACTTCGAATGATGCCAAATGAATAACTTACTTGAATTGGACCATTTTACACTATGTCCATTGTAGATTTGTGTCTCCGACAGTTCGTTTGGTTGCAGGGGACATTTTCAGTTTTTATGGCCAAAATGTGCTTTTCAGAGGCTGAAAAGCATGTTTTGGCCGAATATGATGATTTTCATTAAAACTTAATTTCTATAACTTCGAATGATGCCAAATGAATAACTTACTTGAATTGGACCATTTTACACTATGTCCATTGTAGATTTGTGTCTCTGACAGTTCGTTTGGTTGCAGGGGACATATTCAGTTTTTATGGCCAAAATGTGCTTTTCAGGGGCTGAAAACCATGTTTTGGCCGAGTATGATAATTTTCATTAAAACTTGATTTCTATCACTTCGAATGATGCCAAATGAATAACTTACTTGAATTGGACCATTTTACACTATGTCCATTGTAGATTTCTGTCTCCGACAGTTCGTTTGGTTGCAGGGGACATATTCACTTTTTATGGCCAAAATGTGCTTTTCAGGGAATGAAAAGCATGTTTTGGCCGAGTATGATAATTTTCATTAAAACTTGATTTCTATCACTTCGAATGATGCCAAATGAATAACTTACTTGAATTGGACCATTTTACACTATGTCCATTGTAGATTTGTGTCTCTGACAGTTCGTTTGGTTGCAGGGGACATATTCAGTTTTTATGGCCAAAATGTGCTTTTCAGGGGCTGAAAAGCATGTTTTGGCCGAGTATGATAATTTTCATTAAAACTTGATTTCTATCACTTCGAATGATGCCAAATGAATAACTTACTTGAATTGGACCATTTTACACTATGTCCATTGTAGATTTGTGTCTCCGACAGTTCGTTTGGTTGCAGGGGACATTTTCAGTTTTTATGGCCAAAATGTGCTTTTCAGAGGCTGAAAAGCATGTTTTGGCCGAGTATGATAATTTTCATTAAAACTTGATTTCTATCACTTCGAATGATGCCAAATGAATAACTTACTTGAATTGGACCATTTTACACTATGTCCATTGTAGATTTGTGTCTCTGACAGTTCGTTTGGTTGCAGGGGACATATTCAGTTTTTATGGCCAAAATGTGCTTTTCAGGGGCTGAAAAGCATGTTTTGGCCGAGTATGATGATTTTCATTAAAACTTGATTTCTATCACTTCGAATGATGCCAAATGAATAACTTACTTGAATTGGACCATTTTACACTATGTCCATTGTAGATTTGTGTCTCCGACAGTTCGTTTGGTTGCAGGGGACATTTTCAGTTTTTATGGCCAAAATGTGCTTTTCAGAGGCTGAAAAGCATGTTTTGGCCGAATATGATGATTTTCATTAAAACTTAATTTCTATAACTTCGAATGATGCCAAATGAATAACTTACTTGAATTGGACCATTTTACACTATGTCCATTGTAGATTTGTGTCTCTGACAGTTCGTTTGGTTGCAGGGGACATATTCAGTTTTTATGGCCAAAATGTGCTTTTCAGGGGCTGAAAACCATGTTTTGGCCGAGTATGATAATTTTCATTAAAACTTGATTTCTATCACTTCGAATGATGCCAAATGAATAACTTACTTGAATTGGACCATTTTACACTATGTCCATTGTAGATTTCTGTCTCCGACAGTTCGTTTGGTTGCAGGGGACATATTCACTTTTTATGGCCAAAATGTGCTTTTCAGGGAATGAAAAGCATGTTTTGGCCGAGTATGATAATTTTCATTAAAACTTGATTTCTATCACTTCGAATGATGCCAAATGAATAACTTAGTTGAATTGGACCATTTTACACTATGTCCATTGTAGATTTGTGTCTCTGACAGTTCGTTTGGTTGCAGGGGACATATTCAGTTTTTATGGCCAAAATGTGCTTTTCAGGGAATGAAAAGCATGTTTTGGCCGAGTATGATAATTTTCATTAAAACTTGATTTCTATCACTTCGAATGATGCCAAATGAATAACTTACTTGAATTGGACCATTTTACACTATGTCCATTGTAGATTTCTGTCTCCGACAGTTCGTTTGGTTGCAGGGGACATTTCCAGTTTTTATGGCCAAAATGTGCTTTTCAGAGGCTGAAAAGCATGTTTTGGCCGAGTATGATAATTTTCATTAAAACTTAATTTCTATAACTTCGAATGATGCCAAATGAATAAATTACTTGAATTGGACCATTTTACACTATGTCCATTGTAGATTTGTGTCTCTGACAGTTCGTTTGGTTGCAGGGGACATATTCAGTTTTTATGGCCAAAATGTGCTTTTCAGGGGCTGAAAAGCACGTTTTGTCAGAGTATGATAATTTTCATTAAAACTTGATTTCTAACAATTCGAATGATGCCAAATGAATAACTTACTTGAATTGGACCATTTTACACTATGTCCATTGTAGATTTGTGTCTCTGACAGTTCGTTTGGTTGCAGGGGACATATTCACTTTTTATGGCCAAAATGTGCTTTTCAGGGGCTGAAAAGCATGTTTTGGCCGAGTATGATAATTTTCATTAAAACTTAATTTCTATCACTTTGAATGATGCCAAATGAATAACTTAGTTGAATTGGACCATTTTACACTATGTCCATTGTAGATTTGTGTCTCTGACAGTTCGTTTGGTTGCAGGGGACATATTCAGTTTTTATGGCCAAAATGTGCTTTTCAGGGGCTGAAAAGCATGTTTTGGCCGAGTATGATAATTTTCATTAAAACTTGATTTCTATCACTTCGAATGATGCCAAATGAATAACTTACTTGAATTGGACCATTTTACACTATGTCCATTTTAGATTTGTGTCTCCGACAGTTCGTTTGGTTGCAGGGGACATTTTCAGTTTTTATTGCCAAAATGTGCTTTTCAGAGGCTGAAAAGCATGTTTTGGCCGATTATGATAATTTTCATTAAAACTTGATTTCTATCACTTCGAATGATGCCAAATGAATAACTTACTTGAATTGGACCATTTTACACTATGTCCATTGTAGATTTGTGTCTCTGACAGTTCGTTTGGTTGCAGGGGACATATTCAGTTTTTATGGCCAAAATGTGCTTTTCAGGGGCTGAAAACCATGTTTTGGCCGAGTATGATAATTTTCATTAAATTTTGATTTCTATCCATTCGAATGATGCCAAATGAATAACTTACTTGAATTGGTCCATTTTACACTATGTCCATTGTAGATTTGTGTCTCTGACAGTTCGTTTGGTTGCAGGGGACATATTCAGTTTTTATGGCCAAAATGTGCTTTTCAGGGGCTGAAAAGCATGTTTTGGCCGAGTATGATAATTTTCATTAAAACTTGATTTCTATCACTTCGAATGATGCCAAATGAATAACTTACTTGAATTGGACCATTTTACACTATGTCCATTGTAGATTTGTGTCTCCGACCGTTCGTTTGGTTGCAGGGGACATTTTCAGTTTTTATGGCCAAAATGTGCTTTTCAGAGGCTGAAAAGCATGTTTTGGCCGAGTATGATAATTTTCATTAAAACTTGATTTCTATCACTTCGAATGATGCCAAATGAATAACTTACTTGAATTGGACCATTTTACACTATGTCCATTGTAGATTTGTGTCTCCGACAGTTCGTTTGGTTGCAGGGGACATTTTCAGTTTTTATTGGCCAAAATGTGCTTTTCAGAGGCTGAAAAGCATGTTTTGGCCGAGTATGATGATTTTCATTAAAACTTGATTTCTATCACTGCGAATGATGCCAAATGAATAACTTACTTGAATTGGACCATTTTACACTATGTCCATTGTAGATTTGTGTCTCTGACAGTTCGTTTGGTTGCAGGGGACATGTTCAGTTTTTATGGCCAAAATGTGCTTTTCAGGGGCTGAAAAGCATGTTTTGGCCGAGTATGATAATTTTCATTAAAACTTGATTTCTATCACTTCGAATGATGCCAAATGAATAACTTAGTTGAATTGGACCATTTTACACTATGTCCATTGTAGATTTGTGTCTCTGACAGTTCGTTTGGTTGCAGGGGACATATTCAGTTTTTATGGCCAAAATGTGCTTTTCAGGGAATGAAAAGCATGTTTTGGCCGAGTATGATAATTTTCATTAAAACTTGATTTCTATCACTTCGAATGATGCCAAATGAATAACTTACTTGAATTGGACCATTTTACACTATGTCCATTGTAGATTTCTGTCTCCGACAGTTCGTTTGGTTGCAGGGGACATTTCCAGTTTTTATGGCCAAAATGTGCTTTTCAGAGGCTGAAAAGCATGTTTTGGCCGAGTATGATAATTTTCATTAAAACTTAATTTCTATAACTTCGAATGATGCCAAATGAATAAATTACTTGAATTGGACCATTTTACACTATGTCCATTGTAGATTTGTGTCTCTGACAGTTCGTTTGGTTGCAGGGGACATATTCAGTTTTTATGGCCAAAATGTGCTTTTCAGGGGCTGAAAAGCACGTTTTGTCAGAGTATGATAATTTTCATTAAAACTTGATTTCTATCCATTCGAATGATGCCAAATGAATAACTTACTTGAATTGGTCCATTTTACACTATGTCCATTGTAGATTTGTGTCTCTGACAGTTCGTTTGGTTGCAGGGGACATATTCAGTTTTTATGGCCAAAATGTGCTTTTCAGGGGCTGAAAAGCATGTTTTGGCCGAGTATGATAATTTTCATTAAAACTTGATTTCTATCACTTCGAATGATGCCAAATGAATAACTTACTTGAATTGGACCATTTTACACTATGTCCATTGTAGATTTGTGTCTCCGACCGTTCGTTTGGTTGCAGGGGACATTTTCAGTTTTTATGGCCAAAATGTGCTTTTCAGAGGCTGAAAAAAATGTTTTGGCCGAGTATGATAATTTTCATTAAAACTTGATTTCTATCACTTCGAATGATGCCAAATGAATAACTTACTTGAATTGGACCATTTTACACTATGTCCATTGTAGATTTGTGTCTCTGACAGTTCGTTTGGTTGCAGGGGACATATTCAGTTTTTATGGCCAAAATGTGCTTTTCAGGGGCTGAAAAGCATGTTTTGGCCGAGTATGATGATTTTCATTAAAACTTGATTTCTATCACTTCGAATGATGCCAAATGAATAACTTACTTGAATTGGACCATTTTACACTATGTCCATTGTAGATTTGTGTCTCCGACAGTTCGTTTGGTTGCAGGGGACATTTTCAGTTTTTATGGCCAAAATGTGCTTTTCAGAGGCTGAAAAGCATGTTTTGGCCGAATATGATGATTTTCATTAAAACTTAATTTCTATAACTTCGAATGATGCCAAATGAATAACTTACTTGAATTGGACCATTTTACACTATGTCCATTGTAGATTTGTGTCTCTGACAGTTCGTTTGGTTGCAGGGGACATATTCAGTTTTTATGGCCAAAATGTGCTTTTCAGGGGCTGAAAACCATGTTTTGGCCGAGTATGATAATTTTCATTAAAACTTGATTTCTATCACTTCGAATGATGCCAAATGAATAACTTACTTGAATTGGACCATTTTACACTATGTCCATTGTAGATTTCTGTCTCCGACAGTTCGTTTGGTTGCAGGGGACATATTCACTTTTTATGGCCAAAATGTGCTTTTCAGGGAATGAAAAGCATGTTTTGGCCGAGTATGATAATTTTCATTAAAACTTGATTTCTATCACTTCGAATGATGCCAAATGAATAACTTACTTGAATTGGACCATTTTACACTATGTCCATTGTAGATTTGTGTCTCTGACAGTTCGTTTGGTTGCAGGGGACATATTCAGTTTTTATGGCCAAAATGTGCTTTTCAGGGGCTGAAAAGCATGTTTTGGCCGAGTATGATAATTTTCATTAAAACTTGATTTCTATCACTTCGAATGATGCCAAATGAATAACTTACTTGAATTGGACCATTTTACACTATGTCCATTGTAGATTTGTGTCTCCGACAGTTCGTTTGGTTGCAGGGGACATTTTCAGTTTTTATGGCCAAAATGTGCTTTTCAGAGGCTGAAAAGCATGTTTTGGCCGAGTATGATAATTTTCATTAAAACTTGATTTCTATCACTTCGAATGATGCCAAATGAATAACTTACTTGAATTGGACCATTTTACACTATGTCCATTGTAGATTTGTGTCTCTGACAGTTCGTTTGGTTGCAGGGGACATATTCAGTTTTTATGGCCAAAATGTGCTTTTCAGGGGCTGAAAAGCATGTTTTGGCCGAGTATGATGATTTTCATTAAAACTTGATTTCTATCACTTCGAATGATGCCAAATGAATAACTTACTTGAATTGGACCATTTTACACTATGTCCATTGTAGATTTGTGTCTCCGACAGTTCGTTTGGTTGCAGGGGACATTTTCAGTTTTTATGGCCAAAATGTGCTTTTCAGAGGCTGAAAAGCATGTTTTGGCCGAATATGATGATTTTCATTAAAACTTAATTTCTATAACTTCGAATGATGCCAAATGAATAACTTACTTGAATTGGACCATTTTACACTATGTCCATTGTAGATTTGTGTCTCTGACAGTTCGTTTGGTTGCAGGGGACATATTCAGTTTTTATGGCCAAAATGTGCTTTTCAGGGGCTGAAAACCATGTTTTGGCCGAGTATGATAATTTTCATTAAAACTTGATTTCTATCACTTCGAATGATGCCAAATGAATAACTTACTTGAATTGGACCATTTTACACTATGTCCATTGTAGATTTCTGTCTCCGACAGTTCGTTTGGTTGCAGGGGACATATTCACTTTTTATGGCCAAAATGTGCTTTTCAGGGAATGAAAAGCATGTTTTGGCCGAGTATGATAATTTTCATTAAAACTTGATTTCTATCACTTCGAATGATGCCAAATGAATAACTTAGTTGAATTGGACCATTTTACACTATGTCCATTGTAGATTTGTGTCTCTGACAGTTCGTTTGGTTGCAGGGGACATATTCAGTTTTTATGGCCAAAATGTGCTTTTCAGGGAATGAAAAGCATGTTTTGGCCGAGTATGATAATTTTCATTAAAACTTGATTTCTATCACTTCGAATGATGCCAAATGAATAACTTACTTGAATTGGACCATTTTACACTATGTCCATTGTAGATTTCTGTCTCCGACAGTTCGTTTGGTTGCAGGGGACATTTCCAGTTTTTATGGCCAAAATGTGCTTTTCAGAGGCTGAAAAGCATGTTTTGGCCGAGTATGATAATTTTCATTAAAACTTAATTTCTATAACTTCGAATGATGCCAAATGAATAAATTACTTGAATTGGACCATTTTACACTATGTCCATTGTAGATTTGTGTCTCTGACAGTTCGTTTGGTTGCAGGGGACATATTCAGTTTTTATGGCCAAAATGTGCTTTTCAGGGGCTGAAAAGCACGTTTTGTCAGAGTATGATAATTTTCATTAAAACTTGATTTCTAACAATTCGAATGATGCCAAATGAATAACTTACTTGAATTGGACCATTTTACACTATGTCCATTGTAGATTTGTGTCTCTGACAGTTCGTTTGGTTGCAGGGGACATATTCACTTTTTATGGCCAAAATGTGCTTTTCAGGGGCTGAAAAGCATGTTTTGGCCGAGTATGATAATTTTCATTAAAACTTAATTTCTATCACTTTGAATGATGCCAAATGAATAACTTAGTTGAATTGGACCATTTTACACTATGTCCATTGTAGATTTGTGTCTCTGACAGTTCGTTTGGTTGCAGGGGACATATTCAGTTTTTATGGCCAAAATGTGCTTTTCAGGGGCTGAAAAGCATGTTTTGGCCGAGTATGATAATTTTCATTAAAACTTGATTTCTATCACTTCGAATGATGCCAAATGAATAACTTACTTGAATTGGACCATTTTACACTATGTCCATTTTAGATTTGTGTCTCCGACAGTTCGTTTGGTTGCAGGGGACATTTTCAGTTTTTATTGCCAAAATGTGCTTTTCAGAGGCTGAAAAGCATGTTTTGGCCGATTATGATAATTTTCATTAAAACTTGATTTCTATCACTTCGAATGATGCCAAATGAATAACTTACTTGAATTGGACCATTTTACACTATGTCCATTGTAGATTTGTGTCTCTGACAGTTCGTTTGGTTGCAGGGGACATATTCAGTTTTTATGGCCAAAATGTGCTTTTCAGGGGCTGAAAACCATGTTTTGGCCGAGTATGATAATTTTCATTAAATTTTGATTTCTATCCATTCGAATGATGCCAAATGAATAACTTACTTGAATTGGTCCATTTTACACTATGTCCATTGTAGATTTGTGTCTCTGACAGTTCGTTTGGTTGCAGGGGACATATTCAGTTTTTATGGCCAAAATGTGCTTTTCAGGGGCTGAAAAGCATGTTTTGGCCGAGTATGATAATTTTCATTAAAACTTGATTTCTATCACTTCGAATGATGCCAAATGAATAACTTACTTGAATTGGACCATTTTACACTATGTCCATTGTAGATTTGTGTCTCCGACCGTTCGTTTGGTTGCAGGGGACATTTTCAGTTTTTATGGCCAAAATGTGCTTTTCAGAGGCTGAAAAGCATGTTTTGGCCGAGTATGATAATTTTCATTAAAACTTGATTTCTATCACTTCGAATGATGCCAAATGAATAACTTACTTGAATTGGACCATTTTACACTATGTCCATTGTAGATTTGTGTCTCCGACAGTTCGTTTGGTTGCAGGGGACATTTTCAGTTTTTATTGGCCAAAATGTGCTTTTCAGAGGCTGAAAAGCATGTTTTGGCCGAGTATGATGATTTTCATTAAAACTTGATTTCTATCACTGCGAATGATGCCAAATGAATAACTTACTTGAATTGGACCATTTTACACTATGTCCATTGTAGATTTGTGTCTCTGACAGTTCGTTTGGTTGCAGGGGACATGTTCAGTTTTTATGGCCAAAATGTGCTTTTCAGGGGCTGAAAAGCATGTTTTGGCCGGTATGATAATTTTCATTGAAACTTGATTTCTATCACTTCGAATGATGCCAAATGAATAACTTACTTGAATTGGACCATTTTACACTATGTCCATTGTAGATTTGTGTCTCCGACAGTTCGTTTGGTTGCAGGGGACATTTTCAGTTTTTATGGCCAAAATGTGCTTTTCAGAGGCTGAAAAGCATGTTTTGGCCGAGTATGATAATTTTCATTAAAACTTGATTTCTATCCATTCGAATTATGCCAAATGAATAACTTACTTGAATTGGACCATATTACACTATGTCCATTGTAGATTTGTGTCTCTGAAAGTTTGTTTGGTTGCAGGGGACATATTCAGTTTTTATGGCCAAAATGTGCTTTTCAGGGGCTGAAAAGCATGTTTTGGCCGAGTATGATAATTTTCATTAAAACTTGATTTCTATCACTTCGAATGATGCCAAATGAATAACTTACTTGAATTGGACCATTTTACACTATGTCCATTGTAGATTTGTGTCTCTGACAGTTCTTTTTGTTGCAGGGGACATATTCAGTTTTTATGGCCAAAATGTCTTTTTCAGGGGCTGAAAAGCATGTTTTGGCCGAGTATGATAATTTTCATTGAAACTTGATTTCTATCACTTCGAATGATGCCAAATGAATAACTTACTTGAATTGGACCATTTTACACTATGTCCATTGTAGATTTGTGTCTTCGACAGTTCGTTTGGTTGCAGGGGACATTTTCAGTTTTTATGGCCAAAATGTGCTTTTCAGAGGCTGAAAAGCATGTTTTGGCCGAGTATGATAATTTTCATTAAAACTTGATTTCTATCACTTCGAATGATGCCAAATGAATAACTTACTTGAATTGGACCATTTTACACTATGTCCATTGTAGATTTGTGTCTCTGACAGTTCTTTTGGTTGCAGGGGACATATTGAGTTTTTATGGCCAAAATGTGCTTTTCAGGGGCTGAAAAGCATGTTTTGGCCGAGTATGATAATTTTCATTAAAACTTGATTTCTATCCATTCGAATTATGCCAAATGAATAACTTACTTGAATTGGACCATATTACACTATGTCCATTGTAGATTTGTGTCTCTGAAAGTTTGTTTGGTTGCAGGGGACATATTCAGTTTTTATGGCCAAAATGTGCTTTTCAGGGGCTGAAAAGCATGTTTTGGCCGAGTATGATAATTTTCATTAAAACTTGATTTCTATCACTTCGAATGATGCCAAATGAATAACTTACTTGAATTGGACCATTTTACACTATGTCCATTGTAGATTTGTGTCTCTGACAGTTCTTTTTGTTGCAGGGGACATATTCAGTTTTTATGGCCAAAATGTCTTTTTCAGGGGCTGAAAAGCATGTTTTGGCCGAGTATGATAATTTTCATTGAAACTTGATTTCTATCACTTCGAATGATGCCAAATGAATAACTTACTTGAATTGGACCATTTTACACTATGTCCATTGTAGATTTGTGTCTTCGACAGTTCGTTTGGTTGCAGGGGACATTTTCAGTTTTTATGGCCAAAATGTGCTTTTCAGAGGCTGAAAAGCATGTTTTGGCCAAATATGATAATTTTCATTAAAACTTGATTTCTATCACTTCGAATGATGCCAAATGAATAACTTACTTGAATTGGACCATTTTACACTATGTCCATTGTAGATTTGTGTCTCTGACAGTTCGTTTGGTTGCAGGGGACATATTCAGTTTTTAAGGCCAAAATGTGCTTTTCAGGGGCTGAAAAGCATGTTTTGGCCGAGTATGATAATTTTCATTAAAACTTGATTTCTATCACTTCGAATGATGCCAAATGAATAACTTACTTGAATTGGACCATTTTACACTATGTCCATTGTAGATTTTTGTCTCCGACAGTTCGTTTGGTTGCAGGGGACATTTTCAGTTTTTATGGCCAAAATGTGCTTTTCAGAGGCTGAAAAGCTTGTTTTGGCCGAGTATGATAATTTTCATTAAAACTTGATTTCTATCACTTCAAATGATGCCAAATGAATAACTTACTTGAATTGGACCATTTTACACTATGTCCATTGTAGATTTGTGTCTCTGACAGTTCGTTTGGTTGTAGGGGACATATTGAGTTTTTATGGCCAAAATGTGCTTTTCAGGGGCTGAAAAGCATGTTTTGGCCGAGTATGATAATTTTCATTAAAACTTGATTTCTATCCATTCGAATGATGCCAAATGAATAACTTACTTGAATTGGACCATATTACACTATGTCCATTGTAGATTTGTGTCTCTGAAAGTTTGTTTGGTTGCAGGGGACATATTCAGTTTTTATGGCCAAAATGTGCTTTTCAGGGGCTGAAAAGCATGTTTTGGCCGAGTATGATAATTTTCATTAAAACTTGATTTCTATCACTTCGAATGATGCCAAATGAATAACTTACTTGAATTGGACCATTTTACACTATGTCCATTGTAGATTTGTGTCTCTGACAGTTCTTTTTGTTGCAGGGGACATATTCAGTTTTTATGGCCAAAATGTCTTTTTCAGGGGCTGAAAAGCATGTTTTGGCCGAGTATGATAATTTTCATTGAAACTTGATTTCTATCACTTCGAATGATGCCAAATGAATAACTTACTTGAATTGGACCATTTTACACTATGTCCATTGTAGATTTGTGTCTTCGACAGTTCGTTTGGTTGCAGGGGACATTTTCAGTTTTTATGGCCAAAATGTGCTTTTCAGAGGCTGAAAAGCATGTTTTGGCCGAGTATGATAATTTTCATTAAAACTTGATTTCTATCACTTCGAATGATGCCAAATGAATAACTTACTTGAATTGGACCATTTTACACTATGTCCATTGTAGATTTGTGTCTCTGACAGTTCTTTTGGTTGCAGGGGACATATTGAGTTTTTATGGCCAAAATGTGCTTTTCAGGGGCTGAAAAGCATGTTTTGGCCGAGTATGATAATTTTCATTAAAACTTGATTTCTATCACTTCGAATGATGCCAAATGAATAACTTACTTGAATTGGACCATTTTACACTATGTCCATTGTAGATTTGTGTCTCTGACAGTTCGTTTGGTTGCAGGGGACATATTCAGTTTTTAAGGCCAAAATGTGCTTTTCAGGGGCTGAAAAGCATGTTTTGGCCGAGTATGATAATTTTCATTAAAACTTGATTTCTATCACTTCGAATGATGCCAAATGAATAACTTACTTGAATTGGACCATTTTACACTATGTCCATTGTAGATTTTTATCTCCGACAGTTCGTTTGGTTGCAGGGGACATTTTCAGTTTTTATGGCCAAAATGTGCTTTTCAGAGGCTGAAAAGCTTGTTTTGGCCGAGTATGATAATTTTCATTAAAACTTGATTTCTATCACTTCGAATGATGCCAAATGAATAACTTACTTGAATTGGACCATTTTACACTATGTCCATTGTAGATTTTTGTCTCCGACAGTTCGTTTGGTTGCAGGGGACATTTTCAGTTTTTATGGCCAAAATGTGCTTTTCAGAGGCTGAAAAGCTTGTTTTGGCCGAGTATGATAATTTTCATTAAAACTTGATTTCTATCACTTCAAATGATGCCAAATGAATAACTTACTTGAATTGGACCATTTTACACTATGTCCATTGTAGATTTGTGTCTCTGACAGTTCGTTTGGTTGCAGGGGACATATTGAGTTTTTATGGCCAAAATGTGCTTTTCAGGGGCTGAAAAGCATGTTTTGGCCGAGTATGATAATTTTCATTAAAACTTGATTTCTATCACTTCGAATGATGCCAAATGAATAACTTACTTGAATTGGACCATTTTACCCTATGTCCATTGTAGATTTGTGTCTCTGACAGTTCGTTTGGTTGCAGGGGACATTTTCAGTTTTTATGGCCAAAATGTGCTTTTCAGAGGCTGAAAAGCATGTTTTGGCCGAGTATGATAATTTTCATTAAAACTTGATTTCTATCACTTCGAATGATGCCAAATGAATAACTTACTTGAATTGGACCATTTTACACTATGTCCATTGTAGATTTGTGTCTCTGACAGTTCGTTTGGTTGTAGGGGACATTTTCAGTTTTTAAGGCCAAAATGTGCTTTTCAGAGGCTGAAAAGCATGTTTTGGCCGAGTATGATAATTTTCATTAAAACTTGATTTCTATCCATTCGAATGATGCCAAATGAATAACTTACTTGAATTGGACCATTTTACACTATGTCCATTGTAGATTTGTGTCTCTGACAGTTCGTTTGGTTGCAGGGGACATATTCAGTTTTTATGGCCAAAATGTGCTTTTCAGGGGCTGAAAAGCATGTTTTGGCCGAGTATGATAATTTTCATTGAAACTTGATTTCTATCACTTCGAATGATGCCAAATGAATAACTTACTTGAATTGGACCATTTTACACTATGTCCATTGTAGATTTGTGTCTCTGACAGTTCGTTTGGTTGCAGGGGACATATTCAGTTTTTAAGGCCAAAATGTGCTTTTCAGGGGCTGAAAAGCATGTTTTGGCCGAGTATGATAATTTTCATTGAAACTTGATTTCTATCACTTCGAATGATGCCAAATGAATAACTTACTTGAATTGGACCATTTTACACTATGTCCATTGTAGATTTGTGTCTCCGACAGTTCGTTTGGTTGCAGGGGACATTTTCAGTTTTTATGGCCAAAATGTGCTTTTCAGAGGCTGAAAAGCATGTTTTGGCCGAGTATGATAATTTTCATTAAAACTTGATTTCTATCACTTCGAATGATGCCAAATGAATAACTTACTTGAATTGGACCATTTTACACTATGTCCATTGTAGATTTGTGTCTCTGACAGTTCGTTTGGTTGCAGGGGACATATTCAGTTTTTAAGGCCAAAATGTGCTTTTCAGGGGCTGAAAAGCATGTTTTGGCCGAGTATGATAATTTTCAATAAAATTTAATTTCTATCACTTCGAATGATGCCAAATGAATAACTTACTTGAATTGGACCATTTTACACTATGTCCATTGTAGATTTTTGTCTCCGACAGTTCGTTTGGTTGCAGGGGACATTTTCAGTTTTTATGGCCAAAATGTGCTTTTCAGAGGCTGAAAAGCTTGTTTTGGCCGAGTATGATAATTTTCATTAAAACTTCATTTCTATCACTTCAAATGATGCCAAATGAATAACTTACTTGAATTGAACCATTTTACACTATGTCCATTGTAGATTTGTGTCTCTGACAGTTCGTTTGGTTGCAGGGGACATATTGAGTTTTTATGGCCAAAATGTGCTTTTCAGGGGCTGAAAAGCATGTTTTGGCCGAGTATGATAATTTTCATTAAAACTTGATTTATATCCATTTGAATGATGCCAAATGAATAACTTACTTGAATTGGACAATTTTACACTATGTCCATTGTAGATTTGTGTCTTCGACAGTTCGTTTGGTTGCAGGGGACATATTTAGTTTTTATGGCCAAAATGTGCTTTTCAGGGGCTGAAAAGCATGTTTTGGCCGAGTATGATAATTTTCATTGAAACTTGATTTCTATCACTTCGAATGATGCCAAATGAATAACTTACTTGAATTGGACCATTTTACACTATGTCCATTGTAGATTTGTGTCTCCGACAGTTCGTTTGGTTGCAGGGGACATTTTCAGTTTTTATGGCCAAAATGTGCTTTTCAGAGGCTGAAAAGCATGTTTTGGCCGAGTATGATAATTTTCATTAAAACTTGATTTCTATCCATTCGAATTATGCCAAATGAATAACTTACTTGAATTGGACCATATTACACTATGTCCATTGTAGAATTGTGTCTCTGAAAGTTTGTTTGGTTGCAGGGGACATATTCAGTTTTTATGGCCAAAATGTGCTTTTCAGGGGCTGAAAAGCATGTTTTGGCCGAGTATGATAATTTTCATTAAAACTTGATTTCTATCACTTCGAATGATGCCAAATGAATAACTTACTTGAATTGGACCATTTTACACTATGTCCATTGTAGATTTGTGTCTCTGACAGTTCTTTTTGTTGCAGGGGACATATTCAGTTTTTATGGCCAAAATGTCTTTTTCAGGGGCTGAAAAGCATGTTTTGGCCGAGTATGATAATTTTCATTGAAACTTGATTTCTATCACTTCGAATGATGCCAAATGAATAACTTACTTGAATTGGACCATTTTACACTATGTCCATTGTAGATTTGTGTCTTCGACAGTTCGTTTGGTTGCAGGGGACATTTTCAGTTTTTATGGCCAAAATGTGCTTTTCAGAGGCTGAAAAGCATGTTTTGGCCGAGTATGATAATTTTCATTAAAACTTGATTTCTATCACTTCGAATGATGCCAAATGAATAACTTACTTGAATTGGACCATTTTACACTATGTCCATTGTAGATTTGTGTCTCTGACAGTTCTTTTGGTTGCAGGGGACATATTGAGTTTTTATGGCCAAAATGTGCTTTTCAGGGGCTGAAAAGCATGTTTTGGCCGAGTATGATAATTTTCATTAAAACTTGATTTCTATCCATTCGAATTATGCCAAATGAATAACTTACTTGAATTGGACCATATTACACTATGTCCATTGTAGATTTGTGTCTCTGAAAGTTTGTTTGGTTGCAGGGGACATATTCAGTTTTTATGGCCAAAATGTGCTTTTCAGGGGCTGAAAAGCATGTTTTGGCCGAGTATGATAATTTTCATTAAAACTTGATTTCTATCACTTCGAATGATGCCAAATGAATAACTTACTTGAATTGGACCATTTTACACTATGTCCATTGTAGATTTGTGTCTCTGACAGTTCTTTTTGTTGCAGGGGACATATTCAGTTTTTATGGCCAAAATGTCTTTTTCAGGGGCTGAAAAGCATGTTTTGGCCGAGTATGATAATTTTCATTGAAACTTGATTTCTATCACTTCGAATGATGCCAAATGAATAACTTACTTGAATTGGACCATTTTACACTATGTCCATTGTAGATTTGTGTCTTCGACAGTTCGTTTGGTTGCAGGGGACATTTTCAGTTTTTATGGCCAAAATGTGCTTTTCAGAGGCTGAAAAGCATGTTTTGGCCAAATATGATAATTTTCATTAAAACTTGATTTCTATCACTTCGAATGATGCCAAATGAATAACTTACTTGAATTGGACCATTTTACACTATGTCCATTGTAGATTTGTGTCTCTGACAGTTCGTTTGGTTGCAGGGGACATATTCAGTTTTTAAGGCCAAAATGTGCTTTTCAGGGGCTGAAAAGCATGTTTTGGCCGAGTATGATAATTTTCATTAAAACTTGATTTCTATCACTTCGAATGATGCCAAATGAATAACTTACTTGAATTGGACCATTTTACACTATGTCCATTGTAGATTTTTGTCTCCGACAGTTCGTTTGGTTGCAGGGGACATTTTCAGTTTTTATGGCCAAAATGTGCTTTTCAGAGGCTGAAAAGCTTGTTTTGGCCGAGTATGATAATTTTCATTAAAACTTGATTTCTATCACTTCAAATGATGCCAAATGAATAACTTACTTGAATTGGACCATTTTACACTATGTCCATTGTAGATTTGTGTCTCTGACAGTTCGTTTGGTTGTAGGGGACATATTGAGTTTTTATGGCCAAAATGTGCTTTTCAGGGGCTGAAAAGCATGTTTTGGCCGAGTATGATAATTTTCATTAAAACTTGATTTCTATCCATTCGAATGATGCCAAATGAATAACTTACTTGAATTGGACCATATTACACTATGTCCATTGTAGATTTGTGTCTCTGAAAGTTTGTTTGGTTGCAGGGGACATATTCAGTTTTTATGGCCAAAATGTGCTTTTCAGGGGCTGAAAAGCATGTTTTGGCCGAGTATGATAATTTTCATTAAAACTTGATTTCTATCACTTCGAATGATGCCAAATGAATAACTTACTTGAATTGGACCATTTTACACTATGTCCATTGTAGATTTGTGTCTCTGACAGTTCTTTTTGTTGCAGGGGACATATTCAGTTTTTATGGCCAAAATGTCTTTTTCAGGGGCTGAAAAGCATGTTTTGGCCGAGTATGATAATTTTCATTGAAACTTGATTTCTATCACTTCGAATGATGCCAAATGAATAACTTACTTGAATTGGACCATTTTACACTATGTCCATTGTAGATTTGTGTCTTCGACAGTTCGTTTGGTTGCAGGGGACATTTTCAGTTTTTATGGCCAAAATGTGCTTTTCAGAGGCTGAAAAGCATGTTTTGGCCGAGTATGATAATTTTCATTAAAACTTGATTTCTATCACTTCGAATGATGCCAAATGAATAACTTACTTGAATTGGACCATTTTACACTATGTCCATTGTAGATTTGTGTCTCTGACAGTTCTTTTGGTTGCAGGGGACATATTGAGTTTTTATGGCCAAAATGTGCTTTTCAGGGGCTGAAAAGCATGTTTTGGCCGAGTATGATAATTTTCATTAAAACTTGATTTCTATCCATTCGAATGATGCCAAATGAATAACTTACTTGAATTGGACCATATTACACTATGTCCATTGTAGATTTGTGTCTCTGAAAGTTTGTTTGGTTGCAGGGGACATATTCAGTTTTTATGGCCAAAATGTGCTTTTCAGGGGCTGAAAAGCATGTTTTGGCCGAGTATGATAATTTTCATTAAAACTTGATTTCTATCACTTCGAATGATGCCAAATGAATAACTTACTTGAATTGGACCATTTTACACTATGTCCATTGTAGATTTGTGTCTCTGACAGTTCTTTTTGTTGCAGGGGACATATTCAGTTTTTATGGCCAAAATGTCTTTTTCAGGGGCTGAAAAGCATGTTTTGGCCGAGTATGATAATTTTCATTGAAACTTGATTTCTATCACTTCGAATGATGCCAAATGAATAACTTACTTGAATTGGACCATTTTACACTATGTCCATTGTAGATTTGTGTCTTCGACAGTTCGTTTGGTTGCAGGGGACATTTTCAGTTTTTATGGCCAAAATGTGCTTTTCAGAGGCTGAAAAGCATGTTTTGGCCGAGTATGATAATTTTCATTAAAACTTGATTTCTATCACTTCGAATGATGCCAAATGAATAACTTACTTGAATTGGACCATTTTACACTATGTCCATTGTAGATTTGTGTCTCTGACAGTTCTTTTGGTTGCAGGGGACATATTGAGTTTTTATGGCCAAAATGTGCTTTTCAGGGGCTGAAAAGCATGTTTTGGCCGAGTATGATAATTTTCATTAAAACTTGATTTCTATCACTTCGAATGATGCCAAATGAATAACTTACTTGAATTGGACCATTTTACACTATGTCCAGTGTAGATTTGTGTCTCTGACAGTTCGTTTGGTTGCAGGGGACATATTCAGTTTTTAAGGCCAAAATGTGCTTTTCAGGGGCTGAAAAGCATGTTTTGGCCGAGTATGATAATTTTCATTAAAACTTGATTTCTATCACTTCGAATGATGCCAAATGAATAACTTACTTGAATTGGACCATTTTACACTATGTCCATTGTAGATTTTTATCTCCGACAGTTCGTTTGGTTGCAGGGGACATTTTCAGTTTTTATGGCCAAAATGTGCTTTTCAGAGGCTGAAAAGCTTGTTTTGGCCGAGTATGATAATTTTCATTAAAACTTGATTTCTATCACTTCGAATGATGCCAAATGAATAACTTACTTGAATTGGACCATTTTACACTATGTCCATTGTAGATTTTTGTCTCCGACAGTTCGTTTGGTTGCAGGGGACATTTTCAGTTTTTATGGCCAAAATGTGCTTTTCAGAGGCTGAAAAGCTTGTTTTGGCCGAGTATGATAATTTTCATTAAAACTTGATTTCTATCACTTCAAATGATGCCAAATGAATAACTTACTTGAATTGGACCATTTTACACTATGTCCATTGTAGATTTGTGTCTCTGACAGTTCGTTTGGTTGCAGGGGACATATTGAGTTTTATGGCCAAAATGTGCTTTTCAGGGGCTGAAAAGCATGTTTTGGCCGAGTATGATAATTTTCATTAAAACTTGATTTCTATCACTTCGAATGATGCCAAATGAATAACTTACTTGAATTGGACCATTTTACCCTATGTCCATTGTAGATTTGTGTCTCTGACAGTTCGTTTGGTTGCAGGGGACATTTTCAGTTTTTATGGCCAAAATGTGCTTTTCAGAGGCTGAAAAGCATGTTTTGGCCGAGTATGATAATTTTCATTAAAACTTGATTTCTATCACTTCGAATGATGCCAAATGAATAACTTACTTGAATTGGACCATTTTACACTATGTCCATTGTAGATTTGTGTCTCTGACAGTTCGTTTGGTTGTAGGGGACATTTTCAGTTTTTAAGGCCAAAATGTGCTTTTCAGAGGCTGAAAAGCATGTTTTGGCCGAGTATGATAATTTTCATTAAAACTTGATTTCTATCCATTCGAATGATGCCAAATGAATAACTTACTTGAATTGGACCATTTTACACTATGTCCATTGTAGATTTGTGTCTCTGACAGTTCGTTTGGTTGCAGGGGACATATTCAGTTTTTATGGCCAAAATGTGCTTTTCAGGGGCTGAAAAGCATGTTTTGGCCGAGTATGATAATTTTCATTGAAACTTGATTTCTATCACTTCGAATGATGCCAAATGAATAACTTACTTGAATTGGACCATTTTACACTATGTCCATTGTAGATTTGTGTCTCCGACAGTTCGTTTGGTTGCAGGGGACATTTTCAGTTTTTATGGCCAAAATGTGCTTTTCAGAGGCTGAAAAGCATGTTTTGGCCGAGTATGATAATTTTCATTAAAACTTGATTTCTATCACTTCGAATGATGCCAAATGAATAACTTACTTGAATTGGACCATTTTACACTATGTCCATTGTAGATTTGTGTCTCTGACAGTTCGTTTGGTTGCAGGGGACATATTCAGTTTTTAAGGCCAAAATGTGCTTTTCAGGGGCTGAAAAGCATGTTTTGGCCGAGTATGATAATTTTCATTGAAACTTGATTTCTATCACTTCGAATGATGCCAAATGAATAACTTACTTGAATTGGACCATTTTACACTATGTCCATTGTAGATTTGTGTCTCCGACAGTTCGTTTGGTTGCAGGGGACATTTTCAGTTTTTATGGCCAAAATGTGCTTTTCAGAGGCTGAAAAGCATGTTTTGGCCGAGTATGATAATTTTCATTAAAACTTGATTTCTATCACTTCGAATGATGCCAAATGAATAACTTACTTGAATTGGACCATTTTACACTATGTCCATTGTAGATTTGTGTCTCTGACAGTTCGTTTGGTTGCAGGGGACATATTCAGTTTTTAAGGCCAAAATGTGCTTTTCAGGGGCTGAAAAGCATGTTTTGGCCGAGTATGATAATTTTCAATAAAATTTAATTTCTATCACTTCGAATGATGCCAAATGAATAACTTACTTGAATTGGACCATTTTACACTATGTCCATTGTAGATTTTTGTCTCCGACAGTTCGTTTGGTTGCAGGGGACATTTTCAGTTTTTATGGCCAAAATGTGCTTTTCAGAGGCTGAAAAGCTTGTTTTGGCCGAGTATGATAATTTTCATTAAAACTTCATTTCTATCACTTCAAATGATGCCAAATGAATAACTTACTTGAATTGAACCATTTTACACTATGTCCATTGTAGATTTGTGTCTCTGACAGTTCGTTTGGTTGCAGGGGACATATTTAGTTTTTATGGCCAAAATGTGCTTTCCAGGGGCTGAAAAGCATGTTTTGGCCGAGTATGATAATTTTCATTGAAACTTGATTTCTATCACTTCGAATGATGCCAAATGAATAACTTACTTGAATTGGACCATTTTACACTATGTCCATTGGAGATTTGTGTCTCTGACAGTTCGTTTGGTTGCAGGGGACATATTCAGTTTTTATGGCCAAAATGTGCTTTTCAGGGGCTGAAAAGCATCTTTTGGCCGAATATGATAATTTTCATTAAAACTTAATTTCTATCACTTCGAATGATGCCAAATGAATAACTTACTTGAATTGGACCATTTTACACTATGTCCATTGTAGATTTGTGTCTCTGACATTTCGTTTGGTTGCAGGGGACATATTCAGTTTTTAAGGCCAAAATGTGCTTTTCAGGGGCTGAAAAGCATGTTTTGGCCGAGTATGATAATTTTCATTAAAACTTGATTTATATCCATTTGAATGATGCCAAATGAATAACTTACTTGAATTGGACCATTTTACACTATGTCCATTGAAGATTTGTGTCTCTGACAGTTCGTTTGGTTGCAGGGGACATATTCAGTTTTTATGGCCAAAATGTGCTTTTCAGGGGCTGAAAAGCATCTTTTGGCCGAATATGATAATTTTCATTAAAACTTAATTTCTATCACTTCGAATGATGCCAAATGAATAACTTACTTGAATTGGACCATTTTACACTATGTCCATTGTAGATTTGTGTCTCTGACAGTTCGTTTGGTTGCAGGGGACATATTCAGTTTTTATGGCCAAAATGTGCTTTTCAGGGGCTGAAAAGCATGTTTTGGCCGAATATGATAATTTTCATTAAAACTTGATTTCTATCACTTCGAATGATGCCAAATGAATAACTTACTTGAATTGGACCATTTTACACTATGTCCTTTGTAGATTTGTGTCTCCGACAGTTCGTTTGGTTGCAGGGGACATTTTCAGTTTTTATGGCCAAAATGTGCTTTTCAGAGGCTGAAAAGCATGTTTTGGCCGAGTATGATAATTTTCATTAAAACTTGATTTCTATCACTTCGAATGATGCCAAATGAATAATTTACTTGAATTGGACCATTTTACACTATGTCCATTGTAGATTTGTGTCTCTGACAGTTCGTTTGGTTGCAGGGGACATATTCAGTTTTTAAGGCCAAAATGTGCTTTTCAGGGGCTGAAAAGCATGTTTTGGCCGAGTATGATAATTTTCATTAAAACTTGATTTATATCCATTTGAATGATGCCAAATGAATAACTTACTTGAATTGGACCATTTTACACTATGTCCATTGAAGATTTGTGTCTCTGACAGTTCGTTTGGTTGCAGGGGACATATTCAGTTTTTATGGCCAAAATGTGCTTTTCAGGGGCTGAAAAGCATCTTTTGGCCGAATATGATAATTTTCATTAAAACTTAATTTCTATCACTTCGAATGATGCCAAATGAATAACTTACTTGAATTGGACCATTTTACACTATGTCCATTGTAGATTTGTGTCTCCGACAGTTCGTTTGGTTGCAGGGGACATTTTCAGTTTTTATGGCCAAAATGTGCTTTTCAGAGGCTGAAAAGCATGTTTTGGCCGAGTATGATAATTTTCATTAAAACTTGATTTCTATCACTTCGAATGATGCCAAATGAATAACTTACTTGAATTGGACCATTTTACACTATGTCCATTGTAGATTTGTGTCTCTGACAGTTCGTTTGGTTGCAGGGGACATATTCAGTTTTTAAGGCCAAAATGTGCTTTTCAGGGGCTGAAAAGCATGTTTTGGCCGAGTATGATAATTTTCATTAAAACTTGATTTCTATCCATTAGAATGATGCCAAATGAATAACTTACTTGAATTGGACCATTTTACACTATGTCCATTGTAGATTTGTGTCTCTGACAGTTTGTTTGGTTGCAGGGGACATATTCAGTTTTTATGGCCAAAATGTGCTTTTCAGGGGCTGAAAAGCATGTTTTGGCCGAGTATGATAATTTTCATTAAAACTTGATTTCTATCACTTCGAATGATGCCAAATGAATAACTTACTTGAATTGGACCATTTTACACTATGTCCATTGAAGATTTGTGTCTCTGACAGTTCGTTTGGTTGCAGGGGACATATTCAGTTTTATGGCCAAAATGTGCTTTTCAGGGGCTGAAAAGCATCTTTTGGCCGAATATGATAATTTTCATTAAAACTTAATTTCTATCACTTCGAATGATGCCAAATGAATAACTTACTTGAATTGGACCATTTTACACTATGTCCATTGTAGATTTGTGTCTCTGACAGTTCGTTTGGTTGCAGGGGACATATTCAGTTTTTATGGCCAAAATGTGCTTTTCAGGGGCTGAAAAGCATGTTTTGGCCGAATATGATAATTTTCATTAAAACTTGATTTCTATCACTTCGAATGATGCCAAATGAATAACTTACTTGAATTGGACCATTTTACACTATGTCCTTTGTAGATTTGTGTCTCCGACAGTTCGTTTGGTTGCAGGGGACATTTTCAGTTTTTATGGCCAAAATGTGCTTTTCAGAGGCTGAAAAGCATGTTTTGGCCGAGTATGATAATTTTCATTAAAACTTGATTTCTATCACTTCGAATGATGCCAAATGAATAATTTACTTGAATTGGACCATTTTACACTATGTCCATTGTAGATTTGTGTCTCTGACAGTTCGTTTGGTTGCAGGGGACATATTCAGTTTTTAAGGCCAAAATGTGCTTTTCAGGGGCTGAAAAGCATGTTTTGGCCGAGTATGATAATTTTCATTAAAACTTGATTTATATCCATTTGAATGATGCCAAATGAATAACTTACTTGAATTGGACCATTTTACACTATGTCCATTGAAGATTTGTGTCTCTGACAGTTCGTTTGGTTGCAGGGGACATATTCAGTTTTTATGGCCAAAATGTGCTTTTCAGGGGCTGAAAAGCATCTTTTGGCCGAATATGATAATTTTCATTAAAAATTAATTTCTATCACTTCGAATGATGCCAAATAAATAACTTACTTGAATTGGACCATTTTACACTATGTCCATTGTAGATTTGTGTCTCTGACAGTTCGTTTGGTTGCAGGGGACATATTCAGTTTTTATGGCCAAAATGTGCTTTTCAGGGGCTGAAAAGCATGTTTTGGCCGAGTATGATAATTTTCATTAAAACTTGATTTCTATCACTTCGAATGATGCCAAATGAATAACTTACTTGAATTGGACCATTTTACACTATGTCCATTGTAGATTTGTGTCTCCGACAGTTCGTTTGGTTGCAGGGGACATTTTCAGTTTTTATGGCCAAAATGTGCTTTTCAGAGGCTGAAAAGCATGTTTTGGCCGAGTATGATAATTTTCATTAAAACTTGATTTCTATCACTTCGAATGATGCCAAATGAATAACTTACTTGAATTGGACCATTTTACACTATGTCCATTGTAGATTTGTGTCTCTGACAGTTCGTTTGGTTGCAGGGGACATTTTCAGTTTTTAAGGCCAAAATGTGCTTTTCAGAGGCTGAAAAGCATGTTTTGGCCGAGTATGATAATTTTCATTAAAACTTGATTTCTATCCATTCGAATGATGCCAAATGAATAACTTACTTGAATTGGACCATTTTACACTATGTCCATTGTAGATTTGTGTCTCTGACAGTTCGTTTGGTTGCAGGGGACATATTCAGTTTTATGGCCAAAATGTGCTTTTCAGGGGCTGAAAAAACATCTTTTGGCCGAATATGATAATTTTCATTAAAACTTAATTTCTATCACTTCGAATGATGCCAAATGAATAACTTACTTGAATTGGACCATTTTACACTATGTCCATTGTAGATTTGTGTCTCTGACAGTTCGTTTGGTTGCAGGGGACATATTCAGTTTTTATGGCCAAAATGTGCTTTTCAGGGGCTGAAAAGCATGTTTTGGCCGAATATGATAATTTTCATTAAAACTTGATTTCTATCACTTCGAATGATGCCAAATGGATAACTTACTTGAATTGGACCATTTTACACTATGTCCTTTGTAGATTTGTGTCTCCGACAGTTCGTTTGGTTGCAGGGGACATTTTCAGTTTTTATGGCGAAAATGTGCTTTTCAGAGGCTGAAAAGCATGTTTTGGCCGAGTATGATAATTTTCATTAAAACTTGATTTCTATCACTTCGAATGATGCCAAATGAATAATTTACTTGAATTGGACCATTTTACACTATGTCCATTGTAGATTTGTGTCTCTGACAGTTCGTTTGGTTGCAGGGGACATATTCAGTTTTTAAGGCCAAAATGTGCTTTTCAGGGGCTGAAAAGCATGTTTTGGCCGAGTATGATAATTTTCATTAAAACTTGATTTATATCCATTTGAATGATGCCAAATGAATAACTTACTTGAATTGGACCATTTTACACTATGTCCATTGAAGATTTGTGTCTCTGACAGTTCGTTTGGTTGCAGGGGACATATTCAGTTTTTATGGCCAAAATGTGCTTTTCAGGGGCTGAAAAGCATCTTTTGGCCGAATATGATAATTTTCATTAAAACTTAATTTCTATCACTTCGAATGATGCCAAATAAATAACTTACTTGAATTGGACCATTTTACACTATGTCCATTGTAGATTTGTGTCTCTGACAGTTCGTTTGGTTGCAGGGGACATATTCAGTTTTTATGGCCAAAATGTGCTTTTCAGGGGCTGAAAAGCATGTTTTGGCCGAGTATGATAATTTTCATTAAAACTTGATTTCTATCACTTCGAATGATGCCAAATGAATAACTTACTTGAATTGGACCATTTTACACTATGTCCATTGTAGATTTGTGTCTCCGACAGTTCGTTTGGTTGCAGGGGACATTTTCAGTTTTTATGGCCAAAATGTGCTTTTCAGAGGCTGAAAAGCATGTTTTGGCCGAGTATGATAATTTTCATTAAAACTTGATTTCTATCACTTCGAATGATGCCAAATGAATAACTTACTTGAATTGGACCATTTTACACTATGTCCATTGTAGATTTGTGTCTCTGACAGTTCGTTTGGTTGCAGGGGACATTTTCAGTTTTTAAGGCCAAAATGTGCTTTTCAGAGGCTGAAAAGCATGTTTTGGCCGAGTATGATAATTTTCATTAAAACTTGATTTCTATCCATTCGAATGATGCCAAATGAATAACTTACTTGAATTGGACCATTTTACACTATGTCCATTGTAGATTTGTGTCTCTGACAGTTCGTTTGGTTGCAGGGGACATATTCAGTTTTTATGGCCAAAATGTGCTTTTCAGGGGCTGAAAAGCATGTTTTGGCCGAGTATGATAATTTTCATTGAAACTTGATTTCTATCACTTCGAATGATGCCAAATGAATAACTTACTTGAATTGGACCATTTTACACTATGTCCATTGTAGATTTGTGTCTCTGACAGTTCGTTTGGTTGCAGGGGACATATTCAGTTTTTATGGCCAAAATGTGCTTTTCAGGGGCTGAAAAGCATGTTTTGGCCGAATATGATAATTTTCATTAAAACTTGATTTCTATCACTTCGAATGATGCCAAATGAATAACTTACTTGAATTGGACCATTTTACACTATGTCCTTTGTAGATTTGTGTCTCCGACAGTTCGTTTGGTTGCAGGGGACATTTTCAATTTTTATGGCCAAAATGTGCTTTTCAGAGGCTGAAAAGCATGTTTTGGCCGAGTATGATAATTTTCATTAAAACTTGATTTCTATCACTTCGAATGATGCCAAATGAATAATTTACTTGAATTGGACCATTTTACACTATGTCCATTGTAGGTTTTGTGTCTCTGACAGTTCGTTTGGTTCCAGGGGACATATTCAGTTTTTAAGGCCAAAATGTGCTTTTCAGGGGCTGAAAAGCATGTTTTGGCCGAGTATGATAATTTTCATTAAAACCTGATTTATATCCATTTGAATTATGCCAAATGAATAACTTACTTGAATTGGACCATTTTACACTATGTCCATTGAAGATTTGTGTCTCTGACAGTTCGTTTGGTTGCAGGGGACATATTCAGTTTTTATGGCCAAAATGTGCTTTTCAGGGGCTGAAAAGCATCTTTTGGCCGAATATGATAATTTTCATTAAAACTTAATTTCTATCACTTCGAATGATGCCAAATGAATAACTTACTTGAATTGGACCATTTTACACTATGTCCATTGTAGATTTGTGTCTCCGACAGTTCGTTTGGTTGCAGGGGACATTTTCAGTTTTTATGGCCAAAATGTGCTTTTCAGAGGCTGAAAAGCATGTTTTGGCCGAGTATGATAATTTTCATTAAAACTTGATTTCTATCACTTCGAATGATGCCAAATGAATAACTTACTTGAATTGGACCATTTTACACTATGTCCATTGTAGATTTGTGTCTCTGACAGTTCGTTTGGTTGCAGGGGACATATTCAGTTTTTAAGGCCAAAATGTGCTTTTCAGGGGCTGAAAAGCATGTTTTGGCCGAGTATGATAATTTTCATTAAAACTTGATTTCTATCCATTAGAATGATGCCAAATGAATAACTTACTTGAATTGGACCATTTTACACTATGTCCATTGTAGATTTGTGTCTCTGACAGTTTGTTTGGTTGCAGGGGACATATTCAGTTTTTATGGCCAAAATGTGCTTTTCAGGGGCTGAAAAGCATGTTTTGGCCGAGTATGATAATTTTCATTAAAACTTGATTTCTATCACTTCGAATGATGCCAAATGAATAACTTACTTGAATTGGACCATTTTACACTATGTCCATTGAAGATTTGTGTCTCTGACAGTTCGTTTGGTTGCAGGGGACATATTCAGTTTTATGGCCAAAATGTGCTTTTCAGGGGCTGAAAAGCATCTTTTGGCCGAATATGATAATTTTCATTAAAACTTAATTTCTATCACTTCGAATGATGCCAAATGAATAACTTACTTGAATTGGACCATTTTACACTATGTCCATTGTAGATTTGTGTCTCTGACAGTTCGTTTGGTTGCAGGGGACATATTCAGTTTTTATGGCCAAAATGTGCTTTTCAGGGGCTGAAAAGCATGTTTTGGCCGAATATGATAATTTTCATTAAAACTTGATTTCTATCACTTCGAATGATGCCAAATGAATAACTTACTTGAATTGGACCATTTTACACTATGTCCTTTGTAGATTTGTGTCTCCGACAGTTCGTTTGGTTGCAGGGGACATTTTCAGTTTTTATGGCCAAAATGTGCTTTTCAGAGGCTGAAAAGCATGTTTTGGCCGAGTATGATAATTTTCATTAAAACTTGATTTCTATCACTTCGAATGATGCCAAATGAATAATTTACTTGAATTGGACCATTTTACACTATGTCCATTGTAGATTTGTGTCTCTGACAGTTCGTTTGGTTGCAGGGGACATATTCAGTTTTTAAGGCCAAAATGTGCTTTTCAGGGGCTGAAAAGCATGTTTTGGCCGAGTATGATAATTTTCATTAAAACTTGATTTATATCCATTTGAATGATGCCAAATGAATAACTTACTTGAATTGGACCATTTTACACTATGTCCATTGAAGATTTGTGTCTCTGACAGTTCGTTTGGTTGCAGGGGACATATTCAGTTTTTATGGCCAAAATGTGCTTTTCAGGGGCTGAAAAGCATGTTTTGGCCGAGTATGATAATTTTCATTAAAACTTGATTTCTATCACTTCGAATGATGCCAAATGAATAACTTACTTGAATTGGACCATTTTACACTATGTCCATTGTAGATTTGTGTCTCCGACAGTTCGTTTGGTTGCAGGGGACATTTTCAGTTTTTATGGCCAAAATGTGCTTTTCAGAGGCTGAAAAGCATGTTTTGGCCGAGTATGATAATTTTCATTAAAACTTGATTTCTATCACTTCGAATGATGCCAAATGAATAACTTACTTGAATTGGACCATTTTACACTATGTCCATTGTAGATTTGTGTCTCTGACAGTTCGTTTGGTTGCAGGGGACATTTTCAGTTTTTAAGGCCAAAATGTGCTTTTCAGAGGCTGAAAAGCATGTTTTGGCCGAGTATGATAATTTTCATTAAAACTTGATTTCTATCCATTCGAATGATGCCAAATGAATAACTTACTTGAATTGGACCATTTTACACTATGTCCATTGTAGATTTGTGTCTCTGACAGTTCGTTTGGTTGCAGGGGACATATTCAGTTTTATGGCCAAAATGTGCTTTTCAGGGGCTGAAAAGCATCTTTTGGCCGAATATGATAATTTTCATTAAAACTTAATTTCTATCACTTCGAATGATGCCAAATGAATAACTTACTTGAATTGGACCATTTTACACTATGTCCATTGTAGATTTGTGTCTCTGACAGTTCGTTTGGTTGCAGGGGACATATTCAGTTTTTATGGCCAAAATGTGCTTTTCAGGGGCTGAAAAGCATGTTTTGGCCGAATATGATAATTTTCATTAAAACTTGATTTCTATCACTTCGAATGATGCCAAATGAATAACTTACTTGAATTGGACCATTTTACACTATGTCCTTTGTAGATTTGTGTCTCCGACAGTTCGTTTGGTTGCAGGGGACATTTTCAGTTTTTATGGCCAAAATGTGCTTTTCAGAGGCTGAAAAGCATGTTTTGGCCGAGTATGATAATTTTCATTAAAACTTGATTTCTATCACTTCGAATGATGCCAAATGAATAATTTACTTGAATTGGACCATTTTACACTATGTCCATTGTAGATTTGTGTCTCTGACAGTTCGTTTGGTTGCAGGGGACATATTCAGTTTTTAAGGCCAAAATGTGCTTTTCAGGGGCTGAAAAGCATGTTTTGGCCGAGTATGATAATTTTCATTAAAACTTGATTTATATCCATTTGAATGATGCCAAATGAATAACTTACTTGAATTGGACCATTTTACACTATGTCCATTGAAGATTTGTGTCTCTGACAGTTCGTTTGGTTGCAGGGGACATATTCAGTTTTTATGGCCAAAATGTGCTTTTCAGGGGCTGAAAAGCATCTTTTGGCCGAATATGATAATTTTCATTAAAACTTAATTTCTATCACTTCGAATGATGCCAAATAAATAACTTACTTGAATTGGACCATTTTACACTATGTCCATTGTAGATTTGTGTCTCTGACAGTTCGTTTGGTTGCAGGGGACATATTCAGTTTTTATGGCCAAAATGTGCTTTTCAGGGGCTGAAAAGCATGTTTTGGCCGAGTATGATAATTTTCATTAAAACTTGATTTCTATCACTTCGAATGATGCCAAATGAATAACTTACTTGAATTGGACCATTTTACACTATGTCCATTGTAGATTTGTGTCTCCGACAGTTCGTTTGGTTGCAGGGGACATTTTCAGTTTTTATGGCCAAAATGTGCTTTTCAGAGGCTGAAAAGCATGTTTTGGCCGAGTATGATAATTTTCATTAAAACTTGATTTCTATCACTTCGAATGATGCCAAATGAATAACTTACTTGAATTGGACCATTTTACACTATGTCCATTGTAGATTTGTGTCTCTGACAGTTCGTTTGGTTGCAGGGGACATTTTCAGTTTTTAAGGCCAAAATGTGCTTTTCAGAGGCTGAAAAGCATGTTTTGGCCGAGTATGATAATTTTCATTAAAACTTGATTTCTATCCATTCGAATGATGCCAAATGAATAACTTACTTGAATTGGACCATTTTACACTATGTCCATTGTAGATTTGTGTCTCTGACAGTTCGTTTGGTTGCAGGGGACATATTCAGTTTTTATGGCCAAAATGTGCTTTTCAGGGGCTGAAAAGCATGTTTTGGCCGAGTATGATAATTTTCATTGAAACTTGATTTCTATCACTTCGAATGATGCCAAATAAATAACTTACTTGAATTGGACCATTTTACACTATGTCCATTGTAGATTTGTGTCTCTGACAGTTCGTTTGGTTGCAGGGGACATATTCAGTTTTTATGGCCAAAATGTGCTTTTCAGGGGCTGAAAAGCATGTTTTGGCCGAGTATGATAATTTTCATTAAAACTTGATTTCTATCACTTCGAATGATGCCAAATGAATAACTTACTTGAATTGGACCATTTTACACTATGTCCATTGTAGATTTGTGTCTCCGACAGTTCGTTTGGTTGCAGGGGACATTTTCAGTTTTTATGGCCAAAATGTGCTTTTCAGAGGCTGAAAAGCATGTTTTGGCCGAGTATGATAATTTTCATTAAAACTTGATTTCTATCACTTCGAATGATGCCAAATGAATAACTTACTTGAATTGGACCATTTTACACTATGTCCATTGTAGATTTGTGTCTCTGACAGTTCGTTTGGTTGCAGGGGACATTTTCAGTTTTTAAGGCCAAAATGTGCTTTTCAGAGGCTGAAAAGCATGTTTTGGCCGAGTATGATAATTTTCATTAAAACTTGATTTCTATCCATTCGAATGATGCCAAATGAATAACTTACTTGAATTGGACCATTTTACACTATGTCCATTGTAGATTTGTGTCTCTGACAGTTCGTTTGGTTGCAGGGGACATATTCAGTTTTTATGGCCAAAATGTGCTTTTCAGGGGCTGAAAAGCATGTTTTGGCCGAGTATGATAATTTTCATTGAAACTTGATTTCTATCACTTCGAATGATGCCAAATGAATAACTTACTTGAATTGGACCATTTTACACTATGTCCATTGTAGATTTGTGTCTCTGACAGTTCGTTTGGTTGCAGGGGACATATTCAGTTTTTATGGCCAAAATGTGCTTTTCAGGGGCTGAAAAGCATGTTTTGGCCGAATATGATAATTTTCATTAAAACTTGATTTCTATCACTTCGAATGATGCCAAATGAATAACTTACTTGAATTGGACCATTTTACACTATGTCCTTTGTAGATTTGTGTCTCCGACAGTTCGTTTGGTTGCAGGGGACATTTTCAGTTTTTATGGCCAAAATGTGCTTTTCAGAGGCTGAAAAGCATGTTTTGGCCGAGTATGATAATTTTCATTAAAACTTGATTTCTATCACTTCGAATGATGCCAAATGAATAATTTACTTGAATTGGACCATTTTACACTATGTCCATTGTAGATTTGTGTCTCTGACAGTTCGTTTGGTTGCAGGGGACATATTCAGTTTTTAAGGCCAAAATGTGCTTTTCAGGGGCTGAAAAGCATGTTTTGGCCGAGTATGATAATTTTCATTAAAACTTGATTTATATCCATTTGAATGATGCCAAATGAATAACTTACTTGAATTGGACCATTTTACACTATGTCCATTGAAGATTTGTGTCTCTGACAGTTCGTTTGGTTGCAGGGGACATATTCAGTTTTTATGGCCAAAATGTGCTTTTCAGGGGCTGAAAAGCATCTTTTGGCCGAATATGATAATTTTCATTAAAACTTAATTTCTATCACTTCGAATGATGCCAAATAAATAACTTACTTGAATTGGACCATTTTACACTATGTCCATTGTAGATTTGTGTCTCTGACAGTTCGTTTGGTTGCAGGGGACATATTCAGTTTTTATGGCCAAAATGTGCTTTTCAGGGGCTGAAAAGCATGTTTTGGCCGAGTATGATAATTTTCATTAAAACTTGATTTCTATCACTTCGAATGATGCCAAATGAATAACTTACTTGAATTGGACCATTTTACACTATGTCCATTGTAGATTTGTGTCTCCGACAGTTCGTTTGGTTGCAGGGGACATTTTCAGTTTTTATGGCCAAAATGTGCTTTTCAGAGGCTGAAAAGCATGTTTTGGCCGAGTATGATAATTTTCATTAAAACTTGATTTCTATCACTTCGAATGATGCCAAATGAATAACTTACTTGAATTGGACCATTTTACACTATGTCCATTGTAGATTTGTGTCTCTGACAGTTCGTTTGGTTGCAGGGGACATTTTCAGTTTTTAAGGCCAAAATGTGCTTTTCAGAGGCTGAAAAGCATGTTTTGGCCGAGTATGATAATTTTCATTAAAACTTGATTTCTATCCATTCGAATGATGCCAAATGAATAACTTACTTGAATTGGACCATTTTACACTATGTCCATTGTAGATTTGTGTCTCTGACAGTTCGTTTGGTTGCAGGGGACATATTCAGTTTTTATGGCCAAAATGTGCTTTTCAGGGGCTGAAAAGCATGTTTTGGCCGAGTATGATAATTTTCATTGAAACTTGATTTCTATCACTTCGAATGATGCCAAATGAATAACTTACTTGAATTGGACCATTTTACACTATGTCCATTGTAGATTTGTGTCTCTGACAGTTCGTTTGGTTGCAGGGGACATATTCAGTTTTTATGGCCAAAATGTGCTTTTCAGGGGCTGAAAAGCATGTTTTGGCCGAATATGATAATTTTCATTAAAACTTGATTTCTATCACTTCGAATGATGCCAAATGAATAACTTACTTGAATTGGACCATTTTACACTATGTCCTTTGTAGATTTGTGTCTCCGACAGTTCGTTTGGTTGCAGGGGACATTTTCAATTTTTATGGCCAAAATGTGCTTTTCAGAGGCTGAAAAGCATGTTTTGGCCGAGTATGATAATTTTCATTAAAACTTGATTTCTATCACTTCGAATGATGCCAAATGAATAATTTACTTGAATTGGACCATTTTACACTATGTCCATTGTAGATTTGTGTCTCTGACAGTTCGTTTGGTTCCAGGGGACATATTCAGTTTTTAAGGCCAAAATGTGCTTTTCAGGGGCTGAAAAGCATGTTTTGGCCGAGTATGATAATTTTCATTAAAACCTGATTTATATCCATTTGAATTATGCCAAATGAATAACTTACTTGAATTGGACCATTTTACACTATGTCCATTGAAGATTTGTGTCTCTGACAGTTCGTTTGGTTGCAGGGGACATATTCAGTTTTTATGGCCAAAATGTGCTTTTCAGGGGCTGAAAAGCATCTTTTGGCCGAATATGATAATTTTCATTAAAACTTAATTTCTATCACTTCGAATGATGCCAAATAAATAACTTACTTGAATTGGACCATTTTACACTATGTCCATTGTAGATTTGTGTCTCTGACAGTTCGTTTGGTTGCAGGGGACATATTCAGTTTTTATGGCCAAAATGTGCTTTTCAGGGGCTGAAAAGCATGTTTTGGCCGAGTATGATAATTTTCATTAAAACTTGATTTCTATCACTTCGAATGATGCCAAATGAATAACTTACTTGAATTGGACCATTTTACACTATGTCCATTGTAGATTTGTGTCTCCGACAGTTCGTTTGGTTGCAGGGGACATTTTCAGTTTTTATGGCCAAAATGTGCTTTTCAGAGGCTGAAAAGCATGTTTTGGCCGAGTATGATAATTTTCATTAAAACTTGATTTCTATCACTTCGAATGATGCCAAATGAATAACTTACTTGAATTGGACCATTTTACACTATGTCCATTGTAGATTTGTGTCTCTGACAGTTCGTTTGGTTGCAGGGGACATTTTCAGTTTTTAAGGCCAAAATGTGCTTTTCAGAGGCTGAAAAGCATGTTTTGGCCGAGTATGATAATTTTCATTAAAACTTGATTTCTATCCATTCGAATGATGCCAAATGAATAACTTACTTGAATTGGACCATTTTACACTATGTCCATTGTAGATTTGTGTCTCTGACAGTTCGTTTGGTTGCAGGGGACATATTCAGTTTTTATGGCCAAAATGTGCTTTTCAGGGGCTGAAAAGCATGTTTTGGCCGAGTATGATAATTTTCATTGAAACTTGATTTCTATCACTTCGAATGATGCCAAATGAATAACTTACTTGAATTGGACCATTTTACACTATGTCCATTGTAGATTTGTGTCTCCGACAGTTCGTTTGGTTGCAGGGGACATTTTCAGTTTTTATGGCCAAAATGTGCTTTTCAGAGGCTGAAAAGCATGTTTTGGCCGAGTATGATAATTTTCATTAAAACTTGATTTCTATCACTTCGAATGATGCCAAATGAATAACTTACTTGAATTGGACCATTTTACACTATGTCCATTGTAGATTTGTGTCTCTGACAGTTAGTTTGGTTGCAGGGGACATATTCAGTTTTTAAGGCCAAAATGTGCTTTTCAGGGGCTGAAAAGCATGTTTTGGCCGAGTATGATAATTTTCATTAAAACTTGATTTCTATCCATTAGAATGATGCCAAATGAATAACTTACTTGAATTGGACCATTTTACACTATGTCCATTGTAGATTTGTGTCTCTGACAGTTTGTTTGGTTGCAGGGGACATATTCAGTTTTTATGGCCAAAATGTGCTTTTCAGAGGCTGAAAAGCATGTTTTGGCCGAGTATGATAATTTTCATTAAAACTTGATTTCTATCACTTCGAATGATGCCAAATGAATAACTTACTTGAATTGGACCATTTTACACTATGTCCATTGTAGATTTGTGTCTCTGACAGTTCGTTTGGTTGCAGGGGACATATTCAGTTTTTATGGCCAAAATGTGCTTTTCAGGGGCTGAAAAGCATGTTTTGGCCGAGTATGATAATTTTCATTGAAACTTGATTTCTATCACTTCGAATGATGCCAAATGAATAACTTACTTGAATTGGACCATTTTACACTATGTCCATTGTAGATTTGTGTCTCCGACAGTTCGTTTGGTTGCAGGGGACATTTTCAGTTTTTATGGCCAAAATGTGCTTTTCAGAGGCTGAAAAGCATGTTTTGGCCGAGTATGATAATTTTCATTAAAACTTGATTTCTATCACTTCGAATGATGCCAAATGAATAACTTACTTGAATTGGACCATTTTACACTATGTCCATTGTAGATTTGTGTCTCTGACAGTTAGTTTGGTTGCAGGGGACATATTCAGTTTTTAAGGCCAAAATGTGCTTTTCAGGGGCTGAAAAGCATGTTTTGGCCGAGTATGATAATTTTCATTAAAACTTGATTTCTATCCATTAGAATGATGCCAAATGAATAACTTACTTGAATTGGACCATTTTACACTATGTCCATTGTAGATTTGTGTCTCTGACAGTTTGTTTGGTTGCAGGGGACATATTCAGTTTTTATGGCCAAAATGTGCTTTTCAGGGGCTGAAAAGCATGTTTTGGCCGAGTATGATAATTTTCATTAAAACTTGATTTCTATCACTTCGAATGATGCCAAATGAATAACTTACTTGAATTGGACCATTTTACACTATGTCCATTGTAAATTTGTGTCTCCGACAGTTCGTTTGGTTGCAGGGGACATTTTCAGTTTTTATGGCCAAAATGTGCTTTTCAGAGGCTGAAAAGCATGTTTTGGCCGAGTATGATAATTTTCATTAAAACTTGATTTCTATCCATTCGAATGATGCCAAATGAATAACTTACTTGAATTGGACCATATTACACTATGTCCATTGTAGATTTGTGTCTCTGAAAGTTTGTTTGGTTGCAGGGGACATATTCAGTTTTTATGGCCAAAATGTGCTTTTCAGGGGCTGAAAAGCATGTTTTGGCCGAGTATGATAATTTTAATTAAAACTTGATTTCTATCACTTCGAATGATGCCAAATGAATAACTTACTTGAATTTGACCATTTTACACTATGTCCATTGTAGATTTGTGTCTCCGACAGTTCGTTTGGTTGCAGGGGACATTTTCAGTTTTTATGGCCAAAATGTGCTTTTCAGAGGCTGAAAAGCATGTTTTGGCCGAGTATAATAATTTTCAATAAAACTTAATTTCAATCACTTCGAATGATGCCAAATGAATAACTTACTTGAATTGGACCATTTTACACTATGTCCATTGTAGATTTGTGTCTTCGACAGTTCGTTTGGTTGCAGGGGACATTTTCAGTTTTTATGGCCAAAATTTGCTTTTCAGGGGCTGAAAAGCATGTTTTGGCCGAGTATGATAATTTTCATTAAAACTTGATTTCTATCACTTCGAATGATGCCAAATGAATAACTTACTTGAATTGGACCATTTTACACTATGTCCATTGTAGATTTGTGTCTCTGACAGTTCGTTTGGTTGCAGGGGACATATTGAGTTTTTATGGCCAAAATGTGCTTTTCAGGGGCTGAAAAGCATGTTTTGGCCGAGTATGATAATTTTCATTAAAACTTGATTTCTATCACTTCAAATGATGCCAAATGAATAACTTACTTGAATTGGACCATTTTACACTATGTCCATTGTAGATTTGTGTCTCTGACAGTTCGTTTGGTTGCAGGGGACATATTCAGTTTTTATGGCCAAAATGTGCTTTTCAGGTGCTGAAAAGCATGTTTTGGCCGAATATGATAATTTTCATTAAAACTTGATTTCTATCCATTCGAATGATGCCAAATGAATAATTTACTTGAATTGGACCATTTTACACTATGTCCATTGTAGATTTGTGTCTCTGACATTTCGTTTGGTTGCAGGGGACATATTCAGTTTTTAAGGCCAAAATGTGCTTTTCAGGGGCTGAAAAGCATGTTTTGGCCGAGTATGATAATTTTCATTAAAACTTGATTTATATCCATTTGAATGATGCCAAATGAATAACTTACTTGAATTGGACCATTTTACACTATGTCCATTGAAGATTTGTGTCTCTGACAGTTCGTTTGGTTGCAGGGGACATATTCAGTTTTTATGGCCAAAATGTGCTTTTCAGGGGCTGAAAAGCATCTTTTGGCCGAATATGATAATTTTCATTAAAACTTAATTTCTATCACTTCGAATGATGCCAAATGAATAACTTACTTGAATTGGACCTTTTTACACTATGTCCATTGTAGATTTGTGTCTCTGACAGTTCGTTTGGTTGCAGGGGACATATTCAGTTTTTATGGCCAAAATGTGCTTTTCAGGGGCTGAAAAGCATGTTTTGGCCGAATATGATAATTTTCATTAAAACTTGATTTCTATCACTTCGAATGATGCCAAATGAATAACTTACTTGAATTAGACCATTTTACACTATGTCCTTTGTAGATTTGTGTCTCCGACAGTTCGTTTTGTTGCAGGGGACATTTTCAGTTTTTATGGCCAAAATGTGCTTTTCAGAGGCTGAAAAGCATGTTTTGGCCGAGTATGATAATTTTCAATAAAACTTGATTTCTATCACTTCGAATGATGCCAAATGAATAATTTACTTGAATTGGACCATTTTACACTATGTCCATTGTAGATTTGTGTCTCTGACAGTTCGTTTGGTTGCAGGGGACATATTCAGTTTTTAAGGCCAAAATGTGCTTTTCAGGGGCTGAAAAGCATGTTTTGGCCGAGTATGATAATTTTCATTAAAACTTGATTTATATCCATTTGAATGATGCCAAATGAATAACTTACTTGAATTGGACAATTTTACACTATGTCCATTGTAGATTTGTGTCTTCGACAGTTCGTTTGGTTGCAGGGGACATTTTCAGTTTTTATGGCCAAAATGTGCTTTTCAGAGGCTGAAAAGCATGTTTTGGCCGAGTATGATAATTTTCATTAAAACTTGATTTCTATCACTTCGAATGATGCCAAATGAATAACTTACTTGAATTGGACCATTTTACACTATGTCCATTGTAGATTTGTGTCTCTGACAGTTCGTTTGGTTGCAGGGGACATATTGAGTTTTTATGGCCAAAATGTGCTTTTCAGGGGCTGAAAAGCATGTTTTGGCCGAGTATGATAATTTTCATTAAAACTTGATTTCTATCACTTCGAATGATGCCAAATGAATAACTTACTTGAATTGGACCATTTTACACTATGTCCATTGTAGATTTGTGTCTCTGACAGTTCGTTTGGTTGCAGGGGACATATTCAGTTTTTAAGGCCAAAATGTGCTTTTCAGGGGCTGAAAAGCATGTTTTGGCCGAGTATGATAATTTTCATTAAAACTTGATTTCTATCACTTCGAATGATGCCAAATGAATAACTTACTTGAATTGGACCATTTTACACTATGTCCATTGTAGATTTGTGTCTCCGACAGTTCGTTTGGTTGCAGGGGACATTTTCAGTTTTTATGGCCAAAATGTGCTTTTCAGAGGCTGAAAAGCATGTTTTGGCCGAGTATGATAATTTTCATTAAAACTTGATTTCTATCACTTCGAATGATGCCAAATGAATAACTTACTTGAATTGGACCATTTTACACTATGTCCATTGTAGATTTGTGTCTCTGACAGTTCGTTTGGTTGCAGGGGACATTTTCAGTTTTTAAGGCCAAAATGTGCTTTTCAGAGGCTGAAAAGCATGTTTTGGCCGAGTATGATAATTTTCAATAAAACTTAATTTCTATCACTTCGAATGATGCCAAATGAATAACTTACTTGAATTGGACCATTTTACACTATGTCCATTGTAGATTTGTGTCTCTGACAGTTCGTTTGGTTGCAGGGGACATATTCAGTTTTTATGGCCAAAATGTGCTTTTCAGGGGCTGAAAAGCATGTTTTGGCCGAGTATGATAATTTTCATTGAAACTTGATTTCTATCACTTCGAATGATGCCAAATGAATAACTTACTTGAATTGGACCATTTTACACTATGTCCATTGTAGATTTGTGTCTCCGACAGTTCGTTTGGTTGCAGGGGACATTTTCAGTTTTTATGGCCAAAATGTGCTTTTCAGAGGCTGAAAAGCATGTTTTGGCCGAGTATGATAATTTTCATTAAAACTTGATTTCTATCACTTCGAATGATGCCAAATGAATAACTTACTTGAATTGGACCATTTTACACTATGTCCATTGTAGATTTGTGTCTCTGACAGTTCGTTTGGTTGCAGGGGACATATTCAGTTTTTAAGGCCAAAATGTGCTTTTCAGGGGCTGAAAAGCATGTTTTGGCCGAGTATGATAATTTTCATTAAAACTTGATTTCTATCACTTCGAATGATGCCAAATGAATAACTTACTTGAATTGGACCATTTTACACTATGTCCATTGTAGATTTGTGTCTCTGACAGTTCGTTTGGTTGCAGGGGACATATTCAGTTTTTATGGCCAAAATGTCTTTTTCAGGGGCTGAAAAGCATGTTTTGGCCGAGTATGATAATTTTCATTGAAACTTGATTTCTATCACTTCGAATGATGCCAAATGAATAACTTACTTGAATTGGACCATTTTACACTATGTCCATTGTAGATTTCTGTCTCCGACAGTTCGTTTGGTTGCAGGGGACATTTTCAGTTTTTATGGCCAAAATGTGCTTTTCAGAGGCTGAAAAGCATGTTTTGGCCGAGTATGATAATTTTCAATAAAACTTAATTTCTATCACTTCGAATGATGCCAAATGAATAACTTACTTGAATTGGACCATTTTACACTATGTCCATTGTAGATTTGTGTCTTCGACAGTTCGTTTGGTTGCAGGGGACATTTTCAGTTTTTATGGCCAAAATTTGCTTTTCAGAGGCTGAAAAGCATGTTTTGGCCGAGTATGATAATTTTCATTAAAACTTGATTTCTATCACTTCGAATGATGCCAAATGAATAACTTACTTGAATTGGACCATTGTACACTATGTCCATTGTAGATTTGTGTCTCTGACAGTTCGTTTGGTTGCAGGGGACATATTGAGTTTTTATGGCCAAAATGTGCTTTTCAGGGGCTGAAAAGCATGTTTTGGCCGAGTATGATAATTTTCATTAAAACTTGATTTCTATCACTTCAAATGATGCCAAATGAATAACTTACTTGAATTGGACCATTTTACACTATGTCCATTGTAGATTTGTGTCTCTGACAGTTCGTTTGGTTGCAGGGGACATATTCAGTTTTTATGGCCAAAATGTGCTTTTCAGGTGTTGAAAAGCATGTTTTGGCCGAATATGATAATTTTCATTAAAACTTGATTTCTATCCATTCGAATGATGCCAAATGAATAATTTACTTGAATTGGACCATTTTACACTATGTCCATTGTAGATTTGTGTCTCTGACATTTCGTTTGGTTGCAGGGGACATATTCAGTTTTTAAGGCCAAAATGTGCTTTTCAGGGGCTGAAAAGCATGTTTTGGCCGAGTATGATAATTTTCATTAAAACTTGATTTATATCCATTTGAATGATGCCAAATGAATAACTTACTTGAATTGGACCATTTTACACTATGTCCATTGAAGATTTGTGTCTCTGACAGTTCGTTTGGTTGCAGGGGACATATTCAGTTTTTATGGCCAAAATGTGCTTTTCAGGGGCTGAAAAGCATCTTTTGGCCGAATATGATAATTTTCATTAAAACTTAATTTCTATCACTTCGAATGATGCCAAATGAATAACTTACTTGAATTGGACCATTTTACACTATGTCCATTGTAGATTTGTGTCTCTGACAGTTCGTTTGGTTGCAGGGGACATATTCAGTTTTTATGGCCAAAATGTGCTTTTCAGGGGCTGAAAAGCATGTTTTGGCCGAATATGATAATTTTCATTAAAACTTGATTTCTATCACTTCGAATGATGCCAAATGAATAACTTACTTGAATTAGACCATTTTACACTATGTCCTTTGTAGATTTGTGTCTCCGACAGTTCGTTTTGTTGCAGGGGACATTTTCAGTTTTTATGGCCAAAATGTGCTTTTCAGAGGCTGAAAAGCATGTTTTGGCCGACTATGATAATTTTCAATAAAACTTGATTTCTATCACTTCGAATGATGCCAAATGAATAATTTACTTGAATTGGACCATTTTACACTATGTCCATTGAAGATTTGTGTCTCTGACAGTTCGTTTGGTTGCAGGGGACATATTCAGTTTTTATGGCCAAAATGTGCTTTTCAGGGGCTGAAAAGCATCTTTTGGCCGAATATGATAATTTTCATTAAAACTTAATTTCTATCACTTCGAATGATGCCAAATGAATAACTTACTTGAATTGGACCATTTTACACTATGTCCATTGTAGATTTGTGTCTCCGACAGTTCGTTTGGTTGCAGGGGACATTTTCAGTTTTTATGGCCAAAATGTGCTTTTCAGAGGCTGAAAAGCATGTTTTGGCCGAGTATGATAATTTTCATTAAAACTTGATTTCTATCACTTCGAATGATGCCAAATGAATAACTTACTTGAATTGGACCATTTTACACTATGTCCATTGTAGATTTGTGTCTCTGACAGTTCGTTTGGTTGCAGGGGACATATTCAGTTTTTAAGGCCAAAATGTGCTTTTCAGGGGCTGAAAAGCATGTTTTGGCCGAGTATGATAATTTTCATTAAAACTCTATTTCTATCCATTAGAATGATGCCAAATGAATAACTTACTTGAATTGGACCATTTTACACTATGTCCATTGTAGATTTGTGTCTCTGACAGTTTGTTTGGTTGCAGGGGACATATTCAGTTTTTATGGCAAAATGTGCTTTTCAGGGGCTGAAAAGCATGTTTTGGCCGAGTATGATAATTTTCATTAAAACTTGATTTCTATCACTTCGAATGATGCCAAATGAATAACTTACTTGAATTGGACCATTTTACACTATGTCCATTGTAGATTTGTGTCTCTGACAGTTCGTTTGGTTGCAGGGGACATATTTAGTTTTTATGGCCAAAATGTGCTTTCCAGGGGCTGAAAAGCATGTTTTGGCCGAGTATGATAATTTTCATTGAAACTTGATTTCTATCACTTCGAATGATGCCAAATGAATAACTTACTTGAATTGGACCATTTTACACTATGTCCATTGTAGATTTGTGTCTCTGACAGTTCGTTTGGTTGCAGGGGACATATTCAGTTTTTATGGCCAAAATGTGCTTTTCAGGGGCTGAAAAGCATCTTTTGGCCGAATATGATAATTTTCATTAAAACTTAATTTCTATCACTTCGAATGATGCCAAATGAATAACTTACTTGAATTGGACCATTTTACACTATGTCCATTGTAGATTTGTGTCTCTGACAGTTCGTTTGGTTGCAGGAGACATATTCAGTTTTTATGGCCAAAATGTGCTTTTCAGGGGCTGAAAAGCATGTTTTGGCCGAGTATGATAATTTTAATTAAAACTTGATTTCTATCACTTCGAATGATGCCAAATGAATAACTTACTTGAATTGGACCATTTTACACTATGTCCATTGTAGATTTGTGTCTCTGACAGTTCGTTTGGTTGCAGGGGACATATTCAGTTTTTAAGGCCAAAATGTGCTTTTCAGGGGCTGAAAAGCATGTTTTGGCCGAGTATGATAATTTTCATTAAAACTTGATTTATATCCATTTGAATGATGCCAAATGAATAACTTACTTGAATTGGACCATTTTACACTATGTCCATTGAAGATTTGTGTCTCTGACAGTTCGTTTGGTTGCAGGGGACATATTCAGTTTTTATGGCCAAAATGTGCTTTTCAGGGGCTGAAAAGCATCTTTTGGCCGAATATGATAATTTTCATTAAAACTTAATTTCTATCACTTCGAATGATGCCAAATGAATAACTTACTTGAATTGGACCATTTTACACTATGTCCATTGTAGATTTGTGTCTCCGACAGTTCGTTTGGTTGCAGGGGACATTTTCAGTTTTTATGGCCAAAATGTGCTTTTCAGAGGCTGAAAAGCATGTTTTGGCCGAGTATGATAATTTTCATTAAAACTTGATTTCTATCACTTCGAATGATGCCAAATGAATAACTTACTTGAATTGGACCATTTTACACTATGTCCATTGTAGATTTGTGTCTCTGACAGTTCGTTTGGTTGCAGGGGACATATTCAGTTTTTAAGGCCAAAATGTGCTTTTCAGGGGCTGAAAAGCATGTTTTGGCCGAGTATGATAATTTTCATTAAAACTCTATTTCTATCCATTAGAATGATGCCAAATGAATAACTTACTTGAATTGGACCATTTTACACTATGTCCATTGTAGATTTGTGTCTCTGACAGTTTGTTTGGTTGCAGGGGACATATTCAGTTTTTATGGCAAAATGTGCTTTTCAGGGGCTGAAAAGCATGTTTTGGCCGAGTATGATAATTTTCATTAAAACTTGATTTCTATCACTTCGAATGATGCCAAATGAATAACTTACTTGAATTGGACCATTTTACACTATGTCCATTGTAGATTTGTGTCTCTGACAGTTCGTTTGGTTGCAGGGGACATATTTAGTTTTTATGGCCAAAATGTGCTTTCCAGGGGCTGAAAAGCATGTTTTGGCCGAGTATGATAATTTTCATTGAAACTTGATTTCTATCACTTCGAATGATGCCAAATGAATAACTTACTTGAATTGGACCATTTTACACTATGTCCATTGTAGATTTGTGTCTCCGACAGTTCGTTTGGTTGCAGGGGACATTTTCAGTTTTTATGGCCAAAATGTGCTTTTCAGGGGCTGAAAAGCATGTTTTGGCCGAGTATGATCATTTTCATTAAAACTTGATTCATATCCATTTGAATGATGCCAAATGAATAACTTACTTGAATTGGACCATTTTACACTATGTCCATTGTAGATTTGTGTCTCTGACAGTTTGTTTGGTTGCAGGGGACATATTTAGTTTTTATGGCCAAAATGTGCTTTTCAGGGGCTGAAAAGCATGTTTTGGCCGAGTATGATAATTTTCATTAAAACTTGATTTCTATCACTTCGAATGATGCCAAATGAATAACTTACTTGAATTGGACCATTTTACACTATGTCCATTGTAGATTTGTGTCTCTGACAGTTTGTTTGGTTGCAGGGGACATATTCAGTTTTTATGGCCAAAATGTGCTTTTCAGGGGCTGAAAAGCATGTTTTGGCCGAGTATGATAATTTTCATTAAAACTTGATTTCTATCCATTAGAATGATGCCAAATGAATAACTTACTTGAATTGGACCATTTTACACTATGTCCATTGTAGATTTGTGTCTCTGACAGTTTGTTTGGTTGCAGGGGACATATTCAGTTTTTATGGCCAAAATGTGCTTTTCAGGGGCTGAAAAGCATGTTTTGGCCGAATATGATAATTTTCATTAAAACTTGATTTCTATCACTTCGAATGATGCCAAATGAATAACTTACTTGAATTGGACCATTTAACACTATGTCCTTTGTAGATTTGTGTCTCCGACAGTTCGTTTGGTTGCAGGGGACATTTTCAGTTTTTATGGCCAAAATGTGCTTTTCAGAGGCTGAAAAGCATGTTTTGGCCGAGTATGATAATTTTCATTAAAACGTGATTTCTATCACTTCGAATGATGCCAAATGAATAATTTACTTGAATTGGACCATTTTACACTATGTCCATTGTAGATTTGTGTCTCTGACAGTTCGTTTGGTTGCAGGGGACATATTCAGTTTTTAAGGCCAAAATGTGCTTTTCAGGGGCTGAAAAGCATGTTTTGGCCGAGTATGATCATTTTCATTAAAACTTGATTCATATCCATTTGAATGATGCCAAATGAATAACTTACTTGAATTGGACCATTTTACACTATGTCCATTGTAGATTTGTGTCTCTGACAGTTCGTTTGGTTGCAGGGGACATATTCAGTTTTTATGGCCAAAATGTGCTTTTCAGGGGCTGAAAAGCATGTTTTGGCCGAGTATGATAATTTTCATTAAAACTTGATTTCTATCACTTCGAATGATGCCAAATGAATAACGTACTTGAATTGGACCATTTTAAACTATGTCCATTGTAGATTTGTGTCTCTGACAGTTCGTTTGGTTGCAGGGGACATATTCAGTTTTTATGGCCAAAATGTGCTTTTCAGGGGCTGAAAAGCACGTTTTGGCAGAATATGATAATTTTCATTAAAACTTGATTTCTATCACTTCGAATGATGCCAAATGAATAACTTACTTGAATTGGACCATTTTACACTATGTCCATTGTAGATTTGTGTCTCTGACAGTTCGTTTGGTTGCAGGGGACATATTTAGTTTTTATGGCCAAAATGTGCTTTCCAGGGGCTGAAAAGCATGTTTTGGCCGAGTATGATAATTTTCATTGAAACTTGATTTCTATCACTTCGAATGATGCCAAATGAATAACTTACTTGAATTGGACCATTTTACACTATGTCCATTGTAGATTTGTGTCTCCGACAGTTCGTTTGGTTGCAGGGGACATTTTCAGTTTTTATGGCCAAAATGTGCTTTTCAGGGGCTGAAAAGCATGTTTTGGCCGAGTATGATCATTTTCATTAAAACTTGATTCATATCCATTTGAATGATGCCAAATGAATAACTTACTTGAATTGGACCATTTTACACTATGTCCATTGTAGATTTGTGTCTCTGACAGTTCGTTTGGTTGCAGGGGACATATTTAGTTTTTATGGCCAAAATGTGCTTTTCAGGGGCTGAAAAGCATGTTTTGGCCGAGTATGATAATTTTCATTAAAACTTGATTTCTATCACTTCGAATGATGCCAAATGAATAACTTACTTGAATTGGACCATTTTACACTATGTCCATTGTAGATTTGTGTCTCTGACAGTTTGTTTGGTTGCAGGGGACATATTCAGTTTTTATGGCCAAAATGTGCTTTTCAGGGGCTGAAAAGCATGTTTTGGCCGAGTATGATAATTTTCATTAAAACTTGATTTCTATCCATTAGAATGATGCCAAATGAATAACTTACTTGAATTGGACCATTTTACACTATGTCCATTGTAGATTTGTGTCTCTGACAGTTTGTTTGGTTGCAGGGGACATATTCAGTTTTTATGGCCAAAATGTGCTTTTCAGGGGCTGAAAAGCATGTTTTGGCCGAATATGATAATTTTCATTAAAACTTGATTTCTATCACTTCGAATGATGCCAAATGAATAACATACTTGAATTGGACCATTTAACACTATGTCCTTTGTAGATTTGTGTCTCTGACAGTTCGTTTGGTTGCAGGGGACATTTTCAGTTTTTATGGCCAAAATGTGCTTTTCAGAGGCTGAAAAGCATGTTTTGGCCGAGTATGATAATTTTCATTAAAACGTGATTTCTATCACTTCGAATGATGCCAAATGAATAATTTACTTGAATTGGACCATTTTACACTATGTCCATTGTAGATTTGTGTCTCTAAAAGTTCGTTTGGTTGCAGGGGACATATTCAGTTTTTAAGGCCAAAATGTGCTTTTCAGGGGCTGAAAAGCATGTTTTGGCCGAGTATGATCATTTTCATTAAAACTTGATTCATATCCATTTGAATGATGCCAAATGAATAACGTACTTGAATTGGACCATTTTAAACTATGTCCATTGTAGATTTGTGTCTCTGACAGTTCGTTTGGTTGCAGGGGACATATTCAGTTTTTATGGCCAAAATGTGCTTTTCAGGGGCTGAAAAGCACGTTTTGGCAGAATATGATAATTTTCATTAAAACTTGATTTCTATCCATTCGAATGATGCCAAATGAATAACTTACTTGAATTGGACCATATTACACTATGTCCATTGTAGATTTGTGTCTCTGACAGTTTGTTTGGTTGCAGGGGACATATTCAGGTTTTATGGCCAAAATGTGCTTTTCAGGGGCTGAAAAGCATGTTTTGGCCGAGTATGATAATTTTCATTAAAACTTGATTTCTATCACTTCGAATGATGCCAAATGAATAACTTACTTGAATTAAACCATTTTACACTATGTCCATTGTAGATTTGTGTCTCTGACAGTTCGTTTGGTTGCAGGGGACATATTCAGTTTTTAAGGCCAAAATGTGCTTTTCAGGGGCTGAAAAGCATGTTTTGGCCGAGTATGATAAGTTTCATTAAAACTTGATTTCTATCCATTAGAATGATGCCAAATGAATAACTTACTTGAATTGGACCATTTTACACTATGTCCATTGTAGATTTGTGTCTCTGACAGTTTGTTTGGTTGCAGGGGACATATTCAGTTTTTATGGCCAAAATGTGCTTTTCAGGGGCTGAAAAGGATGTTTTGGCCGAGTATGATAATTTTCATTAAAACTTGATTTCTATCACTTCGAATGATGCCAAATGAATAACTTACTTGAATTGGACCATTTTAAACTATGTCCATTGTAGATTTGTGTCTCTGACAGTTCGTTTGGTTGCAGGGGACATATTTAGTTTTTATGGCCAAAATGTGCTTTTCAGGGGCTGAAAAGCATGTTTTGGCCGAGTATGATAATTTTCATTAAAACTTGATTTCTATCACTTCGAATGATGCCAAATGAATAATATAATAATAATAATAATCTCTCTAATAATACTTACTTGAATTGGACCATTTTACACTATGTCCATTGTAGATTTGTGTCTCTGACAGTTCGTTTGGTTGCAGGGAACATATTCAGTTTTTAAGGCCAAAATGTGCTTTTCAGGGGCTGAAAAGCATGTTTTGGCCGAGTATGATCATTTTCATTAAAACTTGATTCATATCCATTTGAATGATGCCAAATGAATAACTTACTTGAATTGGACCATTTTACACTATGTCCATTGTAGATTTGTGTCTCTGACAGTTCGTTTGGTTGCAGGGGACATATTCAGTTTTTAAGGCCAAAATGTGCTTTTCAGGGGCTGAAAAGCATGTTTTGGCCGAGTATGATAATTTGCATTAAAACTTGATTTATATCCATTTGAATGATGCCAAATGAATAACTTACTTGAATTGGACCATTTTACACTATGTCCATTGAAGATTTGTGTCTCTGACAGTTCGTTTGGTTGCAGGGGACATATTCAGTTTTTATGGCCAAAATGTGCTTTTCAGGGGCTGAAAAGCATCTTTTGGCCGAATATGATAATTTTCATTAAAACTTAATTTCTATCACTTCGAATGATGCCAAATGAATAACTTACTTGAATTTGACCATTTTACACTATGTCCATTGTAGATTTGTGTCTCTGACAGTTCGTTTGGTTGCAGGGGACATATTCAGTTTTTATGGCAAAATGTGCTTTTCAGGGGCTGAAAAGCATGTTTTGGCCGAGTATGATAATTTTCATTAAAACTTGATTTCTATCACTTCGAATGATGCCAAATGAATAACTTACTTGAATTTACCATTTTACACTATGTCCATTGTAGATTTGTGTCTCTGACAGTTCGTTTGGTTGCAGGGGACATATTTAGTTTTTATGGCCAAAATGTGCTTTCCAGGGGCTGAAAAGCATGTTTTGGCCGAGTATGATAATTTTCATTGAAACTTGATTTCTATCACTTCGAATGATGCCAAATGAATAACTTACTTGAATTGGACCATTTTACACTATGTCCATTGTAGATTTGTGTCTCCGACAGTTCGTTTGGTTGCAGGGGACATTTTCAGTTTTTATGGCCAAAATGTGCTTTTCAGAGGCTGAAAAGCATGTTTTGGCCGAGTATGATAATTTTCATTAAAACTTGATTTCTATCACTTCGAATGATGCCAAATGAATAACTTACTTGAATTGGACCATTTTACACTATGTCCATTGTAGATTTGTGTCTCTGACAGTTCGTTTGGTTGCAGGGGACATATTTAGTTTTTAAGGCCAAAATGTGCTTTTCAGGGGCTGAAAAGCATGTTTTGGCCGAGTATGATCATTTTCATTAAAACTTGATTCATATCCATTTGAATGATGCCAAATGAATAACTTACTTGAATTGGACCATTTTACACTATGTCCATTGTAGATTTGTGTCTCTGACAGTTCGTTTGGTTGCAGGGGACATATTTAGTTTTTATGGCCAAAATGTGCTTTTCAGGGGCTGAAAAGCATGTTTTGGCCGAGTATGATAATTTTCATTAAAACTTGATTTCTATCACTTCGAATGATGCCAAATGAATAACTTACTTGAATTGGACCATTTTACACTATGTCCATTGTAGATTTGTGTCTCTGACAGTTCGTTTGGTTGCAGGGGACATATTTAGTTTTTATGGCCAAAATGTGCTTTCCAGGGGCTGAAAAGCATGTTTTGGCCGAGTATGATAATTTTCATTGAAACTTGATTTCTATCACTTCGAATGATGCCAAATGAATAACTTACTTGAATTGGACCATTTTACACTATGTCCATTGTAGATTTGTGTCTCCGACAGTTCGTTTGGTTGCAGGGGACATTTTCAGTTTTTATGGCCAAAATGTGCTTTTCAGAGGCTGAAAAGCATGTTTTGGCCGAGTTTGATAATTTTCATTAAAACTTGATTTCTATCACTTCGAATGATGCCAAATGAATAACTTACTTGAATTGGACCATTTTACACTATGTCCATTGTAGATTTGTGTCTCTGACAGTTCGTTTGGTTGCAGGGGACATATTCAGTTTTTAAGGCCAAAATGTGCTTTTCAGGGGCTGAAAAGCATGTTTTGGCCGAGTATGATCATTTTCATTAAAACTTGATTCATATCCATTTGAATGATGCCAAATGAATAACTTACTTGAATTGGACCATTTTACACTATGTCCATTGTAGATTTGTGTCTCTGACAGTTCGTTTGGTTGCAGGGGACATATTTAGTTTTTATGGCCAAAATGTGCTTTTCAGGGGCTGAAAAGCATGTTTTGGCCGAGTATGATAATTTTCATTAAAACTTGATTTCTATCACTTCGAATGATGCCAAATGAATAACTTACTTGAATTGGACCATTTTATACTATGTCCATTGTAGATTTGTGTCTCTGACAGTTTGTTTGGTTGCAGGGGACATATTCAGTTTTTATGGCCAAAATGTGCTTTTCAGGGGCTGAAAAGCATGTTTTGGCCGAGTATGATAATTTTCATTAAAACTTGATTTCTATCCATTAGAATGATGCCAAATGAATAACTTACTTGAATTGGACCATTTTACACTATGTCCATTGTAGATTTGTGTCTCTGACAGTTTGTTTGGTTGCAGGGGACATATTCAGTTTTTATGGCCAAAATGTGCTTTTCAGGGGCTGAAAAGCATGTTTTGGCCGAATATGATAATTTTCATTAAAACGTGATTTCTATCACTTCGAGTGATGCCAAATGAATAATTTACTTGAATTGGACCATTTTACACTATGTTCATTGTAGATTTGTGTCTCTGACAGTTCGTTTGGTTGCAGGGGACATATTCAGTTTTTAAGGCCAAAATGTGCTTTTCAGGGGCTGAAAAGCATGTTTTGGCCGAGTATGATCATTTTCATTAAAACTTGATTCATATCCATTTGAATGATGCCAAATGAATAACTTACTTGAATTGGACCATTTTACACTATGTCCATTGTAGATTTGTGTCTCTGACAGTTCGTTTGGTTGCAGGGGACATATTCAGTTTTTATGGCCAAAATGTGCTTTTCAGGGGCTGAAAAGCATGTTTTGGCCAAGTATGATAATTTTCATTAAAACTTGATTTCTATCACTTCGAATGATGCCAAATGAATAACTTACTTGAATTGGACCATTTTACACTATGTCCATTGTAGATTTGTGTCTCTGACAGTTCGTTTGGTTGCAGGGGACATATTCAGTTTTTATGGCCAAAATGTGCTTTTCAGGGGCTGAAAAGCATGTTTTGGCCGAGTATGATAATTTTCATTAAAACTTGATTTCTATCACTTCGAATGATGCCAAATGAATAACTTACTTGAATTGGACCATTTTAAACTATGTCCATTGTAGATTTGTGTCTCTGACAGTTCGTTTGGTTGCAGGGGACATATTCAGTTTTTATGGCCAAAATGTGCTTTTCAGGGGCTGAAAAGCACGTTTTGGCAGAATATGATAATTTTCATTAAAACTTGATTTCTATCCATTCGAATGATGCCAAATGAATAACTTACTTGAATTGGACCATATTACACTATGTCCATTGTAGATTTGTGTCTCTGACAGTTTGTTTGGTTGCAGGGGACATATTCAGGTTTTATGGCCAAAATGTGCTTTTCAGGGGCTGAAAAGCATGTTTTGGCCGAGTATGATAATTTTCATTAAAACTTGATTTCTATCACTTCGAATGATGCCAAATGAATAACTTACTTGAATTAAACCATTTTACACTATGTCCATTGTAGATTTGTGTCTCTGACAGTTCGTTTGGTTGCAGGGGACATATTCAGTTTTTAAGGCCAAAATGTGCTTTTCAGGGGCTGAAAAGCATGTTTTGGCCGAGTATGATAAGTTTCATTAAAACTTGATTTCTATCCATTAGAATGATGCCAAATGAATAACTTACTTGAATTGGACCATTTTACACTATGTCCATTGTAGATTTGTGTCTCTGACAGTTTGTTTGGTTGCAGGGGACATATTCAGTTTTTATGGCCAAAATGTGCTTTTCAGGGGCTGAAAAGCATGTTTTGGCCGAGTATGATAATTTTCATTAAAACTTGATTTCTATCACTTCGAATGATGCCAAATGAATAACTTACTTGAATTGGACCATTTTAAACTATGTCCATTGTAGATTTGTGTCTCTGACAGTTCGTTTGGTTGCAGGGGACATATTTAGTTTTTATGGCCAAAATGTGCTTTTCAGGGGCTGAAAAGCATGTTTTGGCCGAGTATGATAATTTTCATTAAAACTTGATTTCTATCACTTCGAATGATGCCAAATGAATAATATAATAATAATAATAATCTCTCTAATAATACTTACTTGAATTGGACCATTTTAAACTATGTCCATTGTAGATTTGTGTCTCTGACAGTTCGTTTGGTTGCAGGGGACATATTTAGTTTTTATGGCCAAAATGTGCTTTTCAGGGGCTGAAAAGCATGTTTTGGCCGAGTATGATAATTTTCATTAAAACTTGATTTCTATCACTTCGAATGATGCCAAATGAATAACTTACTTGAATTAAACCATTTTACACTATGTCCATTGTAGATTTGTGTCTCTGACAGTTCGTTTGGTTGCAGGGGACATATTCAGTTTTTAAGTCCAAAATGTGCTTTTCAGGGGCTGAAAAGCATGTTTTGGCCGAGTATGATAAGTTTCATTAAAACTTGATTTCTATCCATTAGAATGATGCCAAATGAATAACTTACTTGAATTGGACCATTTTACACTATGTCCATTGTAGATTTGTGTCTCTGACAGTTTGTTTGGTTGCAGGGGACATATTCAGTTTTTATGGCCAAAATGTGCTTTTCAGGGGCTGAAAAGCATGTTTTGGCCGAGTATGATAATTTTCATTAAAACTTGATTTCTATCACTTCGAATGATGCCAAATGAATAACTTACTTGAATTGGACCATTTTAAACTATGTCCATTGTAGATTTGTGTCTCTGACAGTTCGTTTGGTTGCAGGGGACATATTTAGTTTTTATGGCCAAAATGTGCTTTTCAGGGGCTGAAAAGCATGTTTTGGCCGAGTATGATAATTTTCATTAAAACTTGATTTCTATCACTTCGAATGATGCCAAATGAATAATATAATAATAATAATAATCTCTCTAATAATACTTACTTGAATTGGACCATTTTACACTATGTCCATTGTAGATTTGTGTCTCTGACAGTTCGTTTGGTTGCAGGGGACATATTCAGTTTTTAAGGCCAAAATGTGCTTTTCAGGGGCTGAAAAGCATGTTTTGGCCGAGTATGATCATTTTCATTAAAACTTGATTCATATCCATTTGAATGATGCCAAATGAATAACTTACTTGAATTGGACCATTTTACACTATGTCCATTGTAGATTTGTGTCTCTGACAGTTCGTTTGGTTGCAGGGGACATATTCAGTTTTTAAGGCCAAAATGTGCTTTTCAGGGGCTGAAAAGCATGTTTTGGCCGAGTATGATAATTTTCATTAAAACTCTATTTCTATCCATTAGAATGATGCCAAATGAATAACTTACTTGAATTGGACCTTTTTACACTATGTCCATTGTAGATTTGTGTCTCTGACAGTTCGTTTGGTTGCAGGGGACATATTCAGTTTTTATGGCCAAAATGTGCTTTTCAGGGGCTGAAAAGCATCTTTTGGCCGAATATGATAATTTTCATTAAAACTTAATTTCTATCACTTCGAATGATGCCAAATGAATAACTTACTTGAATTGGACCATTTTACACTATGTCCATTGTAGATTTGTGTCTCTGACAGTTCGTTTGGTTGCAGGGGACATATTCAGTTTTTATGGCCAAAATGTGCTTTTCAGGGGCTGAAAAGCATGTTTTGGCCGAATATGATAATTTTCATTAAAACTTGATTTCTATCACTTCGAATGATGCCAAATGAATAACTTACTTGAATTGGACCATTTTACACTATGTCCTTTGTAGATTTGTGTCTCCGACAGTTCGTTTGGTTGCAGGGGACATTTTCAGTTTTTATGGCCAAAATGTGCTTTTCAGAGGCTGAAAAGCATGTTTTGGCCGAGTATGATAATTTTCATTAAAACTTGATTTCTATCACTTCGAATGATGCCAAATGAATAATTTACTTGAATTGGACCATTTTACACTATGTCCATTGTAGATTTGTGTCTCTGACAGTTCGTTTGGTTGCAGGGGACATATTCAGTTTTTAAGGCCAAAATGTGCTTTTCAGGGGCTGAAAAGCATGTTTTGGCCGAGTATGATAATTTTCATTAAAACTTGATTTATATCCATTTGAATGATGCCAAATGAATAACTTACTTGAATTGGACCATTTTACACTATGTCCATTGAAGATTTGTGTCTCTGACAGTTCGTTTGGTTGCAGGGGACATATTCAGTTTTTATGGCCAAAATGTGCTTTTCAGGGGCTGAAAAGCATCTTTTGGCCGAATATGATAATTTTCATTAAAACTTAATTTCTATCACTTCGAATGATGCCAAATGAATAACTTACTTGAATTGGACCATTTTACACTATGTCCATTGTAGATTTGTGTCTCTGACAGTTCGTTTGGTTGCAGGGGACATATTCAGTTTTTATGGCCAAAATGTGCTTTTCAGGGGCTGAAAAGCATGTTTTGGCCGAGTATGATAATTTTAATTAAAACTTGATTTCTATCACTTCGAATGATGCCAAATGAATAACTTACTTGAATTGGACCATTTTACACTATGTCCATTGTAGATTTGTGTCTCTGACAGTTCGTTTGGTTGCAGGGGACATATTCAGTTTTTAAGGCCAAAATGTGCTTTTCAGGGGCTGAAAAGCATGTTTTGGCCGAGTATGATAATTTTCATTAAAACTTGATTTATATCCATTTGAATGATGCCAAATGAATAACTTACTTGAATTGGACCATTTTACACTATGTCCATTGAAGATTTGTGTCTCTGACAGTTCGTTTGGTTGCAGGGGACATATTCAGTTTTTATGGCCAAAATGTGCTTTTCAGGGGCTGAAAAGCATCTTTTGGCCGAATATGATAATTTTCATTAAAACTTAATTTCTATCACTTCGAATGATGCCAAATGAATAACTTACTTGAATTGGACCATTTTACACTATGTCCATTGTAGATTTGTGTCTCTGACAGTTCGTTTGGTTGCAGGGGACATATTCAGTTTTTATGGCCAAAATGTGCTTTTCAGGGGCTGAAAAGCATGTTTTGGCCGAGTATCATAATTTTCATTAAAACTTGATTTCTATCACTTCGAATGATGCCAAATGAATAACTTACTTGAATTGGACCATTTTACACTATGTCCATTGTAGATTTGTGTCTCCGACAGTTCGTTTGGTTGCAGGGGACATTTTCAGTTTTTATGGCCAAAATGTGCTTTTCAGAGGCTGAAAAGCATGTTTTGGCCGAGTATGATAATTTTCATTAAAACTTGATTTCTATCACTTCGAATGATGCCAAATGAATAACTTACTTGAATTGGACCATTTTACACTATGTCCATTGTAGATTTGTGTCTCTGACAGTTCGTTTGGTTGCAGGGGACATATTCAGTTTTTAAGGCCAAAATGTGCTTTTCAGGGGCTGAAAAGCATGTTTTGGCCGAGTATGATAATTTTCATTAAAACTCTATTTCTATCCATTAGAATTATGCCAAATGAATAACTTACTTGAATTGGACCATTTTACACTATGTCCATTGTAGATTTGTGTCTCTGACAGTTCGTTTGGTTGCAGGGGACATATTTAGTTTTTATGGCCAAAATGTGCTTTCCAGGGGCTGAAAAGCATGTTTTGGCCGAGTATGATAATTTTCATTGAAACTTGATTTCTATCACTTCGAATGATGCCAAATGAATAACTTACTTGAATTGGACCATTTTACACTATGTCCATTGTAGATTTGTGTCTCCGACAGTTCGTTTGGTTGCAGGGGACATTTTCAGTTTTTATGGCCAAAATGTGCTTTTCAGGGGCTGAAAAGCACGTTTTGGCCGAGTATGATCATTTTCATTAAAACTTGATTCATATCCATTTGAATGATGCCAAATGAATAACTTACTTGAATTGGACCATTTTACACTATGTCCATTGTAGATTTGTGTCTCTGACAGTTCGTTTGGTTGCAGGGGACATATTTAGTTTTTATGGCCAAAATGTGCTTTTCAGGGGCTGAAAAGCATGTTTTGGCCGAGTATGATAATTTTCATTAAAACTTGATTTCTATCACTTCGAATGATGCCAAATGAATAACTTACTTGAATTGGACCATTTTACACTATGTCCATTGTAGATTTGTGTCTCTGACAGTTTGTTTGGTTGCAGGGGACATATTCAGTTTTTATGGCCAAAATGTGCTTTTCAGGGGCTGAAAAGCATGTTTTGGCCGAGTATGATAATTTTCATTAAAACTTGATTTCTATCCATTAGAATGATGCCAAATGAATAACTTACTTGAATTGGACCATTTTACACTATGTCCATTGTAGATTTGTGTCTCTGACAGTTTGTTTGGTTGCAGGGGACATATTCAGTTTTTATGGCCAAAATGTGCTTTTCAGGGGCTGAAAAGCATGTTTTGGCCGAATATGATAATTTTCATTAAAACTTGATTTCTATCACTTCGAATGATGCCAAATGAATAACTTACTTGAATTGGACCATTTAACACTATGTCCTTTGTAGATTTGTGTCTCCGACAGTTCGTTTGGTTGCAGGGGACATTTTCAGTTTTTATGGCCAAAATGTGCTTTTCAGAGGCTGAAAAGCATGTTTTGGCCGAGTATGATAATTTTCATTAAAACGTAATTTCTATCACTTCGAATGATGCCAAATGAATAATTTACTTGAATTGGACCATTTTACACTATGTCCATTGTAGATTTGTGTCTCTGACAGTTCGTTTGGTTGCAGGGGACATATTCAGTTTTTAAGGCCAAAATGTGCTTTTCAGGGGCTGAAAAGCATGTTTTGGCCGAGTATGATCATTTTCATTAAAACTTGATTCATATCCATTTGAATGATGCCAAATGAATAACTTACTTGAATTGGACCATTTTACACTATGTCCATTGTAGATTTGTGTCTCTGACAGTTCGTTTGGTTGCAGGGGACATATTCAGTTTTTATGGCCAAAATGTGCTTTTCAGGGGCTGAAAAGCATGTTTTGGCCAAGTATGATAATTTTCATTAAAACTTGATTTCTATCACTTCGAATGATGCCAAATGAATAACTTACTTGAATTGGACCATTTTACACTATGTCCATTGTAGATTTGTGTCTCTGACAGTTCGTTTGGTTGCAGGGGACATATTCAGTTTTTATGGCCAAAATGTGCTTTTCAGGGGCTGAAAAGCATGTTTTGGCCGAGTATGATAATTTTCATTAAAACTTGATTTCTATCACTTCGAATGATGCCAAATGAATAACGTACTTGAATTGGACCATTTTAAACTATGTCCATTGTAGATTTGTGTCTCTGACAGTTCGTTTGGTTGCAGGGGACATATTCAGTTTTTATGGCCAAAATGTGCTTTTCAGGGGCTGAAAAGCACGTTTTGGCAGAATATGATAATTTTCATTAAAACTTGATTTCTATCCATTCGAATGATGCCAAATGAATAACTTACTTGAATTGGACCATATTACACTATGTCCATTGTAGATTTGTGTCTCTGACAGTTTGTTTGGTTGCAGGGGACATATTCAGGTTTTATGGCCAAAATGTGCTTTTCAGGGGCTGAAAAGCATGTTTTGGCCGAGTATGATAATTTTCATTAAAACTTGATTTCTATCACTTCGAATGATGCCAAATGAATAACTTACTTGAATTAAACCATTTTACACTATGTCCATTGTAGATTTGTGTCTCTGACAGTTCGTTTGGTTGCAGGGGACATATTCAGTTTTTAAGGCCAAAATGTGCTTTTCAGGGGCTGAAAAGCATGTTTTGGCCGAGTATGATAAGTTTCATTAAAACTTGATTTCTATCCATTAGAATGATGCCAAATGAATAACTTACTTGAATTGGACCATTTTACACTATGTCCATTGTAGATTTGTGTCTCTGACAGTTTGTTTGGTTGCAGGGGACATATTCAGTTTTTATGGCCAAAATGTGCTTTTCAGGGGCTGAAAAGCATGTTTTGGCCGAGTATGATAATTTTCATTAAAACTTGATTTCTATCACTTCGAATGATGCCAAATGAATAACTTACTTGAATTGGACCATTTTAAACTATGTCCATTGTAGATTTGTGTCTCTGACAGTTCGTTTGGTTGCAGGGGACATATTTAGTTTTTATGGCCAAAATGTGCTTTTCAGGGGCTGAAAAGCATGTTTTGGCCGAGTATGATAATTTTCATTAAAACTTGATTTCTATCACTTCGAATGATGCCAAATGAATAATATAATAATAATAATAATCTCTCTAATAATACTTACTTGAATTGGACCATTTTACACTATGTCCATTGTAGATTTGTGTCTCTGACAGTTCGTTTGGTTGCAGGGGACATATTCAGTTTTTAAGGCCAAAATGTGCTTTTCAGGGGCTGAAAAGCATGTTTTGGCCGAGTATGATCATTTTCATTAAAACTTGATTCATATCCATTTGAATGATGCCAAATGAATAACTTACTTGAATTGGACCATTTTACACTATGTCCATTGTAGATTTGTGTCTCTGACAGTTCGTTTGGTTGCAGGGGACATATTCAGTTTTTAAGGCCAAAATGTGCTTTTCAGGGGCTGAAAAGCATGTTTTGGCCGAGTATGATAATTTGCATTAAAACTTGATTTATATCCATTTGAATGATGCCAAATGAATAACTTACTTGAATTGGACCATTTTACACTATGTCCATTGAAGATTTGTGTCTCTGACAGTTCGTTTGGTTGCAGGGGACATATTCAGTTTTTATGGCCAAAATGTGCTTTTCAGGGGCTGAAAAGCATCTTTTGGCCGAATATGATAATTTTCATTAAAACTTAATTTCTATCACTTCGAATGATGCCAAATGAATAACTTACTTGAATTTGACCATTTTACACTATGTCCATTGTAGATTTGTGTCTCTGACAGTTCGTTTGGTTGCAGGGGACATATTCAGTTTTTATGGCAAAATGTGCTTTTCAGGGGCTGAAAAGCATGTTTTGGCCGAGTATGATAATTTTCATTAAAACTTGATTTCTATCACTTCGAATGATGCCAAATGAATAACTTACTTGAATTGGACCATTTTACACTATGTCCATTGTAGATTTGTGTCTCTGACAGTTCGTTTGGTTGCAGGGGACATATTTAGTTTTTATGGCCAAAATGTGCTTTCCAGGGGCTGAAAAGCATGTTTTGGCCGAGTATGATAATTTTCATTGAAACTTGATTTCTATCACTTCGAATGATGCCAAATGAATAACTTACTTGAATTGGACCATTTTACACTATGTCCATTGTAGATTTGTGTCTCCGACAGTTCGTTTGGTTGCAGGGGACATTTTCAGTTTTTATGGCCAAAATGTGCTTTTCAGAGGCTGAAAAGCATGTTTTGGCCGAGTATGATAATTTTCATTAAAACTTGATTTCTATCACTTCGAATAATGCCAAATGAATAACTTACTTGAATTGGACCATTTTACACTATGTCCATTGTAGATTTGTGTCTCTGACAGTTCGTTTGGTTGCAGGGGACATATTTAGTTTTTAAGGCCAAAATGTGCTTTTCAGGGGCTGAAAAGCATGTTTTGGCCGAGTATGATCATTTTCATTAAAACTTGATTCATATCCATTTGAATGATGCCAAATGAATAACTTACTTGAATTGGACCATTTTACACTATGTCCATTGTAGATTTGTGTCTCTGACAGTTCGTTTGGTTGCAGGGGACATATTTAGTTTTTATGGCCAAAATGTGCTTTTCAGGGGCTGAAAAGCATGTTTTGGCCGAGTATGATAATTTTCATTAAAACTTGATTTCTATCACTTCGAATGATGCCAAATGAATAACTTACTTGAATTGGACCATTTTACACTATGTCCATTGTAGATTTGTGTCTCTGACAGTTCCTTTGGTTGCAGGGGACATATTTAGTTTTTATGGCCAAAATGTGCTTTCCAGGGGCTGAAAAGCATGTTTTGGCCGAGTATGATAATTTTCATTGAAACTTGATTTCTATCACTTCGAATGATGCCAAATGAATAACTTACTTGAATTGGACCATTTTACACTATGTCCATTGTAGATTTGTGTCTCCGACAGTTCGTTTGGTTGCAGGGGACATTTTCAGTTTTTATGGCCAAAATGTGCTTTTCAGAGGCTGAAAAGCATGTTTTGGCCGAGTTTGATAATTTTCATTAAAACTTGATTTCTATCACTTCGAATGATGCCAAATGAATAACTTACTTGAATTGGACCATTTTACACTATGTCCATTGTAGATTTGTGTCTCTGACAGTTCGTTTGGTTGCAGGGGACATATTCAGTTTTTAAGGCCAAAATGTGCTTTTCAGGGGCTGAAAAGCATGTTTTGGCCGAGTATGATCATTTTCATTAAAACTTGATTCATATCCATTTGAATGATGCCAAATGAATAACTTACTTGAATTGGACCATTTTACACTATGTCCATTGTAGATTTGTGTCTCTGACAGTTCGTTTGGTTGCAGGGGACATATTTAGTTTTTATGGCCAAAATGTGCTTTTCAGGGGCTGAAAAGCATGTTTTGGCCGAGTATGATAATTTTCATTAAAACTTGATTTCTATCACTTCGAATGATGCCAAATGAATAACTTACTTGAATTGGACCATTTTATACTATGTCCATTGTAGATTTGTGTCTCTGACAGTTTGTTTGGTTGCAGGGGACATATTCAGTTTTTATGGCCAAAATGTGCTTTTCAGGGGCTGAAAAGCATGTTTTGGCCGAGTATGATAATTTTCATTAAAACTTGATTTCTATCCATTAGAATGATGCCAAATGAATAACTTACTTGAATTGGACCATTTTACACTATGTCCATTGTAGATTTGTGTCTCTGACAGTTTGTTTGGTTGCAGGGGACATATTCAGTTTTTATGGCCAAAATGTGCTTTTCAGGGGCTGAAAAGCATGTTTTGGCCGAATATGATAATTTTCATTAAAACTTGATTTCTATCACTTCGAATGATGCCAAATGAATAACTTACTTGAATTGGACCATTTAACACTATGTCCTTTGTAGATTTGTGTCTCCGACAGTTCGTTTGGTTGCAGGGGACATTTTCAGTTTTTATGGCCAAAATGTGCTTTTCAGAGGCTGAAAAGCATGTTTTGGCCGAGTATGATAATTTTCATTAAAACGTGATTTCTATCACTTCGAATGATGCCAAATGAATAATTTACTTGAATTGGACCATTTTACACTATGTCCATTGTAGATTTGTGTCTCTGACAGTTCGTTTGGTTGCAGGGGACATATTCAGTTTTTAAGGCCAAAATGTGCTTTTCAGGGGCTGAAAAGCATGTTTTGGCCGAGTATGATCATTTTCATTAAAACTTGATTCATATCCATTTGAATGATGCCAAATGAATAACTTACTTGAATTGGACCATTTTACACTATGTCCATTGTAGATTTGTGTCTCTGACAGTTCGTTTGGTTGCAGGGGACATATTCAGTTTTTATGGCCAAAATGTGCTTTTCAGGGGCTGAAAAGCATGTTTTGGCCAAGTATGATAATTTTCATTAAAACTTGATTTCTATCACTTCGAATGATGCCAAATGAATAACTTACTTGAATTGGACCATTTTACACTATGTCCATTGTAGATTTGTGTCTCTGACAGTTCGTTTGGTTGCAGGGGACATATTCAGTTTTTATGGCCAAAATGTGCTTTTCAGGGGCTGAAAAGCACGTTTTGGCAGAATATGATAATTTTCATTAAAACTTGATTTCTATCCATTCGAATGATGCCAAATGAATAACTTACTTGAATTGGACCATATTACACTATGTCCATTGTAGATTTGTGTCTCTGACAGTTTGTTTGGTTGCAGGGGACATATTCAGGTTTTATGGCCAAAATGTGCTTTTCAGGGGCTGAAAAGCATGTTTTGGCCGAGTATGATAATTTTCATTAAAACTTGATTTCTATCACTTCGAATGATGCCAAATGAATAACTTACTTGAATTAAACCATTTTACACTATGTCCATTGTAGATTTGTGTCTCTGACAGTTCGTTTGGTTGCAGGGGACATATTCAGTTTTTAAGGCCAAAATGTGCTTTTCAGGGGCTGAAAAGCATGTTTTGGCCGAGTATGATAAGTTTCATTAAAACTTGATTTCTATCCATTAGAATGATGCCAAATGAATAACTTACTTGAATTGGACCATTTTACACTATGTCCATTGTAGATTTGTGTCTCTGACAGTTTGTTTGGTTGCAGGGGACATATTCAGTTTTTATGGCCAAAATGTGCTTTTCAGGGGCTGAAAAGCATGTTTTGGCCGAGTATGATAATTTTCATTAAAACTTGATTTCTATCACTTCGAATGATGCCAAATGAATAACTTACTTGAATTGGACCATTTTAAACTATGTCCATTGTAGATTTGTGTCTCTGACAGTTCGTTTGGTTGCAGGGGACATATTTAGTTTTTATGGCCAAAATGTGCTTTTCAGGGGCTGAAAAGCATGTTTTGGCCGAGTATGATAATTTTCATTAAAACTTGATTTCTATCACTTCGAATGATGCCAAATGAATAATATAATAATAATAATAATCTCTCTAATAATACTTACTTGAATTGGACCATTTTACACTATGTCCATTGTAGATTTGTGTCTCTGACAGTTCGTTTGGTTGCAGGGGACATATTCAGTTTTTAAGGCCAAAATGTGCTTTTCAGGGGCTGAAAAGCATGTTTTGGCCGAGTATGATCATTTTCATTAAAACTTGATTCATATCCATTTGAATGATGCCAAATGAATAACTTACTTGAATTGGACCATTTTACACTATGTCCATTGTAGATTTGTGTCTCTGACAGTTCGTTTGGTTGCAGGGGACATATTCAGTTTTTAAGGCCAAAATGTGCTTTTCAGGGGCTGAAAAGCATGTTTTGGCCGAGTATGATAATTTGCATTAAAACTTGATTTATATCCATTTGAATGATGCCAAATGAATAACTTACTTGAATTGGACCATTTTACACTATGTCCATTGAAGATTTGTGTCTCTGACAGTTCGTTTGGTTGCAGGGGACATATTCAGTTTTTAAGGCCAAAATGTGCTTTTCAGGGGCTGAAAAGCATGTTTTGGCCGAGTATGATCATTTTCATTAAAACTTGATTCATATCCATTTGAATGATGCCAAATGAATAACTTACTTGAATTGGACCATTTTACACTATGTCCATTGTAGATTTGTGTCTCTGACAGTTCGTTTGGTTGCAGGGGACATATTTAGTTTTTATGGCCAAAATGTGCTTTTCAGGGGCTGAAAAGCATGTTTTGGCCGAGTATGATAATTTTCATTAAAACTTGATTTCTATCACTTCGAATGATGCCAAATGAATAACTTACTTGAATTGGACCATTTTACACTATGTCCATTGTAGATTTGTGTCTCTGACAGTTTGTTTGGTTGCAGGGGACATATTCAGTTTTTATGGCCAAAATGTGCTTTTCAGGGGCTGAAAAGCATGTTTTGGCCGAATATGATAATTTTCATTAAAACTTGATTTCTATCACTTCGAATGATGCCAAATGAATAACTTACTTGAATTGGACCATTTTACACTATGTCCTTTGTAGATTTGTGTCTCCGACAGTTCGTTTGGTTGCAGGGGACATTTTCAGTTTTTATGGCCAAAATGTGCTTTTCAGAGGCTGAAAAGCATGTTTTGGCCGAGTATGATAATTTTCATTAAAACGTGATTTCTATCACTTCGAATGATGCCAAATGAATAATTTACTTGAATTGGACCATTTTACACTATGTCCATTGTAGATTTGTGTCTCTGACAGTTCGTTTGGTTGCAGGGGACATATTCAGTTTTTAAGGCCAAAATGTGCTTTTCAGGGGCTGAAAAGCATGTTTTGGCCGAGTATGATCATTTTCATTAAAACTTGATTCATATCCATTTGAATGATGCCAAATGAATAACTTACTTGAATTGGACCATTTTACACTATGTCCATTGTAGATTTGTGTCTCTGACAGTTCGTTTGGTTGCAGGGGACATATTCAGTTTTTATGGCCAAAATGTGCTTTTCAGGGGCTGACAAGCATGTTTTGGCCGAATATGATAATTTTCATTAAAACTTAATTTCTATCACTTCGAATGATGCCAAATGAATAACTTACTTGAATTGGACCATTTTACACTATGTCCATTGTAGATTTGTGTCTCTGACAGTTCGTTTGGTTGCAGGGGACATATTCAGTTTTTATGGCCAAAATGTGCTTTTCAGGGGCTGAAAAGCATGTTTTGGCCAAGTATGATAATTTTCATTAAAACTTGATTTCTATCACTTCGAATGATGCCAAATGAATAACTTACTTGAATTGGACCATTTTACACAATGTCCATTGTAGATTTGTGTCTCTGACAGTTCGTTTGGTTGCAGGGGACATATTCAGTTTTTATGGCCAAAATGTGCTTTTCAGGGGCTGAAAAGCATGTTTTGGCCGAGTATGATAATTTTCATTAAAACTTGATTTCTATCACTTCGAATGATGCCAAATGAATAACTTACTTGAATTGGACCATTTTAAACTATGTCCATTGTAGATTTGTGTCTCTGACAGTTCGTTTGGTTGCAGGGGACATATTCAGTTTTTATGGCCAAAATGTGCTTTTCAGGGGCTGAAAAGCATGTTTTGGCCGAGTATGATAATTTTCATTAAAACTTGATTTCTATCACTTCGAATGATGCCAAATGAATAACTTACTTGAATTAAACCATTTTACACTATGTCCATTGTAGATTTGTGTCTCTGACAGTTCGTTTGGTTGCAGGGGACATATTCAGTTTTTAAGGCCAAAATGTGCTTTTCAGGGGCTGAAAAGCATGTTTTGGCCGAGTATGATAATTTGCATTAAAACTTGATTTATATCCATTTGAATGATGCCAAATGAATAACTTACTTGAATTGGACCATTTTACACTATGTCCATTGAAGATTTGTATCTCTGACAGTTCGTTTGGTTGCAGGGGACATATTCAGTTTTTATGGCCAAAATGTGCTTTCCAGGTGCTGAAAAGCATGTTTTGGCCGAGTATGATAATTTTCATTAAAACTTGATTTCTATCACTTCGAATGATGCCAAATGAATAACTTACTTGAATTGGACCATTTTACACTATGTCCATTGTAGATTTGTGTCTCTGACAGTTCGTTTGGTTGCAGGGGACATATTCAGTTTTTAAGGCCAAAATGTGCTTTTCAGGGGCTGAAAAGCATGTTTTGGCCGAGTATGATCATTTTCATTAAAACTTGATTCATATCCATTTGAATGATGCCAAATGAATAACTTACTTGAATTGGACCATTTTACACTATGTCCATTGTAGATTTGTGTCTCTGACAGTTTGTTTGGTTGCAGGGGACATATTCAGTTTTTATGGCCAAAATGTGCTTTTCAGGGGCTGAAAAACATGTTTTGGCCGAGTATGATAATTTTCATTAAAACTTGATTTCTATCCATTAGAATGATGCCAAATGAATAACTTACTTGAATTGGACCATTTTACACTATGTCCATTGTAGATTTGTGTCTCTGACAGTTTGTTTGGTTGCAGGGGACATATTCAGTTTTTATGGCCAAAATGTGCTTTTCAGGGGCTGAAAAGCATGTTTTGGCCGAATATGATAATTTTCATTAAAACTTGATTTCTATCACTTCGAATGATGCCAAATGAATAACTTACTTGAATTGGACCATTTTACACTATGTCCTTTGTAGATTTGTGTCTCCGACAGTTCGTTTGGTTGCAGGGGACATTTTCAGTTTTTATGGCCAAAATGTGCTTTTCAGAGGCTGAAAAGCATGTTTTGGCCGAGTATGATAATTTTCATTAAAACGTGATTTCTATCACTTCGAATGATGCCAAATGAATAATTTACTTGAATTGGACCATTTTACACTATGTCCATTGTAGATTTGTGTCTCTGACAGTTCGTTTGGTTGCAGGGGACATATTCAGTTTTTAAGGCCAAAATGTGCTTTTCAGGGGCTGAAAAGCATGTTTTGGCCGAGTATGATCATTTTCATTAAAACTTGATTCATATCCATTTGAATGATGCCAAATGAATAACTTACTTGAATTGGACCATTTTACACTATGTCCATTGTAGATTTGTGTCTCTGACAGTTCGTTTGGTTGCAGGGGACATATTCAGTTTTTATGGCCAAAATGTGCTTTTCAGGGGCTGACAAGCATGTTTTGGCCGAATATGATAATTTTCATTAAAACTTAATTTCTATCACTTCGAATGATGCCAAATGAATAACTTACTTGAATTGGACCATTTTACACTATGTCCATTGTAGATTTGTGTCTCTGACAGTTCGTTTGGTTGCAGGGGACATATTCAGTTTTTATGGTCAAAATGTGCTTTTCAGGGGCTGAAAAGCATGTTTTGGCCAAGTATAATAATTTTCATTAAAACTTGATTTCTATCACTTCGAATGATGCCAAATGAATAACTTACTTGAATTGGACCATTTTACACGATGTCCATTGTAGATTTGTGTCTCTGACAGTTCGTTTGGTTGCAGGGGACATATTCAGTTTTTATGGCCAAAATGTGCTTTTCAGGGGCTGAAAAGCATGTTTTGGCCGAGTATGATAATTTTCATTAAAACTTGATTTCTATCACTTCGAATTATGCCAAATGAATAACTTACTTGAATTGGACCATTTTAAACTATGTCCATTGTAGATTTGTGTCTCTGACAGTTCGTTTGGTTGCAGGGGACATATTCAGTTTTTATGGCCAAAATGTGCTTTTCAGGGGCTGAAAAGCACGTTTTGGCAGAATATGATAATTTTCATTAAAACCTGATTTCTATCCATTCGAATGATGCCAAATGAATAACTTACTTGAATTGGACCATATTACACTATGTCCATTGTAGATTTGTGTCTCTGACAGTTTGTTTGGTTGCAGGGGACATATTCAGGTTTTATGGCCAAAATGTGCTTTTCAGGGGCTGAAAAGCATGTTTTGGCCGAGTATGATAATTTTCATTAAAACTTGATTTCTATCACTTCGAATGATGCCAAATGAATAACTTACTTGAATTAAACCATTTTACACTATGTCCATTGTAGATTTGTGTCTCTGACAGTTCGTTTGGTTGCAGGGGACATATTCAGTTTTTAAGGCCAAAATGTGCTTTTCAGGGGCTGAAAAGCATGTTTTGGCCGAGTATGATAATTTTCATTAAAACTTGATTTCTATCCATTAGAATGATGCCAAATGAATAACTTACTTGAATTGGACCATTTTACACTATGTCCATTGTAGATTTGTGTCTCTGACAGTTCGTTTGGTTGCAGGGGACATATTCAGTTTTTAAGGCCAAAATGTGCTTTTCAGGGGCTGAAAAGCATGTTTTGGCCGAGTATGATCATTTTCATTAAAATTTGATTCGTATCCATTTGAATGATGCCAAATGAATAACTTACTTGAATTGGACCATTTTACACTATGTCCATTGTAGATTTGTGTCTTTGACAGTTCGTTTGGTTGCAGGGGACATATTCAGTTTTTATGGCCAAAATGTGCTTTTCAGGGGCTGAAAAGCATGTTTTGGCCGAATATGATAATTTTCATTAAAACTTAATTTCTATCACTTCGAATGATGCCAAATGAATAACTTACTTGAATTGGACCATTTTACACTATGTCAATTGTAGATTTGTGTCTCTGACAGTTCGTTTGGTTGCAGGGGACATATTCAGTTTTTATGGCCAAAATGTGCTTTTCAGGGGCTGAAAAGCATGTTTTGGCCAAGTATGATAATTTTCATTAAAACTTGATTTCTATCACTTCGAATGATGCCAAATGAATAACTTACTTGAATTGGACCATTTTACACTATGTCCATTGTAGATTTGTGTCTCTGACAGTTCGTTTGGTTGCAGGGGACATATTCAGTTTTTATGGCCAAAATGTGCTTTTCAGGGGCTGAAAAGCATGTTTTGGCCGAGTATGATAATTTTCATTAAAACTTGATTTCTATCACTTCGAATGATGCCAAATGAATAACTTACTTGAATTGGACCATTTTACACTATGTCCATTGTAGATTTGTGTCTCTGGCAGTTCGTTTGGTTGCAGGGGACATATTCAGTTTTTATGGCCAAAATGTGCTTTTCAGGGGCTGAAAAGCATGTTTTGGCAGAATATGATAATTTTCATTAAAACTTGATTTCTATCCATTCGAATGATGCCAAATGAATAACTTACTTGAATTGGACCATATTACACTATGTCCATTGTAGATTTGTGTCTCTGACAGTTTGTTTGGTTGCAGGGGACATATTCAGGTTTTATGGCCAAAATGTGCTTTTCAGGGGCTGAAAAGCATGTTTTGGCCGAGTATGATAATTTTCATTAAAACTTGATTTCTATCACTTCGAATGATGCCAAATGAATAACTTACTTGAATTAAACCATTTTACACTATGTCCATTGTAGATTTGTGTCTCTGACAGTTCGTTTGGTTGCAGGGGACATATTCAGTTTTTAAGGCCAAAATGTGCTTTTCAGGGGCTGAAAAGCATGTTTTGGCCGAGTATGATAATTTTCATTAAAACTTGATTTCTATCCATTAGAATGATGCCAAATGAATAACTTACTTGAATTGGACCATTTTACACTATGTCCATTGTAGATTTGTGTCTCTGACAGTTCGTTTGGTTGCAGGGGACATATTCAGTTTTTATGGCCAAAATGTGCTTTTCAGGGGCTGACAAGCATGTTTTGGCCGAATATGATAATTTTCATTAAAAATTAATTTCTATCACTTCGAATGATGCCAAATGAATAACTTACTTGAATTGGACCATTTTACACTATGTCCATTGTAGATTTGTGTCTCTGACAGTTCGTTTGGTTGCAGGGGACATATTCAGTTTTTATGGCCAAAATGTGCTTTTCAGGGGCTGAAAAGCATGTTTTGGCCAAGTATGATAATTTTCATTAAAACTTGATTTCTATCACTTCGAATGATGCCAAATGAATAACTTACTTGAATTGGACCATTTTACACGATGTCCATTGTAGATTTGTGTCTCTGACAGTTCGTTTGGTTGCAGGGGACATATTCAGTTTTTATGGCCAAAATGTGCTTTTCAGGGGCTGAAAAGCATGTTTTGGCCGAGTATGATAATTTTCATTAAAACTTGATTTCTATAACTTCGAATGATGCCAAATGAATAACTTACTTGAATTGGACCATTTTAAACTATGTCCATTGTAGATTTGTGTCTCTGACAGTTCGTTTGGTTGCAGGGGACATATTCAGTTTTTATGGCCAAAATGTGCTTTTCAGGGGCTGAAAAGCACGTTTTGGCAGAATATGATAATTTTCATTAAAACCTGATTTCTATCCATTCGAATGATGCCAAATGAATAACTTACTTGAATTGGACCATATTACACTATGTCCATTGTAGATTTGTGTCTCTGACAGTTTGTTTGGTTGCAGGGGACATATTCAGGTTTTATGGCCAAAATGTGCTTTTCAGGGGCTGAAAAGCATGTTTTGGCCGAGTATGATAATTTTCATTAAAACTTGATTTCTATCACTTCGAATGATGCCAAATGAATAACTTACTTGAATTAAACCATTTTACACTATGTCCATTGTAGATTTGTGTCTCTGACAGTTCGTTTGGTTGCAGGGGACATATTCAGTTTTTAAGGCCAAAATGTGCTTTTCAGGGGCTGAAAAGCATGTTTTGGCCGAGTATGATAATTTTCATTAAAACTTGATTTCTATCCATTAGAATGATGCCAAATGAATAACTTACTTGAATTGGACCATTTTACACTATGTCCATTGTAGATTTGTGTCTCTGACAGTTTGTTTGGTTGCAGGGGACATATTCAGTTTTTAAGGCCAAAATGTGCTTTTCAGGGGCTGAAAAGCATGTTTTGGCCGAGTATGATAATTTTCATTAAAACTTGATTTCTATCACTTCGAATGATGCCAAATGAATAACTTACTTGAATTGGACCATTTTAAACTATGTCCATTGTAGATTTGTGTCTCTGACAGTTCGTTTGGTTGCAGGGGACATATTTAGTTTTTATGGCCAAAATGTGCTTTTCAGGGGCTGAAAAGCATGTTTTTGCCGAGTATGATAATTTTCATTAAAACTTGATTTCTATCACTTCGAATGATGCCAAATGAATAATATAATAATAATAATAATAATCTCTCTAATAATACTTACTTGAATTGGACCATTTTACACTATGTCCATTGTAGATTTGTGTCTCTGACAGTTCGTTTGGTTGCAGGGGACATATTCAGTTTTTAAGGCCAAAATGTGCTTTTCAGGGGCTGAAAAGCATGTTTTGGCCGAGTATGATCATTTTCATTAAAATTTGATTCATATCCATTTGAATGATGCCAAATGAATAACTTACTTGAATTGGACCATTTTACACTATGTCCATTGTAGATTTGTGTCTTTGACAGTTCGTTTGGTTGCAGGGGACATATTCAGTTTTTATGGCCAAAATGTGCTTTTCAGGGGCTGAAAAGCATGTTTTGGCCGAATATGATAATTTTCATTAAAACTTAATTTCTATCACTTCGAATGATGCCAAATGAATAACTTACTTGAATTGGACCATTTTACACTATGTCCATTGTAGATTTGTGTCTCTGACAGTTCGTTTGGTTGCAGGGGACATATTCAGTTTTTATGGCCAAAATGTGCTTTTCAGGGGCTGAAAAGCATGTTTTGGCCAAGTATGATAATTTTCATTAAAACTTGATTTCTATCACTTCGAATGATGCCAAATGAATAACTTACTTGAATTGGACCATTTTACACTATGTCCATTGTAGATTTGTGTCTCTGACAGTTCGTTTGGTTGCAGGGGACATATTCAGTTTTTATGGCCAAAATGTGCTTTTCAGGGGCTGAAAAGCATGTTTTGGCCGAGTATGATAATTTTCATTAAAACTTGATTTCTATCACTTCGAATGATGCCAAATGAATAACTTACTTGAATTGGACCATTTTACACTATGTCCATTGTAGATTTGTGTCTCTGGCAGTTCGTTTGGTTGCAGGGGACATATTCAGTTTTTATGGCCAAAATGTGCTTTTCAGGGGCTGAAAAGCATGTTTTGGCAGAATATGATAATTTTCATTAAAACTTGATTTCTATCCATTCGAATGATGCCAAATGAATAACTTACTTGAATTGGACCATATTACACTATGTCCATTGTAGATTTGTGTCTCTGACAGTTTGTTTGGTTGCAGGGGACATATTCAGGTTTTATGGCCAAAATGTGCTTTTCAGGGGCTGAAAAGCATGTTTTGGCCGAGTATGATAATTTTCATTAAAACTTGATTTCTATCACTTCGAATGATGCCAAATGAATAACTTACTTGAATTAAACCATTTTACACTATGTCCATTGTAGATTTGTGTCTCTGACAGTTCGTTTGGTTGCAGGGGACATATTCAGTTTTTAAGGCCAAAATGTGCTTTTCAGGGGCTGAAAAGCATGTTTTGGCCGAGTATGATAATTTTCATTAAAACTTGATTTCTATCCATTAGAATGATGCCAAATGAATAACTTACTTGAATTGGACCATTTTACACTATGTCCATTGTAGATTTGTGTCTCTGACAGTTTGTTTGGTTGCAGGGGACATATTCAGTTTTTATGGCCAAAATGTGCTTTTCAGGGGCTGAAAAGCATGTTTTGGCCGAGTATGATAATTTTCATTAAAACTTGATTTCTATCACTTCGAATGATGCCAAATGAATAACTTACTTGAATTGGACCATTTTACACTATGTCCATTGTAGATTTGTGTCTCTGACAGTTCGTTTGGTTGCAGGGGACATATTTAGTTTTTATGGCCAAAATGTGCTTTTCAGGGGCTGAAAAGCATGTTTTGGCCGAGTATGATAATTTTCATTGAAACTTGATTTCTATCACTTCGAATGATGCCAAATGAATAACTTACTTGAATTGGACCATTTTACACTATGTCCATTGTAGATTTGTGACTGCGACAGTTCGTTTGGTTGCAGGGGACATTTTCAGTTTTTATGGCCAAAATGTGCTTTTCAGAGGCTGAAAAGCATGTTTTGGCCGAGTATGATAATTTTCATTAAAACTTGATTTCTATCACTTCGAATGATGCCAAATGAATAATATATAAATAATAATAATAATAATCTCTCTAATAATACTTACTTGAATTGGACCATTTTACACTATGTCCATTGTAGATTTGTGTCTCTGACAGTTCGTTTGGTTGCAGGGGACATATTCAGTTTTTATGGCCAAAATGTGCTTTTCAGGGGCTGAAAAGCATGTTTTGGCCAAGTATGATAATTTTCATTAAAACTTGATTTCTATCACTTCGAATGATGCCAAATGAATAACTTACTTGAATTGGACCATTTTACACTATGTCCATTGTAGATTTGTGTCTCTGACAGTTCGTTTGGTTGCAGGGGACATATTCAGTTTTTATGGCCAAAATGTGCTTTTCAGGGGCTGAAAAGCATGTTTTGGCCGAGTATGATAATTTTCATTAAAACTTGATTTCTATCACTTCGAATGATGCCAAATGAATAACTTACTTGAATTGGACCATTTTACACTATGTCCATTGTAGATTTGTGTCTCTGGCAGTTCGTTTGGTTGCAGGGGACATATTCAGTTTTTATGGCCAAAATGTGCTTTTCAGGGGCTGAAAAGCATGTTTTGGCAGAATATGATAATTTTCATTAAAACTTGATTTCTATCCATTCGAATGATGCCAAATGAATAACTTACTTGAATTGGACCATATTACACTATGTCCATTGTAGATTTGTGTCTCTGACAGTTTGTTTGGTTGCAGGGGACATATTCAGGTTTTATGGCCAAAATGTGCTTTTCAGGGGCTGAAAAGCATGTTTTGGCCGAGTATGATAATTTTCATTAAAACTTGATTTCTATCACTTCGAATGATGCCAAATGAATAACTTACTTGAATTAAACCATTTTACACTATGTCCATTGTAGATTTGTGTCTCTGACAGTTCGTTTGGTTGCAGGGGACATATTCAGTTTTTAAGGCCAAAATGTGCTTTTCAGGGGCTGAAAAGCATGTTTTGGCCGAGTATGATAATTTTCATTAAAACTTGATTTCTATCCATTAGAATGATGCCAAATGAATAACTTACTTGAATTGGACCATTTTACACTATGTCCATTGTAGATTTGTGTCTCTGACAGTTTGTTTGGTTGCAGGGGACATATTCAGTTTTTATGGCCAAAATGTGCTTTTCAGGGGCTGAAAAGCATGTTTTGGCCGAGTATGATAATTTTCATTAAAACTTGATTTCTATCACTTCGAATGATGCCAAATGAATAACTTACTTGAATTGGACCATTTTACACTATGTCCATTGTAGATTTGTGTCTCTGACAGTTCGTTTGGTTGCAGGGGACATATTTAGTTTTTATGGCCAAAATGTGCTTTTCAGGGGCTGAAAAGCATGTTTTGGCCGAGTATGATAATTTTCATTGAAACTTGATTTCTATCACTTCGAATGATGCCAAATGAATAACTTACTTGAATTGGACCATTTTACACTATGTCCATTGTAGATTTGTGACTGCGACAGTTCGTTTGGTTGCAGGGGACATTTTCAGTTTTTATGGCCAAAATGTGCTTTTCAGAGGCTGAAAAGCATGTTTTGGCCGAGTATGATAATTTTCATTAAAACTTGATTTCTATCACTTCGAATGATGCCAAATGAATAATATATAAATAATAATAATAATAATCTCTCTAATAATACTTACTTGAATTGGACCATTTTACACTATGTCCATTGTAGATTTGTGTCTCTGACAGTTCGTTTGGTTGCAGGGGACATATTCAGTTTTTAAGGCCAAAATGTGCTTTTCAGGGGCTGAAAAGCATGTTTTGGCCGAGTATGATAATTTTCATTAAAACTTGATTTCTATCCATTCGAATGATGCCAAATGAATAACTTACTTGAATTGGACCATTTTACACTATGTCCATTGTAGATTTGTGTCTATGACAGTTCGTTTGGTTGCAGGGGACATATTCAGTTTTTATGGCCAAAATGTGCTTTTCAGGGGCTGAAAAGCATGTTTTGGCCGAATATGATAATTTTCATTAAAACTTGATTTCTATCACTTCGAATGATGCCAAATGAATAACTTACTTGAATTGGACCATTTTACACTATGTCCTTTGTAGATTTGTGTCTCCGACAGTTCGTTTGGTTGCAGGGGACATTTTCAGTTTTTATGGCCAAAATGTGCTTTTCAGAGGCTGAAAAGCATGTTTTGGCCGAGTATGATAATTTTCATTAAAACTTGATTTCTATCACTTCGAATGATGCCAAATGAATAATTTACTTGAATTGGACCATTTTACACTATGTCCATTGTAGATTTGTGTCTCTGACAGTTCGTTTGGTTGCAGGGGACATATTCAGTTTTTATGGCCAAAATGTGCTTTTCAGGGGCTGAAAAGCATGTTTTGGCCAAGTATGATAATTTTCATTAAAACTTGATTTCTATCACTTCGAATGATGCCAAATGAATAACTTACTTGAATTGGACCATTTTACACTATGTCCATTGTAGATTTGTGTCTCTGACAGTTCGTTTGGTTGCAGGGGACATATTCAGTTTTTATGGCCAAAATGTGCTTTTCAGGGGCTGAAAAGCATGTTTTGGCCGAGTATGATAATTTTCATTAAAACTTGATTTCTATCACTTCGAATGATGCCAAATGAATAACTTACTTGAATTGGACCATTTTACACTATGTCCATTGTAGATTTGTGTCTCTGACAGTTCGTTTGGTTGCAGGGGACATATTCAGTTTTTATGGCCAAAATGTGCTTTTCAGGGGCTGAAAAGCACGTTTTGGCAGAATATGATAATTTTCATTAAAACTTGATTTCTATCCATTCGAATGATGCCAAATGAATAACTTACTTGAATTGGACCATATTACACTATGTCCATTGTAGATTTGTGTCTCTGACAGTTTGTTTGGTTGCAGGGGACATATTCAGGTTTTATGGCCAAAATGTGCTTTTCAGGGGCTGAAAAGCATGTTTTGGCCGAGTATGATAATTTTCATTAAAACTTGATTTCTATCACTTCGAATGATGCCAAATGAATAACTTACTTGAATTAAACCATTTTACACTATGTCTATTGTAGATTTGTGTCTCTGACAGTTCGTTTGGTTGCAGGGGACATATTCAGTTTTTAAGGCCAAAATGTGCTTTTCAGGGGCTGAAAAGCATGTTTTGGCCGAGTATGATAATTTTCATTAAAACTTGATTTCTATCCATTAGAATGATGCCAAATGAATAACTTACTTGAATTGGACCATTTTACACTATGTCCATTGTAGATTTGTGTCTCTGACAGTTTGTTTGGTTGCAGGGGACATATTCAGTTTTTATGGCCAAAATGTGCTTTTCAGGGGCTGAAAAGCATGTTTTGGCCGAGTATGATAATTTTCATTAAAACTTGATTTCTATCACTTCGAATGATGCCAAATGAATAACTTACTTGAATTGGACCATTTTACACTATGTCCATTGTAGATTTGTGTCTCTGACAGTTCGTTTGGTTGCAGGGGACATATTAAGTTTTTATGGCCAAAATGTGCTTTTCAGGGGCTGAAAAGCATGTTTTGGCCAAGTATGATAATTTTCATTAAAACTTGATTTCTATCACTTCAAATGATACCAAATGAATAACTTACTTGAATTGGACCATTTTACACTATGTCCATTGTAGATTTGTGTCTCTGACAGTTGGTTTGGTTGCAGGGGACATATTCAGTTTTTATGGCCAAAATGTGCTTTTCAGGGGCTGAAAAGCACGTTTTGGCAGAATATGATAATTTTCATTAAAACTTGATTTCTATCCATTCGAATGATGCCAAATGAATAACTTACTTGAATTGGACCATATTACACTATGTCCATTGTAGATTTGTGTCTCTGACAGTTTGTTTGGTTGCAGGGGACATATTGAGTTTTTATGGCCAAAATGTGCTTTTCAGGGGCTGAAAAGCATGTTTTGGCCGAGTATGATAATTTTCATTAAAACTTGATTTCTATCACTTCGAATGATGCCAAATGAATAACTTACTTGAATTGGACCATTTTACACTATGTCCATTGTAGATTTGTGTCTCTGACAGTTCGTTTGGTTGCAGGGGACATATTTAGTTTTTTATGGCCAAAATGTGCTTTTCAGGGGCTGAAAAGCATGTTTTGGCCGAGTATGATAATTTTCATTGAAACTTGATTTCTATCACTTCGAATGATGCCAAATGAATAACTTACTTGAATTGGACCATTTTACACTATGTCCATTGTAGATTTGTGTCTCCGACAGTTCGTTTGGTTTGCAGGGGACATTTTCAGTTTTTATGGCCAAAATGTGCTTTTCAGAGGCTTGAAAAGCATGTTTTCGCCGAGTATGATAATTTTCATTAAAACTTGATTTCTATCACTTCGAATGATGCCATATGAATAATATAATAATAATAATAATCTCTCTAATAATACTTACTTGAATTGGACCATTTTACACTATGTCCATTGTAGATTTGTGTCTCTGACAGTTCGTTTTGGTTGCAGGGGACATATTCAGTTTTTAAGGCCAAAATGTGCTTTTCAGGGGCTGAAAAGCATGTTTTGGGCCGAGTATGATAATTTTCATTAAAACTTGATTTCTATCCATTCGAATGATGCCAAATGAATAACTTACTTGAATTGGACCATTTTACACTATGTCCATTGTAGATTTGTGTCTCTGACAGTTCGTTTGGTTGCAGGGGACATATTCAGTTTTTATGGCCAAAATGTGCTTTTCAGGGGCTGAAAAGCATGTTTTGGCCGAATATGATAATTTTCATTAAAACTTGATTTCTATCACTTCGAATGATGCCAAATGAATAACTTACTTGAATTGGACCATTTTACACTATGTCCATTGTAGATTTGTGTCTCTGACAGTTTGTTTGGTTGCAGGGGACATATTGAGTTTTTATGGCCAAAATGTGCTTTTCAGGGGCTGAAAAGCATGTTTTGGCCGAGTATGATAATTTTCATTAAAACTTGATTTCTATCACTTCGAATGATGCCAAATGAATAACTAACTTGAATTAAAACCATTTTACACTATGTCCATTGTAGATTTGTGTCTCTGACAGTTCGTTTGGTTGCAGGGAACATATTCAGTTTTTAAGGCCAAAATGTGCTTTTCAGGGGCTGAAAAGCATGTTTTGGCCGAGTATGATAATTTTCATTAAAACTTGATTTCTATCCATTAGAATGATGCCAAATGAATAACTTACTTGAATTGGACCATTTTACCACTATGTCCATTGTAGATTTGTGTCCTCTGACAGTTTGTTTGGTTGCAGGGGACATATTCAGTTTTTATGGCCAAAATGTGCTTTTCAGGGGCTGAAAAGCATGTTTTGGCCGAGTATGATAATTTTCATTAAAACTTGATTTCTATCACTTCGAATGATGCAAATGAATAACTTACTTGAATTGGACCATTTTACACTATGTCCATTGTAGATTTGTGTCTCTGACAGTTCGTTTGGTTGCAGGGGACATATTTAGTTTTTATGGCCAAAATGTGCTTTTCAGGGGCTGAAAAGCATGTTTTGGCCGAGTATGATAATTTTTCATTGAAAACTTGATTTCTATCACTTCGAATGATGCCAAATGAATAACTTACTTGAATTGGACCATTTTACACTATGTCCATTGTAGATTTGTGTCTCCGACAGTTCGTTTGGTTGCAGGGGACATTTTTCAGTTTTTATGGCCAAAATGTGCTTTTTCAGAGGCTGAAAAGCATGTTTTCGCCGAGTATGATAATTTTCATTAAAACTTGATTTCTATCACTTCGAATGATGCCAAATGAATAATATAATAATAATAATAATCTCTCTAATAATACTTACTTGAATTGGACCATTTTATACTATGTCCATTGTAGATTTGTGTCTCTGACAGTTCGTTTGGTTGCAGGGGGACATATTTAGTTTTTATGGCCAAAATGTGCTTTTCAGGGGCTGAAAAGCATGTTTTGGCCGAGTATGATAATTTTCATTGAAACTTGATTTCTATCACTTTGAATGATGCCAAATGAATAACTTACTTGAATTGGACCATTTTACACTATGTCCATTGTAGATTTGTGTCTCCCGACAGTTCGTTTGGTTGCAGGGGACATATTCAGTTTTTATGGCCAAAATGTGCTTTTCAGGGGCTGAAAAGCATGTTTTGGCCAAGTATGATAATTTTCATTAAAACTTGATTTCTATCACTTCGAATGATGCCAAATGAATAACTTACTTGAATTGGACCATTTTACACTATGTCCATTGTAGATTTGTGTCTCTGACAGTTCGTTTGGTTGCAGGGGACATATTAAGTTTTTATGGCCAAAATGTGCTTTTCAGGGGCTGAAAAGCATGTTTTTGCCAAGTATGATAATTTTCATTAAAACTTGATTTCTATCACTTCAAATGATACCAAATGAATAACTTACTTGAATTGGACCATTTTACACTATGTCCATTGTAGATTTGTGTCTCTGACAGTTCGTTTGGTTGCAGGGGACATATTCAGTTTTTATGGCCAAAATGTGCTTTTCAGGGGCTGAAAAGCACGTTTTGGCAGAATATGATAATTTTCATTAAAACTTGATTTCTATCCATTCGAATGATGCCAAATGAATAACTTACTTGAATTGGACCATATTACACTATGTCCATTGTAGATTTGTGTCTCTGACAGTTTGTTTGGTTGCAGGGGACATATTGAGTTTTTATGGCCAAAATGTGCTTTTCAGGGGCTGAAAAGCATGTTTTGGCCGAGTATGATAATTTTCATTAAAACTTGATTTCTATCACTTCGAATGATGCCAAATGAATAACTAACTTGAATTAAACCATTTTACACTATGTCCATTGTAGATTTGTGTCTCTGACAGTTCGTTTGGTTGCAGGGGACATATTCAGTTTTTAAGGCCAAAATGTGCTTTTCAGGGGCTGAAAAGCATGTTTTGGCCGAGTATGATAATTTTCATTAAAACTTGATTTCTATCCATTAGAATGATGCCAAATGAATAACTTACTTGAATTGGACCATTTTACACTATGTCCATTGTAGATTTGTGTCTCTGACAGTTTGTTTGGTTGCAGGGGACATATTCAGTTTTTATGGCCAAAATGTGCTTTTCAGGGGCTGAAAAGCATGTTTTGGCCGAGTATGATAATTTTCATTAAAACTTGATTTCTATCACTTCGAATGATGCCAAATGAATAACTTACTTGAATTGGACCATTTTACACTATGTCCATTGTAGATTTGTGTCTCTGACAGTTCGTTTGGTTGCAGGGGACATATTTAGTTTTTATGGCCAAAATGTGCTTTTCAGGGGCTGAAAAGCATGTTTTGGCCGAGTATGATAATTTTCATTGAAACTTGATTTCTATCACTTCGAATGATGCCAAATGAATAACTTACTTGAATTGGACCATTTTACACTATGTCCATTGTAGATTTGTGTCTCCGACAGTTCGTTTGGTTGCAGGGGACATTTTCAGTTTTTATGGCCAAAATGTGCTTTTCAGAGGCTGAAAAGCATGTTTTCGCCGAGTATGATAATTTTCATTAAAACTTGATTTCTATCACTTCGAATGATGCCAAATGAATAATATAATAATAATAATAATCTCTCTAATAATACTTACTTGAATTGGACCATTTTATACTATGTCCATTGTAGATTTGTGTCTCTGACAGTTCGTTTGGTTGCAGGGGACATATTCAGTTTTTAAGGCCAAAATGTGCTTTTCAGGGGCTGAAAAGCACGTTTTGGCAGAATATGATAATTTTCATTAAAACTTGATTTCTATCACTTCGAATGATGCCAAATGAATAACTTACTTGAATTGGACCATTTTACACTATGTCCATTGTAGATTTGTGTCTCTGACAGTTCGTTTGGTTGCAGGGGACATATTCAGTTTTTAAGGCCAAAATGTGCTTTTCAGGGGCTGAAAAGCATGTTTTGGCCGAGTATGATAATTTTCATTAAAACTTGATTTCTATCCATTAGAATGATGCCAAATGAATAACTTACTTGAATTGGACCATTTTACACTATGTCCATTGTAGATTTGTGTCTCTGACAGTTTGTTTGGTTGCAGGGGACATATTCAGTTTTTATGGCCAAAATGTGCTTTTCAGGGGCTGAAAAGCATGTTTTGGCCGAGTATGATAATTTTCATTAAAACTTGATTTCTATCACTTCGAATGATGCCAAATGAATAACTTACTTGAATTGGACCATTTTACACTATGTCCATTGTAGATTTGTGTCTCTGACAGTTCGTTTGGTTGCAGGGGACATATTTAGTTTTTATGGCCAAAATGTGCTTTTCAGGGGCTGAAAAGCATGTTTTGGCCGAGTATGATAATTTTCATTGAAACTTGATTTCTATCACTTCGAATGATGCCAAATGAATAACTTACTTGAATTGGACCATTTTACACTATGTCCATTGTAGATTTGTGTCTCCGACAGTTCGTTTGGTTGCAGGGGACATTTTCAGTTTTTATGGCCAAAATGTGCTTTTCAGAGGCTGAAAAGCATGTTTTCGCCGAGTATGATAATTTTCATTAAAACTTGATTTCTATCACTTCGAATGATGCCAAATGAATAATATAATAATAATAATAATCTCTCTAATAATACTTACTTGAATTGGACCATTTTATACTATGTCCATTGTAGATTTGTGTCTCTGACAGTTCGTTTGGTTGCAGGGGACATATTTAGTTTTTATGGCCAAAATGTGCTTTTCAGGGGCTGAAAAGCATGTTTTGGCCGAGTATGATAATTTTCATTGAAACTTGATTTCTATCACTTCGAATGATGCCAAATGAATAACTTACTTGAATTGGACCATTTTACACTATGTCCATTGTAGATTTGTGTCTCCGACAGTTCGTTTGGTTGCAGGGGACATATTCAGTTTTTATGGCCAAAATGTGCTTTTCAGGGGCTGAAAAGCATGTTTTGGCCAAGTATGATAATTTTCATTAAAACTTGATTTCTATCACTTCGAATGATGCCAAATGAATAACTTACTTGAATTGGACCATTTTACACTATGTCCATTGTAGATTTGTGTCTCTGACAGTTCGTTTGGTTGCAGGGGACATATTAAGTTTTTATGGCCAAAATGTGCTTTTCAGGGGCTGAAAAGCATGTTTTGGCCAAGTATGATAATTTTCATTAAAACTTGATTTCTATCACTTCAAATGATACCAAATGAATAACTTACTTGAATTGGACCATTTTACACTATGTCCATTGTAGATTTGTGTCTCTGACAGTTCGTTTGGTTGCAGGGGACATATTCAGTTTTTATGGCCAAAATGTGCTTTTCAGGGGCTGAAAAGCACGTTTTGGCAGAATATGATAATTTTCATTAAAACTTGATTTCTATCCATTCGAATGATGCCAAATGAATAACTTACTTGAATTGGACCATATTACACTATGTCCATTGTAGATTTGTGTCTCTGACAGTTTGTTTGGTTGCAGGGGACATATTGAGTTTTTATGGCCAAAATGTGCTTTTCAGGGGCTGAAAAGCATGTTTTGGCCGAGTATGATAATTTTCATTAAAACTTGATTTCTATCACTTCGAATGATGCCAAATGAATAACTAACTTGAATTAAACCATTTTACACTATGTCCATTGTAGATTTGTGTCTCTGACAGTTCGTTTGGTTGCAGGGGACATATTCAGTTTTTAAGGCCAAAATGTGCTTTTCAGGGGCTGAAAAGCATGTTTTGGCCGAGTATGATAATTTTCATTAAAACTTGATTTCTATCCATTAGAATGATGCCAAATGAATAACTTACTTGAATTGGACCATTTTACACTATGTCCATTGTAGATTTGTGTCTCTGACAGTTTGTTTGGTTGCAGGGGACATATTCAGTTTTTATGGCCAAAATGTGCTTTTCAGGGGCTGAAAAGCATGTTTTGGCCGAGTATGATAATTTTCATTAAAACTTGATTTCTATCACTTCGAATGATGCCAAATGAATAACTTACTTGAATTGGACCATTTTACACTATGTCCATTGTAGATTTGTGTCTCTGACAGTTCGTTTGGTTGCAGGGGACATATTTAGTTTTTATGGCCAAAATGTGCTTTTCAGGGGCTGAAAAGCATGTTTTGGCCGAGTATGATAATTTTCATTGAAACTTGATTTCTATCACTTCGAATGATGCCAAATGAATAACTTACTTGAATTGGACCATTTTACACTATGTCCATTGTAGATTTGTGTCTCCGACAGTTCGTTTGGTTGCAGGGGACATTTTCAGTTTTTATGGCCAAAATGTGCTTTTCAGAGGCTGAAAAGCATGTTTTCGCCGAGTATGATAATTTTCATTAAAACTTGATTTCTATCACTTCGAATGATGCCAAATGAATAATATAATAATAATAATAATCTCTCTAATAATACTTACTTGAATTGGACCATTTTATACTATGTCCATTGTAGATTTGTGTCTCTGACAGTTCGTTTTGTTGCAGGGGACATATTCAGTTTTTAAGGCCAAAATGTGCTTTTCAGGGGCTGAAAAGCATGTTTTGGCCGAGTATGATAATTTTCATTAAAACTTGATTTCTATCCATTCGAATGATGCCAAATGAATAACTTACTTGAATTGGACCATTTTACACTATGTCCATTGTAGATTTGTGTCTCTGACAGTTCGTTTGGTTGCAGGGGACATATTCAGTTTTTATGGCCAAAATGTGCTTTTCAGGGGCTGAAAAGCATGTTTTGGCCGAATATGATAATTTTCATTAAAACTTGATTTCTATCACTTCGAATGATGCCAAATGAATAACTTACTTGAATTGGACCATTTTACACTATGTCCATTGTAGATTTGTGTCTCTGACAGTTCGTTTGGTTGCAGGGGACATATTCAGTTTTTATGGCCAAAATGTGCTTTTCAGGGGCTGAAAAGCATGTTTTGGCCAAGTATGATAATTTTCATTAAAACTTGATTTCTATCACTTCGAATGATCCCAAATGAATAACTTACTTGAATTGGACCATTTTACACTATGTCCATTGTAGATTTGTGTCTCTGACAGTTCGTTTGGTTGCAGGGGACATATTAAGTTTTTATGGCCAAAATGTTCTTTTCAGGGGCTGAAAAGCATGTTTTGGCCAAGTATGATAATTTTCATTAAAACTTGATTTCTATCACTTCAAATGATACCAAATGAATAACTTACTTGAATTGGACCATTTTACACTATGTCCATTGTAGATTTGTGTCTCTGACAGTTCGTTTGGTTGCAGGGGACATATTCAGTTTTTATGGCCAAAATGTGCTTTTCAGGGGCTGAAAAGCACGTTTTGGCAGAATATGATAATTTTCATTAAAACTTGATTTCTATCCATTCGAATGATGCCAAATGAATAACTTACTTGAATTGGACCATATTACACTATGTCCATTGTAGATTTGTGTCTCTGACAGTTTGTTTGGTTGCAGGGGACATATTGAGTTTTTATGGCCAAAATGTGCTTTTCAGGGGCTGAAAAGCATGTTTTGGCCGAGTATGATAATTTTCATTAAAACTTGATTTCTATCACTTCGAATGATGCCAAATGAATAACTAACTTGAATTAAACCATTTTACACTATGTCCATTGTAGATTTGTGTCTCTGACAGTTCGTTTGGTTGCAGGGGACATATTCAGTTTTTAAGGCCAAAATGTGCTTTTCAGGGGCTGAAAAGCATGTCTTGGCCGAGTATGATAATTTTCATTAAAACTTGATTTCTATCCATTAGATAGAATGATGCCAAATGAATAACGTACTTGAATTGGACCATTTTACACTATGTCCATTGTAGATTTGTGTCTCTGACAGTTTGTTTGGTTGCAGGGGACATATTCAGTTTTTATGGCCAAAATGTGCTTTTTAGGGGCTGAAAAGCATGTTTTGGCCGAGTATGATAATTTTCATTAAAACTTGATTTCTATCACTTCGAATGATGCCAAATGAATAACTTACTTGAATTGGACCATTTTACACTATGTCCATTGTAGATTTGAGTCTCTGACAGTTCGTTTGGTTGCAGGGGACATATTTAGTTTTTATGGCCAAAATGTGCTTTTCAGGGGCTGAAAAGCATGTTTTGGCCGAGTATGATAATTTTCATTGAAACTTGATTTCTATCACTTCGAATGATGCCAAATGAATAACTTACTTGAATTGGACCATTTTACACTATGTCCATTGTAGATTTGTGTCTCCGACAGTTCGTTTGGTTGCAGGGGACATTTTCAGTTTTTATGGCCAAAATGTGCTTTTCAGAGGCTGAAAAGCATGTTTTCGCCGAGTATGATAATTTTCATTAAAACTTGATTTCTATCACTTCGAATGATGCCAAATGAATAATATAATAATAATAATAATCTCTCTAATAATACTTACTTGAATTGGACCATTTTACACTATGTCCATTGTAGATTTGTGTCTCTGACAGTTCGTTTGGTTGCAGGGGACATATTCAGTTTTTAAGGCCAAAATGTGCTTTTCAGGGGCTGAAAAGCATGTTTTGGCCGAGTATGATAATTTTCATTAAAACTTGATTTCTATCCATTCGAATGATGCCAAATGAATAACTTACTTGAATTGGACCATTTTACACTATGTCCATTGTAGATTTGTGTCTCTGACAGTTCGTTTGGTTGCAGGGGACATATTCAGTTTTTATGGCCAAAATGTGCTTTTCAGGGGCTGAAAAGCATGTTTTGGCCGAGTATGATAATTTTCATTAAAACTTGATTTCTATCACTTCGAATGATGCCAAATGAATAACTTACTTGAATTGGACCATTTTACACTATGTCCATTGTAGATTTGTGTCTCTGACAGTTCGTTTGTTTGCAGGGGACATATTCAGTTTTTATGGCCAAAATGTGCTTTTCAGGGGCTGAAAAGCACGTTTTGGCAGAATATGATAATTTTCATTAAAACTTGATTTCTATCCATTCGAATGATGCCAAATGAATAACTTACTTGAATTGGACCAAATTACACTATGTCCATTGTAGATTTGTGTCTCTGACAGTTCGTTTGGTTGCAGGGGACATATTCAGTTTTTAAGGCCAAAATGTGCTTTTCAGGGGCTGAAAAGCATGTTTTGGCCGAGTATGATCATTTTCATTAAAACTTGATTCATATCCATTTGAATGATGCCAAATGAATAACTTACTTGAATTGGACCATTTTACACTATGTCCATTGTAGATTTGTGTCTCTGACAGTTCTTTTGGTTGCAGGGGACATATTGAGTTTTTATGGCCAAAATGTGCTTTTCAGGGGCTGAAAAGCATGTTTTGGCCGAGTATGATAATTTTCATTAAAACTTGATTTCTATCACTTCGAATGATGCCAAATGAATAACTTACTTGAATTGGACCATTTTACACTATGTCCATTGTAGATTTGTGTCTCTGACAGTTCGTTTGGTTGCAGGGGACATATTCAGTTTTTAAGGCCAAAATGTGCTTTTCAGGGGCTGAAAAGCATGTTTTGGCCGAGTATGATAATTTTCATTAAAACTTGATTCATATCCATTTGAATGATGCCAAATGAATAACTTACTTGAATTGGACCATTTTACACTATGTCCATTGTAGATTTGTGTCTCTGACAGTTCTTTTGGTTGCAGGGGACATATTGAGTTTTTATGGCCAAAATGTGCTTTTCAGGGGCTGAAAAGCATGTTTTGGCCGAGTATGATAATTTTCATTAAAACTTGATTTCTATCACTTCGAATGATGCCAAATGAATAACTTACTTGAATTGGACCATTTTACACTATGTCCATTGTAGATTTGTGTCTCTGACAGTTCGTTTGGTTGCAGGGGACATATTCAGTTTTTAAGGCCAAAATGTGCTTTTCAGGGGCTGAAAAGCATGTTTTGGCCGAGTATGATAATTTTCATTAAAACTTGATTTCTATCACTTCGAATGATGCCAAATGAATAACTTACTTGAATTGGACCATTTTACACACTGTCCATTGTAGATTTTTGTCTCCGACAGTTCGTTTGGTTGCAGGGGACATTTTCAGTTTTTATGGCCAAAATGTGCTTTTCAGAGGCTGAAAAGCTTGTTTTGGCCGAGTATGATAATTTTCATTAAAACTTGATTTCTATCACTTCGAATGATGCCAAATGAATAACTTACTTGAATTGGACCATTTTACACTATGTCCATTGTATTTTTGTGTCTCTGACAGTTCGTTTGGTTGCAGGGGACATATTGAGTTTTTATGGCCAAAATGTGCTTTTCAGGGGCTGAAAAGCATGTTTTGGCCGAGTATGATAATTTTCATTAAAACTTGATTTCTATCACTTCGAATGATGCCAAATGAATAACTTACTTGAATTGGACCATTTTACACTATGTCCATTGTAGATTTGTGTCTCTGACAGTTCGTTTGGTTGCAGGGGACATATTCAGTTTTTAAGGCCAAAATGTGCTTTTCAGGGGCTGAAAAGCATGTTTTGGCCGAGTATGATAATTTTCATTAAAACTTGATTTCTATCCATTCGAATGATGCCAAATGAATAACTTACTTGAATTGGACCATTTTACACTATGTCCATTGTAGATTTGTGTCTCTGACAGTTCGTTTGGTTGCAGGGGACATATTCAGTTTTTATGGCCAAAATGTGCTTTTCAGGGGCTGAAAAGCATGTTTTGGCCGAATATGATAATTTTCATTAAAACTTGATTTCTATCACTTCGAATGATGCCAAATAAATAACTTACTTGAATTGGACCATTTTACACTATGTCCTTTGTAGATTTGTGTCTCCGACTGTTCGTTTGGTTGCAGGGGACATTTTCAGTTTTTATGGCCAAAATGTGCTTTTCAGGGGCTGAAAAGCATGTTTTGGCCGAGTATGATCATTTTCATTAAAACTTGATTTATATCCATTTGAATGATGCCAAATGAATAACTTACTTGAATTGGACCATTTTACACTATGTCCATTGAAGATTTGTTTCTCTGACAGTTCGTTTGGTTGCAGGGGACATATTCAGTTTTTATGGCCAAAATGTGCTTTTCAGGGGCTGAAAAGCATCTTTTGGCCGAATATGATAATTTTCATTAAAACTTAATTTCTATCACTTCGAATGATGCCAAATGAATAACTTACTTGAATTGGACCATTTTACACTATGTCCATTGTAAATTGTGTCTCTGACAGTTCGTTTGGTTGCAGGGGACATATTCAGTTTTTCAGGCCAAAATGTGCTTTTCAGGGGCTGAAAAGCATGTTTTGGCCGAGTATGATAATTTTCATTAAAACTTGATTTATATCCATTTGAATGATGCCAAATGAATAACTTACTTGAATTGGACCATTTTACACTATGTCCATTGAGGATTTGTGTCTCTGACAGTTCGTTTGGTTGCAGGGGACATATTCAGTTTTTATGGCCAAAATGTGCTTTTCAGGGGCTGAAAAGCATATTTTGGCCGAATATGATAATTATCATTAAAACTTGATTTCTATCACTTCGAATGATGCCAAATGAATAATTTACTTGAATTGGACCATTTTACACTATGTCCATTGTAGATTTGTGTCTCTGACAGTTCGTTTGGTTGCAGGGGACATATTCAGTTTTTAAGGCCAAAATGTGCTTTTCAGGGGCTGAAAAGCATGTTTTGGCCGAGTATGATAATTTTCATTAAAACTTGATTTATATCCTTTTGAATGATGCCAAATGAATAACTTACTTGAATTGGACCATTTTACACTATGTCCATTGAAGATTTGTGTCTCTGACAGTTCGTTTGGTTGCAGGGGACATATTCAGTTTTTATGGCCAAAATGTGCTTTTCAGGGGCTGAAAAGCATCTTTTGGCCGAATATGATAATTTTCATTAAAACTTAATTTCTATCACTTCGAATGATGCCAAATGAATAACTTACTTGAATTGGACCATTTTACACTATGTCCATTGAAGATTTGTGTCTCTGACAGTTCGTTTGGTTGCAGGGGACATATTCAGTTTTTATGGCCAAAATGTGCTTTTCAGGGGCTGAAAAGCATCTTATGGCCGAATATGATAATTTTCATTAAAACTTGATTTCTATCACTTCGAATGATGCCAAATGAATAATTTACTTGAATTGGACCATTTTACACTATGTCCATTGTAGATTTGTGTCTCTGACAGTTCGTTTGGTTGCAGGGGACATATTCCGTTTTTAAGGCCAAAATGTGCTTTTCAGGGGCTGAAAAGCATGTTTTGGCCGAGTATGATAATTTTCATTAAAACTTGATTTATATCCATTTGAATGATGCCAAATGAATAACTTACTTGAATTGGACCATTTTACACTATGTCCATTGAAGATTTGTGTCTCTGACAGTTCGTTTGGTTGCAGGGGACATATTCAGTTTTTATGGCCAAAATGTGCTTTTCAGGGGCTGAAAAGCATCTTTTGGCCGAATATGATAATTTTCATTAAAACTTAATTTCTATCACTTCGAATGATGCCAAATGAATAACTTACTTGAATTGGACCATTTTACACTATGTCCATTGAAGATTTGTGTCTCTGACAGTTCGTTTGGTTGCAGGGGACATATTCAGTTTTTATGGCCAAAATGTGCTTTTCAGGGGCTGAAAAGCATCTTATGGCCGAATATGATAATTTTCATTAAAACTTGATTTCTATCACTTCGAATGATGCCAAATGAATAATTTACTTGAATTGGACCATTTTACACTATGTCCATTGTAGATTTGTGTCTCTGACAGTTCGTTTGGTTGCAGGGGACATATTCCGTTTTTAAGGCCAAAATGTGCTTTTCAGGGGCTGAAAAGCATGTTTTGGCCGAGTATGATAATTTTCATTAAAACTTGATTTATATCCATTTGAATGATGCCAAATGAATAACTTACTTGAATTGGACCATTTTACACTATGTCCATTGAAGATTTGTGTCTCTGACAGTTCGTTTGGTTGCAGGGGACATATTCAGTTTTTATGGCCAAAATGTGCTTTTCAGGGGCTGAAAAGCATCTTTTGGCCGAATATGATAATTTTCATTAAAACTTAATTTCTATCACTTCGAATGATGCCAAATGAATAACTTAATTGAATTGGACCATTTTACACTATGTCCATTGTAGATTTGTGTCTCTGACAGTTCGTTTGGTTGCAGGGGACATATTCAGTTTTTAAGGCCAAAATGTGCTTTTCAGGGGCTGAAAAGCATGTTTTGGCCGAGTATGATAATTTTCATTAAAACTTGATTTCTATCCATTAGAATGATGCCAAATGAATAACTTACTTGAATTGGACCATTTTACACTATGTCCATTGTAGATTTGTGTATAAGACAGTTCGTTTGGTTGCAGGGGACATATTCAGTTTTTATGGCCAAAATGTGCTTTTCAGGGGCTGAAAAGCATCTTTTGGCCGAATATGATAATTTTCATTAAAACTTAATTTCTATCACTTCGAATGATGCCAAATGAATAACTTACTTGAATTGGACCATTTTACACTATGTCCATTGAAGATTTGTGTCTCTGACAGTTCGTTTGGTTGCAGGGGACATATTCAGTTTTTATGGCCAAAATGTGCTTTTCAGGGGCTGAAAAGCATCTTATGGCCGAATATGATAATTTTCATTAAAACTTAAATTTCTATCACTTCAAATGATGCCAAATGAATAATTTACTTGAATTGGACCATTTTACACTATGTCCATTGTAGATTTGTGTCTCTGACAGTTCGTTTGGTTGCAGGGGACATATTCCGTTTTTAAGGCCAAAATGTGCTTTTCAGGGGCTGAAAAGCATGTTTTGGCCGAGTATGATAATTTTCATTAAAACTTGATTTATATCCATTTGAATGATGCCAAATGAATAACTTACTTGAATTGGACCATTTTACACTATGTCCATTGAAGATTTGTGTCTCTGACAGTTCGTTTGGTTGCAGGGGACATATTCAGTTTTTATGGCCAAAATGTGCTTTTCAGGGGCTGAAAAGCATCTTTTGGCCGAATATGATAATTTTCATTAAAACTTAATTTCTATCACTTCGAATGATGCCAAATGAATAACTTAATTGAATTGGACCATTTTACACTATGTCCATTGTAGATTTGTGTCTCTGACAGTTCGTTTGGTTGCAGGGGACATATTCAGTTTTTAAGGCCAAAATGTGCTTTTCAGGGGCTGAAAAGCATGTTTTGGCCGAGTATGATAATTTTCATTAAAACTTGATTTCTATCCATTAGAATGATGCCAAATGAATAACTTACTTGAATTGGACCATTTTACACTATGTCCATTGTAGATTTGTGTCTCTGACAGTTTGTTTGGTTGCAGGGGACATATTCAGTTTTTATGGCCAAAATGTGCTTTTCAGGGGCTGAAAAGCATGTTTTGGCCGAGTATAATAATTTTCATTAAAACTTGATTTCTATCACTTCGAATGATGCCAAATGAATAACTTACTTGAATTGGACCATTTTACACTATGTCCATTGTAGATTTGTGTCTCCGACAGTTCGTTTGGTTGCAGGGGACATTTTCAGTTTTTATGGCCAAAATGTGCTTTTCAGAGGCTGAAAAGCATGTTTTGGCCGAGTATGATAATTTTCAATAAAACTTAATTTCTATCACTTCGAATGATGCCAAATGAATAACTTACTTGAATTGGACCATTTTACACTATGTCCATTGTAGATTTGTGTCTCTGACAGTTCGTTTGGTTGCAGGGGACATATTCAGTTTTTATGGCCAAAATGTGCTTTTCAGGGGCTGAAAAGCATGTTTTGGCCGAATATGATAATTTTCATTAAAACTTAATTTCTATCACTTCGAATGATGCCAAATGAATAACTTACTTGAATTGGACCATTTTACACTATGTCCATTGTAGATTTGTGTATAAGACAGTTCGTTTGGTTGCAGGGGACATATTCAGTTTTTATGGCCAAAATGTGCTTTTCATGGGCTGAAAAGCATGTTTTGGCCGAGTATGATAATTTTCATTAAAACTTGATTTCTATCACTTCGAATGATGCCAAATGAATAACTTACTTGAATTGGACCATTTTACACTATGTCCGTTGTAGATTTGTGTCTCTGACAGTTCGTTTGGTTGCAGGGGACATATTCAGTTTTTATGGCCAAAATGTGCTTTTCAGGGGCTGAAAAGCATGTTTTGGCCGAATATGATAATTTTCATTAAAACTTGATTTCTATCACTTCGAATGATGCCAAATGAATAACTTACTTGAATTGGACCATTTTACACTATGTCCATTGTAGATTTGTGTCTCTGACAGTTCGTTTGGTTGCAGGGGACATATTCAGTTTTTATGGCCAAAATGTGCTTTTCAGGGGCTGAAAAGCATGTTTTGGCCGAGTATGATAATTTTCATTAAAACTTGATTTCTATCACTTCGAATGATGCCAAATGAATAACTTACTTGAATTGGACCATTTTACACTATGTCCATTGTAGATTTGTTTCTCTGACAGTTCGTTTGGTTGCAGGGGACATATTCAGTTTTTATGGCCAAAATGTGCTTTTCAGGGGCTGAAAAGCATCTTTTGGCCGAATATGATAATTTTCATTAAAACTTAATTTCTATCACTTCGAATGATGCCAAATGAATAACTTACTTGAATTGGACCATTTTACACTATGTCCATTGTAGATTTGTGTCTCTGACAGTTCGTTTGGTTGCAGGGGACATATTCAGTTTTTCAGGCCAAAATGTGCTTTTCAGGGGCTGAAAAGCATGTTTTGGCCGAGTATGATAATTTTCATTAAAACTTGATTTATATCCATTTGAATGATGCCAAATGAATAACTTACTTGAATTGGACCATTTTACACTATGTCCATTGAGGATTTGTGTCTCTGACAGTTCGTTTGGTTGCAGGGGACATATTCAGTTTTTATGGCCAAAATGTGCTTTTCAGGGGCTGAAAAGCATATTTTGGCCGAATATGATAATTATCATTAAAACTTGATTTCTATCACTTCGAATGATGCCAAATGAATAATTTACTTGAATTGGACCATTTTACACTATGTCCATTGTAGATTTGTGTCTCTGACAGTTCGTTTGGTTGCAGGGGACATATTCATTTTTTAAGGCCAAAATGTGCTTTTCAGGGGCTGAAAAGCATGTTTTGGCCGAGTATGATAATTTTCATTAAAACTTGATTTATATCCATTTGAATGATACCAAATGAATAACTTACTTGAATTGGACCATTTTACACTATGTCCATTGAAGATTTGTGTCTCTGACAGTTCGTTTGGTTGCAGGGGACATATTCAGTTTTTATGGCCAAAATGTGCTTTTCAGGGGCTGAAGCATCTTTTGGCCGAATATGATAATTTTCATTAAAACTTAATTTCTATCACTTCGAATGATGCCAAATGAATAACTTACTTGAATTGGACCATTTTACACTATGTCCATTGAAGATTTGTGTCTCTGACAGTTCGTTTGGTTGCAGGGGACATATTCAGTTTTTATGGCCAAAATGTGCTTTTCAGGGGCTGAAAAGCATCTTATGGCCGAATATGATAATTTTCATTAAAACTTGATTTCTATCACTTCGAATGATGCCAAATGAATAATTTACTTGAATTGGACCATTTTACACTATGTCCATTGTAGATTTGTGTCTCTGACAGTTCGTTTGGTTGCAGGGGACATATTCCGTTTTTAAGGCCAAAATGTGCTTTTCAGGGGCTGAAAAGCATGTTTTGGCCGAGTATGATAATTTTCATTAAAACTTGATTTATATCCATTTGAATGATGCCAAATGAATAACTTACTTGAATTGGACCATTTTACACTATGTCCATTGAAGATTTGTGTCTCTGACAGTTCGTTTGGTTGCAGGGGACATATTCAGTTTTTATGGCCAAAATGTGCTTTTCAGGGGCTGAAAAGCATCTTTTGGCCGAATATGATAATTTTCATTAAAACTTAATTTCTATCACTTCGAATGATGCCAAATGAATAACTTACTTGAATTGGACCATTTTACACTATGTCCATTGTAGATTTGTGTATAAGACAGTTCGTTTGGTTGCAGGGGACATATTCAGTTTTTATGGCCAAAATGTGCTTTTCATGGGCTGAAAAGCATGTTTTGGCCGAGTATGATAATTTTCATTAAAACTTGATTTCTATCACTTCGAATGATGCCAAATGAATAACTTACTTGAATTGGACCATTTTACACTATGTCCGTTGTAGATTTGTGTCTCTGACAGTTCGTTTGGTTGCAGGGGACATATTCAGTTTTTATGGCCAAAATGTGCTTTTCAGGGGCTGAAAAGCATGTTTTGGCCGAATATGATAATTTTCATTAAAACTTGATTTCTATCACTTCGAATGATGCCAAATGAATAACTTACTTGAATTGGACCATTTTACACTATGTCCATTGTAGATTTGTGTCTCTGACAGTTCGTTTGGTTGCAGGGGACATATTCAGTTTTTATGGCCAAAATGTGCTTTTCAGGGGCTGAAAAGCATGTTTTGGCCGAGTATGATAATTTTCATTAAAACTTGATTTCTATCACTTCGAATGATGCCAAATGAATAACTTACTTGAATTGGACCATTTTACACTATGTCCATTGTAGATTTGTTTCTCTGACAGTTCGTTTGGTTGCAGGGGACATATTCAGTTTTTATGGCCAAAATGTGCTTTTCAGGGGCTGAAAAGCATCTTTTGGCCGAATATGATAATTTTCATTAAAACTTAATTTCTATCACTTCGAATGATGCCAAATGAATAACTTACTTGAATTGGACCATTTTACACTATGTCCATTGTAGATTTGTGTCTCTGACAGTTCGTTTGGTTGCAGGGGACATATTCAGTTTTTCAGGCCAAAATGTGCTTTTCAGGGGCTGAAAAGCAAAGCATGTTTTGGCCGAGTATGATAATTTTCATTAAAACTTGATTTATATCCATTTGAATGATGCCAAATGAATAACTTACTTGAATTGGACCATTTTACACTATGTCCATTGAGGATTTGTGTCTCTGACAGTTCGTTTGGTTGCAGGGGACATATTCAGTTTTTATGGCCAAAATGTGCTTTTCAGGGGCTGAAAAGCATATTTTGGCCGAATATGATAATTATCATTAAAACTTGATTTCTATCACTTCGAATGATGCCAAATGAATAATTTACTTGAATTGGACCATTTTACACTATGTCCATTGTAGATTTGTGTCTCTGACAGTTCGTTTGGTTGCAGGGGACATATTCATTTTTTAAGGCCAAAATGTGCTTTTCAGGGGCTGAAAAGCATGTTTTGGCCGAGTATGATAATTTTCATTAAAACTTGATTTATATCCATTTGAATGATGCCAAATGAATAACTTACTTGAATTGGACCATTTTACACTATGTCCATTGAAGATTTGTGTCTCTGACAGTTCGTTTGGTTGCAGGGGACATATTCAGTTTTTATGGCCAAAATGTGCTTTTCAGGGGCTGAAGCATCTTTTGGCCGAATATGATAATTTTCATTAAAACTTAATTTCTATCACTTCGAATGATGCCAAATGAATAACTTACTTGAATTGGACCATTTTACACTATGTCCATTGAAGATTTGTGTCTCTGACAGTTCGTTTGGTTGCAGGGGACATATTCAGTTTTTATGGCCAAAATGTGCTTTTCAGGGGCTGAAAAGCATCTTATGGCCGAATATGATAATTTTCATTAAAACTTGATTTCTATCACTTCGAATGATGCCAAATGAATAATTTACTTGAATTGGACCATTTTACACTATGTCCATTGTAGATTTGTGTCTCTGACAGTTCGTTTGGTTGCAGGGGACATATTCCGTTTTTAAGGCCAAAATGTGCTTTTCAGGGGCTGAAAAGCATGTTTTGGCCGAGTATGATAATTTTCATTAAAACTTGATTTATATCCATTTGAATGATGCCAAATGAATAACTTACTTGAATTGGACCATTTTACACTATGTCCATTGAAGATTTGTGTCTCTGACAGTTCGTTTGGTTGCAGGGGACATATTCAGTTTTTATGGCCAAAATGTGCTTTTCAGGGGCTGAAAAGCATCTTTTGGCCGAATATGATAATTTTCATTAAAACTTAATTTCTATCACTTCGAATGATGCCAAATGAATAACTTACTTGAATTGGACCATTTTACACTATGTCCATTGAAGATTTGTGTCTCTGACAGTTCGTTTGGTTGCAGGGGACATATTCAGTTTTTATGGCCAAAATGTGCTTTTCAGGGGCTGAAAAGCATCTTATGGCCGAATATGATAATTTTCATTAAAACTTGATTTCTATCACTTCGAATGATGCCAAATGAATAATTTACTTGAATTGGACCATTTTACACTATGTCCATTGTAGATTTGTGTCTCTGACAGTTCGTTTGGTTGCAGGGGACATATTCCGTTTTTAAGGCCAAAATGTGCTTTTCAGGGGCTGAAAAGCATGTTTTGGCCGAGTATGATAATTTTCATTAAAACTTGATTTATATCCATTTGAATGATGCCAAATGAATAACTTACTTGAATTGGACCATTTTACACTATGTCCATTGAAGATTTGTGTCTCTGACAGTTCGTTTGGTTGCAGGGGACATATTCAGTTTTTATGGCCAAAATGTGCTTTTCAGGGGCTGAAAAGCATCTTTTGGCCGAATATGATAATTTTCATTAAAACTTAATTTCTATCACTTCGAATGATGCCAAATGAATAACTTAATTGAATTGGACCATTTTACACTATGTCCATTGTAGATTTGTGTCTCTGACAGTTCGTTTGGTTGCAGGGGACATATTCAGTTTTTATGGCCAAAATGTGCTTTTCAGGGGCTGAAAAGCATGTTTTGGCCGAGTATGATAATTTTCATTAAAACTTGATTTCTATCACTTCGAATGATGCCAAATGAATAACTTACTTGAATTGGACCATTTTACACTATGTCCATTGTAGATTTGTTTCTCTGACAGTTCGTTTGGTTGCAGGGGACATATTCAGTTTTTATGGCCAAAATGTGCTTTTCAGGGGCTGAAAAGCATCTTTTGGCCGAATATGATAATTTTCATTAAAACTTAATTTCTATCACTTCGAATGATGCCAAATGAATAACTTACTTGAATTGGACCATTTTACACTATGTCCATTGTAGATTTGTGTCTCTGACAGTTCGTTTGGTTGCAGGGGACATATTCAGTTTTTCAGGCCAAAATGTGCTTTTCAGGGGCTGAAAAGCAAAGCATGTTTTGGCCGAGTATGATAATTTTCATTAAAACTTGATTTATATCCATTTGAATGATGCCAAATGAATAACTTACTTGAATTGGACCATTTTACACTATGTCCATTGAGGATTTGTGTCTCTGACAGTTCGTTTGGTTGCAGGGGACATATTCAGTTTTTATGGCCAAAATGTGCTTTTCAGGGGCTGAAAAGCATATTTTGGCCGAATATGATAATTATCATTAAAACTTGATTTCTATCACTTCGAATGATGCCAAATGAATAATTTACTTGAATTGGACCATTTTACACTATGTCCATTGTAGATTTGTGTCTCTGACAGTTCGTTTGGTTGCAGGGGACATATTCATTTTTTAAGGCCAAAATGTGCTTTTCAGGGGCTGAAAAGCATGTTTTGGCCGAGTATGATAATTTTCATTAAAACTTGATTTATATCCATTTGAATGATGCCAAATGAATAACTTACTTGAATTGGACCATTTTACACTATGTCCATTGAAGATTTGTGTCTCTGACAGTTCGTTTGGTTGCAGGGGACATATTCAGTTTTTATGGCCAAAATGTGCTTTTCAGGGGCTGAAGCATCTTTTGGCCGAATATGATAATTTTCATTAAAACTTAATTTCTATCACTTCGAATGATGCCAAATGAATAACTTACTTGAATTGGACCATTTTACACTATGTCCATTGAAGATTTGTGTCTCTGACAGTTCGTTTGGTTGCAGGGGACATATTCAGTTTTTATGGCCAAAATGTGCTTTTCAGGGGCTGAAAAGCATCTTATGGCCGAATATGATAATTTTCATTAAAACTTGATTTCTATCACTTCGAATGATGCCAAATGAATAATTTACTTGAATTGGACCATTTTACACTATGTCCATTGTAGATTTGTGTCTCTGACAGTTCGTTTGGTTGCAGGGGACATATTCCGTTTTTAAGGCCAAAATGTGCTTTTCAGGGGCTGAAAAGCATGTTTTGGCCGAGTATGATAATTTTCATTAAAACTTGATTTATATCCATTTGAATGATGCCAAATGAATAACTTACTTGAATTGGACCATTTTACACTATGTCCATTGAAGATTTGTGTCTCTGACAGTTCGTTTGGTTGCAGGGGACATATTCAGTTTTTATGGCCAAAATGTGCTTTTGAGGGGCTGAAAAGCATCTTTTGGCCGAATATGATAATTTTCATTAAAACTTAATTTCTATCACTTCGAATGATGCCAAATGAATAACTTACTTGAATTGGACCATTTTACACTATGTCCATTGAAGATTTGTGTCTCTGACAGTTCGTTTGGTTGCAGGGGACATATTCAGTTTTTAAGGCCAAAATGTGCTTTTCAGGGGCTGAAAAGCATGTTTTGGCCGAGTATGATAATTTTCATTAAAACTTGATTTCTATCCATTAGAATGATGCCAAATGAATAACTTACTTGAATTGGACCATTTTACACTATGTCCATTGTAGATTTGTGTCTCTGACAGTTTGTTTGGTTGCAGGGGACATATTCAGTTTTTATGGCCAAAATGTGCTTTTCAGGGGCTGAAAAGCATGTTTTGGCCGAGTATGATAATTTTCATTAAAACTTGATTTCTATCACTTCGAATGATGCCAAATGAATAACTTACTTGAATTGGACCATTTTACACTATGTCCATTGTAGATTTGTGTCTCTGACAGTTCGTTTGGTTGCAGGGGACATATTCAGTTTTTATGGCCAAAATGTGCTTTTCAGGGGCTGAAAAGCATGTTTTGGCCGAATATGATAATTTTCATTAAAACTTAATTTCTATCACTTCGAATGATGCCAAATGAATAACTTACTTGAATTGGACCATTTTACACTATGTCCATTGTAGATTTGTGTATAAGACAGTTCGTTTGGTTGCAGGGGACATATTCAGTTTTTATGGCCAAAATGTGCTTTTCATGGGCTGAAAAGCATGTTTTGGCCGAGTATGATAATTTTCATTAAAACTTGATTTCTATCACTTCGAATGATGCCAAATGAATAACTTACTTGAATTGGACCATTTTACACTATGTCCATTGTAGATTTGTGTCTCTGACAGTTCGTTTGGTTGCAGGGGACATATTCAGTTTTTATGGCCAAAATGTGCTTTTCAGGGGCTGAAAAGCATGTTTTGGCCGAATATGATAATTTTCATTAAAACTTGATTTCTATCACTTCGAATGATGCCAAATGAATAACTTACTTGAATTGGACCATTTTACACTATGTCCATTGTAGATTTGTGTCTCTGACAGTTCGTTTGGTTGCAGGGGACATATTCCGTTTTTAAGGCCAAAATGTGCTTTTCAGGGGCTGAAAAGCATGTTTTGGCCGAGTATGATAATTTTCATTAAAACTTGATTTATATCCATTTGAATGATGCCAAATGAATAACTTACTTGAATTGGACCATTTTACACTATGTCCATTGAAGATTTGTGTCTCTGACAGTTCGTTTGGTTGCAGGGGACATATTCAGTTTTTATGGCCAAAATGTGCTTTTCAGGGGCTGAAAAGCATCTTTTGGCCGAATATGATAATTTTCATTAAAACTTAATTTCTATCACTTCGAATGATGCCAAATGAATAACTTACTTGAATTGGACCATTTTACACTATGTCCATTGAAGATTTGTGTCTCTGACAGTTCGTTTGGTTGCAGGGGACATATTCAGTTTTTATGGCCAAAATGTGCTTTTCAGGGGCTGAAAAGCATCTTATGGCCGAATATGATAATTTTCATTAAAACTTGATTTCTATCACTTCGAATGATGCCAAATGAATAATTTACTTGAATTGGACCATTTTACACTATGTCCATTGTAGATTTGTGTCTCTGACAGTTCGTTTGGTTGCAGGGGACATATTCCGTTTTTAAGGCCAAAATGTGCTTTTCAGGGGCTGAAAAGCATGTTTTGGCCGAGTATGATAATTTTCATTAAAACTTGATTTATATCCATTTGAATGATGCCAAATGAATAACTTACTTGAATTGGACCATTTTACACTATGTCCATTGAAGATTTGTGTCTCTGACAGTTCGTTTGGTTGCAGGGGACATATTCAGTTTTTATGGCCAAAATGTGCTTTTCAGGGGCTGAAAAGCATCTTTTGGCCGAATATGATAATTTTCATTAAAACTTAATTTCTATCACTTCGAATGATGCCAAATGAATAACTTAATTGAATTGGACCATTTTACACTATGTCCATTGTAGATTTGTGTCTCTGACAGTTCGTTTGGTTGCAGGGGACATATTCAGTTTTTAAGGCCAAAATGTGCTTTTCAGGGGCTGAAAAGCATGTTTTGGCCGAGTATGATAATTTTCATTAAAACTTGATTTCTATCCATTAGAATGATGCCAAATGAATAACTTACTTGAATTGGACCATTTTACACTATGTCCATTGTAGATTTGTGTCTCTGACAGTTTGTTTGGTTGCAGGGGACATATTCAGTTTTTATGGCCAAAATGTGCTTTTCAGGGGCTGAAAAGCATGTTTTGGCCGAGTATGATAATTTTCATTAAAACTTGATTTCTATCACTTCGAATGATGCCAAATGAATAACTTACTTGAATTGGACCATTTTACACTATGTCCATTGTAGATTTGTGTCTCCGACAGTTCGTTTGGTTGCAGGGGACATTTTCAGTTTTTATGGCCAAAATGTGCTTTTCAGAGGCTGAAAAGCATGTTTTGGCCGAGTATGATAATTTTCAATAAAACTTAATTTCTATCACTTCGAATGATGCCAAATGAATAACTTACTTGAATTGGACCATTTTACACTATGTCCATTGTAGATTTGTGTCTCTGACAGTTCGTTTGGTTGCAGGGGACATATTCAGTTTTTATGGCCAAAATGTGCTTTTCAGGGGCTGAAAAGCATGTTTTGGCCGAATATGATAATTTTCATTAAAACTTAATTTCTATCACTTCGAATGATGCCAAATGAATAACTTACTTGAATTGGACCATTTTACACTATGTCCATTGTAGATTTGTGTCTCTGACAGTTCGTTTGGTTGCAGGGGACATATTCAGTTTTTATGGCCAAAATGTGCTTTTCAGGGGCTGAAAAGCATGTTTTGGCCGAATATGATAATTTTCATTAAAACTTGATTTCTATCACTTCGAATGATGCCAAATGAATAACTTACTTGAATTGGACCATTTTACACTATGTCCATTGTAGATTTGTGTCTCTGACAGTTCGTTTGGTTGCAGGGGACATATTCAGTTTTTATGGCCAAAATGTGCTTTTCAGGGGCTGAAAAGCATGTTTTGGCCGAGTTTGATAATTTTCATTGAAACTTGATTTCTATCACTTCGAATGATGCCAAATGAATAACTTACTTGAATTGGACCATTTTACACTATGTCCATTGTAGATTTGTGTCTCCGACAGTTCGTTTGGTTGCAGGGGACATTTTCAGTTTTTATGGCCAAAATGTGCTTTTCAGAGGCTGAAAGGCATGTTTTGGCCGAGTATGATAATTTTCAATAAAACTTAATTTCTATCACTTCGAATGATGCCAAATGAATAACTTACTTGAATTGGACCATTTTACACTATGTCTATTGTAGATTTGTGTCTCTGACAGTTCGTTTGGTTGCAGGGGACATATTCAGTTTTTATGGCCAAAATGTGCTTTTCAGGGGCTGAAAAGCATGTTTTGGCCGAGTATGATAATTTTCATTAAAACTTGATTTCTATCACTTCGAATGATGCTAAATGAATAACTTACTTGAATTGGACCATTTTACACTATGTCCATTGTAGATTTTTGTCTCTGACAGTTCGTTTGGTTGCAGGGGACATATTCAGTTTTTATGGCCAAAATGTGCTTTTCAGGGGCTGAAAAGCATGTTTTGGCCGAATATGATAATTTTCATTAAAACTTAATTTCTATCACTTCGAATGATGCCAAATGAATAACTTACTTGAATTGGACCATTTTACACTATGTCCATTGTAGATTTGTGTCTCTGACAGTTCGTTTGGTTGCAGGGGACATATTCAGTTTTTATGGCCAAAATGTGCTTTTCAGGGGCTGAAAAGCATGTTTTGGCCGAATATGATAATTTTCATTAAAACTTGATTTCTATCACTTCGAATGATGCCAAATGAATAACTTACTTGAATTGGACCATTTTACACTATGTCCATTGTAGATTTGTGTCTCTGACAGTTCGTTTGGTTGCAGGGGACATATTCAGTTTTTATGGCCAAAATGTGCTTTTCAGGGGCTGAAAAGCATGTTTTGGCCGAGTTTGATAATTTTCATTGAAACTTGATTTCTATCACTTCGAATGATGCCAAATGAATAACTTACTTGAATTGGACCATTTTACACTATGTCCATTGTAGATTTGTGTCTCCGACAGTTCGTTTGGTTGCAGGGGACATTTTCAGTTTTTATGGCCAAAATGTGCTTTTCAGAGGCTGAAAGGCATGTTTTGGCCGAGTATGATAATTTTCAATAAAACTTAATTTCTATCACTTCGAATGATGCCAAATGAATAACTTACTTGAATTGGACCATTTTACACTATGTCTATTGTAGATTTGTGTCTCTGACAGTTCGTTTGGTTGCAGGGGACATATTCAGTTTTTATGGCCAAAATGTGCTTTTCAGGGGCTGAAAAGCATGTTTTGGCCGAGTATGATAATTTTCATTAAAACTTGATTTCTATCACTTCGAATGATGCTAAATGAATAACTTACTTGAATTGGACCATTTTACACTATGTCCATTGTAGATTTTTGTCTCAGACAGTTCGTTTGGTTGCAGGGGACATTTTCAGTTTTTATGGCCAAAATGTGCTTTTCAGAGGCTGAAAAGCATGTTTTGGCCGAGTATGATAATTTTCATTAAAACTTGATTTCTATCACTTCGAATGATGCCAAATGAATAACTTACTTGAATTGGACCATTTTACACTATGTCCATTGTAGATTTGTGTCTCTGACAGTTCGTTTGGTTGCAGGGGACATATTCAGTTTTTAAGGCCAAAATGTGCTTTTCAGGGGCTGAAAAGCATGTTTTGGCCGAGTATGATAATTTTCATTAAAACTTGATTTCTATCCATTCGAATGATGCCAAATGAATAACTTACTTAAATTGGACCATTTTACACTATGTCCATTGTAGAATTGTGTCTCTGACAGTTCGTTTGGTATCAGGGGACATATTCAGTTTTTATGGCCAAAATGTGCTTTTCAGGGGCTGAAAAGCATGTTTTGGCCGAGTACGATAATTTTCATTAAAACTTGATTTCTATCACTTCGAATGATGCCAAATGAATAACTTACTTGAATTGGACCATTTTACACTATGTCCATTGTAGATTTGTGTCTCTGACAGTTCGTTTGGTTGCAGGGGACATATTCAGTTTTTATGGCCAAAATGTGCTTTTCAGGGGCTGAAAAGCATGTTTTGGCCGAGTATGATAATTTTCATTAAAACTTGATTTCTATCACTTCGAATGATGCCAAATGAATAACTTACTTGAATTGGACCATTTTACACTATGTCCATTGTAGATTTTTGTCTCCGACAGTTCGTTTGGTTGCAGGGGACATTTTCAGTTTTTATGGCCAAAATGTGCTTTTCAGAGGCTGAAAAGCATGTTTTGGCCGAGTATGATAATTTTCATTAAAACTTGATTTCTATCACTTCGAATTATGCCAAATGAATAACTTACTTGAATTGGACCATTTTACACTATGTCCATTGTAGATTTGTGTCTCTGACAGTTCGTTTGGTTGCAGGGGACATATTCAGTTTTTAAGGCCAAAATGTGCTTTTCAGGGGCTGAAAAGCATGTTTTGGCCGAGTATGATAATTTTCATTAAAACTTGATTTCTATCCATTCGAATGATGCCAAATGAATAACTTACTTGAATTGGACCATTTTACACTATGTCCATTGTAGATTTGTGTCTCTGACAGTTCGTTTGGTTGCAGGGGACATATTCGGTTTTTATGGCCAACATGTGCTTTTCAGGGGCTGAAAAGCATGTTTTGGCCGAGTACGATAATTTTCATTAAAACTTGATTTCTATCACTTCGAATGATGCCAAATGAATAACTTACTTGAATTGGACCATTTTACACTATGTCCATTGTAGATTTGTGTCTCTGACAGTTCGTTTGGTTGCAGGGGACATATTCAGTTTTTAAGGCCAAAATGTGCTTTTCAGGGGCTGAAAAGCATGTTTTGGCCGAGTATGATAATTTTCATTAAAACTTGATTTATATCCATTTGAATGATGCCAAATGAATAACTTACTTGAATTGGACCATTTTACACTATGTTTATTGTAGATTTGTGTCTCTGACAGTTCGTTTGGTTGCAGGGGACATATTCAGTTTTTATGGCCAAAATGTGCTTTTCAGGGGCTGAAAAGCATGTTTTGGCCGAATATGATAATTTTCATTAAAACTTAATTTCTATCACTTCGAATGATGCCAAATGAATAACTTACTTGAATTGGACCATTTTACACTATGTCCATTGTAGATTTGTGTCTCTGACAGTTCGTTTGGTTGCAGGGGACATATTCAGTTTTTATGGACAAAATGTGCTTTTCATGGGCTGAAAAGCATGTTTTGGCCGAGTATGATAATTTTCAATAAAACTTGATTTCTATCCATTCGAATGATGCCAAATGAATAACTTACTTGAATTGGACCATTTTACACTATGTCCATTGTAGATTTGTGTCTCTGACAGTTCGTTTGGTTGCAGGGGACATATTCGGTTTTTATGGCCAACATGTGCTTTTCAGGGGCTGAAAAGCATGTTTTGGCCGAGTACGATAATTTTCATTAAAACTTGATTTCTATCACTTCGAATGATGCCAAATGAATAACTTACTTGAATTGGACCATTTTACACTATGTCCATTGTAGATTTGTGTCTCTGACAGTTCGTTTGGTTGCAGGGGACATATTCAGTTTTTAAGGCCAAAATGTGCTTTTCAGGGGCTGAAAAGCATGTTTTGGCCGAGTATGATAATTTTCATTAAAACTTGATTTATATCCATTTGAATGATGCCAAATGAATAACTTACTTGAATTGGACCATTTTACACTATGTTTATTGTAGATTTGTGTCTCTGACAGTTCGTTTGGTTGCAGGGGACATATTCAGTTTTTATGGCCAAAATGTGCTTTTCAGGGGCTGAAAAGCATGTTTTGGCCGAATATGATAATTTTCATTAAAACTTAATTTCTATCACTTCGAATGATGCCAAATGAATAACTTACTTGAATTGGACCATTTTACACTATGTCCATTGTAGATTTGTGTCTCTGACAGTTCGTTTGGTTGCAGGGGACATATTCAGTTTTTATGGACAAAATGTGCTTTTCATGGGCTGAAAAGCATGTTTTGGCCGAGTATGATAATTTTCAATAAAACTTGATTTCTATCACTTCGAATGATGCCAAATGAATAACTTACTTGAATTGGACCATTTTACACTATGTCCATTGTAGATTTGTGTCTCCGACAGTTCGTTTGGTTGCAGGGGACATTTTCAGTTTTTATGGTCAAAATGTGCTTTTCAGAGGCTGAAAAGCATGTTTTGGCCGAGTATGATAATTTTCATTAAAACTTGATTTCTATCACTTCGAATGATGCCAAATGAATAACTTACTTGAATTGGACCATTTTACACTATGTCCATTGTAGATTTGTGTCTCTGACAGTTCGTTTGGTTGCAGGGGACATATTCAGTTTTTAAGGCCAAAATGTGCTTTTCAGGGGCTGAAAAGCATGTTTTGGCCGAGTATGATAATTTTCATTAAAACTTGATTTCTATCCATTCGAATGATGCCAAATGAATAACTTACTTGAATTGGACCATTTAACACTATGTCCATTGTAGATTTGTGTCTCTGACAGTTCGTTTGGTTGCAGGGGACATATTCAGTTTTTATGGCCAAAATGTGCTTTTCAGGGGCTGAAAAGCATGTTTTGGCCGAGTATGATAATTTTCATTAAAACTTGATTTCTATCACTTCAAATGATGCCAAATGAATAACTTACTTGAATTGGACAATTTCACACTATGTCCATTGTAGATTTGTGTCTCTGACAGTTCGTTTGGTTGCAGGGGACATATTCAGTTTTTATGGCCAAAATGTGCTTTTCAGGGGCTGAAAAGCACGTTTTGGCAGAATATGATAATTTTCATTAAAACTTGATTTCTATCCATTCGAATGATGCCAAATGAATAACTTACTTGAATTGGACCATATTACACTATGTCCATTGTAGATTTGTGTCTCTGACAGTTTGTTTGGTTGCAGGGGACATATTCAGTTTTTATGGCCAAAATGTGCTTTTCAGAGGCTGAAAAGCATGTTTTGGCCGAGTATGATAATTTTCATTAAAACTTGATTTCTATCACTTCGAATGATGCCAAATGAATAACTTACTTGAATTGGACCATTTTACACTATGTCCATTGTAGATTTGTGTCTCTGACAGTTCTTTTGGTTGCAGGGGACATATTCAGTTTTTATGGCCAAAATGTGCTTTTCAGGGGCTGAAAAGCATGTTTTGGCCGAGTATGATAATTTTCATTAAAACTTGATTTCTATCACTTCGAATGATGCCAAATGAATAACTTACTTGAATTGGACCATTTTACACTAAGTCCATTGTAGATTTTTGTCTCCGACAGTTCGTTTGGTTGCAGGGGACATTTTCAGTTTTTATGGCCAAAATGTGCTTTTCAGAGGCTGAAAAGCTTGTTTTGGCCGAGTATGATAATTTTCATTAAAACTTGATTTCTATCACTTCAAATGATGCCAAATGAATAACTTACTTGAATTGGACCATTTTACACTATGTCCATTGTAGATTTGTGTCTCTGACAGTTCGTTTGGTTGCAGGGGACATATTGAGTTTTTATGGCCAAAATGTGCTTTTCAGGGGCTGAAAAGCATGTTTTGGCCGAGTATGATAATTTTCATTAAAACTTGATTAATATCCATTTGAATGATGCCAAATGAATAACTTACTTGAATTGGACCATTTTACACTATGTCCATTGAAGATTTGTGTCTCTGACAGTTCGTTTGGTTGCAGGGGACATATTCAGTTTTTATGGCCAAAATGTGCTTTTCAGGGGCTGAAAAGCATCTTTTGGCCGAATATGATAATTTTCATTAAAACTTAATTTCTATCACTTCGAATGATGCCAAATGAATAACTTACTTGAATTGGACCATTTTACACTATGTCCATTGTAGATTTGTGTCTCTGACAGTTCGTTTGGTTGCAGGGGACATATTGAGTTTTTATGGCCAAAATGTGCTTTTCAGGGGCTGAAAAGCATGTTTTGGCCGAGTATGATAATTTTCATTAAAACTTGATTTCTATCACTTCGAATGATGCCAAATGAATAACTTACTTGAATTGGACCATTTTACACTATGTCCATTGTAGATTTGTGTCTCTGACAGTTCGTTTGGTTGCAGGGGACATAATCAGTTTTTAAGGCCAAAATGTGCTTTTCAGGGGTGAAAAGCATGTTTTGGCCGAGTATGATAATTTTCATTAAAACTTGATTTCTATCCATTCGAATGATGCCAAATGAATAACTTACTTGAATTGGACCATTTTACACTATGTCCATTGTAGATTTGTGTCTCTGACAGTTCGTTTGGTTGCAGGGGACATATTCAGTTTTTATGGCCAAAATGTGCTTTTCAGGGGCTGAAAAGCATCTTTTGGCCGAATATGATAATTTTCATTAAAACTTAATTTCTATCACTTCGAATGATGCCAAATGAATAACTTACTTGAATTGGACCATTTTACACTATGTCCATTGTAGATTTGTGTCTCTGACAGTTCGTTTGGTTGCAGGGGACATATTGAGTTTTTATGGCCAAAATGTGCTTTTCAGGGGCTGAAAAGCATGTTTTGGCCGAGTATGATAATTTTCATTAAAACTTGATTTCTATCACTTCGAATGATGCCAAATGAATAACTTACTTGAATTGGACCATTTTACACTATGTCCATTGTAGATTTGTGTCTCTGACAGTTCGTTTGGTTGCAGGGGACATAATCAGTTTTTAAGGCCAAAATGTGCTTTTCAGGGGTGAAAAGCATGTTTTGGCCGAGTATGATAATTTTCATTAAAACTTGATTTCTATCCATTCGAATGATGCCAAATGAATAACTTACTTGAATTGGACCATTTTACACTATGTCCATTGTAGATTTGTGTCTCTGACAGTTCGTTTGGTTGCAGGGGACATATTCAGTTTTTATGGCCAAAATGTGCTTTTCAGGGGCTGAAAAGCATGTTTTGGCCGAATATGATAATTTTCATTAAAACTTGATTTCTATCACTTCGAATGATGCCAAATGAATAACTTACTTGAATTGGACCATTTTACACTATGTCCATTGTAGATTTGTGTCTCTGACAGTTCGTTTGGTTGCAGGGGACATATTCAGTTTTTAAGGCCAAAATGTGTTTTTCAGGGGCTGAAAAGCATGTTTTGGCCGAGTATGATAATTTTCATTAAAACTTGATTTATATCCATTTGAATGATGCCAAATGAATAACTTACTTGAATTGGACCATTTTACACTATGTACATTGAAGATTTGTGTCTCTGACAGTTCGTTTGGTTGCAGGGGACATATTCAGATTTATGGCCAAAATGTGCTTTTCAGGGGCTGAAAAGCATCTTTTGGCCGAATATGATAATTTTCATTAAAACTTAATTTCTATCACTTCGAATGATGCCAAATGAATAACTTACTTGAATTGGACCATTTTACACTATGTCCATTGTAGATTTGTGTCTCTGACAGTTTGTTTGGTTGCAGGGGACATATTCAGTTTTTATGGCCAAAATGTGCTTTTCAGGGGCTGAAAAGCATGTTTTGGCCGAATATGATAATTTTCATTAAAACTTGATTTCTATCACTTCGAATGATGCCAAATGAATAACTTACTTGAATTGGACCATTTTACACTATGTCCTTTGTAGATTTGTGTCTCTGACAGTTCGTTTGGTTGCAGGGGACATATTCAGTTTTTAAGGCCAAAATGTGCTTTTAAGGGGCTGAAAAGCATGTTTTGGCCGAGTATGATAATTTTCATTAAAACTTGATTTCTATCCATTCGAATGATGCCAAATGAATAACTTACTTGAATTGGACCATTTTACACTATGTCCATTGTAGATTTGTGTCTCTGACAGTTCGTTTGGTTGCAGGGGACATATTCAGTTTTTAAGGCCAAAATGTGCTTTTCAGGGGCTGAAAAGCATGTTTTGGCCGAGTATGATAATTTTCATTAAAACTTGATTTCTATCCATTTGAATGATGCCAAATGAATAACTTACTTGAATTGGACCATTTTACACTATGTCCATTGTAGATTTGTGTCTCTGACAGTTCGTTTGGTTGCAGGGGACATATTCAGTTTTTATGGCCAAAATGTGCTTTTCAGGGGCTGAAAAGCATGTTTTGGCCGAATATGATAATTTTCATTAAAACTTAATTTCTATCACTTCGAATGATGCCAAATGAATAACTTACTTGAATTGGACCATTTTACACTATGTCCATTGTAGATTTGTGTCTCTGACAGTTCGTTTGGTTGCAGGGGACATATTCAGTTTTTATGGACAAAATGTGCTTTTCATGGGCTGAAAAGCATGTTTTGGCCGAGTATGATAATTTTCATTAAAACTTGATTTCTATCACTTCGAATGATGCCAAATGAATAACTTACTTGAATTGGACCATTTTACACTATGTCCATTGTAGATTTGTGTCTCCGACAGTTCGTTTGGTTGCAGGGGACATTTTCAGTTTTTATGGCCAAAATGTGCTTTTCAGAGGCTGAAAAGCATGTTTTGGCCGAGTATGATAATTTTCATTAAAACTTGATTTCTATCACTTCAAATGATGCCAAATGAATAACTTACTTGAATTGGACCATTTTACACTATGTCCATTGTAGATTTGTGTCTCTGACAGTTCGTTTGGTTGCAGGGGACATATTCAGTTTTTATGGCCAAAATGTGCTTTTCAGGGGCTGAAAAGCATGTTTTGGCCGAATATGATAATTTTCATTAAAACTTGATTTCTATCACTTCGAATGATGCCAAATGAATAACTTACTTGAATTGGACCATTTTACACTATGTCCATTGTAGATTTGTGTCTCTGACAGTTCGTTTGGTTGCAGGGGACATATTCAGTTTTTAAGGCCAAAATGTGTTTTTCAGGGGCTGAAAAGCATGTTTTGGCCGAGTATGATAATTTTCATTAAAACTTGATTTATATCCATTTGAATGATGCCAAATGAATAACTTACTTGAATTGGACCATTTTACACTATGTACATTGAAGATTTGTGTCTCTGACAGTTCGTTTGGTTGCAGGGGACATATTCAGATTTATGGCCAAAATGTGCTTTTCAGGGGCTGAAAAGCATCTTTTGGCCGAATATGATAATTTTCATTAAAACTTAATTTCTATCACTTCGAATGATGCCAAATGAATAACTTACTTGAATTGGACCATTTTACACTATGTCCATTGTAGATTTGTGTCTCTGACAGTTTGTTTGGTTGCAGGGGACATATTCAGTTTTTATGGCCAAAATGTGCTTTTCAGGGGCTGAAAAGCATGTTTTGGCCGAATATGATAATTTTCATTAAAACTTGATTTCTATCACTTCGAATGATGCCAAATGAATAACTTACTTGAATTGGACCATTTTACACTATGTCCTTTGTAGATTTGTGTCTCCGACAGTTCGTTTGGTTGCAGGGGACATTTTCAGTTTTTATGGCCAAAATGTGCTTTCAGAGGCTGAAAAGCATGTTTTGGCCGAGTATGATAATTTTCATTAAAACTTGATTTCTATCACTTCGAATGATGCCAAATGAATAATTTACTTGAATTGGACCATTTTACACTATGTCCATTGTAGATTTGTGTCTCTGACAGTTCGTTTGGTTGCAGGGGACATATTCAGTTTTTATGGCCAAAATGTGCTTTTCAGGGGCTGAAAAGCATGTTTTGGCCGAGTACGATAATTTTCATTAAAACTTGATTTCTATCACTTCGAATGATGCCAAATGAATAACTTACTTGAATTGGACCATTTTACACTATGTCCATTGTAGATTTGTGTCTCTGACAGTTCGTTTGGTTGCAGGGGACATATTCAGTTTTTAAGGCCAAAATGTGCTTTTAAGGGGCTGAAAAGCATGTTTTGGCCGAGTATGATAATTTTCATTAAAACTTGATTTCTATCCATTCGAATGATGCCAAATGAATAACTTACTTGAATTGGACCATTTTACACTATGTCCATTGTAGATTTGTGTCTCTGACAGTTCGTTTGGTTGCAGGGGACATATTCAGTTTTTAAGGCCAAAATGTGCTTTTCAGGGGCTGAAAAGCATGTTTTGGCCGAGTATGATAATTTTCATTAAAACTTGATTTCTATCCATTTGAATGATGCCAAATGAATAACTTACTTGAATTGGACCATTTTACACTATGTCCATTGTAGATTTGTGTCTCTGACAGTTCGTTTGGTTGCAGGGGACATATTCAGTTTTTATGGCCAAAATGTGCTTTTCAGGGGCTGAAAAGCATGTTTTGGCCGAATATGATAATTTTCATTAAAACTTAATTTCTATCACTTCGAATGATGCCAAATGAATAACTTACTTGAATTGGACCATTTTACACTATGTCCATTGTAGATTTGTGTCTCTGACAGTTCGTTTGGTTGCAGGGGACATATTCAGTTTTTATGGACAAAATGTGCTTTTCATGGGCTGAAAAGCATGTTTTGGCCGAGTATGATAATTTTCATTAAAACTTGATTTCTATCACTTCGAATGATGCCAAATGAATAACTTACTTGAATTGGACCATTTTACACTATGTCCATTGTAGATTTGTGTCTCCGACAGTTCGTTTGGTTGCAGGGGACATTTTCAGTTTTTATGGCCAAAATGTGCTTTTCAGAGGCTGAAAAGCATGTTTTGGCCGAGTATGATAATTTTCATTAAAACTTGATTTCTATCACTTCAAATGATGCCAAATGAATAACTTACTTGAATTGGACCATTTTACACTATGTCCATTGTAGATTTGTGTCTCTGACAGTTCGTTTGGTTGCAGGGGACATATTCAGTTTTTATGGCCAAAATGTGCTTTTCAGGGGCTGAAAAGCACGTTTTGGCAGAATATGATAATTTTAATTAAAACTTGATTTCTATCCATTCGAATGATGCCAAATGAATAACTTACATGAATTGGACCATATTACAGTATGTCCATTGTAGATTTGTGTCTCTGACAGTTTGTTTGGTTGCAGGGGACATATTCAGTTTTTATGGCCAAAATGTGCTTTTCAGGGGCTGAAAAGCATGTTTTGGCCGAGTATGATAATTTTCATTAAAACTTGATTTCTATCACTTCGAATGATGCCAAATGAATAACTTACTTGAATTGGACCATTTTACACTATGTCCATTGTAGATTTGTGTCTCTGACAGTTCGTTTGGTTGCAGGGGACATATTCAGTTTTTAAGGCCAAAATGTGCTTTTCAGGGGCTGAAAAGCATGTTTTGGCCGAGTATGATATTTTTCATTAAAACTTGATTTCTATCACTTCGAATGATGCCAAATGAATAACTTACTTGAATTGGACCATTTTACACTATGTCCATTGTAGATTTTTGTCTCCGACAGTTCGTTTGGTTGCAGGGGACATTTTCAGTTTTTATGGCCAAAATGTGCTTTTCAGAGGCTGAAAAGCTTGTTTTGGCCGAGTATGATAATTTTCATTAAAACTTGATTTCTATCACTTCAAATGATGCCAAATGAATAACTTACTTGAATTGGACCATTTTACACTATGTCCATTGTAGATTTGTGTCTCTGACAGTTCGTTTGGTTGCAGGGGACATATTGAGTTTTTATGGCCAAAATGTGTTTTTCAGGGGCTGAAAAGCATGTTTTGGCCGAGTATGATAATTTTCATTAAAACTTGATTTCTATCACTTCGAATGATGCCAAATGAATAACTTACTTGAATTGGACCATTTTACACTATGTCCATTGTAGATTTGTGTCTCTGACAGTTCGTTTGGTTGCAGGGGACATATTCAGTTTTTAAGGCCAAAATGTGCTTTTCAGGGGCTGAAAAGCATGTTTTGGCCGAGTATGATAATTTTCATTAAAACTTGATTTATATCCATTTGAATGATGCCAAATGAATAACTTACTTGAATTGGACCATTTTACACTATGTACATTGAAGATTTGTGTCTCTGACAGTTCGTTTGGTTGCAGGGGACATATTCAGATTTATGGCCAAAATGTGCTTTTCAGGGGCTGAAAAGCATCTTTTGGCCGAATATGATAATTTTCATTAAAACTTAATTTCTATCACTTCGAATGATGCCAAATGAATAACTTACTTGAATTGGACCATTTTACACTATGTCCATTGTAGATTTGTGTCTCTGACAGTTCGTTTGGTTGCAGGGGACATATTCAGTTTTTATGGCCAAAATGTGCTTTTCAGGGGCTGAAAAGCATGTTTTGGCCGAATATGATAATTTTCATTAAAACTTGATTTCTATCACTTCGAATGATGCCAAATGAATAACTTACTTGAATTGGACCATTTTACACTATGTCCTTTGTAGATTTGTGTCTCCGACAGTTCGTTTGGTTGCAGGGGACATTTTCAGTTTTTATGGCCAAAATGTGCTTTCAGAGGCTGAAAAGCATGTTTTGGCCGAGTATGATAATTTTCATTAAAACTTGATTTCTATCACTTCGAATGATGCCAAATGAATAATTTACTTGAATTGGACCATTTTACACTATGTCCATTGTAGATTTGTGTCTCTGACAGTTCGTTTGGTTGCAGGGGACATATTCAGTTTTTATGGCCAAAATGTGCTTTTCAGGGGCTGAAAAGCATGTTTTGGCCGAGTACGATAATTTTCATTAAAACTTGATTTCTATCACTTCGAATGATGCCAAATGAATAACTTACTTGAATTGGACCATTTTACACTATGTCCATTGTAGATTTGTGTCTCTGACAGTTCGTTTGGTTGCAGGGGACATATTCAGTTTTTAAGGCCAAAATGTGCTTTTCAGGGGCTGAAAAGCATGTTTTGGCCGAGTATGATAATTTTCATTAAAACTTGATTTCTATCCATTCGAATGATGCCAAATGAATAACTTACTTGAATTGGACCATTTTACACTATGTCCATTGTAGATTTGTGTCTCTGACAGTTCGTTTGGTTGCAGGGGACATATTCAGTTTTTAAGGCCAAAATGTGCTTTTCAGGGGCTGAAAAGCATGTTTTGGCCGAGTATGATAATTTTCATTAAAACTTGATTTATATCCATTTGAATGATGCCAAATGAATAACTTACTTGAATTGGACCATTTTACACTATGTCCATTGTAGATTTGTGTCTCTGACAGTTCGTTTGGTTGCAGGGGACATATTCAGTTTTTATGGCCAAAATGTGCTTTTCAGGGGCTGAAAAGCATGTTTTGGCCGAATATGATAATTTTCATTAAAACTTAATTTCTATCACTTCGAATGATGCCAAATGAATAACTTACTTGAATTGGACCATTTTACACTATGTCCATTGTAGATTTGTGTCTCTGACAGTTCGTTTGGTTGCAGGGGACATATTCAGTTTTTATGGACAAAATGTGCTTTTCATGGGCTGAAAAGCATGTTTTGGCCGAGTATGATAATTTTCATTAAAACTTGATTTATATCACTTCGAATGATGCCAAATGAATAACTTACTTGAATTGGACCATTTTACACTATGTCCATTGTAGATTTGTGTCTCCGACAGTTCGTTTGGTTGCAGGGGACATTTTCAGTTTTTATGGCCAAAATGTGCTTTTCAGAGGCTGAAAAGCATGTTTTGGCCGAGTATGATAATTTTCATTAAAACTTGATTTCTATCACTTCAAATGATGCCAAATGAATAACTTACTTGAATTGGACCATTTTACACTATGTCCATTGTAGATTTGTGTCTCTGACAGTTCGTTTGGTTGCAGGGGACATATTCAGTTTTTATGGCCAAAATGTGCTTTTCAGGGGCTGAAAAGCACGTTTTGGCAGAATATGATAATTTTAATTAAAACTTGATTTCTATCCATTCGAATGATGCCAAATGAATAACTTACTTGAATTGGACCATATTACAGTATGTCCATTGTAGATTTGTGTCTCTGACAGTTTGTTTGGTTGCAGGGGACATATTCAGTTTTTATGGCCAAAATGTGCTTTTCAGGGGCTGAAAAGCATGTTTTGGCCGAGTATGATAATTTTCATTAAAACTTGATTTCTATCACTTCGAATGATGCCAAATGAATAACTTACTTGAATTGGACCATTTTACACTATGTCCATTGTAGATTTGTGTCTCTGACAGTTCGTTTGGTTGCAGGGGACATATTCAGTTTTTATGGCCAAAATGTGCTTTTCAGGGGCTGAAAAGCATGTTTTGGCCGAATATGATAATTTTCATTAAAACTTAATTTCTATCACTTCGAATGATGCCAAATGAATAACTTACTTGAATTGGACCATTTTACACTATGTCCATTGTAGATTTGTGTCTCTGACAGTTCGTTTGGTTGCAGGGGACATATTCAGTTTTTATGGACAAAATGTGCTTTTCATGGGCTGAAAAGCATGTTTTGGCCGAGTATGATAATTTTCATTAAAACTTGATTTCTATCACTTCGAATGATGCCAAATGAATAACTTACTTGAATTGGACCATTTTACACTATGTCCATTGTAGATTTGTGTCTCCGACAGTTCGTTTGGTTGCAGGGGACATTTTCAGTTTTTATGGCCAAAATGTGCTTTTCAGAGGCTGAAAAGCATGTTTTGGCCGAGTATGATAATTTTCATTAAAACTTGATTTCTATCACTTCAAATGATGCCAAATGAATAACTTACTTGAATTGGACCATTTTACACTATGTCCATTGTAGATTTGTGTCTCTGACAGTTCGTTTGGTTGCAGGGGACATATTCAGTTTTTATGGCCAAAATGTGCTTTTCAGGGGCTGAAAAGCACGTTTTGGCAGAATATGATAATTTTAATTAAAACTTGATTTCTATCCATTCGAATGATGCCAAATGAATAACTTACATGAATTGGACCATATTACAGTATGTCCATTGTAGATTTGTGTCTCTGACAGTTTGTTTGGTTGCAGGGGACATATTCAGTTTTTATGGCCAAAATGTGCTTTTCAGGGGCTGAAAAGCATGTTTTGGCCGAGTATGATAATTTTCATTAAAACTTGATTTCTATCACTTCGAATGATGCCAAATGAATAACTTACTTGAATTGGACCATTTTACACTATGTCCATTGTAGATTTGTGTCTCTGACAGTTCGTTTGGTTGCAGGGGACATATTCAGTTTTTAAGGCCAAAATGTGCTTTTCAGGGGCTGAAAAGCATGTTTTGGCCGAGTATGATATTTTTCATTAAAACTTGATTTCTATCACTTCGAATGATGCCAAATGAATAACTTACTTGAATTGGACCATTTTACACTATGTCCATTGTAGATTTGTGTCTCTGACAGTTCGTTTGGTTGCAGGGGACATATTCAGTTTTTAAGGCCAAAATGTGCTTTTCAGGGGCTGAAAAGCATGTTTTGGCCGAGTATGATAATTTTCATTAAAACTTGATTTATATCCATTTGAATGATGCCAAATGAATAACTTACTTGAATTGGACCATTTTACACTATGTACATTGAAGATTTGTGTCTCTGACAGTTCGTTTGGTTGCAGGGGACATATTCAGATTTATGGCCAAAATGTGCTTTTCAGGGGCTGAAAAGCATCTTTTGGCCGAATATGATAATTTTCATTAAAACTTAATTTCTATCACTTCGAATGATGCCAAATGAATAACTTACTTGAATTGGACCATTTTACACTATGTCCATTGTAGATTTGTGTCTCTGACAGTTCGTTTGGTTGCAGGGGACATATTCAGTTTTTATGGCCAAAATGTGCTTTTCAGGGGCTGAAAAGCATGTTTTGGCCGAATATGATAATTTTCATTAAAACTTGATTTCTATCACTTCGAATGATGCCAAATGAATAACTTACTTGAATTGGACCATTTTACACTATGTCCTTTATAGATTTGTGTCTCCGACAGTTCGTTTGGTTGCAGGGGACATTTTCAGTTTTTATGGCCAAAATGTGCTTTCAGAGGCTGAAAAGCATGTTTTGGCAGAGTATGATAATTTTCATTAAAACTTGATTTCTATCACTTCGAATGATGCCAAATGAATAATTTACTTGAATTGGACCATTTTACACTATGTCCATTGTAGATTTGTGTCTCTGACAGTTCGTTTGGTTGCAGGGGACATATTCAGTTTTTATGGCCAAAATGTGCTTTTCAGGGGCTGAAAAGCATGTTTTGGCCGAGTACGATAATTTTCATTAAAACTTGATTTCTATCACTTCGAATGATGCCAAATGAATAACTTACTTGAATTGGACCATTTTACACTATGTCCATTGTAGATTTGTGTCTCTGACAGTTCGTTTGGTTGCAGGGGACATATTCAGTTTTTAAGGCCAAAATGTGCTTTTCAGGGGCTGAAAAGCATGTTTTGGCCGAGTATGATAATTTTCATTAAAACTTGATTTCTATCCATTCGAATGATGCCAAATGAATAACTTACTTGAATTGGACCATTTTACACTATGTCCATTGTAGATTTGTGTCTCTGACAGTTCGTTTGGTTGCAGGGGACATATTCAGTTTTTATGGCCAAAATGTGCTTTTCAGGGGCTGAAAAGCATGTTTTGGCCGAATATGATAATTTTCATTAAAACTTAATTTCTATCACTTCGAATGATGCCAAATGAATAACTTACTTGAATTGGACCATTTTACACTATGTCCATTGTAGATTTGTGTCTCTGACAGTTCGTTTGGTTGCAGGGGACATATTCAGTTTTTATGGACAAAATGTGCTTTTCATGGGCTGAAAAGCATGTTTTGGCCGAGTATGATAATTTTCATTAAAACTTGATTTCTATCACTTCGAATGATGCCAAATGAATAACTTACTTGAATTGGACCATTTTACACTATGTCCATTGTAGATTTGTGTCTCCGACAGTTCGTTTGGTTGCAGGGGACATTTTCAGTTTTTATGGCCAAAATGTGCTTTTCAGAGGCTGAAAAGCATGTTTTGGCCGAGTATGATAATTTTCATTAAAACTTGATTTCTATCACTTCGAATGATGCCAAATGAATAACTTACTTGAATTGGACCATTTTACACTATGTCCTTTGTAGATTTGTGTCTCCGACAGTTCGTTTGGTTGCAGGGGACATTTTCAGTTTTTATGGCCAAAATGTGCTTTCAGAGGCTGAAAAGCATGTTTTGGCCGAGTATGATAATTTTCATTAAAACTTGATTTCTATCACTTCGAATGATGCCAAATGAATAATTTACTTGAATTGGACCATTTTACACTATGTCCATTGTAGATTTGTGTCTCTGACAGTTCGTTTGGTTGCAGGGGACATATTCAGTTTTTATGGCCAAAATGTGCTTTTCAGGGGCTGAAAAGCATGTTTTGGCCGAGTACGATAATTTTCATTAAAACTTGATTTCTATCACTTCGAAAGATGCCAAATGAATAACTTACTTGAATTGGACCATTTTACACTATGTCCATTGTAGATTTGTGTCTCTGACAGTTCGTTTGGTTGCAGGGGACATATTCAGTTTTTAAGGCCAAAATGTGCTTTTCAGGGGCTGAAAAGCATGTTTTGGCCGAGTATGATAATTTTCATTAAAACTTGATTTCTATCCATTCGAATGATGCCAAATGAATAACTTACTTGAATTGGACCATATTACAGTATGTCCATTGTAGATTTGTGTCTCTGACAGTTTGTTTGGTTGCAGGGGACATATTCAGTTTTTATGGCCAAAATGTGCTTTTCAGGGGCTGAAAAGCATGTTTTGGCCGAGTATGATAATTTTCATTAAAACTTGATTTCTATCACTTCGAATGATGCCAAATGAATAACTTACTTGAATTGGACCATTTTACACTATGTCCATTGTAGATTTGTGTCTCTGACAGTTCGTTTGGTTGCAGGGGACATATTCAGTTTTTAAGGCCAAAATGTGCTTTTCAGGGGCTGAAAAGCATGTTTTGGCCGAGTATGATATTTTTCATTAAAACTTGATTTCTATCACTTCGAATGATGCCAAATGAATAACTTACTTGAATTGGACCATTTTACACTATGTCCATTGTAGATTTTTGTCTCCGACAGTTCGTTTGGTTGCAGGGGACATTTTCAGTTTTTATGGCCAAAATGTGCTTTTCAGAGGCTGAAAAGCTTGTTTTGGCCGAGTATGATAATTTTCATTAAAACTTGATTTCTATCACTTCAAATGATGCCAAATGAATAACTTACTTGAATTGGACCATTTTACACTATGTCCATTGTAGATTTGTGTCTCTGACAGTTCGTTTGGTTGCAGGGGACATATTGAGTTTTTATGGCCAAAATGTGTTTTTCAGGGGCTGAAAAGCATGTTTTGGCCGAGTATGATAATTTTCATTAAAACTTGATTTCTATCACTTCGAATGATGCCAAATGAATAACTTACTTGAATTGGACCATTTTACACTATGTCCATTGTAGATTTGTGTCTCTGACAGTTCGTTTGGTTGCAGGGGACATATTCAGTTTTTATGGCCAAAATGTGCTTTTCAGGGGCTGAAAAGCATGTTTTGGCCGAATATGATAATTTTCATTAAAACTTGATTTCTATCACTTCGAATGATGCCAAATGAATAACTTACTTGAATTGGACCATTTTACACTATGTCCATTGTAGATTTGTGTCTCTGACAGTTCGTTTGGTTGCAGGGGACATATTCAGTTTTTAAGGCCAAAATGTGCTTTTCAGGGGCTGAAAAGCATGTTTTGGCCGAGTATGATAATTTTCATTAAAACTTGATTTATATCCATTTGAATGATGCCAAATGAATAACTTACTTGAATTGGACCATTTTACACTATGTACATTGAAGATTTGTGTCTCTGACAGTTCGTTTGGTTGCAGGGGACATATTCAGATTTATGGCCAAAATGTGCTTTTCAGGGGCTGAAAAGCATCTTTTGGCCGAATATGATAATTTTCATTAAAACTTGATTTCTATCACTTCGAATGATGCCAAATGAATAACTTACTTGAATTGGACCATTTTACACTATGTCCATTGTAGATTTGTGTCTCTGACAGTTCGTTTGGTTGCAGGGGACATATTCAGTTTTTATGGCCAAAATGTGCTTTTCAGGGGTTGAAAAGCATGTTTTGGCCGAATATGATAATTTTCATTAAAACTTGATTTCTATCACTTCGAATGATGCCAAATGAATAACTTACTTGAATTGGACCATTTTACACTATGTCCATTGTAGATTTGTGTCTCTGACAGTTCGTTTGGTTGCAGGGGACATATTCAGTTTTTAAGGCCAAAATGTGCTTTTCAGGGGCTGAAAAGCATGTTTTGGCCGAGTATGATAATTTTCATTAAAACTTGATTTATATCCATTTGAATGATGCCAAATGAATAACTTACTTGAATTGGACCATTTTACACTATGTACATTGAAGATTTGTGTCTCTGACAGTTCGTTTGGTTGCAGGGGACATATTCAGATTTATGGCCAAAATGTGCTTTTCAGGGGCTGAAAAGCATCTTTTGGCCGAATATGATAATTTTCATTAAAACTTAATTTCTATCACTTCGAATGATGCCAAATGAATAACTTACTTGAATTGGACCATTTTACACTATGTCCATTGTAGATTTGTGTCTCTGACAGTTCGTTTGGTTGCAGGGGACATATTCAGTTTTTATGGCCAAAATGTGCTTTTCAGGGGCTGAAAAGCATGTTTTGGCCGAATATGATAATTTTCATTAAAACTTGATTTCTATCACTTCGAATGATGCCAAATGAATAACTTACTTGAATTGGACCATTTTACACTATGTCCTTTGTAGATTTGTGTCTCCGACAGTTCGTTTGGTTGCAGGGGACATTTTCAGTTTTTATGGCCAAAATGTGCTTTCAGAGGCTGAAAAGCATGTTTTGGCCGAGTATGATAATTTTCATTAAAACTTGATTTCTATCACTTCGAATGATGCCAAATGAATAATTTACTTGAATTGGACCATTTTACACTATGTCCATTGTAGATTTGTGTCTCTGACAGTTCGTTTGGTTGCAGGGGACATATTCAGTTTTTATGGCCAAAATGTGCTTTTCAGGGGCTGAAAAGCATGTTTTGGCCGAGTACGATAATTTTCATTAAAACTTGATTTCTATCACTTCGAATGATGCCAAATGAATAACTTACTTGAATTGGACCATTTTACACTATGTCCATTGTAGATTTGTGTCTCTGACAGTTCGTTTGGTTGCAGGGGACATATTCAGTTTTTAAGGCCAAAATGTGCTTTTCAGGGGCTGAAAAGCATGTTTTGGCCGAGTATGATAATTTTCATTAAAACTTGATTTCTATCCATTCGAATGATGCCAAATGAATAACTTACTTGAATTGGACCATTTTACACTATGTCCATTGTAGATTTGTGTCTCTGACAGTTCGTTTGGTTGCAGGGGACATATTCAGTTTTTAAGGCCAAAATGTGCTTTTCAGGGGCTGAAAAGCATGTTTTGGCCGAGTATGATAATTTTCATTAAAACTTGATTTATATCCATTTGAATGATGCCAAATGAATAACTTACTTGAATTGGACCATTTTACACTATGTCCATTGTAGATTTGTGTCTCTGACAGTTCGTTTGGTTGCAGGGGACATATTCAGTTTTTATGGCCAAAATGTGCTTTTCAGGGGCTGAAAAGCATGTTTTGGCCGAATATGATAATTTTCATTAAAACTTAATTTCTATCACTTCGAATGATGCCAAATGAATAACTTACTTGAATTGGACCATTTTACACTATGTCCATTGTAGATTTGTGTCTCTGACAGTTCGTTTGGTTGCAGGGGACATATTCAGTTTTTATGGACAAAATGTGCTTTTCATGGGCTGAAAAGCATGTTTTGGCCGAGTATGATAATTTTCATTAAAACTTGATTTCTATCACTTCGAATGATGCCAAATGAATAACTTACTTGAATTGGACCATTTTACACTATGTCCATTGTAGATTTGTGTCTCCGACAGTTCGTTTGGTTGCAGGGGACATTTTCAGTTTTTATGGCCAAAATGTGCTTTTCAGAGGCTGAAAAGCATGTTTTGGCCGAGTATGATAATTTTCATTAAAACTTGATTTCTATCACTTCAAATGATGCCAAATGAATAACTTACTTGAATTGGACCATTTTACACTATGTCCATTGTAGATTTGTGTCTCTGACAGTTCGTTTGGTTGCAGGGGACATATTCAGTTTTTATGGCCAAAATGTGCTTTTCAGGGGCTGAAAAGCACGTTTTGGCAGAATATGATAATTTTAATTAAAACTTGATTTCTATCCATTCGAATGATGCCAAATGAATAACTTACTTGAATTGGACCATATTACAGTATGTCCATTGTAGATTTGTGTCTCTGACAGTTTGTTTGGTTGCAGGGGACATATTCAGTTTTTATGGCCAAAATGTGCTTTTCAGGGGCTGAAAAGCATGTTTTGGCCGAGTATGATAATTTTCATTAAAACTTGATTTCTATCACTTCGAATGATGCCAAATGAATAACTTACTTGAATTGGACCATTTTACACTATGTCCATTGTAGATTTGTGTCTCTGACAGTTCGTTTGGTTGCAGGGGACATATTCAGTTTTTAAGGCCAAAATGTGCTTTTCAGGGGCTGAAAAGCATGTTTTGGCCGAGTATGATATTTTTCATTAAAACTTGATTTCTATCACTTCGAATGATGCCAAATGAATAACTTACTTGAATTGGACCATTTTACACTATGTCCATTGTAGATTTTTGTCTCCGACAGTTCGTTTGGTTGCAGGGGACATTTTCAGTTTTTATGGCCAAAATGTGCTTTTCAGAGGCTGAAAAGCTTGTTTTGGCCGAGTATGATAATTTTCATTAAAACTTGATTTCTATCACTTCAAATGATGCCAAATGAATAACTTACTTGAATTGGACCATTTTACACTATGTCCATTGTAGATTTGTGTCTCTGACAGTTCGTTTGGTTGCAGGGGACATATTGAGTTTTTATGGCCAAAATGTGTTTTTCAGGGGCTGAAAAGCATGTTTTGGCCGAGTATAATTTTCATTAAAACTTGATTTCTATCACTTCGAATGATGCCAAATGAATAACTTACTTGAATTGGACCATTTTACACTATGTCTATTGTAGATTTGTGTCTCTGACAGTTCGTTTGGTTGCAGGGGACATATTCAGTTTTTATGGCCAAAATGTGCTTTTCAGGGGCTGAAAAGCATGTTTTGGCCGAATATGATAATTTTCATTAAAACTTGATTTCTATCACTTCGAATGATGCCAAATGAATAACTTACTTGAATTGGACCATTTTACACTATGTCCATTTTAGATTTGTGTCTCTGACAGTTCGTTTGGTTGCAGGGGACATATTCAGTTTTTAAGGCCAAAATGTGCTTTTCAGGGGCTGAAAAGCATGTTTTGGCCGAGTATGATAATTTTCATTAAAACTTGATTTATATCCATTTGAATGATGCCAAATGAATAACTTACTTGAATTGGACCATTTTACACTATGTACATTGAAGATTTGTGTCTCTGACAGTTTGTTTGGTTGCAGGGGACATATTCAGATTTATGGCCAAAATGTGCTTTTCAGGGGCTGAAAAGCATCTTTTGGCCGAATATGATAATTTTCATTAAAACTTAATTTCTATCACTTCGAATGATGCCAAATGAATAACTTACTTGAATTGGACCATTTTACACTATGTCCATTGTAGATTTGTGTCTCTGACAGTTCGTTTGGTTGCAGGGGACATATTCAGTTTTTATGGCCAAAAGTGCTTTTCAGGGGCTGAAAAGCATGTTTTGGCCGAGTATGATAATTTTCATTAAAACTTGATTTCTATCCATTCGAATGATGCCAAATGAATAACTTACTTGAATTGGACCATTTTACACTATGTCCATTGTAGATTTGTGTCTCTGACAGTTCGTTTGGTTGCAGGGGACATATTCAGTTTTTAAGGCCAAAATGTGCTTTTCAGGGGCTGAAAAGCATGTTTTGGCCGAGTATGATAATTTTCATTAAAACTTGATTTATATCCATTTGAATGATGCCAAATGAATAACTTACTTGAATTGGACCATTTTACACTATGTCCTTTGTAGATTTGTGTCTCCGACAGTTCGTTTGGTTGCAGGGGACATTTTCAGTTTTTATGGCCAAAATGTGCTTTCAGAGGCTGAAAAGCATGTTTTGGCCGAGTATGATAATTTTCATTAAAACTTGATTTCTATCACTTCGAATGATGCCAAATGAATAATTTACTTGAATTGGACAATTTTACACTATGTCCATTGTAGATTTGTGTCTCTGACAGTTCGTTTGGTTGCAGGGGACATATTCAGTTTTTATGGCCAAAATGTGCTTTTCAGGGGCTGAAAAGCATGTTTTGGCCGAGTACGATAATTTTCATTAAAACTTGATTTCTATCACTTCGAATGATGCCAAATGAATAACTTACTTGAATTGGACCATTTTACACTATGTCCATTGTAGATTTGTGTCTCTGACAGTTCGTTTGGTTGCAGGGGACATATTCAGTTTTTATGGCCAAAATGTGCTTTTCAGGGGCTGAAAAGCATGTTTTGGCCGAGTATGATAATTTTCATTAAAACTTGATTTCTATCCATTCGAATGATGCCAAATGAATAACTTACTTGAATTGGACCATTTTACACTATGTCCATTGTAGATTTGTGTCTCTGACAGTTCGTTTGGTTGCAGGGGACATATTCAGTTTTTAAGGCCAAAATGTGCTTTTCAGGGGCTGAAAAGCATGTTTTGGCCGAGTATGATAATTTTCATTAAAACTTGATTTATATCCATTTGAATGATGCCAAATGAATAACTTACTTGAATTGGACCATTTTACACTATGTCCATTGTAGATTTGTGTCTCTGACGGTTCGTTTGGTTGCAGGGGACATATTCAGTTTTTATGGCCAAAATGTGCTTTTCAGGGGCTGAAAAGCATGTTTTGGCCGAATATGATAATTTTCATTAAAACTTAATTTCTATCACTTCGAATGATGCCAAATGAATAACTTACTTGAATTGGACCATTTTACACTATGTCCATTGTAGATTTGTGTCTCCGACAGTTCGTTTGGTTGCAGGGGACATTTTCAGTTTTTATGGCCAAAATGTGCTTTTCAGAGGCTGAAAAGCATGTTTTGGCCGAGTATGATAATTTTCATTAAAACTTGATTTCTATCACTTCAAATGATGCCAAATGAATAACTTACTTGAATTGGACCATTTTACACTATGTCCATTGTAGATTTGTGTCTCTGACAGTTCGTTTGGTTGCAGGGGACATATTCAGTTTTTATGGCCAAAATGTGCTTTTCAGGGGCTGAAAAGCACGTTTTGGCAGAATATGATAATTTTAATTAAAACTTGATTTCTATCCATTCGAATGATGCCAAATGAATAACTTACTTGAATTGGACCATATTACAGTATGTCCATTGTAGATTTGTGTCTCTGACAGTTTGTTTGGTTGCAGGGGACATATTCAGTTTTTATGGCCAAAATGTGCTTTTCAGGGGCTGAAAAGCATGTTTTGGCCGAGTATGATAATTTTCATTAAAACTTGATTTCTATCACTTCGAATGATGCCAAATGAATAACTTACTTGAATTGGACCATTTTACACTATGTCCATTGTAGATTTGTGTCTCTGACAGTTCGTTTGGTTGCAGGGGACATATTCAGTTTTTAAGGCCAAAATGTGCTTTTCAGGGGCTGAAAAGCATGTTTTGGCCGAGTATGATATTTTTCATTAAAACTTGATTTCTATCACTTCGAATGATGCCAAATGAATAACTTACTTGAATTGGACCATTTTACACTATGTCCATTGTAGATTTTTGTCTCCGACAGTTCGTTTGGTTGCAGGGGACATTTTCAGTTTTTATGGCCAAAATGTGCTTTTCAGAGGCTGAAAAGCTTGTTTTGGCCGAGTATGATAATTTTCATTAAAACTTGATTTCTATCACTTCAAATGATGCCAAATGAATAACTTACTTGAATTGGACCATTTTACACTATGTCCATTGTAGATTTGTGTCTCTGACAGTTCGTTTGGTTGCAGGGGACATATTGAGTTTTTATGGCCAAAATGTGTTTTTCAGGGGCTGAAAAGCATGTTTTGGCCGAGTATGATACTTTTCATTAAAACTTGATTTCTATCACTTCGAATGATGCCAAATGAATAACTTACTTGAATTGGACCATTTTACACTATGTCCATTGTAGATTTGTGTCTCTGACAGTTCGTTTGGTTGCAGGGGACATATTCAGTTTTTATGGCCAAAATGTGCTTTTCAGGGGCTGAAAAGCATGTTTTGGCCGAATATGATAATTTTCATTAAAACTTGATTTCTATCACTTCGAATGATGCCAAATGAATAACTTACTTGAATTGGACCATTTTACACTATGTCCATTGTAGATTTGTGTCTCTGACAGTTCGTTTGGTTGCAGGGGACATATTAAGTTTTTATGGCCAAAATGTGCTTTTCAGGGGCTGAAAAGCATGTTTTGGCCAAGTATGATAATTTTCATTAAAACTTGATTTCTATCCATTCGAATGATGCCAAATGAATAACTTACTTGAATTGGACCATTTTACACTATGTCCATTGTAGATTTGTGTCTCTGACAGTTCGTTTGGTTGCAGGGGACATATTCAGTTTTTAAGGCCAAAATGTGCTTTTCAGGGGCTGAAAAGCATGTTTTGGCCGAGTATGATAATTTTCATTAAAACTTGATTTATATCCATTTGAATGATGCCAAATGAATAACTTACTTGAATTGGACCATTTTACACTATGTCCATTGTAGATTTGTGTCTCTGACAGTTCGTTTGGTTGCAGGGGACATATTCAGTTTTTATGGCCAAAATGTGCTTTTCAGGGGCTGAAAAGCATGTTTTGGCCGAATATGATAATTTTCATTAAAACTTAATTTCTATCACTTCGAATGATGCCAAATGAATAACTTACTTGAATTGGACCATTTTACACTATGTCCATTGTAGATTTGTGTCTCTGACAGTTCGTTTGGTTGCAGGGGACATATTCAGTTTTTATGGACAAAATGTGCTTTTCATGGGCTGAAAAGCATGTTTTGGCCGAGTATGATAATTTTCATTAAAACTTGATTTCTATCACTTCGAATGATGCCAAATGAATGACTTACTTGAATTGGACCATTTTACACTATGTCCATTGTAGATTTGTGTCTCCGACAGTTCGTTTGGTTGCAGGGGACATTTTCAGTTTTTATGGCCAAAATGTGCTTTTCAGAGGCTGAAAAGCATGTTTTGGCCGAGTATGATAATTTTCATTAAAACTTGATTTCTATCACTTCAAATGATGCCAAATGAATAACTTACTTGAATTGGACCATTTTACACTATGTCCATTGTAGATTTGTGTCTCTGACAGTTCGTTTGGTTGCAGGGGACATATTCAGTTTTTATGGCCAAAATGTGCTTTTCAGGGGCTGAAAAGCACGTTTTGGCAGAATATGATAATTTTAATTAAAACTTGATTTCTATCCATTCGAATGATGCCAAATGAATAACTTACTTGAATTGGACCATATTACAGTATGTCCATTGTAGATTTGTGTCTCTGACAGTTTGTTTGGTTGCAGGGGACATATTCAGTTTTTATGGCCAAAATGTGCTTTTCAGGGGCTGAAAAGCATGTTTTGGCCGAGTATGATAATTTTCATTAAAACTTGATTTCTATCACTTCGAATGATGCCAAATGAATAACTTACTTGAATTGGACCATTTTACACTATGTCCATTGTAGATTTGTGTCTCTGACAGTTCGTTTGGTTGCAGGGGACATATTCAGTTTTTAAGGCCAAAATGTGCTTTTCAGGGGCTGAAAAGCATGTTTTGGCCGAGTATGATATTTTTCATTAAAACTTGATTTCTATCACTTCGAATGATGCCAAATGAATAACTTACATGAATTGGACCATTTTACACTATGTCCATTGTAGATTTTTGTCTCCGACAGTTCGTTTGGTTGCAGGGGACATTTTCAGTTTTTATGGCCAAAATGTGCTTTTCAGAGGCTGAAAAGCTTGTTTTGGCCGAGTATGATAATTTTCATTAAAACTTGATTTCTATCACTTCAAATGATGCCAAATGAATAACTTACTTGAATTGCACCATTTTACACTATGTCCATTGTAGATTTGTGTCTCTGACAGTTCGTTTGGTTGCAGGGGACATATTGAGTTTTTATGGCCAAAATGTGTTTTTCAGGGGCTGAAAAGCATGTTTTGGCCGAGTATGATAATTTTCATTAAAACTTGATTTCTATCACTTCGAATGATGCCAAATGAATAACTTACTTGAATTGGACCATTTTACACTATGTCCATTGTAGATTTGTGTCTCTGACAGTTCGTTTGGTTGTAGGGGACATATTCAGTTTTTATGGCCAAAATGTGCTTTTCAGGGGCTGAAAAGCATGTTTTGGCCGAATATGATAATTTTCATTAAAACTTGATTTCTATCCATTCGAATGATGCCAAATGAATAATTTACTTGAATTGGACCATTTTACACTATGTCCATTGTAGATTTGTGTCTCCGACAGTTCGTTTGGTTGCAGGGGACATTTTCAGTTTTTATGGCCAAAATGTGCTTTTCAGAGGCTGAAAAGCATGTTTTGGCCGAGTATGATAATTTTCATTAAAACTTGATTTCTATCACTTCGAATGATGCCAAATGAATAACTTACTTGAATTGGACCATTTTACACTATGTCCATTGTAGATTTGTGTCTCTGACAGTTCGTTTGGTTGCAGGGGACATTTTCAGTTTTTAAGGCCAAAATGTGCTTTTCAGAGGCTGAAAAGCATGTTTTGGCCGAGTATGATAATTTTCATTAAAACTTGATTTCTATCACTTCGAATGATGCCAAATGAATAACTTACTTGAATTGGACCATTTTACACTATGTCCATTGTAGATTTGTGTCTCTGACAGTTCGTTTGGTTGCAGGGGACATATTCAGTTTTTAAGGCCAAAATGTGCTTTTCAGGGGCTGAAAAGCATGTTTTGGCCGAGTATGATAATTTTCATTAAAACTTGATTTCTATCCATTCGAATGATGCCAAATGAATAACTTACTTGAATTGGACCATTTTACACTATGTCCATTGTAGATTTGTGTCTCTGACAGTTCGTTTGGTTGCAGGGGACATATTCAGTTTTTATGGCCAAAATGTGCTTTTCAGGGGCTGAAAAGCATGTTTTGGCCGAATATGATAATTTTCATTAAAACTTGATTTCTATCCATTCGAATGATGCCAAATGAATAATTTACTTGAATTGGACCATTTTACACTATGTCCATTGTAGATTTGTGTCTCTGACAGTTCGTTTGGTTGCAGGGGACATATTCAGTTTTTATGGCCAAAATGTGCTTTTCAGGGGCTGAAAAGCATGTTTTGGCCGAGTATGATAATTTTCATTGAAACTTGATTTCTATCACTTCGAATGATGCCAAATGAATAACTTACTTGAATTGGACCATTTTACACTATGTCCATTGTAGATTTGTGTCTCTGACAGTTCGTTTGGTTGCAGGGGACATTTTCAGTTTTTAAGGCCAAAATGTGCTTTTCAGGGGCTGAAAAGCATGTTTTGGCCGAGTATGATAATTTTCATTAAAACTTGATTTCTATCCATTCGAATGATGCCAAATGAATAACTTACTTGAATTGGACCATTTTACACTATGTCCATTGTAGATTTGTGTCTCTGACAGTTCATTTGGTTGCAGGGGACATATTCAGTTTTTATGGCCAAAATGTGCTTTTCAGGGGCTGAAAAGCATGTTTTGGCCGAGTATGATAATTTTCATTGAAACTTGATTTCTATCACTTCGAATGATGCCAAATGAATAACTTACTTGAATTGGACCATTTTACACTATGTCCATTGTAGATTTGTGTCTCCGACAGTTCGTTTGGTTGCAGGGGACATTTTCAGTTTTTATGGCCAAAATGTGCTTTTCAGAGGCTGAAAAGCATGTTTTGGCCGAGTATGATAATTTTCATTAAAACTTGATTTCTATCACTTCGAATGATGCCAAATGAATAACTTACTTGAATTGGACCATTTTACACTATGTCCATTGTAGATTTGTGTCTCTGACAGTTCGTTTGGTTGCAGGGGACATTTTCAGTTTTTAAGGCCAAAATGTGCTTTTCAGAGGCTGAAAAGCATGTTTTGGCCGAGTATGATAATTTTCATTAAAACTTGATTTCTATCACTTCGAATGATGCCAAATGAATAACTTACTTGAATTGGACCATTTTACACTATGTCCATTGTAGATTTGTGTCTCTGACAGTTCGTTTGGTTGCAGGGGACATATTCAGTTTTTAAGGCCAAAATGTGCTTTTCAGGGGCTGAAAAGCATGTTTTGGCCGAGTATGATAATTTTCATTAAAACTTGATTTCTATCCATTCGAATGATGCCAAATGAATAACTTACTTGAATTGGACCATTTTACACTATGTCCATTGTAGATTTGTGTCTCTGACAGTTCGTTTGGTTGCAGGGGACATATTCAGTTTTTATGGCCAAAATGTGCTTTTCAGGGGCTGAAAAGCATGTTTTGGCCGAATATGATAATTTTCATTAAAACTTGATTTCTATCCATTCGAATGATGCCAAATGAATAATTTACTTGAATTGGACCATTTTACACTATGTCCATTGTAGATTTGTGTCTCTGACAGTTCGTTTGGTTGCAGGGGACATATTCAGTTTTTATGGCCAAAATGTGCTTTTCAGGGGCTGAAAAGCATGTTTTGGCCGAGTATGATAATTTTCATTGAAACTTGATTTCTATCACTTCGAATGATGCCAAATGAATAACTTACTTGAATTGGACCATTTTACACTATGTCCATTGTAGATTTGTGTCTCTGACAGTTCGTTTGGTTGCAGGGGACATTTTCAGTTTTTAAGGCCAAAATGTGCTTTTCAGAGGCTGAAAAGCATGTTTTGGCCGAGTATGATAATTTTCATTAAAACTTGATTTCTATCACTTCGAATGATGCCAAATGAATAACTTACTTGAATTGGACCATTTTACACTATGTCCATTGTAGATTTGTGTCTCTGACAGTTCGTTTGGTTGCAGGGGACATTTTCAGTTTTTAAGGCCAAAATGTGCTTTTCAGAGGCTGAAAAGCATGTTTTGGCCGAGTATGATAATTTTCATTAAAACTTGATTTCTATCACTTCGAATGATGCCAAATGAATAACTTACTTGAATTGGACCATTTTACACTATGTCCATTGTAGATTTGTGTCTCTGACAGTTCGTTTGGTTGCAGGGGACATATTCAGTTTTTATGGCCAAAATGTGCTTTTCAGGGGCTGAAAAGCATGTTTTGCCCGAGTATGATAATTTTCATTAAAACTTGATTTATATCCATTTGAATGATGCCAAATGAATAACTTACTTGAATTGGACCATTTTACACTATGTCCATTGAAGATTTGTGTCTCTGACAGTTCGTTTGGTTGCAGGGGACATATTCAGTTTTTATGGCCAAAATGTGCTTTTCAGGGGCTGAAAAGCATCTTTTGGCCGAATATGATAATTTTCATTAAAACTTAATTTCTATCACTTCGAATGATGCCAAATGAATAACTTACTTGAATTGGACCATTTTACACTATGTCCATTGTAGATTTGTGTCTCTGACAGTTCGTTTGGTTGCAGGGGACATATTCAGTTTTTATGGCCAAAATGTGCTTTTCAGGGGCTGAAAAGCATGTTTTGGCCGAATATGATAATTTTCATTAAAACTTGATTTCTATCACTTCGAATGATGCCAAATGAATAACTTACTTGAATTGGACAATTTTACACTATGTCCTTTGTAGATTTGCGTCTCCGACAGTTCGTTTGGTTGCAGGGGACATTTTTAGTTTTTATGGCCAAAATGTGCTTTTCAGAGGCTGAAAAGCATGTTTTGGCCGAGTATGATAATTTTCATTAAAACTTGATTTCTATCACTTCGAATGATGCCAAATGAATAATTTACTTGAATTGGACCATTTTACACTATGTCCATTGTAGATTTGTGTCTCTGACAGTTTGTTTGGTCTCAGGGGACATATTCAGTTTTTAAGGCCAAAATGTGCTTTTCAGGGGCTGAAAAGCATGTTTCGGCCGAGTATGATAATTTTCATTAAAACTTGATTTCTATCCATTAGAATGATGCCAAATGAATAACTTACTTGAATTGGACCATTTTACACTATGTCCATTAAAGATTTGTGTCTCTGACAGTTTGTTTGGTTGCAGGGGACATATTCAGTTTTTATGGCCAAAATGTGCTTTTCAGGGGCTGAAAAGCATGTTTTGGCCGAGTATGATAATTTTCATTAAAACTTGATTTCTATCACTTCGAATGATGCCAAATGAATAACTTACTTGAATTGGACCATTTTACACTATGTCCATTGTAGATTTGTGTCTCTGACAGTTCGTTTGGTTGCAGGGGACATTTTCAGTTTTTATGGCCAAAATGTGCTTTTCAGAGGCTGAAAAGCATGTTTTGGCCGAGTATGATAATTTTCATTAAAACTTGATTTCTATCCATTCGAATGATGCCAAATGAATAACTTACTTGAATTGGACCATATTACACTATGTCCATTGTAGATTTGTGTCTCTGAAAGTTTGTTTGGTTGCAGGGGACATATTCAGTTTTTATGGCCAAAATGTGCTTTTCAGGGGCTGAAAAGCATGTTTTGGCCGAGTATGATAATTTTCATTAAAACTTGATTTCTATCACTTCAAATGATGCCAAATGAATAACTTACTTGAATTGGACCATTTTACACTATGTCCATTGTAGATTTGTGTCTCTGACAGTTCGTTTGGTTGCAGGGGACATATTGAGTTTTTATGGCCAAAATGTGCTTTTCAGGGGCTGAAAAGCATGTTTTGGCCGAGTATGATAATTTTCATTAAAACTTGATTTCTATCCATTCGAATGATGCCAAATGAATAATACTTGAATTGGACCATTTTACACTATGTCCATTGTAGATTTGTGTCTCTGACAGTTCGTTTGGTTGCAGGAGACATATTCAGTTTTTATGGCCAAAATGTGCTTTTCAGGGGCTGAAAAGCATGTTTTGGCCGAGTATGATAATTTTCATTGAAACTTGATTTCTATCACTTCGAATGATGCCAAATGAATAACTTACTTGAATTGGACCATTTTACACTATGTCCATTGTAGATTTGTGTCTCCGACAGTTCGTTTGGTTGCAGGGGACATTTTCAGTTTTTATGGCCAAAATGTGCTTTTCAGAGGCTGAAAAGCATGTTTTGGCCGAGTATGATAATTTTCATTAAAACTTGATTTCTATCACTTCGAATGATGCCAAATGAATAACTTACTTGAATTGGACCATTTTACACTATGTCCATTGTAGATTTGTGTCTCTGACAGTTCGTTTGGTTGCAGCGGACATATTCAGTTTTTAAGGCCAAAATGTGCTTTTCAGGGGCTGAAAAGCATGTTTTGGCCGAGTATGATAATTTTCATTAAAACTTGATTTCTATCCATTAGAATGATGCCAAATGAATAACTTACTTGAATTGGACCATTTTACACTATGTCCATTGTAGATTTGTGTCTCTGACAGTTCGTTTGGTTGTAGGGGACATATTCAGTTTTTATGGCCAAAATGTGCTTTTCAGGGGCTGAAAAGCATGTTTTGGCCGAATATGATAATTTTCATTAAAACTTGATTTCTATCCATTCGAATGATGCCAAATGAATAATTTACTTGAATTGGACCATTTTACACTATGTCCATTGTAGATTTGTGTCTCCGACAGTTCGTTTGGTTGCAGGGGACATTTTCAGTTTTTATGGCCAAAATGTGCTTTTCAGAGGCTGAAAAGCATGTTTTGGCCGAGTATGATAATTTTCATTAAAACTTGATTTCTATCACTTCGAATGATGCCAAATGAATAACTTACTTGAATTGGACCATTTTACACTATGTCTATTGTAGATTTGTGTCTCTGACAGTTCGTTTGGTTGCAGGGGACATTTTCAGTTTTTAAGGCCAAAATGTGCTTTTCAGAGGCTGAAAAGCATGTTTTGGCCGAGTATGATAATTTTCATTGAAACTTGATTTCTATCACTTCGAATGATGCCAAATGAATAACTTACTTGAATTGGACCATTTTACACTATGTCCATTGTAGATTTGTGTCTCTGACAGTTCGTTTGGTTGTAGGGGACATATTCAGTTTTTATGGCCAAAATGTGCTTTTCAGGGGCTGAAAAGCATGTTTTGGCCGAATATGATAATTTTCATTAAAACTTGATTTCTATCCATTCGAATGATGCCAAATGAATAATTTACTTGAATTGGACCATTTTACACTATGTCCATTGTAGATTTGTGTCTCCGACAGTTCGTTTGGTTGCAGGGGACATTTTCAGTTTTTATGGCCAAAATGTGCTTTTCAGAGGCTGAAAAGCATGTTTTGGCCGAGTATGATAATTTTCATTAAAACTTGATTTCTATCACTTCGAATGATGCCAAATGAATAACTTACTTGAATTGGACCATTTTACACTATGTCCATTGTAGATTTGTGTCTCTGACAGTTCGTTTGGTTGCAGGGGACATTTTCAGTTTTTATGGCCAAAATGTGCTTTTCAGAGGCTGAAAAGCATGTTTTGGCCGAGTATGATAATTTTCATTAAAACTTGATTTCTATCCATTCGAATGATGCCAAATGAATAACTTACTTGAATTGGACCATATTACACTATGTCCATTGTAGATTTGTGTCTCTGAAAGTTTGTTTGGTTGCAGGGGACATATTCAGTTTTTATGGCCAAAATGTGCTTTTCAGGGGCTGAAAAGCATGTTTTGGCCGAGTATGATAATTTTCATTAAAACTTGATTTCTATCACTTCAAATGATGCCAAATGAATAACTTACTTGAATTGGACCATTTTACACTATGTCCATTGTAGATTTGTGTCTCTGACAGTTCGTTTGGTTGCAGGGGACATATTGAGTTTTTATGGCCAAAATGTGCTTTTCAGGGGCTGAAAAGCATGTTTTGGCCGAGTATGATAATTTTCATTAAAACTTGATTTCTATCCATTCGAATGATGCCAAATGAATAATACTTGAATTGGACCATTTTACACTATGTCCATTGTAGATTTGTGTCTCTGACAGTTCGTTTGGTTGCAGGAGACATATTCAGTTTTTATGGCCAAAATGTGCTTTTCAGGGGCTGAAAAGCATGTTTTGGCCGAGTATGATAATTTTCATTGAAACTTGATTTCTATCACTTCGAATGATGCCAAATGAATAACTTACTTGAATTGGACCATTTTACACTATGTCCATTGTAGATTTGTGTCTCCGACAGTTCGTTTGGTTGCAGGGGACATTTTCAGTTTTTATGGCCAAAATGTGCTTTTCAGAGGCTGAAAAGCATGTTTTGGCCGAGTATGATAATTTTCATTAAAACTTGATTTCTATCACTTCGAATGATGCCAAATGAATAACTTACTTGAATTGGACCATTTTACACTATGTCCATTGAAGATTTGTGTCTCTGACAGTTCGTTTGGTTGCAGGGGACATATTCAGTTTTTATGGCCAAAATGTGCTTTTCAGGGGCTGAAAAGCATCTTTTGGCCGAATATGATAATTTTCATTAAAACTTAATTTCTATCACTTCGAATGATGCCAAATGAATAACTTACTTGAATTGGACCATTTTACACTATGTCCATTGTAGATTTGTGTCTCTGACAGTTCGTTTGGTTGCAGGGGACATATTCAGTTTTTATGGCCAAAATGTGCTTTTCAGGGGCTGAAAAGCATGTTTTGGCCGAATATGATAATTTTCATTAAAACTTGATTTCTATCACTTCGAATGATGCCAAATGAATAACTTACTTGAATTGGACAATTTTACACTATGTCCTTTGTAGATTTGCGTCTCCGACAGTTCGTTTGGTTGCAGGGGACATTTTTAGTTTTTATGGCCAAAATGTGCTTTTCAGAGGCTGAAAAGCATGTTTTGGCCGAGTATGATAAATTTCATTAAAACTTGATTTCTATCACTTCGAATGATGCCAAATGAATAATTTACTTGAATTGGACCATTTTACACTATGTCCATTGTAGATTTGTGTCTCTGACAGTTTGTTTGGTCTCAGGGGACATATTCAGTTTTTAAGGCCAAAATGTGCTTTTCAGGGGCTGAAAAGCATGTTTCGGCCGAGTATGATAATTTTCATTAAAACTTGATTTCTATCCATTAGAATGATGCCAAATGAATAACTTACTTGAATTGGACCATTTTACACTATGTCCATTAAAGATTTGTGTCTCTGACAGTTTGTTTGGTTGCAGGGGACATATTCAGTTTTTATGGCCAAAATGTGCTTTTCAGGGGCTGAAAAGCATGTTTTGGCCGAGTATGATAATTTTCATTAAAACTTGATTTCTATCACTTCGAATGATGCCAAATGAATAACTTACTTGAATTGGACCATTTTACACTATGTCCATTGTAGATTTGTGTCTCTGACAGTTCGTTTGGTTGCAGGGGACATTTTCAGTTTTTATGGCCAAAATGTGCTTTTCAGAGGCTGAAAAGCATGTTTTGGCCGAGTATGATAATTTTCATTAAAACTTGATTTCTATCCATTCGAATGATGCCAAATGAATAACTTACTTGAATTGGACCATATTACACTATGTCCATTGTAGATTTGTGTCTCTGAAAGTTTGTTTGGTTGCAGGGGACATATTCAGTTTTTATGGCCAAAATGTGCTTTTCAGGGGCTGAAAAGCATGTTTTAGCCGAGTATGATAATTTTCATTAAAACTTGATTTCTATCACTTCAAATGATGCCAAATGAATAACTTACTTGAATTGGACCATTTTACACTATGTCCATTGTAGATTTGTGTCTCTGACAGTTCGTTTGGTTGCAGGGGACATATTGAGTTTTTATGGCCAAAATGTGCTTTTCAGGGGCTGAAAAGCATGTTTTGGCCGAGTATGATAATTTTCATTAAAACTTGATTTCTATCCATTCGAATGATGCCAAATGAATAATACTTGAATTGGACCATTTTACACTATGTCCATTGTAGATTTGTGTCTCTGACAGTTCGTTTGGTTGCAGGAGACATATTCAGTTTTTATGGCCAAAATGTGCTTTTCAGGGGCTGAAAAGCATGTTTTGGCCGAGTATGATAATTTTCATTGAAACTTGATTTCTATCACTTCGAATGATGCCAAATGAATAACTTACTTGAATTGGACCATTTTACACTATGTCCATTGTAGATTTGTGTCTCCGACAGTTCGTTTGGTTGCAGGGGACATTTTCAGTTTTTATGGCCAAAATGTGCTTTTCAGAGGCTGAAAAGCATGTTTTGGCCGAGTATGATAATTTTCATTAAAACTTGATTTCTATCACTTCGAATGATGCCAAATGAATAACTTACTTGAATTGGACCATTTTACACTATGTCCATTGTAGATTTGTGTCTCTGACAGTTCGTTTGGTTGCAGCGGACATATTCAGTTTTTAAGGCCAAAATGTGCTTTTCAGGGGCTGAAAAGCATGTTTTGGCCGAGTATGATAATTTTCATTAAAACTTGATTTCTATCCATTAGAATGATGCCAAATGAATAACTTACTTGAATTGGACCATTTTACACTATGTCCATTGTAGATTTGTGTCTCTGACAGTTCGTTTGGTTGTAGGGGACATATTCAGTTTTTATGGCCAAAATGTGCTTTTCAGGGGCTGAAAAGCATGTTTTGGCCGAATATGATAATTTTCATTAAAACTTGATTTCTATCCATTCGAATGATGCCAAATGAATAATTTACTTGAATTGGACCATTTTACACTATGTCCATTGTAGATTTGTGTCTCCGACAGTTCGTTTGGTTGCAGGGGACATTTTCAGTTTTTATGGCCAAAATGTGCTTTTCAGAGGCTGAAAAGCATGTTTTGGCCGAGTATGATAATTTTCATTAAAACTTGATTTCTATCACTTCGAATGATGCCAAATGAATAACTTACTTGAATTGGACCATTTTACACTATGTCTATTGTAGATTTGTGTCTCTGACAGTTCGTTTGGTTGCAGGGGACATTTTCAGTTTTTAAGGCCAAAATGTGCTTTTCAGAGGCTGAAAAGCATGTTTTGGCCGAGTATGATAATTTTCATTGAAACTTGATTTCTATCACTTCGAATGATGCCAAATGAATAACTTACTTGAATTGGACCATTTTACACTATGTCCATTGTAGATTTGTGTCTCTGACAGTTCGTTTGGTTGTAGGGGACATATTCAGTTTTTATGGCCAAAATGTGCTTTTCAGGGGCTGAAAAGCATGTTTTGGCCGAATATGATAATTTTCATTAAAACTTGATTTCTATCCATTCGAATGATGCCAAATGAATAATTTACTTGAATTGGACCATTTTACACTATGTCCATTGTAGATTTGTGTCTCCGACAGTTCGTTTGGTTGCAGGGGACATTTTCAGTTTTTATGGCCAAAATGTGCTTTTCAGAGGCTGAAAAGCATGTTTTGGCCGAGTATGATAATTTTCATTAAAACTTGATTTCTATCACTTCGAATGATGCCAAATGAATAACTTACTTGAATTGGACCATTTTACACTATGTCCATTGTAGATTTGTGTCTCTGACAGTTCGTTTGGTTGCAGGGGACATTTTCAGTTTTTATGGCCAAAATGTGCTTTTCAGAGGCTGAAAAGCATGTTTTGGCCGAGTATGATAATTTTCATTAAAACTTGATTTCTATCCATTCGAATGATGCCAAATGAATAACTTACTTGAATTGGACCATATTACACTATGTCCATTGTAGATTTGTGTCTCTGAAAGTTTGTTTGGTTGCAGGGGACATATTCAGTTTTTATGGCCAAAATGTGCTTTTCAGGGGCTGAAAAGCATGTTTTGGCCGAGTATGATAATTTTCATTAAAACTTGATTTCTATCACTTCAAATGATGCCAAATGAATAACTTACTTGAATTGGACCATTTTACACTATGTCCATTGTAGATTTGTGTCTCTGACAGTTCGTTTGGTTGCAGGGGACATATTGAGTTTTTATGGCCAAAATGTGCTTTTCAGGGGCTGAAAAGCATGTTTTGGCCGAGTATGATAATTTTCATTAAAACTTGATTTCTATCCATTCGAATGATGCCAAATGAATAATACTTGAATTGGACCATTTTACACTATGTCCATTGTAGATTTGTGTCTCTGACAGTTCGTTTGGTTGCAGGAGACATATTCAGTTTTTATGGCCAAAATGTGCTTTTCAGGGGCTGAAAAGCATGTTTTGGCCGAGTATGATAATTTTCATTGAAACTTGATTTCTATCACTTCGAATGATGCCAAATGAATAACTTACTTGAATTGGACCATTTTACACTATGTCCATTGTAGATTTGTGTCTCCGACAGTTCGTTTGGTTGCAGGGGACATTTTCAGTTTTTATGGCCAAAATGTGCTTTTCAGAGGCTGAAAAGCATGTTTTGGCCGAGTATGATAATTTTCATTAAAACTTGATTTCTATCACTTCGAATGATGCCAAATGAATAACTTACTTGAATTGGACCATTTTACACTATGTCCATTGTAGATTTGTGTCTCTGACAGTTCGTTTGGTTGCAGCGGACATATTCAGTTTTTAAGGCCAAAATGTGCTTTTCAGGGGCTGAAAAGCATGTTTTGGCCGAGTATGATAATTTTCATTAAAACTTGATTTCTATCCATTAGAATGATGCCAAATGAATAACTTACTTGAATTGGACCATTTTACACTATGTCCATTGTAGATTTGTGTCTCTGACAGTTCGTTTGGTTGTAGGGGACATATTCAGTTTTTATGGCCAAAATGTGCTTTTCAGGGGCTGAAAAGCATGTTTTGGCCGAATATGATAATTTTCATTAAAACTTGATTTCTATCCATTCGAATGATGCCAAATGAATAATTTACTTGAATTGGACCATTTTACACTATGTCCATTGTAGATTTGTGTCTCCGACAGTTCGTTTGGTTGCAGGGGACATTTTCAGTTTTTATGGCCAAAATGTGCTTTTCAGAGGCTGAAAAGCATGTTTTGGCCGAGTATGATAATTTTCATTAAAACTTGATTTCTATCACTTCGAATGATGCCAAATGAATAACTTACTTGAATTGGACCATTTTACACTATGTCTATTGTAGATTTGTGTCTCTGACAGTTCGTTTGGTTGCAGGGGACATTTTCAGTTTTTAAGGCCAAAATGTGCTTTTCAGAGGCTGAAAAGCATGTTTTGGCCGAGTATGATAATTTTCATTAAAACTTGATTTCTATCACTTCGAATGATGCCAAATGAATAACTTACTTGAATTGGACCATTTTACACTATGTCCATTGTAGATTTGTGTCTCTGACAGTTCGTTTGGTTGCAGGGGACATATTCAGTTTTTAAGGCCAAAATGTGCTTTTCAGGGGCTGAAAAGCATGTTTTGGCCGAGTATGATAATTTTCATTAAAACTTGATTTCTATCCATTCGAATGATGCCAAATGAATAACTTACTTGAATTGGACCATTTTACACTATGTCCATTGTAGATTTGTGTCTCTGACAGTTCGTTTGGTTGCAGGGGACATATTCAGTTTTTATGGCCAAAATGTGCTTTTCAGGGGCTGAAAAGCATGTTTTGGCCGAGTATGATAATTTTCATTGAAACTTGATTTCTATCACTTCGAATGATGCCAAATGAATAACTTACTTGAATTGGACCATTTTACACTATGTCCATTGTAGATTTGTGTCTCTGACAGTTCGTTTGGTTGTAGGGGACATATTCAGTTTTTATGGCCAAAATGTGCTTTTCAGGGGCTGAAAAGCATGTTTTGGCCGAATATGATAATTTTCATTAAAACTTGATTTCTATCCATTCGAATGATGCCAAATGAATAATTTACTTGAATTGGACCATTTTACACTATGTCCATTGTAGATTTGTGTCTCTGACAGTTCGTTTGGTTGCAGGGGACATATTCAGTTTTTATGGCCAAAATGTGCTTTTCAGGGGCTGAAAAGCATGTTTTGGCCGAGTATGATAATTTTCATTGAAACTTGATTTCTATCACTTCGAATGATGCCAAATGAATAACTTACTTGAATTGGACCATTTTACACTATGTCCATTGTAGATTTGTGTCTCTGACAGTTCGTTTGGTTGCAGGGGACATTTTCAGTTTTTAAGGCCAAAATGTGCTTTTCAGAGGCTGAAAAGCATGTTTTGGCCGAGTATGATAATTTTCATTAAAACTTGATTTCTATCACTTCGAATGATGCCAAATGAATAACTTACTTGAATTGGACCATTTTACACTATGTCCATTGTAGATTTGTGTCTCTGACAGTTCGTTTGGTTGCAGGGGACATTTTCAGTTTTTAAGGCCAAAATGTGCTTTTCAGAGGCTGAAAAGCATGTTTTGGCCGAGTATGATAATTTTCATTAAAACTTGATTTCTATCACTTCGAATGATGCCAAATGAATAACTTACTTGAATTGGACCATTTTACACTATGTCCATTGTAGATTTGTGTCTCTGACAGTTCGTTTGGTTGCAGGGGACATATTCAGTTTTTAAGGCCAAAATGTGCTTTTCAGGGGCTGAAAAGCATGTTTTGGCCGAGTATGATAATTTTCATTAAAACTTGATTTCTATCCATTCGAATGATGCCAAATGAATAACTTACTTGAATTGGACCATTTTACACTATGTCCATTGTAGATTTGTGTCTCTGACAGTTCGTTTGGTTGCAGGGGACATATTCAGTTTTTATGGCCAAAATGTGCTTTTCAGGGGCTGAAAAGCATGTTTTGGCCGAGTATGATAATTTTCATTGAAACTTGATTTCTATCACTTCGAATGATGCCAAATGAATAACTTACTTGAATTGGACCATTTTACACTATGTCCATTGTAGATTTGTGTCTCTGACAGTTCGTTTGGTTGCAGGGGACATATTCAGTTTTTAAGGCCAAAATGTGCTTTTCAGGGGCTGAAAAGCATGTTTTGGCCGAGTATGATAATTTTCATTAAAACTTGATTTCTATCCATTAGAATGATGCCAAATGAATAACTTACTTGAATTGGACCATTTTACACTATGTCCATTGTAGATTTGTGTCTCTGACAGTTTGTTTGGTTGCAGGGGACATATTCAGTTTTTATGGCCAAAATGTGCTTTTCAGGGGCTGAAAAGCATGTTTTGGCCGAGTATGATAATTTTCATTAAAACTTGATTTCTATCACTTCGAATGATGCCAAATGAATAACTTACTTGAATTGGACCATTTTACACTATGTCCATTGTAGATTTGTGTCTCTGACAGTTCGTTTGGTTGCAGGGGACATATTCAGTTTTTATGGCCAAAATGTCTTTTTCAGGGGCTGAAAAGCATGTTTTGGCCGAGTATGATAATTTTCATTGAAACTTGATTTCTATCACTTCGAATGATGCCAAATGAATAACTTACTTGAATTGGACCATTTTACACTATGTCCATTGTAGATTTGTGTCTCCGACAGTTCGTTTGGTTGCAGGGGACATTTTCAGTTTTTATGGCCAAAATGTGCTTTTCAGAGGCTGAAAAGCATGTTTTGGCCGAGTATGATAATTTTCAATAAAACTTAATTTCTATCACTTCGAATGATGCCAAATGAATAACTTACTTGAATTGGACCATTTTACACTATGTCCATTGTAGATTTGTGTCTTCGACAGTTCGTTTGGTTGCAGGGGACATTTTCAGTTTTTATGGCCAAAATGTGCTTTTCAGAGGCTGAAAAGCATGTTTTGGCCGAGTATGATAATTTTCATTAAAACTTGATTTCTATCACTTCGAATGATGCCAAATGAATAACTTACTTGAATTGGACCATTTTACACTATGTCCATTGTAGATTTGTGTCTCTGACAGTTCGTTTGGTTGCAGGGGACATATTCAGTTTTTATGGCCAAAATGTGCTTTTCAGGGGCTGAAAAGCATGTTTTGGCCGAGTATGATAATTTTCATTGAAACTTGATTTCTATCACTTCGAATGATGCCAAATGAATAACTTACTTGAATTGGACCATTTTACACTATGTCCATTGTAGATTTGTGTCTCTGACAGTTCGTTTGGTTGCAGGGGACATTTTCAGTTTTTAAGGCCAAAATGTGCTTTTCAGAGGCTGAAAAGCATGTTTTGGCCGAGTATGATAATTTTCATTAAAACTTGATTTCTATCACTTCGAATGATGCCAAATGAATAACTTACTTGAATTGGACCATTTTACACTATGTCCATTGTAGATTTGTGTCTCTGACAGTTCGTTTGGTTGCAGGGGACATTTTCAGTTTTTAAGGCCAAAATGTGCTTTTCAGAGGCTGAAAAGCATGTTTTGGCCGAATATGATAATTTTCATTAAAACTTGATTTCTATCACTTCGAATGATGCCAAATGAATAACTTACTTGAATTGGACCATTTTACACTATGTCCATTGTAGATTTGTGTCTCTGACAGTTCGTTTGGTTGCAGGGGACATATTCAGTTTTTAAGGCCAAAATGTGCTTTTCAGGGGCTGAAAAGCATGTTTTGGCCGAGTATGATAATTTTCATTAAAACTTGATTTCTATCCATTCGAATGATGCCAAATGAATAACTTACTTGAATTGGACCATTTTACACTATGTCCATTGTAGATTTGTGTCTCTGACAGTTCGTTTGGTTGCAGGGGACATATTCAGTTTTTATGGCCAAAATGTGCTTTTCAGGGGCTGAAAAGCATGTTTTGGCCGAATATGATAATTTTCATTAAAACTTGATTTCTATCCATTCGAATGATGCCAAATGAATAATTTACTTGAATTGGACCATTTTACACTATGTCCATTGTAGATTTGTGTCTCCGACAGTTCGTTTGGTTGCAGGGGACATTTTCAGTTTTTATGGCCAAAATGTGCTTTTCAGAGGCTGAAAAGCATGTTTTGGCCGAGTATGATAATTTTCATTAAAACTTGATTTCTATCACTTCGAATGATGCCAAATGAATAACTTACTTGAATTGGACCATTTTACACTATGTCTATTGTAGATTTGTGTCTCTGACAGTTCGTTTGGTTGCAGGGGACATTTTCAGTTTTTAAGGCCAAAATGTGCTTTTCAGAGGCTGAAAAGCATGTTTTGGCCGAGTATGATAATTTTCATTAAAACTTGATTTCTATCACTTCGAATGATGCCAAATGAATAACTTACTTGAATTGGACCATTTTACACTATGTCCATTGTAGATTTGTGTCTCTGACAGTTCGTTTGGTTGTAGGGGACATATTCAGTTTTTATGGCCAAAATGTGCTTTTCAGGGGCTGAAAAGCATGTTTTGGCCGAATATGATAATTTTCATTAAAACTTGATTTCTATCCATTCGAATGATGCCAAATGAATAATTTACTTGAATTGGACCATTTTACACTATGTCCATTGTAGATTTGTGTCTCCGACAGTTCGTTTGGTTGCAGGGGACATTTTCAGTTTTTATGGCCAAAATGTGCTTTTCAGAGGCTGAAAAGCATGTTTTGGCCGAGTATGATAATTTTCATTAAAACTTGATTTCTATCACTTCGAATGATGCCAAATGAATAACTTACTTGAATTGGACCATTTTACACTATGTCTATTGTAGATTTGTGTCTCTGACAGTTCGTTTGGTTGCAGGGGACATTTTCAGTTTTTAAGGCCAAAATGTGCTTTTCAGAGGCTGAAAAGCATGTTTTGGCCGAGTATGATAATTTTCATTGAAACTTGATTTCTATCACTTCGAATGATGCCAAATGAATAACTTACTTGAATTGGACCATTTTACACTATGTCCATTGTAGATTTGTGTCTCTGACAGTTCGTTTGGTTGTAGGGGACATATTCAGTTTTTATGGCCAAAATGTGCTTTTCAGGGGCTGAAAAGCATGTTTTGGCCGAATATGATAATTTTCATTAAAACTTGATTTCTATCCATTCGAATGATGCCAAATGAATAATTTACTTGAATTGGACCATTTTACACTATGTCCATTGTAGATTTGTGTCTCCGACAGTTCGTTTGGTTGCAGGGGACATTTTCAGTTTTTATGGCCAAAATGTGCTTTTCAGAGGCTGAAAAGCATGTTTTGGCCGAGTATGATAATTTTCATTAAAACTTGATTTCTATCACTTCGAATGATGCCAAATGAATAACTTACTTGAATTGGACCATTTTACACTATGTCTATTGTAGATTTGTGTCTCTGACAGTTCGTTTGGTTGCAGGGGACATTTTCAGTTTTTAAGGCCAAAATGTGCTTTTCAGAGGCTGAAAAGCATGTTTTGGCCGAGTATGATAATTTTCATTAAAACTTGATTTCTATCACTTCGAATGATGCCAAATGAATAACTTACTTGAATTGGACCATTTTACACTATGTCCATTGTAGATTTGTGTCTCTGACAGTTCGTTTGGTTGCAGGGGACATATTCAGTTTTTAAGGCCAAAATGTGCTTTTCAGGGGCTGAAAAGCATGTTTTGGCCGAGTATGATAATTTTCATTAAAACTTGATTTCTATCCATTCGAATGATGCCAAATGAATAACTTACTTGAATTGGACCATTTTACACTATGTCCATTGTAGATTTGTGTCTCTGACAGTTCGTTTGGTTGCAGGGGACATATTCAGTTTTTATGGCCAAAATGTGCTTTTCAGGGGCTGAAAAGCATGTTTTGGCCGAATATGATAATTTTCATTAAAACTTGATTTCTATCCATTCGAATGATGCCAAATGAATAATTTACTTGAATTGGACCATTTTACACTATGTCCATTGTAGATTTGTGTCTCTGACAGTTCGTTTGGTTGCAGGGGACATATTCAGTTTTTATGGCCAAAATGTGCTTTTCAGGGGCTGAAAAGCATGTTTTGGCCGAATATGATAATTTTCATTAAAACTTGATTTCTATCCATTCGAATGATGCCAAATGAATAATTTACTTGAATTGGACCATTTTACACTATGTCCATTGTAGATTTGTGTCTCCGACAGTTCGTTTGGTTGCAGGGGACATTTTCAGTTTTTATGGCCAAAATGTGCTTTTCAGAGGCTGAAAAGCATGTTTTGGCCGAGTATGATAATTTTCATTAAAACTTGATTTCTATCACTTCGAATGATGCCAAATGAATAACTTACTTGAATTGGACCATTTTACACTATGTCTATTGTAGATTTGTGTCTCTGACAGTTCGTTTGGTTGCAGGGGACATTTTCAGTTTTTAAGGCCAAAATGTGCTTTTCAGAGGCTGAAAAGCATGTTTTGGCCGAGTATGATAATTTTCATTAAAACTTGATTTCTATCACTTCGAATGATGCCAAATGAATAACTTACTTGAATTGGACCATTTTACACTATGTCCATTGTAGATTTGTGTCTCTGACAGTTCGTTTGGTTGCAGGGGACATATTCAGTTTTTAAGGCCAAAATGTGCTTTTCAGGGGCTGAAAAGCATGTTTTGGCCGAGTATGATAATTTTCATTAAAACTTGATTTCTATCCATTCGAATGATGCCAAATGAATAACTTACTTGAATTGGACCATTTTACACTATGTCCATTGTAGATTTGTGTCTCTGACAGTTCGTTTGGTTGCAGGGGACATATTCAGTTTTTATGGCCAAAATGTGCTTTTCAGGGGCTGAAAAGCATGTTTTGGCCGAGTATGATAATTTTCATTGAAACTTGATTTCTATCACTTCGAATGATGCCAAATGAATAACTTACTTGAATTGGACCATTTTACACTATGTCCATTGTAGATTTGTGTCTCTGACAGTTCGTTTGGTTGTAGGGGACATATTCAGTTTTTATGGCCAAAATGTGCTTTTCAGGGGCTGAAAAGCATGTTTTGGCCGAATATGATAATTTTCATTAAAACTTGATTTCTATCCATTCGAATGATGCCAAATGAATAATTTACTTGAATTGGACCATTTTACACTATGTCCATTGTAGATTTGTGTCTCTGACAGTTCGTTTGGTTGCAGGGGACATATTCAGTTTTTATGGCCAAAATGTGCTTTTCAGGGGCTGAAAAGCATGTTTTGGCCGAGTATGATAATTTTCATTGAAACTTGATTTCTATCACTTCGAATGATGCCAAATGAATAACTTACTTGAATTGGACCATTTTACACTATGTCCATTGTAGATTTGTGTCTCTGACAGTTCGTTTGGTTGCAGGGGACATTTTCAGTTTTTAAGGCCAAAATGTGCTTTTCAGAGGCTGAAAAGCATGTTTTGGCCGAGTATGATAATTTTCATTAAAACTTGATTTCTATCACTTCGAATGATGCCAAATGAATAACTTACTTGAATTGGACCATTTTACACTATGTCCATTGTAGATTTGTGTCTCTGACAGTTCGTTTGGTTGCAGGGGACATTTTCAGTTTTTAAGGCCAAAATGTGCTTTTCAGAGGCTGAAAAGCATGTTTTGGCCGAGTATGATAATTTTCATTAAAACTTGATTTCTATCACTTCGAATGATGCCAAATGAATAACTTACTTGAATTGGACCATTTTACACTATGTCCATTGTAGATTTGTGTCTCTGACAGTTCGTTTGGTTGCAGGGGACATATTCAGTTTTTAAGGCCAAAATGTGCTTTTCAGGGGCTGAAAAGCATGTTTTGGCCGAGTATGATAATTTTCATTAAAACTTGATTTCTATCCATTCGAATGATGCCAAATGAATAACTTACTTGAATTGGACCATTTTACACTATGTCCATTGTAGATTTGTGTCTCTGACAGTTCGTTTGGTTGCAGGGGACATATTCAGTTTTTATGGCCAAAATGTGCTTTTCAGGGGCTGAAAAGCATGTTTTGGCCGAGTATGATAATTTTCATTGAAACTTGATTTCTATCACTTCGAATGATGCCAAATGAATAACTTACTTGAATTGGACCATTTTACACTATGTCCATTGTAGATTTGTGTCTCCGACAGTTCGTTTGGTTGCAGGGGACATTTTCAGTTTTTATGGCCAAAATGTGCTTTTCAGAGGCTGAAAAGCATGTTTTGGCCGAGTATGATAATTTTCATTAAAACTTGATTTCTATCACTTCGAATGATGCCAAATGAATAACTTACTTGAATTGGACCATTTTACACTATGTCCATTGTAGATTTGTGTCTCTGACAGTTCGTTTGGTTGCAGGGGACATATTCAGTTTTTTAAGGCCAAAATGTGCTTTTCAGGGGCTGAAAAGCATGTTTTGGCCGAGTATGATAATTTTCATTAAAACTTGATTTCTATCCATTAGAATGATGCCAAATGAATAACTTACTTGAATTGGACCATTTTACACTATGTCCATTGTAGATTTGTGTCTCTGACAGTTTGTTTGGTTGCAGGGGACATATTCAGTTTTTATGGCCAAAATGTGCTTTTCAGGGGCTGAAAAGCATGTTTTGGCCGAGTATGATAATTTTCATTAAAACTTGATTTCTATCACTTCGAATGATGCCAAATGAATAACTTACTTGAATTGGACCATTTTACACTATGTCCATTGTAGATTTGTGTCTCTGACAGTTCGTTTGGTTGCAGGGGACATATTCAGTTTTTATGGCCAAAATGTCTTTTTCAGGGGCTGAAAAGCATGTTTTGGCCGAGTATGATAATTTTCATTGAAACTTGATTTCTATCACTTCGAATGATGCCAAATGAATAACTTACTTGAATTGGACCATTTTACACTATGTCCATTGTAGATTTGTGTCTCTGACAGTTCGTTTGGTTGCAGGGGACATTTTCAGTTTTTAAGGCCAAAATGTGCTTTTCAGAGGCTGAAAAGCATGTTTTGGCCGAGTATGATAATTTTCATTAAAACTTGATTTCTATCACTTCGAATGATGCCAAATGAATAACTTACTTGAATTGGACCATTTTACACTATGTCCATTGTAGATTTGTGTCTCTGACAGTTCGTTTGGTTGCAGGGGACATTTTCAGTTTTTAAGGCCAAAATGTGCTTTTCAGAGGCTGAAAAGCATGTTTTGGCCGAATATGATAATTTTCATTAAAACTTGATTTCTATCACTTCGAATGATGCCAAATGAATAACTTACTTGAATTGGACCATTTTACACTATGTCCATTGTAGATTTGTGTCTCTGACAGTTCGTTTGGTTGCAGGGGACATATTCAGTTTTTAAGGCCAAAATGTGCTTTTCAGGGGCTGAAAAGCATGTTTTGGCCGAGTATGATAATTTTCATTAAAACTTGATTTCTATCCATTCGAATGATGCCAAATGAATAACTTACTTGAATTGGACCATTTTACACTATGTCCATTGTAGATTTGTGTCTCTGACAGTTCGTTTGGTTGCAGGGGACATATTCAGTTTTTATGGCCAAAATGTGCTTTTCAGGGGCTGAAAAGCATGTTTTGGCCGAATATGATAATTTTCATTAAAACTTGATTTCTATCCATTCGAATGATGCCAAATGAATAACTTACTTGAATTGGACCATTTTACACTATGTCCATTGTAGATTTGTGTCTCTGACAGTTTGTTTGGTTGCAGGGGACATATTCAGTTTTTATGGCCAAAATGTGCTTTTCAGGGGCTGAAAAGCATGTTTTGGCCGAGTATGATAATTTTCATTAAAACTTGATTTCTATCACTTCGAATGATGCCAAATGAATAACTTACTTGAATTGGACCATTTTACACTATGTCCATTGTAGATTTGTGTCTCTGACAGTTCGTTTGGTTGCAGGGGACATATTCAGTTTTTATGGCCAAAATGTCTTTTTCAGGGGCTGAAAAGCATGTTTTGGCCGAGTATGATAATTTTCATTGAAACTTGATTTCTATCACTTCGAATGATGCCAAATGAATAACTTACTTGAATTGGACCATTTTACACTATGTCCATTGTAGATTTGTGTCTCTGACAGTTCGTTTGGTTGCAGGGGACATTTTCAGTTTTTAAGGCCAAAATGTGCTTTTCAGAGGCTGAAAAGCATGTTTTGGCCGAGTATGATAATTTTCATTAAAACTTGATTTCTATCACTTCGAATGATGCCAAATGAATAACTTACTTGAATTGGACCATTTTACACTATGTCCATTGTAGATTTGTGTCTCTGACAGTTCGTTTGGTTGCAGGGGACATTTTCAGTTTTTAAGGCCAAAATGTGCTTTTCAGAGGCTGAAAAGCATGTTTTGGCCGAATATGATAATTTTCATTAAAACTTGATTTCTATCACTTCGAATGATGCCAAATGAATAACTTACTTGAATTGGACCATTTTACACTATGTCCATTGTAGATTTGTGTCTCTGACAGTTCGTTTGGTTGCAGGGGACATATTCAGTTTTTAAGGCCAAAATGTGCTTTTCAGGGGCTGAAAAGCATGTTTTGGCCGAGTATGATAATTTTCATTAAAACTTGATTTCTATCCATTCGAATGATGCCAAATGAATAACTTACTTGAATTGGACCATTTTACACTATGTCCATTGTAGATTTGTGTCTCTGACAGTTCGTTTGGTTGCAGGGGACATATTCAGTTTTTATGGCCAAAATGTGCTTTTCAGGGGCTGAAAAGCATGTTTTGGCCGAATATGATAATTTTCATTAAAACTTGATTTCTATCCATTCGAATGATGCCAAATGAATAATTTACTTGAATTGGACCATTTTACACTATGTCCATTGTAGATTTGTGTCTCCGACAGTTCGTTTGGTTGCAGGGGACATTTTCAGTTTTTATGGCCAAAATGTGCTTTTCAGAGGCTGAAAAGCATGTTTTGGCCGAGTATGATAATTTTCATTAAAACTTGATTTCTATCACTTCGAATGATGCCAAATGAATAACTTACTTGAATTGGACCATTTTACACTATGTCTATTGTAGATTTGTGTCTCTGACAGTTCGTTTGGTTGCAGGGGACATTTTCAGTTTTTAAGGCCAAAATGTGCTTTTCAGAGGCTGAAAAGCATGTTTTGGCCGAGTATGATAATTTTCATTAAAACTTGATTTCTATCACTTCGAATGATGCCAAATGAATAACTTACTTGAATTGGACCATTTTACACTATGTCCATTGTAGATTTGTGTCTCTGACAGTTCGTTTGGTTGCAGGGGACATATTCAGTTTTTAAGGCCAAAATGTGCTTTTCAGGGGCTGAAAAGCATGTTTTGGCCGAGTATGATAATTTTCATTAAAACTTGATTTCTATCCATTCGAATGATTCCAAATGAATAACTTACTTGAATTGGACCATTTTACACTATGTCCATTGTAGATTTGTGTCTCTGACAGTTCGTTTGGTTGCAGGGGACATATTCAGTTTTTATGGCCAAAATGTGCTTTTCAGGGGCTGAAAAGCATGTTTTGGCCGAGTATGATAATTTTCATTGAAACTTGATTTCTATCACTTCGAATGATGCCAAATGAATAACTTACTTGAATTGGACCATTTTACACTATGTCCATTGTAGATTTGTGTCTCTGACAGTTCGTTTGGTTGTAGGGGACATATTCAGTTTTTATGGCCAAAATGTGCTTTTCAGGGGCTGAAAAGCATGTTTTGGCCGAATATGATAATTTTCATTAAAACTTGATTTCTATCCATTCGAATGATGCCAAATGAATAATTTACTTGAATTGGACCATTTTACACTATGTCCATTGTAGATTTGTGTCTCTGACAGTTCGTTTGGTTGCAGGGGACATATTCAGTTTTTATGGCCAAAATGTGCTTTTCAGGGGCTGAAAAGCATGTTTTGGCCGAGTATGATAATTTTCATTGAAACTTGATTTCTATCACTTCGAATGATGCCAAATGAATAACTTACTTGAATTGGACCATTTTACACTATGTCCATTGTAGATTTGTGTCTCTGACAGTTCGTTTGGTTGCAGGGGACATTTTCAGTTTTTAAGGCCAAAATGTGCTTTTCAGAGGCTGAAAAGCATGTTTTGGCCGAGTATGATAATTTTCATTAAAACTTGATTTCTATCACTTCGAATGATGCCAAATGAATAACTTACTTGAATTGGACCATTTTACACTATGTCCATTGTAGATTTGTGTCTCTGACAGTTCGTTTGTTTGCAGGGGACATTTTCAGTTTTTAAGGCCAAAATGTGCTTTTCAGAGGCTGAAAAGCATGTTTTGGCCGAGTATGATAATTTTCATTAAAACTTGATTTCTATCACTTCGAATGATGCCAAATGAATAACTTACTTGAATTGGACCATTTTACACTATGTCCATTGTAGATTTGTGTCTCTGACAGTTCGTTTGGTTGCAGGGGACATATTCAGTTTTTAAGGCCAAAATGTGCTTTTCAGGGGCTGAAAAGCATGTTTTGGCCGAGTATGATAATTTTCATTAAAACTTGATTTCTATCCATTCGAATGATGCCAAATGAATAACTTACTTGAATTGGACCATTTTACACTATGTCCATTGTAGATTTGTGTCTCTGACAGTTCGTTTGGTTGCAGGGGACATATTCAGTTTTTATGGCCAAAATGTGCTTTTCAGGGGCTGAAAAGCATGTTTTGGCCGAGTATGATAATTTTCATTGAAACTTGATTTCTATCACTTCGAATGATGCCAAATGAATAACTTACTTGAATTGGACCATTTTACACTATGTCCATTGTAGATTTGTGTCTCCGACAGTTCGTTTGGTTGCAGGGGACATTTTCAGTTTTTATGGCCAAAATGTGCTTTTCAGAGGCTGAAAAGCATGTTTTGGCCGAGTATGATAATTTTCATTAAAACTTGATTTCTATCACTTCGAATGATGCCAAATGAATAACTTACTTGAATTGGACCATTTTACACTATGTCCATTGTAGATTTGTGTCTCTGACAGTTCGTTTGGTTGCAGGGGACATATTCAGTTTTTAAGGCCAAAATGTGCTTTTCAGGGGCTGAAAAGCATGTTTTGGCCGAGTATGATAATTTTCATTAAAACTTGATTTCTATCCATTAGAATGATGCCAAATGAATAACTTACTTGAATTGGACCATTTTACACTATGTCCATTGTAGATTTGTGTCTCTGACAGTTTGTTTGGTTGCAGGGGACATATTCAGTTTTTATGGCCAAAATGTGCTTTTCAGGGGCTGAAAAGCATGTTTTGGCCGAGTATGATAATTTTCATTAAAACTTGATTTCTATCACTTCGAATGATGCCAAATGAATAACTTACTTGAATTGGACCATTTTACACTATGTCCATTGTAGATTTGTGTCTCTGACAGTTCGTTTGGTTGCAGGGGACATATTCAGTTTTTATGGCCAAAATGTCTTTTTCAGGGGCTGAAAAGCATGTTTTGGCCGAGTATGATAATTTTCATTGAAACTTGATTTCTATCACTTCGAATGATGCCAAATGAATAACTTACTTGAATTGGACCATTTTACACTATGTCCATTGTAGATTTGTGTCTCCGACAGTTCGTTTGGTTGCAGGGGACATTTTCAGTTTTTATGGCCAAAATGTGCTTTTCAGAGGCTGAAAAGCATGTTTTGGCCGAGTATGATAATTTTCAATAAAACTTAATTTCTATCACTTCGAATGATGCCAAATGAATAACTTACTTGAATTGGACCATTTTACACTATGTCCATTGTAGATTTGTGTCTTCGACAGTTCGTTTGGTTGCAGGGGACATTTTCAGTTTTTATGGCCAAAATGTGCTTTTCAGAGGCTGAAAAGCATGTTTTGGCCGAGTATGATAATTTTCATTAAAACTTGATTTCTATCACTTCGAATGATGCCAAATGAATAACTTACTTGAATTGGACCATTTTACACTATGTCCATTGTAGATTTGTGTCTCTGACAGTTCGTTTGGTTGCAGGGGACATATTCAGTTTTTATGGCCAAAATGTGCTTTTCAGGGGCTGAAAAGCATGTTTTGGCCGAGTATGATAATTTTCATTGAAACTTGATTTCTATCACTTCGAATGATGCCAAATGAATAACTTACTTGAATTGGACCATTTTACACTATGTCCATTGTAGATTTGTGTCTCTGACAGTTCGTTTGGTTGCAGGGGACATTTTCAGTTTTTAAGGCCAAAATGTGCTTTTCAGAGGCTGAAAAGCATGTTTTGGCTGAGTATGATAATTTTCATTAAAACTTGATTTCTATCACTTCGAATGATGCCAAATGAATAACTTACTTGAATTGGACCATTTTACACTATGTCCATTGTAGATTTGTGTCTCTGACAGTTCGTTTGGTTGCAGGGGACATTTTCAGTTTTTAAGGCCAAAATGTGCTTTTCAGAGGCTGAAAAGCATGTTTTGGCCGAGTATGATAATTTTCATTAAAACTTTATTTCTATCACTTCGAATGATGCCAAATGAATAACTTACTTGAATTGGACCATTTTACACTATGTCCATTGTAGATTTGTGTCTCTGACAGTTCGTTTGGTTGCAGGGGACATATTCAGTTTTTAAGGCCAAAATGTGCTTTTCAGGGGCTGAAAAGCATGTTTTGGCCGAGTATGATAATTTTCATTAAAACTTGATTTCTATCCATTCGAATGATGCCAAATGAATAACTTACTTGAATTGGACCATTTTACACTATGTCCATTGTAGATTTGTGTCTCTGACAGTTCGTTTGGTTGCAGGGGACATATTCAGTTTTTATGGCCAAAATGTGCTTTTCAGGGGCTGAAAAGCATGTTTTGGCCGAGTATGATAATTTTCATTGAAACTTGATTTCTATCACTTCGAATGATGCCAAATGAATAACTTACTTGAATTGGACCATTTTACACTATGTCCATTGTAGATTTGTGTCTCCGACAGTTCGTTTGGTTGCAGGGGACATTTTCAGTTTTTATGGCCAAAATGTGCTTTTCAGAGGCTGAAAAGCATGTTTTGGCCGAGTATGATAATTTTCATTAAAACTTGATTTCTATCACTTCGAATGATGCCAAATGAATAACTTACTTGAATTGGACCATTTTACACTATGTCCATTGTAGATTTGTGTCTCTGACAGTTCGTTTGGTTGCAGGGGACATATTCAGTTTTTAAGGCCAAAATGTGCTTTTCAGGGGCTGAAAAGCATGTTTTGGCCGAGTATGATAATTTTCATTAAAACTTGATTTCTATCCATTAGAATGATGCCAAATGAATAACTTACTTGAATTGGACCATTTTACACTATGTCCATTGTAGATTTGTGTCTCTGACAGTTTGTTTGGTTGCAGGGGACATATTCAGTTTTTATGGCCAAAATGTGCTTTTCAGGGGCTGAAAAGCATGTTTTGGCCGAGTATGATAATTTTCATTAAAACTTGATTTCTATCCATTAGAATGATGCCAAATGAATAACTTACTTGAATTGGACCATTTTACACTATGTCCATTGTAGATTTGTGTCTCTGACAGTTCGTTTGGTTGCAGGGGACATATTTAGTTTTTATGGCCAAAATGTGCTTTTCAGGGGCTGAAAAGCATGTTTTGGCCGAGTATGATAATTTTCATTGAAACTTGATTTCTATCACTTCGAATGATGCCAAATGAATAACTTACTTGAATTGGACCATTTTACACTATGTCCATTGTAGATTTGTGTCTCCGACAGTTCGTTTGGTTGCAGGGGACATTTTCAGTTTTTATTGCCAAAATGTGCTTTTCAGAGGCTGAAAAGCATGTTTTGGCCGAGTATGATAATTTTCATTAAAACTTGATTTCTATCCATTCGAATGATGCCAAATGAATAACTTACTTGAATTGGACCATATTACACTATGTCCATTGTAGATTTGTGTCTCTGAAAGTTTGTTTGGTTGCAGGGGACATATTCAGTTTTTATGGCCAAAATGTGCTTTTCAGGGGCTGAAAAGCATGTTTTGGCCGAGTATGATAATTTTCATTAAAACTTGATTTCTATCACTTCGAATGATGCCAAATGAATAACTTACTTGAATTGGACCATTTTACACTATGTCCATTGTAGATTTGTGTCTCTGACAGTTCGTTTGGTTGCAGGGGACATATTGAGTTTTTATGGCCAAAATGTGCTTTTCAGGGGCTGAAAAGCATGTTTTGGCCGAGTATGATAATTTTCATTAAAACTTGATTTCTATCCATTCGAATGATGCCAAATGAATAATACTTGAATTGGACCATTTTACACTATGTCCATTGTAGATTTGTGTCTCTGACAGTTCGTTTGGTTGCAGGAGACATATTCAGTTTTTATGGCCAAAATGTGCTTTTCAGGGGCTGAAAAGCATGTTTTGGCCGAGTATGATAATTTTCATTGAAACTTGATTTCTATCACTTCGAATGATGCCAAATGAATAACTTACTTGAATTGGACCATTTTACACTATGTCCATTGTAGATTTGTGTCTCCGACAGTTCGTTTGGTTGCAGGGGACATTTTCAGTTTTTATGGCCAAAATGTGCTTTTCAGAGGCTGAAAAGCATGTTTTGGCCGAGTATGATAATTTTCATTAAAACTTGATTTCTATCACTTCGAATGATGCCAAATGAATAACTTACTTGAATTGGACCATTTTACACTATGTCCATTGTAGATTTGTGTCTCTGACAGTTCGTTTGGTTGCAGGGGACATATTCAGTTTTTAAGGCCAAAATGTGCTTTTCAGGGGCTGAAAAGCATGTTTTGGCCGAGTATGATAATTTTCATTAAAACTTGATTTCTATCCATTAGAATGATGCCAAATGAATAACTTACTTGAATTGGACCATTTTACACTATGTCCATTGTAGATTTGTGTCTCTGACAGTTCGTTTGGTTGCAGGGGACATATTCAGTTTTTATGGCCAAAATGTGCTTTTCAGGGGCTGAAAAGCATGTTTTGGCCGAGTATGATAATTTTCATTGAAACTTGATTTCTATCACTTCGAATGATGCCAAATGAATAACTTACTTGAATTGGACCATTTTACACTATGTCCATTGTAGATTTGTGTCTCCGACAGTTCGTTTGGTTGCAGGGGACATTTTCAGTTTTTATGGCCAAAATGTGCTTTTCAGGGGCTGAAAAGCATGTTTTGGCCGAGTATGATAATTTTCATTAAAACTTGATTTCTATCACTTCGAATGATGCCAAATGAATAACTTACTTGAATTGGACCATTTTACACTATGTCCATTGTAGATTTGTGTCTCTGACAGTTCGTTTGGTTGCAGGGGACATATTGAGTTTTTATGGCCAAAATGTGCTTTTCAGGGGCTGAAAAGCATGTTTTGGCCGAGTATGATAATTTTCATTAAAACTTGATTTCTATCACTTCGAATGATGCCAAATGAATAACTTACTTGAATTGGACCATTTTACACTATGTCCATTGTAGATTTTTGTCTCCGACAGTTCGTTTGGTTGCAGGGGACATTTTCAGTTTTTATGGCCAAAATGTGCTTTTCAGAGGCTGAAAAGCTTGTTTTGGCCGAGTATGATAATTTTCATTAAAACTTGATTTCTATCACTTCGAATGATGCCAAATGAATAACTTACTTGAATTGGACCATTTTACACTATGTCCATTGTAGATTTGTGTCTCTGACAGTTCGTTTGGTTGCAGGGGACATATTCAGTTTTTATGGCCAAAATGTCTTTTTCAGGGGCTGAAAAGCATGTTTTGGCCGAGTATGATAATTTTCATTGAAACTTGATTTCTATCACTTCGAATGATGCCAAATGAATAACTTACTTGAATTGGACCATTTTACACTATGTCCATTGTAGATTTGTGTCTCCGACAGTTCGTTTGGTTGCAGGGGACATTTTCAGTTTTTATGGCCAAAATGTGCTTTTCAGAGGCTGAAAAGCATGTTTTGGCCGAGTATGATAATTTTCAATAAAACTTAATTTCTATCACTTCGAATGATGCCAAATGAATAACTTACTTGAATTGGACCATTTTACACTATGTCCATTGTAGATTTGTGTCTTCGACAGTTCGTTTGGTTGCAGGGGACATTTTCAGTTTTTATGGCCAAAATGTGCTTTTCAGAGGCTGAAAAGCATGTTTTGGCCGAGTATGATAATTTTCATTAAAACTTGATTTCTATCACTTCGAATGATGCCAAATGAATAACTTACTTGAATTGGACCATTTTACACTATGTCCATTGTAGATTTGTGTCTCTGACAGTTCGTTTGGTTGCAGGGGACATATTCAGTTTTTATGGCCAAAATGTGCTTTTCAGGGGCTGAAAAGCATGTTTTGGCCGAGTATGATAATTTTCATTGAAACTTGATTTCTATCACTTCGAATGATGCCAAATGAATAACTTACTTGAATTGGACCATTTTACACTATGTCCATTGTAGATTTGTGTCTCCGACAGTTCGTTTGGTTGCAGGGGACATTTTCAGTTTTTATGGCCAAAATGTGCTTTTCAGAGGCTGAAAAGCATGTTTTGGCCGAGTATGATAATTTTCATTAAAACTTGATTTCTATCACTTTGAATGATGCCAAATGAATAACTTACTTGAATTGGACCATTTTACACTATGTCCATTGTAGATTTGTGTCTCTGACAGTTCGTTTGGTTGCAGGGGACATATTCAGTTTTTAAGGCCAAAATGTGCTTTTCAGGGGCTGAAAAGCATGTTTTGGCCGAGTATGATAATTTTCATTAAAACTTGATTTCTATCCATTAGAATGATGCCAAATGAATAACTTACTTGAATTGGACCATTTTACACTATGTCCATTGTAGATTTGTGTCTCTGACAGTTTGTTTGGTTGCAGGGGACATATTCAGTTTTTATGGCCAAAATGTGCTTTTCAGGGGCTGAAAAGCATGTTTTGGCCGAGTATGATAATTTTCATTAAAACTTGATTTCTATCACTTCGAATGATGCCAAATGAATAACTTACTTGAATTGGACCATTTTACACTATGTCCATTGTAGATTTTTGTCTCTGACAGTTCGTTTGGTTGCAGGGGACATATTCAGTTTTTATGGCCAAAATGTCTTTTTCAGGGGCTGAAAAGCATGTTTTGGCCGAGTATGATAATTTTCAATAAAACTTAATTTCTATCACTTCGAATGATGCCAAATGAATAACTTACTTGAATTGGACCATTTTACACTATGTCCATTGTAGATTTGTGTCTTCGACAGTTCGTTTGGTTGCAGGGGACATTTTCAGTTTTTATGGCCAAAATGTGCTTTTCAGAGGCTGAAAAGCATGTTTTGGCCGAGTATGATAATTTTCATTAAAACTTGATTTCTATCACTTCGAATGATGCCAAATGAATAACTTACTTGAATTGGACCATTTTACACTATGTCCATTGTAGATTTGTGTCTCTGACAGTTCTTTTGGTTGCAGGGGACATATTGAGTTTTTATGGCCAAAATGTGCTTTTCAGGGGCTGAAAAGCATGTTTTGGCCGAGTATGATAATTTTCATTAAAACTTGATTCCTATCACTTCGAATGATGCCAAATGAATAACTTACTTGAATTGGACCATTTTACACTATGTCCATTGTAGATTTGTGTCTCTGACAGTTCGTTTGGTTGCAGGGGACATATTCAGTTTTTATGGCCAAAATGTGCTTTTCAGGGGCTGAAAAGCATGTTTTGGCCGAGTATGATAATTTTCATTAAAACTTGATTTATATCCATTTGAATGATGCCAAATGAATAACTTACTTGAATTGGACCATTTTACACTATGTCCATTGAAGATTTGTGTCTCTGACAGTTCGTTTGGTTGCAGGGGACATATTCAGTTTTTATGGCCAAAATGTGCTTTTCAGGGGCTGAAAAGCATCTTTTGGCCGAATATGATAATTTTCATTAAAACTTAATTTCTATCACTTCGAATGATGCCAAATGAATAACTTACTTGAATTGGACCATTTTACACTATGTCCATTGTAGATTTGTGTCTCTGACAGTTCGTTTGGTTGCAGGGGACATATTCAGTTTTTATGGCCAAAATGTGCTTTTCAGGGGCTGAAAAGCATGTTTTGGCCGAATATGATAATTTTCATTAAAACTTGATTTCTATCACTTCGAATGATGCCAAATGAATAACTTACTTGAATTGGACCATTTTACACTATGTCCTTTGTAGATTTAAGTCTCCGACAGTTCGTTTGGTTGCAGGGGACATTTTCAGTTTTTATGGCCAAAATGTGCTTTTCAGAGGCTGAAAAGCATGTTTTGGCCGAGTATGATAATTTTCATTAAAACTTGATTTCTATCACTTCGAATGATGCCAAATGAATAATTTACTTGAATTGGACCATTTTACACTATGTCCATTGTAGATTTGTGTCTCTGACAGTTTGTTTGGTCTCAGGGGACATATTCAGTTTTTAAGGCCAAAATGTGCTTTTCAGGGGCTGAAAAGCATGTTTCGGCCGAGTATGATAATTTTCATTAAAACTTGATTTCTATCCATTAGAATGATGCCAAATGAATAACTTACTTGAATTGGACCATTTTACACTATGTCCATTAAAGATTTGTGTCTCTGACAGTTTGTTTGGTTGCAGGGGACATATTCAGTTTTTATGGCCAAAATGTGCTTTTCAGGGGCTGAAAAGCATGTTTTGGCCGAGTATGATAATTTTCATTAAAACTTGATTTCTATCACTTCGAATGATGCCAAATGAATAACTTACTTGAATTGGACCATTTTACACTATGTCCAATGTAGATTTGTGTCTCTGACAGTTCGTTTGGTTGCAGGGGACATATTTAGTTTTTATGGCCAAAATGTGCTTTTCAGGGGCTGAAAAGCATGTTTTGGCCGAGTATGATAATTTTCATTGAAACTTGATTTCTATCACTTCGAATGATGCCAAATGAATAACTTACTTGAATTGGACCATTTTACACTATGTCCATTGTAGATTTGTGTCTCCGACAGTTCGTTTGGTTGCAGGGGACATTTTCAGTTTTTATGGCCAAAATGTGCTTTTCAGAGGCTGAAAAGCATGTTTTGGCCGAGTATGATAATTTTCATTAAAACTTGATTTCTATCCATTCGAATGATGCCAAATGAATAACTTACTTGAATTGGACCATATTACACTATGTCCATTGTAGATTTGTGTCTCTGAAAGTTTGTTTGGTTGCAGGGGACATATTCAGTTTTTATGGCCAAAATGTGCTTTTCAGGGGCTGAAAAGCATGTTTTGGCCGAGTATGATAATTTTCATTAAAACTTGATTTCTATCACTTCGAATGATGCCAAATGAATAACTTACTTGAATTGGACCATTTTACACTATGTCCATTGTAGATTTGTGTCTCTGACAGTTCGTTTGGTTGCAGGGGACATATTCAGTTTTTATGGCCAAAATGTGCTTTTCAGGGGCTGAAAAGCATGTTTTGGCCGAATATGATAATTTTCATTAAAACTTGATTTCTATCACTTCGAATGATGCCAAATGAATAACTTACTTGAATTGGACCATTTTACACTATGTCCTTTGTAGATTTAAGTCTCCGACAGTTCGTTTGGTTGCAGGGGACATTTTCAGTTTTTATGGCCAAAATGTGCTTTTCAGAGGCTGAAAAGCATGTTTTGGCCGAGTATGATAATTTTCATTAAAACTTGATTTCTATCACTTCGAATGATGCCAAATGAATAATTTACTTGAATTGGACCATTTTACACTATGTCCATTGTAGATTTGTGTCTCTGACAGTTTGTTTGGTCTCAGGGGACATATTCAGTTTTTAAGGCCAAAATGTGCTTTTCAGGGGCTGAAAAGCATGTTTCGGCCGAGTATGATAATTTTCATTAAAACTTGATTTCTATCCATTAGAATGATGCCAAATGAATAACTTACTTGAATTGGACCATTTTACACTATGTCCATTAAAGATTTGTGTCTCTGACAGTTTGTTTGGTTGCAGGGGACATATTCAGTTTTTATGGCCAAAATGTGCTTTTCAGGGGCTGAAAAGCATGTTTTGGCCGAGTATGATAATTTTCATTAAAACTTGATTTCTATCACTTCGAATGATGCCAAATGAATAACTTACTTGAATTGGACCATTTTACACTATGTCCATTGTAGATTTGTGTCTCTGACAGTTCGTTTGGTTGCAGGGGACATATTTAGTTTTTATGGCCAAAATGTGCTTTTCAGGGGCTGAAAAGCATGTTTTGGCCGAGTATGATAATTTTCATTGAAACTTGATTTCTATCACTTCGAATGATGCCAAATGAATAACTTACTTGAATTGGACCATTTTACACTATGTCCTTTGTAGATTTAAGTCTCCGACAGTTCGTTTGGTTGCAGGGGACATTTTCAGTTTTTATGGCCAAAATGTGCTTTTCAGAGGCTGAAAAGCATGTTTTGGCCGAGTATGATAATTTTCATTAAAACTTGATTTCTATCACTTCGAATGATGCCAAATGAATAATTTACTTGAATTGGACCATTTTACACTATGTCCATTGTAGATTTGTGTCTCTGACAGTTTGTTTGGTCTCAGGGGACATATTCAGTTTTTAAGGCCAAAATGTGCTTTTCAGGGGCTGAAAAGCATGTTTCGGCCGAGTATGATAATTTTCATTAAAACTTGATTTCTATCCATTAGAATGATGCCAAATGAATAACTTACTTGAATTGGACCATTTTACACTATGTCCATTAAAGATTTGTGTCTCTGACAGTTTGTTTGGTTGCAGGGGACATATTCAGTTTTTATGGCCAAAATGTGCTTTTCAGGGGCTGAAAAGCATGTTTTGGCCGAGTATGATAATTTTCATTAAAACTTGATTTCTATCACTTCGAATGATGCCAAATGAATAACTTACTTGAATTGGACCATTTTACACTATGTCCATTGTAGATTTGTGTCTCTGACAGTTCGTTTGGTTGCAGGGGACATATTTAGTTTTTATGGCCAAAATGTGCTTTTCAGGGGCTGAAAAGCATGTTTTGGCCGAGTATGATAATTTTCATTGAAACTTGATTTCTATCACTTCGAATGATGCCAAATGAATAACTTACTTGAATTGGACCATTTTACACTATGTCCATTGTAGATTTGTGTCTCCGACAGTTCGTTTGGTTGCAGGGGACATTTTCAGTTTTTATGGCCAAAATGTGCTTTTCAGAGGCTGAAAAGCATGTTTTGGCCGAGTATGATAATTTTCATTAAAACTTGATTTCTATCCATTCGAATGATGCCAAATGAATAACTTACTTGAATTGGACCATATTACACTATGTCCATTGTAGATTTGTGTCTCTGAAAGTTTGTTTGGTTGCAGGGGACATATTCAGTTTTTATGGCCAAAATGTGCTTTTCAGGGGCTGAAAAGCATGTTTTGGCCGAGTATGATAATTTTCATTAAAACTTGATTTCTATCACTTCGAATGATGCCAAATGAATAACTTACTTGAATTGGACCATTTTACACTATGTCCATTGTAGATTTGTGTCTCTGACAGTTCGTTTGGTTGCAGGGGACATATTGAGTTTTTATGGCCAAAATGTGCTTTTCAGGGGCTGAAAAGCATGTTTTGGCCGAGTATGATAATTTTCATTAAAACTTGATTTCTATCCATTCGAATGATGCCAAATGAATAATACTTGAATTGGACCATTTTACACTATGTCCATTGTAGATTTGTGTCTCTGACAGTTCGTTTGGTTGCAGGAGACATATTCAGTTTTTATGGCCAAAATGTGCTTTTCAGGGGCTGAAAAGCATGTTTTGGCCGAGTATGATAATTTTCATTGAAACTTGATTTCTATCACTTCGAATGATGCCAAATGAATAACTTACTTGAATTGGACCATTTTACACTATGTCCATTGTAGATTTGTGTCTCCGACAGTTCGTTTGGTTGCAGGGGACATTTTCAGTTTTTATGGCCAAAATGTGCTTTTCAGAGGCTGAAAAGCATGTTTTGGCCGAGTATGATAATTTTCATTAAAACTTGATTTCTATCACTTCGAATGATGCCAAATGAATAACTTACTTGAATTGGACCATTTTACACTATGTCCATTGTAGATTTGTGTCTCTGACAGTTCGTTTGGTTGCAGGGGACATATTCAGTTTTTAAGGCCAAAATGTGCTTTTCAGGGGCTGAAAAGCATGTTTTGGCCGAGTATGATAATTTTCATTAAAACTTGATTTCTATCCATTAGAATGATGCCAAATGAATAACTTACTTGAATTGGACCATTTTACACTATGTCCATTGTAGATTTGTGTCTCTGACAGTTCGTTTGGTTGCAGGGGACATATTCAGTTTTTATGGCCAAAATGTGCTTTTCAGGGGCTGAAAAGCATGTTTTGGCCGAGTATGATAATTTTCATTGAAACTTGATTTCTATCACTTCGAATGATGCCAAATGAATAACTTACTTGAATTGGACCATTTTACACTATGTCCATTGTAGATTTGTGTCTCCGACAGTTCGTTTGGTTGCAGGGGACATTTTCAGTTTTTATGGCCAAAATGTGCTTTTCAGAGGCTGAAAAGCATGTTTTGGCCGAGTATGATAATTTTCATTAAAACTTGATTTCTATCCATTCGAATGATGCCAAATGAATAACTTACTTGAATTGGACCATATTACACTATGTCCATTGTAGATTTGTGTCTCTGAAAGTTTGTTTGGTTGCAGGGGACATATTCAGTTTTTATGGCCAAAATGTGCTTTTCAGGGGCTGAAAAGCATGTTTTGGCCGAGTATGATAATTTTCATTAAAACTTGATTTCTATCACTTCGAATGATGCCAAATGAATAACTTACTTGAATTGGACCATTTTACACTATGTCCATTGTAGATTTGTGTCTCTGACAGTTCGTTTGGTTGCAGGGGACATATTGAGTTTTTATGGCCAAAATGTGCTTTTCAGGGGCTGAAAAGCATGTTTTGGCCGAGTATGATAATTTTCATTAAAACTTGATTTCTATCCATTCGAATGATGCCAAATGAATAATACTTGAATTGGACCATTTTACACTATGTCCATTGTAGATTTGTGTCTCTGACAGTTCGTTTGGTTGCAGGAGACATATTCAGTTTTTATGGCCAAAATGTGCTTTTCAGGGGCTGAAAAGCATGTTTTGGCCGAGTATGATAATTTTCATTGAAACTTGATTTCTATCACTTCGAATGATGCCAAATGAATAACTTACTTGAATTGGACCATTTTACACTATGTCCATTGTAGATTTGTGTCTCCGACAGTTCGTTTGGTTGCAGGGGACATTTTCAGTTTTTATGGCCAAAATGTGCTTTTCAGAGGCTGAAAAGCATGTTTTGGCCGAGTATGATAATTTTCATTAAAACTTGATTTCTATCACTTCGAATGATGCCAAATGAATAACTTACTTGAATTGGACCATTTTACACTATGTCCATTGTAGATTTGTGTCTCTGACAGTTCGTTTGGTTGCAGGGGACATATTCAGTTTTTAAGGCCAAAATGTGCTTTTCGGGGGCTGAAAAGCATGTTTTGGCCGAGTATGATAATTTTCATTAAAACTTGATTTCTATCCATTAGAATGATGCCAAATGAATAACTTACTTGAATTGGACCATTTTACACTATGTCCATTGTAGATTTGTGTCTCTGACAGTTCGTTTGGTTGCAGGGGACATATTCAGTTTTTATGGCCAAAATGTGCTTTTCAGGGGCTGAAAAGCATGTTTTGGCCGAGTATGATAATTTTCATTGAAACTTGATTTCTATCACTTCGAATGATGCCAAATGAATAACTTACTTGAATTGGACCATTTTACACTATGTCCATTGTAGATTTGTGTCTCCGACAGTTCGTTTGGTTGCAGGGGACATTTTCAGTTTTTATGGCCAAAATGTGCTTTTCAGGGGCTGAAAAGCATGTTTTGGCCGAGTATGATAATTTTCATTAAAACTTGATTTCTATCACTTCGAATGATGCCAAATGAATAACTTACTTGAATTGGACCATTTTACACTATGTCCATTGTAGATTTGTGTCTCTGACAGTTCGTTTGGTTGCAGGGGACATATTCAGTTTTTATGGCCAAAATGTGCTTTTCAGGGGCTGAAAAGCATGTTTTGGCCGAATATGATAATTTTCATTAAAACTTGATTTCTATCCATTCGAATGATGCCAAATGAATAATTTACTTGAATTGGACCATTTTACACTATGTCCATTGTAGATTTTTGTCTCTGACATTTCGTTTGGTTGCAGGGGACATATTCAGTTTTTAAGGCCAAAATGTGCTTTTCAGGGGCTGAAAAGCATGTTTTGGCCGAGTATGATAATTTTCATTAAAACTTGATTTATATCCATTTGAATGATGCCAAATGAATAACTTACTTGAATTGGACCATTTTACACTATGTCCATTGAAGATTTGTGTCTCTGACAGTTCGTTTGGTTGCAGGGGACATATTCAGTTTTTATGGCCAAAATGTGCTTTTCAGGGGCTGAAAAGCATATTTTGGCCGAATATGATAATTTTCATTAAAACTTAATTTCTATCACTTCGAATGATGCCAAATGAATAACTTACTTGAATTGGACCATTTTACACTATGTCCATTGTAGATTTGTGTCTCTGACAGTTCGTTTGGTTGCAGGGGACATATTCAGTTTTTATGGCCAAAATGTGCTTTTCAGGGGCAGAAAAGCATGTTTTGGCCGAGTATGATAATTTTCATTAAAACTTGATTTCTATCACTTCGAATGATGCCAAATGAATAACTTACTTGAATTGGACCATTTTACACTATGTCCATTGTAGATTTGTGTCTCAGACAGTTCGTTTGGTTGCAGGGGACATTTTCAGTTTTTATGGCCAAAATGTGCTTTTCAGAGGCTGAAAAGCATGTTTTGGCCGAGTATGATAATTTTCATTAAAACTTGATTTCTATCACTTCGAATGATGCCAAATGAATAACTTACTTGAATTGGACCATTTTACACTATGTCCATTGTAGATTTGTGTCTCTGACAGTTCGTTTGGTTGCAGGGGACATATTCAGTTTTTAAGGCCAAAATGTGCTTTTCAGGGGCTGAAAAGCATGTTTTGGCCGAGTATGATAATTTTCATTAAAACTTGATTTATATCCATTTGAATGATGCCAAATGAATAACTTACTTGAATTGGACCATTTTACACTATGTCCATTGAAGATTTGTGTCTCTGACAGTTCGTTTGGTTGCAGGGGACATATTCAGTTTTTATGGCCAAAATGTGCTTTTCAGGGGCTGAAAAGCATGTTTTGGCCGAGTATGATAATTTTCATTGAAACTTGATTTCTATCACTTCGAATGATGCCAAATGAATAACTTACTTGAATTGGACCATTTTACACTATGTCCATTGTAGATTTGTGTCTCCGACAGTTCGTTTGGTTGCAGGGGACATTTTCAGTTTTTATGGCCAAAATGTGCTTTTCAGAGGCTGAAAAGCATGTTTTGGCCGAGTATGATAATTTTCATTAAAACTTGATTTCTATCCATTCGAATGATGCCAAATGAATAACTTACTTGAATTGGACCATATTACACTATGTCCATTGTAGATTTGTGTCTCTGAAAGTTTGTTTGGTTGCAGGGGACATATTCAGTTTTTATGGCCAAAATGTGCTTTTCAGGGGCTGAAAAGCATGTTTTGGCCGAGTATGATAATTTTCATTAAAACTTGATTTCTATCACTTCGAATGATGCCAAATGAATAATTTACTTGAATTGGACCATTTTACACTATGTCCATTGTAGATTTGTGTCTCCGACAGTTCGTTTGGTTGCAGGGGACATTTTCAGTTTTTATGGCCAAAATGTGCTTTTCAGAGGCTGAAAAGCATGTTTTGGCCGAGTATGATAATTTTCATTAAAACTTGATTTCTATCACTTCGAATGATGCCAAATGAATAACTTACTTGAATTGGACCATTTTACACTATGTCCATTGTAGATTTGTGTCTCTGACAGTTCGTTTGGTTGCAGGGGACATATTCAGTTTTTAAGGCCAAAATGTGCTTTTCAGGGGCTGAAAAGCATGTTTCGGCCGAGTATGATAATTTTCATTAAAACTTGATTTCTATCCAATAGAATGATGCCAAATGAATAACTTACTTGAATTGGACCATTTTACACTATGTCCATTGTAGATTTGTGTCTCTGACAGTTCTTTTGGTTGCAGGGGACATATTGAGTTTTTATGGCCAAAATGTGCTTTTCAGGGGCTGAAAAGCATGTTTTGGCCGAGTATGATAATTTTCATTAAAACTTGATTTCTATCACTTCGAATGATGCCAAATGAATAACTTACTTGAATTGGACCATTTTACACTATGTCCATTGTAGATTTGTGTCTCTGACAGTTCGTTTGGTTGCAGGGGACATATTCAGTTTTTATGGCCAAAATGTGCTTTTCAGGGGCTGAAAAGCATGTTTTGGCCGAGTATGATAATTTTCATTAAAACTTGATTTCTATCACTTCGAATGATGCCAAATGAATAACTTACTTGAATTGGACCATTTTACACTATGTCCATTGTAGATTTGTGTCTCTGACAGTTCGTTTGGTTGCAGGGGACATATTGAGTTTTTATGGCCAAAATGTGCTTTTCAGGGGCTGAAAAGCATGTTTTGGCCGAGTATGATAATTTTCATTAAAACTTGATTTCTATCACTTCGAATGATGCCAAATGAATAACTTACTTGAATTGGACCATTTTACACTATGTCCATTGTAGATTTGTGTCTCTGACAGTTCGTTTGGTTGCAGGGGACATATTCAGTTTTTAAGGCCAAAATGTGCTTTTCAGGGGCTGAAAAGCATGTTTTGGCCGAGTATGATAATTTTCATTAAAACTTGATTTCTATCACTTCGAATGATGCCAAATGAATAACTTACTTGAATTGGACCATTTTACACTATGTCCATTGTAGATTTTTGTCTCCGACAGTTCGTTTGGTTGCAGGGGACATTTTCAGTTTTTATGGCCAAAATGTGCTTTTCAGAGGCTGAAAAGCTTGTTTTGGCCGAGTATGATAATTTTCATTAAAACTTGATTTCTATCACTTCAAATGATGCCAAATGAATAACTTACTTGAATTGGACCATTTTACACTATGTCCATTGTAGATTTGTGTCTCTGACAGTTCGTTTGGTTGCAGGGGACATATTCAGTTTTTATGGCCAAAATGTGCTTTTCAGGGGCTGAAAAGCATGTTTTGGCCGAATATGATAATTTTCATTAAAACTTGATTTCTATCACTTCAAATGATGCCAAATGAATAACTTACTTGAATTGGACCATTTTACACTATGTCCATTGTAGATTTGTGTCTCTGACAGTTCGTTTGGTTGCAGGGGACATATTCAGTTTTTATGGCCAAAATGTGCTTTTCAGGGGCTGAAAAGCATGTTTTGGCCGAATATGATAATTTTCATTAAAACTTGATTTCTATCCATTCGAATGATGCCAAATGAATAATTTACTTGAATTGGACCATTTTACACTATGTCCATTGTAGATTTGTGTCTCTGACATTTCGTTTGGTTGCAGGGGACATATTCAGTTTTTAAGGCCAAAATGTGCTTTCAGGGGCTGAAAAGCATGTTTTGGCCGAGTATGATAATTTTCATTAAAACTTGATTTATATCCATTTGAATGATGCCAAATGAATAACTTACTTGAATTGGACCATTTTACACTATGTCCATTGAAGATTTGTGTCTCTGACAGTTCGTTTGGTTGCAGGGGACATATTCAGTTTTTATGGCCAAAATGTGCTTTTCAGGGGCTGAAAAGCATCTTTTGGCCGAATATGATAATTTTCATTAAAACTTGATTTCTATCACTTCGAATGATGCCAAATGAATAACTTACTTGAATTGGACCATTTTACACTATGTCCATTGTAGATTTGTGTCTCTGACAGTTCGTTTGGTTGCAGGGGACATATTCAGTTTTTAAGGCCAAAATGTGCTTTTCAGGGGCTGAAAAGCATGTTTTGGCCGAGTATGATAATTTTCATTAAAACTTGATTTATATCCATTTGAATGATGCCAAATGAATAACTTACTTGAATTGGACCATTTTACACTATGTCCATTGAAGATTTGTGTCTCTGACAGTTCGTTTGGTTGCAGGGGACATATTCAGTTTTTATGGCCAAAATGTGCTTTTCAGAGGCTGAAAAGCTTGTTTTGGCCGAGTATGATAATTTTCATTAAAACTTGATTTCTATCACTTCAAATGATGCCAAATGAATAACTTACTTGAATTGGACCATTTTACACTATGTCCATTGTAGATTTGTGTCTCTGACAGTTCGTTTGGTTGCAGGGGACATATTCAGTTTTTATGGCCAAAATGTGCTTTTCAGGGGCTGAAAAGCATGTTTTGGCCGAATATGATAATTTTCATTAAAACTTGATTTCTATCACTTCAAATGATGCCAAATGAATAACTTACTTGAATTGGACCATTTTACACTATGTCCATTGTAGATTTGTGTCTCTGACAGTTCGTTTGGTTGCAGGGGACATATTCAGTTTTTATGGCCAAAATGTGCTTTTCAGGGGCTGAAAAGCATGTTTTGGCCGAATATGATAATTTTCATTAAAACTTGATTTCTATCCATTCGAATGATGCCAAATGAATAATTTACTTGAATTGGACCATTTTACACTATGTCCATTGTAGATTTGTGTCTCTGACATTTCGTTTGGTTGCAGGGGACATATTCAGTTTTTAAGGCCAAAATGTGCTTTTCAGGGGCTGAAAAGCATGTTTTGGCCGAGTATGATAATTTTCATTAAAACTTGATTTATATCCATTTGAATGATGCCAAATGAATAACTTACTTGAATTGGACCATTTTACACTATGTCCATTGAAGATTTGTGTCTCTGACAGTTCGTTTGGTTGCAGGGGACATATTGAGTTTTTATGGCCAAAATGTGCTTTTCAGGGGCTGAAAAGCATGTTTTGGCCGAGTATGATAATTTTCATTAAAACTTGATTTCTATCACTTCGAATGATGCCAAATGAATAACTTACTTGAATTGGACCATTTTACACTATGTCCATTGTAGATTTGTGTCTCCGACAGTTCGTTTGGTTGCAGGGGACATTTTCAGTTTTTATGGCCAAAATGTGCTTTTCAGGGGCTGAAAAGCTTGTTTTGGCCAAGTATGATAATTTTCATTAAAACTTGATTTCTATCACTTCAAATGATGCCAAATGAATAACTTACTTGAATTGGACCATTTTACACTATGTCCATTGCAGATTTGTGTCTCTGACAGTTCGTTTGGTTGCAGGGGACATATTCAGTTTTTATGGCCAAAATGTGTTTTTCAGGGGCTGAAAAGCATGTTTTGGCCGAATATGATAATTTTCATTAAAACTTGATTTCTATCCATTCGAATGATGCCAAATGAATAATTTACTTGAATTGGACCATTTTACACTATGTCCATTGTAGATTTGTGTCTCTGACATTTCGTTTGGTTGCAGGGGACATATTCAGTTTTTATGGCCAAAATGTGCTTTTCAGGGGCTGAAAAGCATGTTTTGGCCAAGTATGATAATTTTCATTAAAACTTGATTTCTATCACTTCGAATGATGCCAAATGAATAACTTACTTGAATTGGACCATTTTACACTATGTCCATTGTAGATTTGTGTCTCTGACAGTTCGTTTGGTTGCAGGGGACATATTGAGTTTTTATGGCCAAAATGTGCTTTTCAGGGGCTGAAAAGCATGTTTTGGCCGAGTATGATAATTTTCATTAAAACTTGATTTCTATCACTTCGAATGATGCCAAATGAATAACTTACTTGAATTGGACCATTTTACACTATGTCCATTGTAGATTTGTGTCTCTGACAGTTCGTTTGGTTGCAGGGGACATATTCAGTTTTTATGGCCAAAATGTGCTTTTCAGGGGCTGAAAAGCATGTTTTGGCCGAATATGATAATTTTCATTAAAACTTGATTTCTATCCATTCGAATGATGCCAAATGAATAATTTACTTGAATTGGACCATTTTACACTATGTCCATTGTAGATTTGTGTCTCTGACATTTCGTTTGGTTGCAGGGGACATATTCAGTTTTTAAGGCCAAAATGTGCTTTTCAGGGGCTGAAAAGCATGTTTTGGCCGAGTATGATAATTTTCATTAAAACTTGATTTCTATCACTTCGAATGATGCCAAATGAATAACTTACTTGAATTGGAACATTTCACACTATGTCCTTTGTAGATTTGTGTCTCCGACAGTTCGTTTGGTTGCAGGGGACATTTTCAGTTTTTATGGCCAAAATGTGCTTTTCAGAGGCTGAAAAGCATGTTTTGGCCGAGTATGATAATTTTCATTAAAACTTGATTTCTATCACTTCGAATGATGCCAAATGAATAATTTACTTGAATTGGACCATTTTACACTATGTCCATTGTAGATTTGTGTCTCTGACAGTTCGTTTGGTTGCAGGGGACATATTCAGTTTTTACGGCCAAAATGTGCTTTTCAGGGGCTGAAAAGCATGTTTTGGCCGAGTATGATAATTTTCATTAAAACTTGATTTATATCCATTTGAATGATGCCAAATGAATAACTTACTTGAATTGGACCATTTTACACTATGTCCATTGAAGATTTGTGTCTCTGACAGTTCGTTTGGTTGCAGGGGACATATTCAGTTTTTATGGCCAAAATGTGCTTTTCAGGGGCTGAAAAGCATCTTTTGGCCGAATATGATAATTTTCATTAAAACTTGATTTCTATCCATTCGAATGATGCCAAATGAATAATTTACTTGAATTGGACCATTTTACACTATGTCCATTGTAGATTTGTGTCTCTGACATTTCGTTTGGTTGCAGGGGACATATTCAGTTTTTAAGGCCAAAATGTGCTTTTCAGGGGCTGAAAAGCATGTTTTGGCCGAGTATGATAATTTTCATTAAAACTTGATTTCTATCACTTCGAATGATGCCAAATGAATAACTTACTTGAATTGGACCATTTCACACTATGTCCTTTGTAGATTTGTGTCTCCGACAGTTCGTTTGGTTGCAGGGGACATTTTCAGTTTTTATGGCCAAAATGTGCTTTTCAGAGGCTGAAAAGCATGTTTTGGCCGAGTATGATAATTTTCATTAAAACTTGATTTCTATCACTTCGAATGATGCCAAATGAATAATTTACTTGAATTGGACCATTTTACACTATGTCCATTGTAGATTTGTGTCTCTGACAGTTCGTTTGGTTGCAGGGGACATATTCAGTTTTTACGGCCAAAATGTGCTTTTCAGGGGCTGAAAAGCATGTTTTGGCCGAGTATGATAATTTTCATTAAAACTTGATTTATATCCATTTGAATGATGCCAAATGAATAACTTACTTGAATTGGACCATTTTACACTATGTCCATTGAAGATTTGTGTCTCTGACAGTTCGTTTGGTTGCAGGGGACATATTCAGTTTTTATGGCCAAAATGTGCTTTTCAGGGGCTGAAAAGCATCTTTTGGCCGAATATGATAATTTTCATTAAAACTTGATTTCTATCACTTCGAATGATGCCAAATGAATAACTTACCTGAATTGGACCATTTTACACTATGTCCATTGTAGATTTGTGTCTCTGACAGTTCGTTTGGTTGCAGGGGACATATTCAGTTTTTAAGGCCAAAATGTGCTTTTCAGGGGCTGAAAAGCATGTTTTGGCCGAGTATGATAATTTTCATTAAAACTTGATTTATATCCATTTGAATGATGCCAAATGAATAACTTACTTGAATTGGACCATTTTACACTATGTCCATTGAAGATTTGTGTCTCTGACAGTTCGTTTGGTTGCAGGGGACATATTCAGTTTTTATGGCCAAAATGTGCTTTTCAGAGGCTGAAAAGCTTGTTTTGGCCGAGTATGATAATTTTCATTAAAACTTGATTTCTATCACTTCAAATGATGCCAAATGAATAACTTACTTGAATTGGACCATTTTACACTATGTCCATTGTAGATTTGTGTCTCTGACAGTTCGTTTGGTTGCAGGGGACATATTCAGTTTTTATGGCCAAAATGTGCTTTTCAGGGGCTGAAAAGCATGTTTTGGCCGAATATGATAATTTTCATTAAAACTTGATTTCTATCACTTCAAATGATGCCAAATGAATAACTTACTTGAATTGGACCATTTTACACTATGTCCATTGTAGATTTGTGTCTCTGACAGTTCGTTTGGTTGCAGGGGACATATTCAGTTTTTAAGGCCAAAATGTGCTTTTCAGGGGCTGAAAAGCATGTTTTGGCCGAGTATGATAATTTTCATTAAAACTTGATTTATATCCATTTGAATGATGCCAAATGAATAACTTACTTGAATTGGACCATTTTACACTATGTCCATTGAAGATTTGTGTCTCTGACAGTTCGTTTGGTTGCAGGGGACATATTCAGTTTTTATGGCCAAAATGTGCTTTTCAGAGGCTGAAAAGCTTGTTTTGGCCGAGTATGATAATTTTCATTAAAACTTGATTTCTATCACTTCAAATGATGCCAAATGAATAACTTACTTGAATTGGACCATTTTACACTATGTCCATTGTAGATTTGTGTCTCTGACAGTTCGTTTGGTTGCAGGGGACATATTCAGTTTTTATGGCCAAAATGTGCTTTTCAGGGGCTGAAAAGCATGTTTTGGCCGAATATGATAATTTTCATTAAAACTTGATTTCTATCACTTCAAATGATGCCAAATGAATAACTTACTTGAATTGGACCATTTTACACTATGTCCATTGTAGATTTGTGTCTCTGACAGTTCGTTTGGTTGCAGGGGACATATTCAGTTTTTATGGCCAAAATGTGCTTTTCAGGGGCTGAAAAGCATGTTTTGGCCGAATATGATAATTTTCATTAAAACTTGATTTCTATCCATTCGAATGATGCCAAATGAATAATTTACTTGAATTGGACCATTTTACACTATGTCCATTGTAGATTTGTGTCTCTGACATTTCGTTTGGTTGCAGGGGACATATTCAGTTTTTAAGGCCAAAATGTGCTTTTCAGGGGCTGAAAAGCATGTTTTGGCCGAGTATGATAATTTTCATTAAAACTTGATTTCTATCACTTCAAATGATGCCAAATGAATAACTTACTTGAATTGGACCATTTTACACTATGTCCATTGAAGATTTGTGTCTCTGACAGTTCGTTTGGTTGCAGGGGACATATTCAGTTTTTATGGCCAAAATGTGCTTTTCAGGGGCTGAAAAGCATGTTTTGGCCGAATATGATAATTTTCATTAAAACTTGATTTCTATCACTTCAAATGATGCCAAATGAATAACTTACTTGAATTGGACCATTTTACACTATGTCCATTGTAGATTTGTGTCTCTGACAGTTCGTTTGGTTGCAGGGGACATATTCAGTTTTTATGGCCAAAATGTGCTTTTCAGGGGCTGAAAAGCATGTTTTGGCCGAATATGATAATTTTCATTAAAACTTGATTTCTATCCATTCGAATGATGCCAAATGAATAATTTACTTGAATTGGACCATTTTACACTATGTCCATTGTAGATTTGTGTCTCTGACATTTCGTTTGGTTGCAGGGGACATATTCAGTTTTTAAGGCCAAAATGTGCTTTTCAGGGGCTGAAAAGCATGTTTTGGCCGAGTATGATAATTTTCATTAAAACTTGATTTATATCCATTTGAATGATGCCAAATGAATAACTTACTTGAATTGGACCATTTTACACTAAGTCCATTGAAGATTTGTGTCTCTGACAGTTCGTTTGGTTGCAGGGGACATATTGAGTTTTTATGGCCAAAATGTGCTTTTCAGGGGCTGAAAAGCATGTTTTGGCCGAGTATGATAATTTTCATTAAAACTTGATTTCTATCACTTCGAATGATGCCAAATGAATAACTTACTTGAATTGGACCATTTTACACTATGTCCATTGTAGATTTGTGTCTCCGACAGTTCGTTTGGTTGCAGGGGACATTTTCAGTTTTTATGGCCAAAATGTGCTTTTCAGGGGCTGAAAAGCTTGTTTTGGCCGAGTATGATAATTTTCATTAAAACTTGATTTCTATCACTTCAAATGATGCCAAATGAATAACTTACTTGAATTGGACCATTTTACACTATGTCCATTGCAGATTTGTGTCTCTGACAGTTCGTTTGGTTGCAGGGGACATATTCAGTTTTTATGGCCAAAATGTGTTTTTCAGGGGCTGAAAAGCATGTTTTGGCCGAATATGATAATTTTCATTAAAACTTGATTTCTATCCATTCGAATGATGCCAAATGAATAATTTACTTGAATTGGACCATTTTACACTATGTCCATTGTAGATTTGTGTCTCTGACATTTCGTTTGGTTGCAGGGGACATATTCAGTTTTTATGGCCAAAATGTGCTTTTCAGGGGCTGAAAAGCATGTTTTGGCCAAGTATGATAATTTTCATTAAAACTTGATTTCTATCACTTCGAATGATGCCAAATGAATAACTTACTTGAATTGGACCATTTTACACTATGTCCATTGTAGATTTGTGTCTCTGACAGTTCGTTTGGTTGCAGGGGACATATTGAGTTTTTATGGCCAAAATGTGCTTTTCAGGGGCTGAAAAGCATGTTTTGGCCGAGTATGATAATTTTCATTAAAACTTGATTTCTATCACTTCGAATGATGCCAAATGAATAACTTACTTGAATTGGACCATTTTACACTATGTCCATTGTAGATTTGTGTCTCTGACAGTTCGTTTGGTTGCAGGGGACATATTCAGTTTTTATGGCCAAAATGTGCTTTTCAGGGGCTGAAAAGCATGTTTTGGCCGAATATGATAATTTTCATTAAAACTTGATTTCTATCCATTCGAATGATGCCAAATGAATAATTTACTTGAATTGGACCATTTTACACTATGTCCATTGTAGATTTGTGTCTCTGACATTTCGTTTGGTTGCAGGGGACATATTCAGTTTTTAAGGCCAAAATGTGCTTTTCAGGGGCTGAAAAGCATGTTTTGGCCGAGTATGATAATTTTCATTAAAACTTGATTTATATCCATTTGAATGATGCCAAATGAATAACTTACTTGAATTGGACCATTTTACACTATGTCCATTGAAGATTTGTGTCTCTGACAGTTCGTTTGGTTGCAGGGGACATATTCAGTTTTTATGGCCAAAATGTGCTTTTCAGGGGCTGAAAAGCATCTTTTGGCCGAATATGATAATTTTCATTAAAACTTGATTTCTATCACTTCGAATGATGCCAAATGAATAACTTACTTGAATTGGACCATTTTACACTATGTCCTTTGTAGATTTGTGTCTCCGACAGTTCGTTTGGTTGCAGGGGACATTTTCAGTTTTTATGGCCAAAATGTGCTTTTCAGAGGCTGAAAAGCATGTTTTGGCCGAGTATGATAATTTTCATTAAAACTTGATTTCTATCACTTCGAATGATGCCAAATGAATAATTTACTTGAATTGGACCATTTTACACTATGTCCATTGTAGATTTGTGTCTCTGACAGTTCGTTTGGTTGCAGGGGACATATTCAGTTTTTAAGGCCAAAATGTGCTTTTCAGGGGCTGAAAAGCATGTTTTGGCCGAGTATGATAATTTTCATTAAAACTTGATTTATATCCATTTGAATGATGCCAAATGAATAACTTACTTGAATTGGACCATTTTACACTATGTCCATTGAAGATTTGTGTCTCTGACAGTTCGTTTGGTTGCAGGGGACATATTCAGTTTTTATGGCCAAAATGTGCTTTTCAGGGGCTGAAAAGCATCTTTTGGCCGAATATGATAATTTTCATTAAAACTTGATTTCTATCACTTCGAATGATGCCAAATGAATAACTTACTTGAATTGGACCATTTTACACTATGTCCATTGTAGATTTGTGTCTCTGACAGTTCGTTTGGTTGCAGGGGACATATTCAGTTTTTAAGGCCAAAATGTGCTTTTCAGGGGCTGAAAAGCATGTTTTGGCCGAGTATGATAATTTTCATTAAAACTTGATTTATATCCATTTGAATGATGCCAAATGAATAACTTACTTGAATTGGACCATTTTACACTATGTCCATTGAAGATTTGTGTCTCTGACAGTTCGTTTGGTTGCAGGGGACATATTCAGTTTTTATGGCCAAAATGTGCTTTTCAGAGGCTGAAAAGCTTGTTTTGGCCGAGTATGATAATTTTCATTAAAACTTGATTTCTATCACTTCAAATGATGCCAAATGAATAACTTACTTGAATTGGACCATTTTACACTATGTCCATTGTAGATTTGTGTCTCTGACAGTTCGTTTGGTTGCAGGGGACATATTCAGTTTTTATGGCCAAAATGTGCTTTTCAGGGGCTGAAAAGCATGTTTTGGCCGAATATGATAATTTTCATTAAAACTTGATTTCTATCACTTCAAATGATGCCAAATGAATAACTTACTTGAATTGGACCATTTTACACTATGTCCATTGTAGATTTGTGTCTCTGACAGTTCGTTTGGTTGCAGGGGACATATTCAGTTTTTAAGGCCAAAATGTGCTTTTCAGGGGCTGAAAAGCATGTTTTGGCCGAGTATGATAATTTTCATTAAAACTTGATTTATATCCATTTGAATGATGCCAAATGAATAACTTACTTGAATTGGACCATTTTACACTATGTCCATTGAAGATTTGTGTCTCTGACAGTTCGTTTGGTTGCAGGGGACATATTCAGTTTTTATGGCCAAAATGTGCTTTTCAGGGGCTGAAAAGCATCTTTTGGCCGAATATGATAATTTTCATTAAAACTTGATTTCTATCACTTCGAATGATGCCAAATGAATAACTTACTTGAATTGGACCATTTTACACTATGTCCATTGTAGATTTGTGTCTCTGACAGTTCGTTTGGTTGCAGGGGACATATTCAGTTTTTAAGGCCAAAATGTGCTTTTCAGGGGCTGAAAAGCATGTTTTGGCCGAGTATGATAATTTTCATTAAAACTTGATTTATATCCATTTGAATGATGCCAAATGAATAACTTACTTGAATTGGACCATTTTACACTATGTCCATTGAAGATTTGTGTCTCTGACAGTTCGTTTGGTTGCAGGGGACATATTCAGTTTTTATGGCCAAAATGTGCTTTTCAGAGGCTGAAAAGCTTGTTTTGGCCGAGTATGATAATTTTCATTAAAACTTGATTTCTATCACTTCAAATGATGCCAAATGAATAACTTACTTGAATTGGACCATTTTACACTATGTCCATTGTAGATTTGTGTCTCTGACAGTTCGTTTGGTTGCAGGGGACATATTCAGTTTTTATGGCCAAAATGTGCTTTTCAGAGGCTGAAAAGCTTGTTTTGGCCGAGTATGATAATTTTCATTAAAACTTGATTTCTATCACTTCAAATGATGCCAAATGAATAACTTACTTGAATTGGACCATTTTACACTATGTCCATTGTAGATTTGTGTCTCTGACAGTTCGTTTGGTTGCAGGGGACATATTCAGTTTTTATGGCCAAAATGTGCTTTTCAGGGGCTGAAAAGCATGTTTTGGCCGAATATGATAATTTTCATTAAAACTTGATTTCTATCACTTCAAATGATGCCAAATGAATAACTTACTTGAATTGGACCATTTTACACTATGTCCATTGTAGATTTGTGTCTCTGACAGTTCGTTTGGTTGCAGGGGACATATTCAGTTTTTATGGCCAAAATGTGCTTTTCAGGGGCTGAAAAGCATGTTTTGGCCGAATATGATAATTTTCATTAAAACTTGATTTCTATCCATTCGAATGATGCCAAATGAATAATTTACTTGAATTGGACCATTTTACACTATGTCCATTGTAGATTTGTGTCTCTGACATTTCGTTTGGTTGCAGGGGACATATTCAGTTTTTAAGGCCAAAATGTGCTTTTCAGGGGCTGAAAAGCATGTTTTGGCCGAGTATGATAATTTTCATTAAAACTTGATTTCTATCACTTCAAATGATGCCAAATGAATAACTTACTTGAATTGGACCATTTTACACTATGTCCATTGAAGATTTGTGTCTCTGACAGTTCGTTTGGTTGCAGGGGACATATTCAGTTTTTATGGCCAAAATGTGCTTTTCAGGGGCTGAAAAGCATGTTTTGGCCGAATATGATAATTTTCATTAAAACTTGATTTCTATCACTTCAAATGATGCCAAATGAATAACTTACTTGAATTGGACCATTTTACACTATGTCCATTGTAGATTTGTGTCTCTGACAGTTCGTTTGGTTGCAGGGGACATATTCAGTTTTTATGGCCAAAATGTGCTTTTCAGGGGCTGAAAAGCATGTTTTGGCCGAATATGATAATTTTCATTAAAACTTGATTTCTATCCATTCGAATGATGCCAAATGAATAATTTACTTGAATTGGACCATTTTACACTATGTCCATTGTAGATTTGTGTCTCTGACATTTCGTTTGGTTGCAGGGGACATATTCAGTTTTTAAGGCCAAAATGTGCTTTTCAGGGGCTGAAAAGCATGTTTTGGCCGAGTATGATAATTTTCATTAAAACTTGATTTATATCCATTTGAATGATGCCAAATGAATAACTTACTTGAATTGGACCATTTTACACTAAGTCCATTGAAGATTTGTGTCTCTGACAGTTCGTTTGGTTGCAGGGGACATATTGAGTTTTTATGGCCAAAATGTGCTTTTCAGGGGCTGAAAAGCATGTTTTGGCCGAGTATGATAATTTTCATTAAAACTTGATTTCTATCACTTCGAATGATGCCAAATGAATAACTTACTTGAATTGGACCATTTTACACTATGTCCATTGTAGATTTGTGTCTCCGACAGTTCGTTTGGTTGCAGGGGACATTTTCAGTTTTTATGGCCAAAATGTGCTTTTCAGGGGCTGAAAAGCTTGTTTTGGCCGAGTATGATAATTTTCATTAAAACTTGATTTCTATCACTTCAAATGATGCCAAATGAATAACTTACTTGAATTGGACCATTTTACACTATGTCCATTGCAGATTTGTGTCTCTGACAGTTCGTTTGGTTGCAGGGGACATATTCAGTTTTTATGGCCAAAATGTGTTTTTCAGGGGCTGAAAAGCATGTTTTGGCCGAATATGATAATTTTCATTAAAACTTGATTTCTATCCATTCGAATGATGCCAAATGAATAATTTACTTGAATTGGACCATTTTACACTATGTCCATTGTAGATTTGTGTCTCTGACATTTCGTTTGGTTGCAGGGGACATATTCAGTTTTTATGGCCAAAATGTGCTTTTCAGGGGCTGAAAAGCATGTTTTGGCCAAGTATGATAATTTTCATTAAAACTTGATTTCTATCACTTCGAATGATGCCAAATGAATAACTTACTTGAATTGGACCATTTTACACTATGTCCATTGTAGATTTGTGTCTCTGACAGTTCGTTTGGTTGCAGGGGACATATTGAGTTTTTATGGCCAAAATGTGCTTTTCAGGGGCTGAAAAGCATGTTTTGGCCGAGTATGATAATTTTCATTAAAACTTGATTTCTATCACTTCGAATGATGCCAAATGAATAACTTACTTGAATTGGACCATTTTACACTATGTCCATTGTAGATTTGTGTCTCTGACAGTTCGTTTGGTTGCAGGGGACATATTCAGTTTTTATGGCCAAAATGTGCTTTTCAGGGGCTGAAAAGCATGTTTTGGCCGAATATGATAATTTTCATTAAAACTTGATTTCTATCCATTCGAATGATGCCAAATGAATAATTTACTTGAATTGGACCATTTTACACTATGTCCATTGTAGATTTGTGTCTCTGACATTTCGTTTGGTTGCAGGGGACATATTCAGTTTTTAAGGCCAAAATGTGCTTTTCAGGGGCTGAAAAGCATGTTTTGGCCGAGTATGATAATTTTCATTAAAACTTGATTTATATCCATTTGAATGATGCCAAATGAATAACTTACTTGAATTGGACCATTTTACACTATGTCCATTGAAGATTTGTGTCTCTGACAGTTCGTTTGGTTGCAGGGGACATATTCAGTTTTTATGGCCAAAATGTGCTTTTCAGGGGCTGAAAAGCATCTTTTGGCCGAATATGATAATTTTCATTAAAACTTGATTTCTATCACTTCGAATGATGCCAAATGAATAACTTACTTGAATTGGACCATTTTACACTATGTCCTTTGTAGATTTGTGTCTCCGACAGTTCGTTTGGTTGCAGGGGACATTTTCAGTTTTTATGGCCAAAATGTGCTTTTCAGAGGCTGAAAAGCATGTTTTGGCCGAGTATGATAATTTTCATTAAAACTTGATTTCTATCACTTCGAATGATGCCAAATGAATAATTTACTTGAATTGGACCATTTTACACTATGTCCATTGTAGATTTGTGTCTCTGACAGTTCGTTTGGTTGCAGGGGACATATTCAGTTTTTAAGGCCAAAATGTGCTTTTCAGGGGCTGAAAAGCATGTTTTGGCCGAGTATGATAATTTTCATTAAAACTTGATTTATATCCATTTGAATGATGCCAAATGAATAACTTACTTGAATTGGACCATTTTACACTATGTCCATTGAAGATTTGTGTCTCTGACAGTTCGTTTGGTTGCAGGGGACATATTCAGTTTTTATGGCCAAAATGTGCTTTTCAGGGGCTGAAAAGCATCTTTTGGCCGAATATGATAATTTTCATTAAAACTTGATTTCTATCACTTCGAATGATGCCAAATGAATAACTTACTTGAATTGGACCATTTTACACTATGTCCATTGTAGATTTGTGTCTCTGACAGTTCGTTTGGTTGCAGGGGACATATTCAGTTTTTAAGGCCAAAATGTGCTTTTCAGGGGCTGAAAAGCATGTTTTGGCCGAGTATGATAATTTTCATTAAAACTTGATTTATATCCATTTGAATGATGCCAAATGAATAACTTACTTGAATTGGACCATTTTACACTATGTCCATTGAAGATTTGTGTCTCTGACAGTTCGTTTGGTTGCAGGGGACATATTCAGTTTTTATGGCCAAAATGTGCTTTTCAGAGGCTGAAAAGCTTGTTTTGGCCGAGTATGATAATTTTCATTAAAACTTGATTTCTATCACTTCAAATGATGCCAAATGAATAACTTACTTGAATTGGACCATTTTACACTATGTCCATTGTAGATTTGTGTCTCTGACAGTTCGTTTGGTTGCAGGGGACATATTCAGTTTTTATGGCCAAAATGTGCTTTTCAGGGGCTGAAAAGCATGTTTTGGCCGAATATGATAATTTTCATTAAAACTTGATTTCTATCACTTCAAATGATGCCAAATGAATAACTTACTTGAATTGGACCATTTTACACTATGTCCATTGTAGATTTGTGTCTCTGACAGTTCGTTTGGTTGCAGGGGACATATTCAGTTTTTAAGGCCAAAATGTGCTTTTCAGGGGCTGAAAAGCATGTTTTGGCCGAGTATGATAATTTTCATTAAAACTTGATTTATATCCATTTGAATGATGCCAAATGAATAACTTACTTGAATTGGACCATTTTACACTATGTCCATTGAAGATTTGTGTCTCTGACAGTTCGTTTGGTTGCAGGGGACATATTCAGTTTTTATGGCCAAAATGTGCTTTTCAGGGGCTGAAAAGCATCTTTTGGCCGAATATGATAATTTTCATTAAAACTTGATTTCTATCACTTCGAATGATGCCAAATGAATAACTTACTTGAATTGGACCATTTTACACTATGTCCATTGTAGATTTGTGTCTCTGACAGTTCGTTTGGTTGCAGGGGACATATTCAGTTTTTAAGGCCAAAATGTGCTTTTCAGGGGCTGAAAAGCATGTTTTGGCCGAGTATGATAATTTTCATTAAAACTTGATTTATATCCATTTGAATGATGCCAAATGAATAACTTACTTGAATTGGACCATTTTACACTATGTCCATTGAAGATTTGTGTCTCTGACAGTTCGTTTGGTTGCAGGGGACATATTCAGTTTTTATGGCCAAAATGTGCTTTTCAGAGGCTGAAAAGCTTGTTTTGGCCGAGTATGATAATTTTCATTAAAACTTGATTTCTATCACTTCAAATGATGCCAAATGAATAACTTACTTGAATTGGACCATTTTACACTATGTCCATTGTAGATTTGTGTCTCTGACAGTTCGTTTGGTTGCAGGGGACATATTCAGTTTTTATGGCCAAAATGTGCTTTTCAGGGGCTGAAAAGCATGTTTTGGCCGAATATGATAATTTTCATTAAAACTTGATTTCTATCACTTCAAATGATGCCAAATGAATAACTTACTTGAATTGGACCATTTTACACTATGTCCATTGTAGATTTGTGTCTCTGACAGTTCGTTTGGTTGCAGGGGACATATTCAGTTTTTAAGGCCAAAATGTGCTTTTCAGGGGCTGAAAAGCATGTTTTGGCCGAGTATGATAATTTTCATTAAAACTTGATTTATATCCATTTGAATGATGCCAAATGAATAACTTACTTGAATTGGACCATTTTACACTATGTCCATTGAAGATTTGTGTCTCTGACAGTTCGTTTGGTTGCAGGGGACATATTCAGTTTTTATGGCCAAAATGTGCTTTTCAGAGGCTGAAAAGCTTGTTTTGGCCGAGTATGATAATTTTCATTAAAACTTGATTTCTATCACTTCAAATGATGCCAAATGAATAACTTACTTGAATTGGACCATTTTACACTATGTCCATTGTAGATTTGTGTCTCTGACAGTTCGTTTGGTTGCAGGGGACATATTCAGTTTTTATGGCCAAAATGTGCTTTTCAGGGGCTGAAAAGCATGTTTTGGCCGAATATGATAATTTTCATTAAAACTTGATTTCTATCACTTCAAATGATGCCAAATGAATAACTTACTTGAATTGGACCATTTTACACTATGTCCATTGAAGATTTGTGTCTCTGACAGTTCGTTTGGTTGCAGGGGACATATTGAGTTTTTATGGCCAAAATGTGCTTTTCAGGGGCTGAAAAGCATGTTTTGGCCGAGTATGATAATTTTCATTAAAACTTGATTTCTATCACTTCGAATGATGCCAAATGAATAACTTACTTGAATTGGACCATTTTACACTATGTCCATTGTAGATTTGTGTCTCCGACAGTTCGTTTGGTTGCAGGGGACATTTTCAGTTTTTATGGCCAAAATGTGCTTTTCAGGGGCTGAAAAGCTTGTTTTGGCCGAGTATGATAATTTTCATTAAAACTTGATTTCTATCACTTCAAATGATGCCAAATGAATAACTTACTTGAATTGGACCATTTTACACTATGTCCATTGCAGATTTGTGTCTCTGACAGTTCGTTTGGTTGCAGGGGACATATTCAGTTTTTATGGCCAAAATGTGTTTTTCAGGGGCTGAAAAGCATGTTTTGGCCGAATATGATAATTTTCATTAAAACTTGATTTCTATCCATTCGAATGATGCCAAATGAATAATTTACTTGAATTGGACCATTTTACACTATGTCCTTTGTAGATTTGTGTCTCTGACATTTCGTTTGGTTGCAGGGGACATATTCAGTTTTTATGGCCAAAATGTGCTTTTCAGGGGCTGAAAAGCATGTTTTGGCCAAGTATGATAATTTTCATTAAAACTTGATTTCTATCACTTCGAATGATGCCAAATGAATAACTTACTTGAATTGGACCATTTTACACTATGTCCATTGTAGATTTGTGTCTCTGACAGTTCGTTTGGTTGCAGGGGACATATTGAGTTTTTATGGCCAAAATGTGCTTTTCAGGGGCTGAAAAGCATGTTTTGGCCGAGTATGATAATTTTCATTAAAACTTGATTTCTATCACTTCGAATGATGCCAAATGAATAACTTACTTGAATTGGACCATTTTACACTATGTCCATTGTAGATTTGTGTCTCCGACAGTTCGTTTGGTTGCAGGGGACATTTTCAGTTTTTATGGCCAAAATGTGCTTTTCAGAGGCTGAAAAGCATGTTTTGGCCGAGTATGATAATTTTCATTAAAACTTGATTTCTATCACTTCGAATGATGCCAAATGAATAACTTACTTGAATTGGACCATTTTACACTATGTCCATTGTAGATTTGTGTCTCTGACAGTTCGTTTGGTTGCAGGGGACATATTCAGTTTTTATGGCCAAAATGTGCTTTTCAGGGGCTGAAAAGCATGTTTTGGCCGAATATGATAAATTTCATTAAAACTTGATTTCTATCCATTCGAATGATGCCAAATGAATAATTTACTTGAATTGGACCATTTTACACTATGTCCATTGTAGATTTGTGTCTCTGACATTTCGTTTGGTTGCAGGGGACATATTCAGTTTTTAAGGCCAAAATGTGCTTTTCAGGGGCTGAAAAGCATGTTTTGGCCGAGTATGATAATTTTCATTAAAACTTGATTTATATCCATTTGAATGATGCCAAATGAATAACTTACTTGAATTGGACCATTTTACACTATGTCCATTGAAGATTTGTGTCTCTGACAGTTCGTTTGGTTGCAGGGGACATTTTCAGTTTTTATGGCCAAAATGTGCTTTTCAGAGGCTGAAAAGCATGTTTTGGCCGAGTATGATAATTTTCATTAAAACTTGATTTCTATCACTTCGAATGATGCCAAATGAATAATTTACTTGAATTGGACCATTTTACACTATGTCCATTGTAGATTTGTGTCTCTGACAGTTCGTTTGGTTGCAGGGGACATATTCAGTTTTTAAGGCCAAAATGTGCTTTTCAGGGGCTGAAAAGCATGTTTTGGCCGAGTATGATAATTTTCATTAAAACTTGATTTATATCCATTTGAATGATGCCAAATGAATAACTTACTTGAATTGGACCATTTTACACTATGTCCATTGAAGATTTGTGTCTCTGACAGTTCGTTTGGTTGCAGGGGACATATTCAGTTTTTATGGCCAAAATGTGCTTTTCAGGGGCTGAAAAGCATCTTTTGGCCGAATATGATAATTTTCATTAAAACTTGATTTCTATCACTTCGAATGATGCCAAATGAATAACTTACTTGAATTGGACCATTTCACACTATGTCCATTGTAGATTTGTGTCTCTGACAGTTCGTTTGGTTGCAGGGGACATATTCAGTTTTTAAGGCCAAAATGTGCTTTTCAGGGGCTGAAAAGCATGTTTTGGCCGAGTATGATAATTTTCATTAAAACTTGATTTATATCCATTTGAATGATGCCAAATGAATAACTTACTTGAATTGGACCATTTTACACTATGTCCATTGAAGATTTGTGTCTCTGACAGTTCGTTTGGTTGCAGGGGACATATTCAGTTTTTATGGCCAAAATGTGCTTTTCAGAGGCTGAAAAGCTTGTTTTGGCCGAGTATGATAATTTTCATTAAAACTTGATTTCTATCACTTCAAATGATGCCAAATGAATAACTTACTTGAATTGGACCATTTTACACTATGTCCATTGTAGATTTGTGTCTCTGACAGTTCGTTTGGTTGCAGGGGACATATTCAGTTTTTATGGCCAAAATGTGCTTTTCAGGGGCTGAAAAGCATGTTTTGGCCGAATATGATAATTTTCATTAAAACTTGATTTCTATCCATTCGAATGATGCCAAATGAATAATTTACTTGAATTGGACCATTTTACACTATGTCCATTGTAGATTTGTGTCTCTGACATTTCGTTTGGTTGCAGGGGACATATTCAGTTTTTAAGGCCAAAATGTGCTTTTCAGGGGCTGAAAAGCATGTTTTGGCCGAGTATGATAATTTTCATTAAAACTTGATTTATATCCATTTGAATGATGCCAAATGAATAACTTACTTGAATTGGACCATTTTACACTATGTCCATTGAAGATTTGTGTCTCTGACAGTTCGTTTGGTTGCAGGGGACATATTGAGTTTTTATGGCCAAAATGTGCTTTTCAGGGGCTGAAAAGCATGTTTTGGCCGAGTATGATAATTTTCATTAAAACTTGATTTCTATCACTTCGAATGATGCCAAATGAATAACTTACTTGAATTGGACCATTTTACACTATGTCCATTGTAGATTTGTGTCTCCGACAGTTCGTTTGGTTGCAGGGGACATTTTCAGTTTTTATGGCCAAAATGTGCTTTTCAGGGGCTGAAAAGCTTGTTTTGGCCGAGTATGATAATTTTCATTAAAACTTGATTTCTATCACTTCAAATGATGCCAAATGAATAACTTACTTGAATTGGACCATTTTACACTATGTCCATTGCAGATTTGTGTCTCTGACAGTTCGTTTGGTTGCAGGGGACATATTCAGTTTTTATGGCCAAAATGTGTTTTTCAGGGGCTGAAAAGCATGTTTTGGCCGAATATGATAATTTTCATTAAAACTTGATTTCTATCCATTCGAATGATGCCAAATGAATAATTTACTTGAATTGGACCATTTTACACTATGTCCATTGTAGATTTGTGTCTCTGACATTTCGTTTGGTTGCAGGGGACATATTCAGTTTTTATGGCCAAAATGTGCTTTTCAGGGGCTGAAAAGCATGTTTTGGCCAAGTATGATAATTTTCATTAAAACTTGATTTCTATCACTTCGAATGATGCCAAATGAATAACTTACTTGAATTGGACCATTTTACACTATGTCCATTGTAGATTTGTGTCTCTGACAGTTCGTTTGGTTGCAGGGGACATATTCAGTTTTTATGGCCAAAATGTGCTTTTCAGGGGCTGAAAAGCATGTTTTGGCCGAATATGATAATTTTCATTAAAACTTGATTTCTATCACTTCAAATGATGCCAAATGAATAACTTACTTGAATTGGACCATTTTACACTATGTCCATTGTAGATTTGTGTCTCTGACAGTTCGTTTGGTTGCAGGGGACATATTCAGTTTTTAAGGCCAAAATGTGCTTTTCAGGGGCTGAAAAGCATGTTTTGGCCGAGTATGATAATTTTCATTAAAACTTGATTTATATCCATTTGAATGATGCCAAATGAATAACTTACTTGAATTGGACCATTTTACACTATGTCCATTGAAGATTTGTGTCTCTGACAGTTCGTTTGGTTGCAGGGGACATATTCAGTTTTTATGGCCAAAATGTGCTTTTCAGAGGCTGAAAAGCTTGTTTTGGCCGAGTATGATAATTTTCATTAAAACTTGATTTCTATCACTTCAAATGATGCCAAATGAATAACTTACTTGAATTGGACCATTTTACACTATGTCCATTGTAGATTTGTGTCTCTGACAGTTCGTTTGGTTGCAGGGGACATATTCAGTTTTTATGGCCAAAATGTGCTTTTCAGGGGCTGAAAAGCATGTTTTGGCCGAATATGATAATTTTCATTAAAACTTGATTTCTATCACTTCAAATGATGCCAAATGAATAACTTACTTGAATTGGACCATTTTACACTATGTCCATTGTAGATTTGTGTCTCTGACAGTTCGTTTGGTTGCAGGGGACATATTCAGTTTTTATGGCCAAAATGTGCTTTTCAGGGGCTGAAAAGCATGTTTTGGCCGAATATGATAATTTTCATTAAAACTTGATTTCTATCCATTCGAATGATGCCAAATGAATAATTTACTTGAATTGGACCATTTTACACTATGTCCATTGTAGATTTGTGTCTCTGACATTTCGTTTGGTTGCAGGGGACATATTCAGTTTTTAAGGCCAAAATGTGCTTTTCAGGGGCTGAAAAGCATGTTTTGGCCGAGTATGATAATGTTCATTAAAACTTGATTTATATCCATTTGAATGATGCCAAATGAATAACTTACTTGAATTGGACCATTTTACACTATGTCCATTGAAGATTTGTGTCTCTGACAGTTCGTTTGGTTGCAGGGGACATATTGAGTTTTTATGGCCAAAATGTGCTTTTCAGGGGCTGAAAAGCATGTTTTGGCCGAGTATGATAATTTTCATTAAAACTTGATTTCTATCACTTCGAATGATGCCAAATGAATAACTTACTTGAATTGGACCATTTTACACTATGTCCATTGTAGATTTGTGTCTCCGACAGTTCGTTTGGTTGCAGGGGACATTTTCAGTTTTTATGGCCAAAATGTGCTTTTCAGGGGCTGAAAAGCTTGTTTTGGCCGAGTATGATAATTTTCATTAAAACTTGATTTCTATCACTTCAAATGATGCCAAATGAATAACTTACTTGAATTGGACCATTTTACACTATGTCCATTGCAGATTTGTGTCTCTGACAGTTCGTTTGGTTGCAGGGGACATATTCAGTTTTTATGGCCAAAATGTGTTTTTCAGGGGCTGAAAAGCATGTTTTGGCCGAATATGATAATTTTCATTAAAACTTGATTTCTATCCATTCGAATGATGCCAAATGAATAATTTACTTGAATTGGACCATTTTACACTATGTCCTTTGTAGATTTGTGTCTCTGACATTTCGTTTGGTTGCAGGGGACATATTCAGTTTTTATGGCCAAAATGTGCTTTTCAGGGGCTGAAAAGCATGTTTTGGCCAAGTATGATAATTTTCATTAAAACTTGATTTCTATCACTTCGAATGATGCCAAATGAATAACTTACTTGAATTGGACCATTTTACACTATGTCCATTGTAGATTTGTGTCTCTGACAGTTCGTTTGGTTGCAGGGGACATATTGAGTTTTTATGGCCAAAATGTGCTTTTCAGGGGCTGAAAAGCATGTTTTGGCCGAGTATGATAATTTTCATTAAAACTTGATTTCTATCACTTCGAATGATGCCAAATGAATAACTTACTTGAATTGGACCATTTTACACTATGTCCATTGTAGATTTGTGTCTCCGACAGTTCGTTTGGTTGCAGGGGACATTTTCAGTTTTTATGGCCAAAATGTGCTTTTCAGAGGCTGAAAAGCATGTTTTGGCCGAGTATGATAATTTTCATTAAAACTTGATTTCTATCACTTCGAATGATGCCAAATGAATAACTTACTTGAATTGGACCATTTTACACTATGTCCATTGTAGATTTGTGTCTCTGACAGTTCGTTTGGTTGCAGGGGACATATTCAGTTTTTATGGCCAAAATGTGCTTTTCAGGGGCTGAAAAGCATGTTTTGGCCGAATATGATAATTTTCATTAAAACTTGATTTCTATCCATTCGAATGATGCCAAATGAATAATTTACTTGAATTGGACCATTTTACACTATGTCCATTGTAGATTTGTGTCTCTGACATTTCGTTTGGTTGCAGGGGACATATTCAGTTTTTAAGGCCAAAATGTGCTTTTCAGGGGCTGAAAAGCATGTTTTGGCCGAGTATGATAATTTTCATTAAAACTTGATTTATATCCATTTGAATGATGCCAAACGAATAACTTACTTGAATTGGACCATTTTACACTATGTCCATTGAAGATTTGTGTCTCTGACAGTTCGTTTGGTTGCAGGGGACATATTCAGTTTTTATGGCCAAAATGTGCTTTTCAGGGGCTGAAAAGCATCTTTTGGCCGAATATGATAATTTTCATTAAAACTTGATTTCTATCACTTCGAATGATGCCAAATGAATAACTTACTTGAATTGGACCATTTTACACTATGTCCTTTGTAGATTTGTGTCTCCGACAGTTCGTTTGGTTGCAGGGGACATTTTCAGTTTTTATGGCCAAAATGTGCTTTTCAGAGGCTGAAAAGCATGTTTTGGCCGAGTATGATAATTTTCATTAAAACTTGATTTCTATCACTTCGAATGATGCCAAATGAATAATTTACTTGAATTGGACCATTTTACACTATGTCCATTGTAGATTTGTGTCTCTGACAGTTCGTTTGGTTGCAGGGGACATATTCAGTTTTTAAGGCCAAAATGTGCTTTTCAGGGGCTGAAAAGCATGTTTTGGCCGAGTATGATAATTTTCATTAAAACTTGATTTATATCCATTTGAATGATGCCAAATGAATAACTTACTTGAATTGGACCATTTTACACTATGTCCATTGAAGATTTGTGTCTCTGACAGTTCGTTTGGTTGCAGGGGACATATTCAGTTTTTATGGCCAAAATGTGCTTTTCAGGGGCTGAAAAGCATCTTTTGGCCGAATATGATAATTTTCATTAAAACTTGATTTCTATCACTTCGAATGATGCCAAATGAATAACTTACTTGAATTGGACCATTTTACACTATGTCCATTGTAGATTTGTGTCTCTGACAGTTCGTTTGGTTGCAGGGGACATATTCAGTTTTTAAGGCCAAAATGTGCTTTTCAGGGGCTGAAAAGCATGTTTTGGCCGAGTATGATAATTTTCATTAAAACTTGATTTATATCCATTTGAATGATGCCAAATGAATAACTTACTTGAATTGGACCATTTTACACTATGTCCATTGAAGATTTGTGTCTCTGACAGTTCGTTTGGTTGCAGGGGACATATTCAGTTTTTATGGCCAAAATGTGCTTTTCAGAGGCTGAAAAGCTTGTTTTGGCCGAGTATGATAATTTTCATTAAAACTTGATTTCTATCACTTCAAATGATGCCAAATGAATAACTTACTTGAATTGGACCATTTTACACTATGTCCATTGTAGATTTGTGTCTCTGACAGTTCGTTTGGTTGCAGGGGACATATTCAGTTTTTATGGCCAAAATGTGCTTTTCAGGGGCTGAAAAGCATGTTTTGGCCGAATATGATAATTTTCATTAAAACTTGATTTCTATCCATTCGAATGATGCCAAATGAATAATTTACTTGAATTGGACCATTTTACACTATGTCCATTGTAGATTTGTGTCTCTGACATTTCGTTTGGTTGCAGGGGACATATTCAGTTTTTAAGGCCAAAATGTGCTTTTCAGGGGCTGAAAAGCATGTTTTGGCCGAGTATGATAATTTTCATTAAAACTTGATTTATATCCATTTGAATGATGCCAAATGAATAACTTACTTGAATTGGACCATTTTACACTATGTCCATTGAAGATTTGTGTCTCTGACAGTTCGTTTGGTTGCAGGGGACATATTGAGTTTTTATGGCCAAAATGTGCTTTTCAGGGGCTGAAAAGCATGTTTTGGCCGAGTATGATAATTTTCATTAAAACTTGATTTCTATCACTTCGAATGATGCCAAATGAATAACTTACTTGAATTGGACCATTTTACACTATGTCCATTGTAGATTTGTGTCTCCGACAGTTCGTTTGGTTGCAGGGGACATTTTCAGTTTTTATGGCCAAAATGTGCTTTTCAGGGGCTGAAAAGCTTGTTTTGGCCGAGTATGATAATTTTCATTAAAACTTGATTTCTATCACTTCAAATGATGCCAAATGAATAACTTACTTGAATTGGACCATTTTACACTTGTCCATTGCAGATTTGTGTCTCTGACAGTTCGTTTGGTTGCAGGGGACATATTCAGTTTTTATGGCCAAAATGTGTTTTTCAGGGGCTGAAAAGCATGTTTTGGCCGAATATGATAATTTTCATTAAAACTTGATTTCTATCCATTCGAATGATGCCAAATGAATAATTTACTTGAATTGGACCATTTTACACTATGTCCATTGTAGATTTGTGTCTCTGACATTTCGTTTGGTTGCAGGGGACATATTCAGTTTTTATGGCCAAAATGTGCTTTTCAGGGGCTGAAAAGCATGTTTTGGCCAAGTATGATAATTTTCATTAAAACTTGATTTCTATCACTTCGAATGATGCCAAATGAATAACTTACTTGAATTGGACCATTTTACACTATGTCCATTGTAGATTTGTGTCTCTGACAGTTCGTTTGGTTGCAGGGGACATATTGAGTTTTTATGGCCAAAATGTGCTTTTCAGGGGCTGAAAAGCATGTTTTGGCCGAGTATGATAATTTTCATTAAAACTTGATTTCTATCACTTCGAATGATGCCAAATGAATAACTTACTTGAATTGGACCATTTTACACTATGTCCATTGTAGATTTGTGTCTCTGACAGTTCGTTTGGTTGCAGGGGACATATTCAGTTTTTAAGGCCAAAATGTGCTTTTCAGGGGCTGAAAAGCATGTTTCGGCCGAGTATGATAATTTTCATTAAAACTTGATTTCTATCACTTCAAATGATGCCAAATGAATAACTTACTTGAATTGGACCATTTTACACTATGTCCATTGTAGATTTGTGTCTCTGACAGTTCGTTTGGTTGCAGGGGACATATTCAGTTTTTATGGCCAAAATGTGCTTTTCAGGGGCTGAAAAGCATGTTTTGGCCGAATATGATAATTTTCATTAAAACTTGATTTCTATCCATTCGAATGATGCCAAATGAATAATTTACTTGAATTGGACCATTTTACACTATGTCCATTGTAGATTTGTGTCTCTGACATTTCGTTTGGTTGCAGGGGACATATTCAGTTTTTAAGGCCAAAATGTGCTTTTCAGGGGCTGAAAAGCATGTTTTGGCCGAGTATGATAATTTTCATTAAAACTTGATTTATATCCATTTGAATGATGCCAAATGAATAACTTACTTGAATTGGACCATTTTACACTATGTCCATTGAAGATTTGTGTCTCTGACAGTTCGTTTGGTTGCAGGGGACATATTGAGTTTTTATGGCCAAAATGTGCTTTTCAGGGGCTGAAAAGCATGTTTTGGCCGAGTATGATAATTTTCATTAAAACTTGATTTCTATCACTTCGAATGATGCCAAATGAATAACTTACTTGAATTGGACCATTTTACACTATGTCCATTGTAGATTTGTGTCTCCGACAGTTCGTTTGGTTGCAGGGGACATTTTCAGTTTTTATGGCCAAAATGTGCTTTTCAGGGGCTGAAAAGCTTGTTTTGGCCGAGTATGATAATTTTCATTAAAACTTGATTTCTATCACTTCAAATGATGCCAAATGAATAACTTACTTGAATTGGACCATTTTACACTATGTCCATTGCAGATTTGTGTCTCTGACAGTTCGTTTGGTTGCAGGGGACATATTCAGTTTTTATGGCCAAAATGTGTTTTTCAGGGGCTGAAAAGCATGTTTTGGCCGAATATGATAATTTTCATTAAAACTTGATTTCTATCCATTCGAATGATGCCAAATGAATAATTTACTTGAATTGGACCATTTTACACTATGTCCATTGTAGATTTGTGTCTCTGACATTTCGTTTGGTTGCAGGGGACATATTCAGTTTTTATGGCCAAAATGTGCTTTTCAGGGGCTGAAAAGCATGTTTTGGCCAAGTATGATAATTTTCATTAAAACTTGATTTCTATCACTTCGAATGATGCCAAATGAATAACTTACTTGAATTGGACCATTTTACACTATGTCCATTGTAGATTTGTGTCTCTGACAGTTCGTTTGGTTGCAGGGGACATATTGAGTTTTTATGGCCAAAATGTGCTTTTCAGGGGCTGAAAAGCATGTTTCGGCCGAGTATGATAATTTTCATTAAAACTTGATTTCTATCCATTAGAATGATGCCAAATGAATAACTTACTTGAATTGGACCATTTTACACTATGTCTATTGTAGATTTGTGTCTCTGACAGTTCGTTTGTTTGCAGGGGACATTTTCAGTTTTTATGGCCAAAATGTGCTTTTCAGAGGCTGAAAAGCATGTTTTGGCTGAGTATGATAATTTTCATTAAAACTTGATTTCTATCACTGCGAATGATGCCAAATGAATAAATTACTTGAATTGGACCATTTTACACTATGTCCATTGTAGATTTGTGTCTCTGACTGTTCGTTTGGTTGCAGGGGACATATTCAGTTTTTATGGCCAAAATGTGCTTTTCAGGGGCTGAAAAGCATGTTTTGGCCGAGTATGATGATTTTCATTAAAACTTAATTTCTATCACTTCGAATGATGCCAAATGAATAACTTACTTGAATTGGACCATTTTACACTATGTCCATTGTATATTTGTGTCTCTGACAGTTCGTTTGGTTGCAGGGGACATATTCAGTTTTTATGGCCAAAATGTTTTTTTCAGGGGCTGAAAAGCATGTTTTGGCCGAGTATGATAATTTTCATTAAAACTTGATTTATATCACTTCGAATGATGCCAAATGAATAACTTACTTGAATTGGACCATTTTACACTATGTCCATTGTAGATTTGTGTCTCCGACAGTTCGTTTGGTTGCAGGGGACATTTTCAGTTTTTATGGCCAAAATGTGCTTTTCAGGGGCTGAAAAGCTTGTTTTGGCCGAGTATGATAATTTTCATTAAAACTTGATTTCTATCACTTCAAATGATGCCAAATGAATAACTTACTTGAATTGGACCATTTTATACTATGTCCATTGTAGATTTGTGTCTCTGACAGTTCGTTTGGTTGCAGGGGACATATTCAGTTTTTATGGCCAAAATGTGCTTTTCAGGGGCTGAAAAGCATGTTTTGGCCGAATATGATAATTTTCATTAAAACTTGATTTCTATCCATTCGAATGATGCCAAATGAATAATTTACTTGAATTGGACCATTTTACACTATGTCCATTGTAGATTTGTGTCTCTGACATTTCGTTTGGTTGCAGGGGACATATTCAGTTTTTAAGGCCAAAATGTGCTTTTCAGGGGCTGAAAAGCATGTTTTGGCCGAGTATGATAATTTTCATTAAAACTTGATTTATATCCATTTGAATGATGCCAAATGAATAACTTACTTGAATTGGACCATTTTACACTATGTCCATTGAAGATTTGTGTCTCTGACAGTTCGTTTGGTTGCAGGGGACATATTCAGTTTTTATGGCCAAAATGTGCTTTTCAGGGGCTGAAAAGCATCTTTTGGCCGAATATGATAATTTTCATTAAAACTTAATTTCTATCACTTCGAATGATGCCAAATGAATAACTTACTTGAATTGGACCATTTTACACTATGTCCATTGTAGATTTGTGTCTCTGACAGTTCGTTTGGTTGCAGGGGACATATTCAGTTTTTATGGCCAAAATGTGCTTTTCAGGGGCTGAAAAGCATGTTTTGGCCGAATATGATAATTTTCATTAAAACTTGATTTCTATCACTTCGAATGATGCCAAATGAATAACTTACTTGAATTGGACCATTTTACACTATGTCCTTTGTAGATTTGTGTCTCCGACAGTTCGTTTGGTTGCAGGGGACATTTTCAATTTTTATGGCCAAAATGTGCTTTTCAGAGGCTGAAAAGCATGTTTTGGCCGAATATGATAATTTTCATTAAAACTTGATTTCTATCACTTCGAATGATGCCAAATGAATAATTTACTTGAATTGGACCATTTTACACTATGTCCATTGTAGATTTGTGTCTCTGACAGTTCGTTTGGTTGCAGGGGACATATTCAGTTTTTAAGGCCAAAATGTGCTTTTCAGGGGCTGAAAAGCATGTTTTGGCCGAGTATGATAATTTTCATTAAAACTTGATTTATATCCATTTGAATGATGCCAAATGAATAACTTACTTGAATTGGACCATTTTACACTATGTCCATTGAAGATTTGTGTCTCTGACAGTTCGTTTGGTTGCAGGGGACATATTCAGTTTTTATGGCCAAAATGTGCTTTTCAGGGGCTGAAAAGCATCTTTTGGCCGAATATGATAATTTTCATTAAAACTTAATTTCTATCACTTCGAATGATGCCAAATGAATAACTTACTTGAATTGGACCATTTTACACTATGTCCATTGTAGATTTGTGTCTCTGACAGTTCGTTTGGTTGCAGGGGACATATTCAGTTTTTATGGCCAAAATGTGCTTTTCAGGGGCTGAAAAGCATGTTTTGGCCGAGTATGATAATTTTCATTAAAACTTGATTTCTATCACTTCGAATGATGCCAAATGAATAACTTACTTGAATTGGACCATTTTACACTATGTCCATTGTAGATTTGTGTCTCCGACAGTTCGTTTGGTTGCAGGGGACATTTTCAGTTTTTATGGCCAAAATGTGCTTTTCAGTTGCTGAAAAGCATGTTTTGGCCGAGTATGATAATTTTCATTAAAACTTGATTTCTATCACTTCGAATGATGCCAAATGAATAACTTACTTGAATTGGACCATTTTACACTATGTCCATTGTAGATTTGTGTCTCTGACAGTTCGTTTGGTTGCAGGGGACATATTCAGTTTTTAAGGCCAAAATGTGCTTTTCAGGGGCTGAAAAGCATGTTTTGGCCGAGTATGATAATTTTCATTAAAACTTGATTTATATCCATTTGAATGATGCCAAATGAATAACTTACTTGAATTGGACCATTTTACACTATGTCCATTGAAGATTTGTGTCTCTGACATTTCGTTTGGTTGCAGGGGACATATTCAGTTTTTAAGGCCAAAATGTGCTTTTCAGGGGCTGAAAAGCATGTTTTGGCCGAGTATGATAATTTTCATTAAAACTTGATTTATATCCATTTGAATGATGCCAAATGAATAACTTACTTGAATTGGACCATTTTACACTATGTCCATTGAAGATTTGTGTCTCTGACAGTTCGTTTGGTTGCAGGGGACATATTGAGTTTTTATGGCCAAAATGTGCTTTTCAGGGGCTGAAAAGCATGTTTTGGCCGAGTATGATAATTTTCATTAAAACTTGATTTCTATCACTTCGAATGATGCCAAATGAATAACTTACTTGAATTGGACCATTTTACACTATGTCCATTGTAGATTTGTGTCTCCGACAGTTCGTTTGGTTGCAGGGGACATTTTCAGTTTTTATGGCCAAAATGTGCTTTTCAGGGGCTGAAAAGCTTGTTTTGGCCGAGTATGATAATTTTCATTAAAACTTGATTTCTATCACTTCAAATGATGCCAAATGAATAACTTACTTGAATTGGACCATTTTACACTATGTCCATTGCAGATTTGTGTCTCTGACAGTTCGTTTGGTTGCAGGGGACATATTCAGTTTTTATGGCCAAAATGTGTTTTTCAGGGGCTGAAAAGCATGTTTTGGCCGAATATGATAATTTTCATTAAAACTTGATTTCTATCCATTCGAATGATGCCAAATGAATAATTTACTTGAATTGGACCATTTTACACTATGTCCATTGTAGATTTGTGTCTCTGACATTTCGTTTGGTTGCAGGGGACATATTCAGTTTTTATGGCCAAAATGTGCTTTTCAGGGGCTGAAAAGCATGTTTTGGCCAAGTATGATAATTTTCATTAAAACTTGATTTCTATCACTTCGAATGATGCCAAATGAATAACTTACTTGAATTGGACCATTTTACACTATGTCCATTGTAGATTTGTGTCTCTGACAGTTCGTTTGGTTGCAGGGGACATATTGAGTTTTTATGGCCAAAATGTGCTTTTCAGGGGCTGAAAAGCATGTTTCGGCCGAGTATGATAATTTTCATTAAAACTTGATTTCTATCCATTAGAATGATGCCAAATGAATAACTTACTTGAATTGGACCATTTTACACTATGTCTATTGTAGATTTGTGTCTCTGACAGTTCGTTTGTTTGCAGGGGACATTTTCAGTTTTTATGGCCAAAATGTGCTTTTCAGAGGCTGAAAAGCATGTTTTGGCTGAGTATGATAATTTTCATTAAAACTTGATTTCTATCACTGCGAATGATGCCAAATGAATAAATTACTTGAATTGGACCATTTTACACTATGTCCATTGTAGATTTGTGTCTCTGACTGTTCGTTTGGTTGCAGGGGACATATTCAGTTTTTATGGCCAAAATGTGCTTTTTAGGGGCTGAAAAGCATGTTTTGGCCGAGTATGATGATTTTCATTAAAACTTAATTTCTATCACTTCGAATGATGCCAAATGAATAACTTACTTGAATTGGACCATTTTACACTATGTCCATTGTATATTTGTGTCTCTGACAGTTCGTTTGGTTGCAGGGGACATATTCAGTTTTTATGGCCAAAATGTTTTTTTCAGGGGCTGAAAAGCATGTTTTGGCCGAGTATGATAATTTTCATTAAAACTTGATTTATATCACTTCGAATGATGCCAAATGAATAACTTACTTGAATTGGACCATTTTACACTATGTCCATTGTAGATTTGTGTCTCCGACAGTTCGTTTGGTTGCAGGGGACATTTTCAGTTTTTATGGCCAAAATGTGCTTTTCAGGGGCTGAAAAGCTTGTTTTGGCCGAGTATGATAATTTTCATTAAAACTTGATTTCTATCACTTCAAATGATGCCAAATGAATAACTTACTTGAATTGGACCATTTTATACTATGTCCATTGTAGATTTGTGTCTCTGACAGTTCGTTTGGTTGCAGGGGACATATTCAGTTTTTATGGCCAAAATGTGCTTTTCAGGGGCTGAAAAGCATGTTTTGGCCGAATATGATAATTTTCATTAAAACTTGATTTCTATCCATTCGAATGATGCCAAATGAATAATTTACTTGAATTGGACCATTTTACACTATGTCCATTGTAGATTTGTGTCTCTGACATTTCGTTTGGTTGCAGGGGACATATTCAGTTTTTAAGGCCAAAATGTGCTTTTCAGGGGCTGAAAAGCATGTTTTGGCCGAGTATGATAATTTTCATTAAAACTTGATTTATATCCATTTGAATGATGCCAAATGAATAACTTACTTGAATTGGACCATTTTACACTATGTCCATTGAAGATTTGTGTCTCTGACAGTTCGTTTGGTTGCAGGGGACATATTCAGTTTTTATGGCCAAAATGTGCTTTTCAGGGGCTGAAAAGCATCTTTTGGCCGAATATGATAATTTTCATTAAAACTTAATTTCTATCACTTCGAATGATGCCAAATGAATAACTTACTTGAATTGGACCATTTTACACTATGTCCATTGTAGATTTGTGTCTCTGACAGTTCGTTTGGTTGCAGGGGACATATTCAGTTTTTATGGCCAAAATGTGCTTTTCAGGGGCTGAAAAGCATGTTTTGGCCGAATATGATAATTTTCATTAAAACTTGATTTCTATCACTTCGAATGATGCCAAATGAATAACTTACTTGAATTGGACCATTTTACACTATGTCCTTTGTAGATTTGTGTCTCCGACAGTTCGTTTGGTTGCAGGGGACATTTTCAATTTTTATGGCCAAAATGTGCTTTTCAGAGGCTGAAAAGCATGTTTTGGCCGAATATGATAATTTTCATTAAAACTTGATTTCTATCACTTCGAATGATGCCAAATGAATAATTTACTTGAATTGGACCATTTTACACTATGTCCATTGTAGATTTGTGTCTCTGACAGTTCGTTTGGTTGCAGGGGACATATTCAGTTTTTAAGGCCAAAATGTGCTTTTCAGGGGCTGAAAAGCATGTTTTGGCCGAGTATGATAATTTTCATTAAAACTTGATTTATATCCATTTGAATGATGCCAAATGAATAACTTACTTGAATTGGACCATTTTACACTATGTCCATTGAAGATTTGTGTCTCTGACAGTTCGTTTGGTTGCAGGGGACATATTCAGTTTTTATGGCCAAAATGTGCTTTTCAGGGGCTGAAAAGCATCTTTTGGCCGAATATGATAATTTTCATTAAAACTTAATTTCTATCACTTCGAATGATGCCAAATGAATAACTTACTTGAATTGGACCATTTTACACTATGTCCATTGTAGATTTGTGTCTCTGACAGTTCGTTTGGTTGCAGGGGACATATTCAGTTTTTATGGCCAAAATGTGCTTTTCAGGGGCTGAAAAGCATGTTTTGGCCGAGTATGATAATTTTCATTAAAACTTGATTTCTATCACTTCGAATGATGCCAAATGAATAACTTACTTGAATTGGACCATTTTACACTATGTCCATTGTAGATTTGTGTCTCCGACAGTTCGTTTGGTTGCAGGGGACATTTTCAGTTTTTATGGCCAAAATGTGCTTTTCAGTTGCTGAAAAGCATGTTTTGGCCGAGTATGATAATTTTCATTAAAACTTGATTTCTATCACTTCGAATGATGCCAAATGAATAACTTACTTGAATTGGACCATTTTACACTATGTCCATTGTAGATTTGTGTCTCTGACAGTTCGTTTGGTTGCAGGGGACATATTCAGTTTTTAAGGCCAAAATGTGCTTTTCAGGGGCTGAAAAGCATGTTTTGGCCGAGTATGATAATTTTCATTAAAACTTGATTTATATCCATTTGAATGATGCCAAATGAATAACTTACTTGAATTGGACCATTTTACACTATGTCCATTGAAGATTTGTGTCTCTGACAGTTCGTTTGGTTGCAGGGGACATATTCAGTTTTTATGGCCAAAATGTGCTTTTCAGGGGCTGAAAAGCATGTTTTGGCCAAGTATGATAATTTTCATTAAAACTTGATTTCTATCACTTCGAATGATGCCAAATGAATAACTTACTTGAATTGGACCATTTTACACTATGTCCATTGTAGATTTGTGTCTCTGACAGTTCGTTTGGTTGCAGGGGACATATTGAGTTTTTATGGCCAAAATGTGCTTTTCAGGGGCTGAAAAGCATGTTTTGGCCGAGTATGATAATTTTCATTGAAACTTGATTTCTATCACTTCGAATGATGCCAAATGAATAACTTACTTGAATTGGACCATTTTACACTATGTCCATTGTAGATTTGTGTCTCTGACAGTTCGTTTGGTTGCAGGGGACATTTTCAGTTTTTATGGCCAAAATGTGCTTTTCAGAGGCTGAAAAGCATGTTTTGGCCGAGTATGATAATTTTCATTAAAACTTGATTTCTATTACTTCGAATGATGCCAAATGAATAACTTACTTGAATTGGACCATTTTACACTATGTCCATTGTAGATTTGTGTCTCTGACAGTTCGTTTGGTTGCAGGGGACATATTCAGTTTTTAAGGCCAAAATGTGCTTTTCAGGGGCTGAAAAGCATGTTTCGGCCGAGTATGATAATTTTCATTAAAACTTGATTTCTATCACTTCGAATGATGCCAAATGAATAACTTACTTGAATTGGACCATTTTAAACTATGTCCATTGTAGATTTGTGTCTCTGACAGTTTGTTTGGTTGCAGGGGACATATTCAGTTTTTATGGCCAAAATGTGCTTTTCAGGGGCTGAAAAGCATGTTTTGGCCGAGTATGATAATTTTCATTAAAACTTGATTTCTATCACTTCGAATGATGCCAAATGAATAACTTACTTGAATTGGACCATTTTACACTATGTCCATTGTAGATTTGTGTCTCTGACAGTTCGTTTGGTTGCAGGGGACATATTCAGTTTTTATGGCCAAAATGTGCTTTTCAGGGGCTGAAAAGCATGTTTTGGCCGAATATGATAATTTTCATTAAAACTTGATTTCTATCACTTCGAATGATGCCAAATGAATAATTTACTTGAATTGGACCATTTTACACTATGTCCATTGTAGATTTGTGTCTCTGACAGTTCGTTTGGTTGCAGGGGACATATTCAGTTTTTAAGGCCAAAATGTGCTTTTCAGGGGCTGAAAAGCATGTTTTGGCCGAGTATGATAATTTTCATTAAAACTTGATTTATATCCATTTGAATGATGCCAAATGAATAACTTACTTGAATTGGACCATTTTACACTATGTCCATTGAAGATTTGTGTCTCTGACAGTTCGTTTGGTTGCAGGGGACATATTCAGTTTTTATGGCCAAAATGTGCTTTTCAGGGGCTGAAAAGCATCTTTTGGCCGAATATGATAATTTTCATTAAAACTTAATTTCTATCACTTCGAATGATGCCAAATGAATAACTTACTTGAATTGGACCATTTTACACTATGTCCATTGTAGATTTGTGTCTCTGACAGTTCGTTTGGTTGCAGGGGACATATTGAGTTTTTATGGCCAAAATGTGCTTTTCAGGGGCTGAAAAGCATGTTTTGGCCGAGTATGATAATTTTCATTGAAACTTGATTTCTATCACTTCGAATGATGCCAAATGAATAACTTACTTGAATTGGACCATTTTACACTATGTCCATTGTAGATTTGTGTCTCTGACAGTTCGTTTGGTTGCAGGGGACATTTTCAGTTTTTATGGCCAAAATGTGCTTTTCAGAGGCTGAAAAGCATGTTTTGGCCGAGTATGATAATTTTCATTAAAACTTGATTTCTATCACTTCGAATGATGCCAAATGAATAACTTACTTGAATTGGACCATTTTACACTATGTCCATTGTAGATTTGTGTCTCTGACAGTTCGTTTGGTTGCAGGGGACATATTCAGTTTTTAAGGCCAAAATGTGCTTTTCAGGGGCTGAAAAGCATGTTTTGGCCGAGTATGATAATTTTCATTAAAACTTGATTTATATCCATTTGAATGATGCCAAATGAATAACTTACTTGAATTGGACCATTTTACACTATGTCCATTGAAGATTTGTGTCTCTGACAGTTCGTTTGGTTGCAGGGGACATATTCAGTTTTTATGGCCAAAATGTGCTTTTCAGGGGCTGAAAAGCATGTTTTGGCCAAGTATGATAATTTTCATTAAAACTTGATTTCTATCACTTCGAATGATGCCAAATGAATAACTTACTTGAATTGGACCATTTTACACTATGTCCATTGTAGATTTGTGTCTCTGACAGTTCGTTTGGTTGCAGGGGACATATTGAGTTTTTATGGCCAAAATGTGCTTTTCAGGGGCTGAAAAGCATGTTTTGGCCGAGTATGATAATTTTCATTGAAACTTGATTTCTATCACTTCGAATGATGCCAAATGAATAACTTACTTGAATTGGACCATTTTACACTATGTCCATTGTAGATTTGTGTCTCTGACAGTTCGTTTGGTTGCAGGGGACATTTCAGTTTTTATGGCCAAAATGTGCTTTTCAGAGGCTGAAAAGCATGTTTTGGCCGAGTATGATAATTTTCATTAAAACTTGATTTCTATCACTTCGAATGATGCCAAATGAATAACTTACTTGAATTGGACCATTTTACACTATGTCCATTGTAGATTTGTGTCTCTGACAGTTCGTTTGGTTGCAGGGGACATATTCAGTTTTTAAGGCCAAAATGTGCTTTTCAGGGGCTGAAAAGCATGTTTCGGCCGAGTATGATAATTTTCATTAAAACTTGATTTCTATCACTTCGAATGATGCCAAATGAATAACTTACTTGAATTGGACCATTTTACACTATGTCCATTGTAGATTTGTGTCTCTGACAGTTTGTTTGGTTGCAGGGGACATATTCAGTTTTTATGGCCAAAATGTGCTTTTCAGGGGCTGAAAAGCATGTTTTGGCCGAGTATGATAATTTTCATTAAAACTTGATTTCTATCACTTCGAATGATGCCAAATGAATAACTTACTTGAATTGGACCATTTTACACTATGTCCATTGTAGATTTGTGTCTCTGACAGTTCGTTTGGTTGCAGGGGACATATTCAGTTTTTAAGGCCAAAATGTGCTTTTCAGGGGCTGAAAAGCATGTTTTGGCCGATTATGATAATTTTCATTAAAACTTGATTTCTATCACTTCGAATGATGCCAAATGAATAACTTACTTGAATTGGACCATTTTACACTATGTCCATTGTAGATTTTTGTCTCCGACAGTTCGTTTGGTTGCAGGGGACATTTTCAGTTTTTATGGCCAAAATGTGCTTTTCAGAGGCTGAAAAGCTTGTTTTGGCCGAGTATGATAATTTTCATTAAAACTTGATTTCTATCACTTCGAATGATGCCAAATGAATAACTTACTTGAATTGGACCATTTTACACTATGTCCATTGTAGATTTGTGTCTCTGACAGTTCGTTTGGTTGCAGGGGACATATTCAGTTTTTATGGCCAAAATGTGCTTTTCAGGGGCTGAAAAGCATGTTTTGGCCGAATATGATAATTTTCATTAAAACTTGATTTCTATCCATTCGAATGATGCCAAATGAATAATTTACTTGAATTGGACCATTTTACACTATGTCCATTGTAGATTTGTGTCTCTGACATTTCGTTTGGTTGCAGGGGACATATTCAGTTTTTAAGGCCAAAATGTGCTTTTCAGGGGCTGAAAAGCATGTTTTGGCCGAGTATGATAATTTTCATTAAAACTTGATTTATATCCATTTGAATGATGCCAAATGAATAACTTACTTGAATTGGACCATTTTACACTATGTCCATTGAAGATTTGTGTCTCTGACAGTTCGTTTGGTTGCAGGGGACATATTCAGTTTTTATGGCCAAAATGTGCTTTTCAGGGGCTGAAAAGCATCTTTTGGCCGAATATGATAATTTTCATTAAAACTTAATTTCTATCACTTCGAATGATGCCAAATGAATAACTTACTTGAATTGGACCATTTTACACTATGTCCATTGTAGATTTGTGTCTCTGACAGTTCGTTTGGTTGCAGGGGACATATTCAGTTTTTATGGCCAAAATGTGCTTTTCAGGGGCAGAAAAGCATGTTTTGGCCGAGTATGATAATTTTCATTAAAACTTGATTTCTATCACTTCGAATGATGCCAAATGAATAACTTACTTGAATTGGACCATTTTACACTATGTCCATTGTAGATTTGTGTCTCAGACAGTTCGTTTGGTTGCAGGGGACATTTTCAGTTTTTATGGCCAAAATGTGCTTTTCAGAGGCTGAAAAGCATGTTTTGGCCGAGTATGATAATTTTCATTAAAACTTGATTTCTATCACTTCGAATGATGCCAAATGAATAACTTACTTGAATTGGACCATTTTACACTATGTCCATTGTAGATTTGTGTCTCTGACAGTTCGTTTGGTTGCAGGGGACATATTCAGTTTTTAAGGCCAAAATGTGCTTTTCAGGGGCTGAAAAGCATGTTTTGGCCGAGTATGATAATTTTCATTAAAACTTGATTTATATCCATTTGAATGATGCCAAATGAATAACTTACTTGAATTGGACCATTTTACACTATGTCCATTGAAGATTTGTGTCTCTGACAGTTTGTTTGGTTGCAGGGGACATTTTCAGTTTTTATGGCCAAAATGTGCTTTTCAGGGGCTGAAAAGCATGTTTTGGCCGAGTATGATAATTTTCATTGAAACTTGATTTCTATCACTTCGAATGATGCCAAATGAATAGCTTACTTGAATTGGACCATTTTACACTATGTCCATTGTAGATTTGTGTCTCCGACAGTTCGTTTGGTTGCAGGGGACATTTTCAGTTTTTATGGCCAAAATGTGCTTTTCAGAGGCTGAAAAGCATGTTTTGGCCGAGTATGATAATTTTCATTAAAACTTGATTTCTATCCATTCGAATGATGCCAAATGAATAACTTACTTGAATTGGACCATATTACACTATGTCCATTGTAAATTTGTGTCTCTGAAAGTTTGTTTGGTTGCAGGGGACATATTCAGTTTTTATGGCCAAAATGTGCTTTTCAGGGGCTGAAAAGCATGTTTTGGCCGAGTATGATAATTTTCATTAAAACTTGATTTCTATCACTTCGAATGATGCCAAATGAATAATTTACTTGAATTGGACCATTTTACACTATGTCCATTGTAGATTTGTGTCTCTGACAGTTCGTTTGGTTGCAGGGGACATATTGAGTTTTTATGGCCAAAATGTGCTTTTCAGGGGCTGAAAAGCATGTTTTGGCCGAGTATGATAATTTTCATTAAAACTTGATTTATATCCATTTGAATGATGCCAAATGAATAACTTACTTGAATTGGACCATTTTACACTATGTCCATTGAAGATTTGTGTCTCTGACAGTTCGTTTGGTTGCAGGGGACATATTCAGTTTTTATGGCCAAAATGTGCTTTTCAGGGGCTGAAAAGCATCTTTTGGCCGAATATGATAATTTTCATTAAAACTTAATTTCTATCACTTCGAATGATGCCAAATGAATAACTTACTTGAATTGGACCATTTTACACTATGTCCATTGTAGATTTGTGTCTCTGACAGTTCGTTTGGTTGCAGGGGACATATTCAGTTTTTATGGCCAAAATGTGCTTTTCAGGGGCAGAAAAGCATGTTTTGGCCGAGTATGATAATTTTCATTAAAACTTGATTTCTATCACTTCGAATGATGCCAAATGAATAACTTACTTGAATTGGACCATTTTACACTATGTCCATTGTAGATTTGTGTCTCAGACAGTTCGTTTGGTTGCAGGGGACATTTTCAGTTTTTATGGCCAAAATGTGCTTTTCAGAGGCTGAAAAGCATGTTTTGGCCGAGTATGATAATTTTCATTAAAACTTGATTTCTATCACTTCGAATGATGCCAAATGAATAACTTACTTGAATTGGACCATTTTACACTATGTCCATTGTAGATTTGTGTCTCTGACAGTTCGTTTGGTTGCAGGGGACATATTCAGTTTTTAAGGCCAAAATGTGCTTTTCAGGGGCTGAAAAGCATGTTTTGGCCGAGTATGATAATTTTCATTAAAACTTGATTTATATCCATTTGAATGATGCCAAATGAATAACTTACTTGAATTGGACCATTTTACACTATGTCCATTGAAGATTTGTGTCTCTGACAGTTTGTTTGGTTGCAGGGGACATTTTCAGTTTTTATGGCCAAAATGTGCTTTTCAGGGGCTGAAAAGCATGTTTTGGCCGAGTATGATAATTTTCATTGAAACTTGATTTCTATCACTTCGAATGATGCCAAATGAATAGCTTACTTGAATTGGACCATTTTACACTATGTCCATTGTAGATTTGTGTCTCCGACAGTTCGTTTGGTTGCAGGGGACATTTTCAGTTTTTATGGCCAAAATGTGCTTTTCAGAGGCTGAAAAGCATGTTTTGGCCGAGTATGATAATTTTCATTAAAACTTGATTTCTATCCATTCGAATGATGCCAAATGAATAACTTACTTGAATTGGACCATATTACACTATGTCCATTGTAAATTTGTGTCTCTGAAAGTTTGTTTGGTTGCAGGGGACATATTCAGTTTTTATGGCCAAAATGTGCTTTTCAGGGGCTGAAAAGCATGTTTTGGCCGAGTATGATAATTTTCATTAAAACTTGATTTCTATCACTTCGAATGATGCCAAATGAATAACTTACTTGAATTGGACCATTTTACACTATGTCCATTGTAGATTTGTGTCTCTGACAGTTCGTTTGGTTGCAGGGGACATATTGAGTTTTTATGGCCAAAATGTGCTTTTCAGGGGCTGAAAAGCATGTTTTGGCCGAGTATGATAATTTTCATTAAAACTTGATTTCTATCACTTCGAATGATGCCAAATGAATAATTTACTTGAATTGGACCATTTTACACTATGTCCATTGTAGATTTGTGTCTCCGACAGTTCGTTTGGTTGCAGGGGACATTTTCAGTTTTTATGGCCAAAATGTGCTTTTCAGAGGCTGAAAAGCATGTTTTGGCCGAGTATGATAATTTTCATTAAAACTTGATTTCTATCACTTCGAATGATGCCAAATGAATAACTTACTTGAATTGGACCATTTTACACTATGTCCATTGTAGATTTGTGTCTCTGACAGTTTGTTTGGTTGCAGGGGACATATTCAGTTTTTAAGGCCAAAATGTGCTTTTCAGGGGCTGAAAAGCATGTTTCGGCCGAGTATGATAATTTTCATTAAAACTTGATTTCTATCCATTAGAATGATGCCAAATGAATAACTTACTTGAATTGGACCATTTTACACTATGTCCATTGTAGATTTGTGTCTCTGACAGTTTGTTTGGTTGCAGGGGACATATTCAGTTTTTATGGCCAAAATGTGCTTTTCAGGGGCTGAAAAGCATGTTTTGGCCGAGTATGATAATTTTCATTAAAACTTGATTTCTATCACTTCGAATGATGCCAAATGAATAACTTACTTGAATTGGACCATTTTACACTATGTCCATTGTAGATTTGTGTCTCTGACAGTTCGTTTGGTTGCAGGGGACATATTTAGTTTTTATGGCCAAAATGTGCTTTTCAGGGGCTGAAAAGCATGTTTTGGCCGAGTATGATAATTTTCATTGAAACTTGATTTCTATCACTTCGAATGATGCCAAATGAATAACTTACTTGAATTGGACCATTTTACACTATGTCCATTGTAGATTTGTGTCTCCGACAGTTCGTTTGGTTGCAGGGGACATATTCACTTTTTATGGCCAAAATGTGCTTTTCAGAGGCTGAAAAGCATGTTTTGGCCGAGTATGATAATTTTCATTAAAACTTGATTTCTATCCATTCGAATGATGCCAAATGAATAACTTACTTGAATTGGACCATATTACACTATGTCCATTGTAGATTTGTGTCTCTGAAAGTTTGTTTGGTTGCAGGGGACATATTCAGTTTTTATGGCCAAAATGTGCTTTTCAGGGGCTGAAAAGCATGTTTTGGCCGAGTATGATAATTTTCATTAAAACTTGATTTCTATCACTTCGAATGATGCCAAATGAATAACTTACTTGAATTGGACCATTTTACACTATGTCCATTGTAGATTTGTGTCTCTGACAGTTCGTTTGGTTGCAGGAGACATATTGAGTTTTTATGGCCAAAATGTGCTTTTCAGGGGCTGAAAAGCATGTTTTGGCCGAGTATGATAATTTTCATTAAAACTTGATTTCTATCACTTCGAATGATGCCAAATGAATAACTTACTTGAATTGGACCATTTTACACTATGTCCATTGTAGATTTGTGTCTCTGACAGTTCGTTTGGTTGCAGGGGACATATTCAGTTTTTAAGGCCAAAATGTGCTTTTCAGGGGCTGAAAAGCATGTTTTGGCCGAGTATGATAATTTTCATTAAAACTTGATTTCTATCACTTCGAATGATGCCAAATGAATAACTTACTTGAATTGGACCATTTTACACTATGTCCATTGTAGATTTTTGTCTCCGACAGTTTGTTTGGTTGCAGGGGACATTTTCAGTTTTTATGGCCAAAATGTGCTTTTCAGAGGCTGAAAAGCTTGTTTTGGCCGAGTATGATAATTTTCATTAACACTTGATTTCTATCACTTCAAATGATGCCAAATGAATAACTTACTTGAATTGGACCATTTTACACTATGTCCATTGTAGATTTGTGTCTCTGACAGTTCGTTTGGTTGCAGGGGACATATTCAGTTTTTAAGGCCAAAATGTGCTTTTCAGGGGCTGAAAAGCATGTTTTGGCCGAATATGATAATTTTCATTAAAACTTGATTTCTATCCATTCGAATGATGCCAAATGAATAATTTACTTGAATTGGACCATTTTACACTATGTCCATTGTAGATTTGTGTCTCTGACATTTCGTTTGGTTGCAGGGGACATATTCAGTTTTTAAGGCCAAAATGTGCTTTTCAGGGGCTGAAAAGCATGTTTTGGCCGAGTATGATAATTTTCATTAAAACTTGATTTATATCCATTTGAATGATGCCAAATGAATAACTTACTTGAATTGGACCATTTTACACTATGTCCATTGAAGATTTGTGTCTCTGACAGTTCATTTGGTTGCAGGGGACATATTCAGTTTTTATGGCCAAAATGTGCTTTTCAGGGGCTGAAAAGCATCTTTTGGCCGAATATGATAATTTTCATTAAAACTTAATTTCTATCACTTCGAATGATGCCAAATGAATAACTTACTTGAATTGGACCATTTTACACTATTTCCATTGTAGATTTGTGTCTCTGACAGTTCGTTTGGTTGCAGGGGACATATTCAGTTTTTATGGCCAAAATGTGCTTTTCAGGGGCTGAAAAGCATGTTTTGGCCGAATATGATAATTTTCATTAAAACTTGATTTCTATCACTTCGAATGATGCCAAATGAATAACTTACTTGAATTGGACCATTTTACACTATGTCCTTTGTAGATTTGTGTCTCCGACAGTTCGTTTGGTTGCAGGGGACATTTTCAGTTTTTATGGCCAAAATGTGCTTTTTAGGGGCTGAAAAGCATGTTTTGGCCGAGTATGATAATTTTCATTAAAACTTGATTTCTTTCACTTCGAATGATGCCAAATGAATAATTTACTTGAATTGGACCATTTTACACTATGTCCATTGTAGATTTGTGTCTCTGACAGTTCGTTTGGTTGCAGGGGACATATTCAGTTTTTAAGGCCAAAATGTGCTTTTCAGGGGCTGAAAAGCATGTTTTGGCCGAGTATGATAATTTTCATTAAAACTTGATTTATATCCATTTGAATGATGCCAAATGAATAACTTACTTGAATTGGACCATTTTACACTATGTCCATTGAAGATTTGTGTCTCTGACAGTTCGTTTGGTTGCAGGGGACATATTCAGTTTTTATGGCCAAAATGTGCTTTTCAGGGGCTGAAAAGCATCTTTTGGCCGAATATGATAATTTTCATTAAAACTTGATTTCTATCACTTCGAATGATGCCAAATGAATAACTTACTTGAATTAGACCATTTTACACTATGTCCATTGTAGATTTGTGTCTCTGACAGTTCGTTTGGTTGCAGGGGACATATTCAGTTTTTAAGGCCAAAATGTGCTTTTCAGGGGCTGAAAAGCATGTTTTGGCCGAGTATGATAATTTTCATTAAAACTTGATTTATATCCATTTGAATGATGCCAAATGAATAACTTACTTGAATTGGACCATTTTACACGATGTCCATTGAAGATTTGTGTCTCTGACAGTTCGTTTGGTTGCAGGGGACATATTCAGTTTTTATGGCCAAAATGTGCTTTTCAGGGGCTGAAAAGCATGTTTTGGCCAAGTATGATAATTTTCATTAAAACTTGAGTTCTATCACTTCGAATGATGCCAAATGAATAACTTACTTGAATTGGACCATTTTACACTATGTCCATTGTAGATTTGTGTCTCTGACAGTTCGTTTGGTTGCAGGGGACATATTGAGTTTTTATGGCCAAAATGTGCTTTTCAGGGGCTGAAAAGCATGTTTTGGCCGAGTATGATAATTTTCATTAAAACTTGATTTCTATCACTTCGAATGATGCCAAATGAATAACTTACTTGAATTGGACCATTTTACACTATGTCCATTGTAGATTTGTGTCTCCGACAGTTTGTTTGGTTGCAGGGGACATTTTCAGTTTTTATGGCCAAAATGTGCTTTTCAGGGGCTGAAAAGCTTGTTTTGGCCGAGTATGATAATTTTCATTAAAACTTGATTTCTATCACTTCAAATGATGCCAAATGAATAACTTACTTGAATTGGACCATTTTACACTATGTCCATTGTAGATTTGTGTCTCTGACAGTTCGTTTGGTTGCAGGGGACATATTCAGTTTTTATGGCCAAAATGTGCTTTTCAGGGGCTGAAAAGCATGTTTTGGCCGAATATGATAATTTTCATTAAAACTTGATTTCTATCCATTCGAATGATGCCAAATGAATAATTTACTTGAATTGGACCATTTTACACTATGTCCATTGTAGATTTGTGTCTCTGACATTTCGTTTGGTTGCAGGGGACATATTCAGTTTTTAAGGCCAAAATGTGCTTTTCAGGGGCTGAAAAGCATGTTTTGGCCGAGTATGATAATTTTCATTAAAACTTGATTTATATCCATTTGAATGATGCCAAATGAATAACTTACTTGAATTGGACCATTTTACACTATGTCCATTGAAGATTTGTGTCTCTGACAGTTCGTTTGGTTGCAGGGGACATATTCAGTTTTTATGGCCAAAATGTGCTTTTCAGGGGCTGAAAAGCATGTTTTGGCCAAGTATGATAATTTTCATTAAAACTTGATTTCTATCACTTCGAATGATGCCAAATGAATAACTTACTTGAATTGGACCATTTTACACTATGTCCATTGTAGATTTGTGTCTCTGACAGTTCGTTTGGTTGCAGGGGACATATTGAGTTTTTATGGCCAAAATGTGCTTTTCAGGGGCTGAAAAGCATGTTTTGGCCGAGTATGATAATTTTCATTAAAACTTGATTTCTATCACTTCGAATGATGCCAAATGAATAACTTACTTGAATTGGACCATTTTACACTATGTCCATTGTAGATTTGTGTCTCCGACAGTTCGTTTGGTTGCAGGGGACATTTTCAGTTTTTATGGCCAAAATGTGCTTTTCAGGGGCTGAAAAGCTTTTTTTGGCCGAGTATGATAATTTTCATTAAAACTTGATTTCTATCACTTCAAATGATGCCAAATGAATAACTTACTTGAATTGGACCATTTTACACTATGTCCATTGTAGATTTGTGTCTCTGACAGTTCGTTTGGTTGCAGGGGACATATTCAGTTTTTATGGCCAAAATGTGCTTTTCAGGGGCTGAAAAGCATGTTTTGGCCGAATATGATAATTTTCATTAAAACTTGATTTCTATCCATTCGAATGATGCCAAATGAATAATTTACTTGAATTGGACCATTTTACACTATGTCCATTGTAGATTTGTGTCTCCGACAGTTCGTTTGGTTGCAGGGGACATTTTCAGTTTTTATGGCCAAAATGTGCTTTTTAGGGGCTGAAAAGCATGTTTTGGCCGAGTATGATAATTTTCATTAAAACTTGATTTCTTTCACTTCGAATGATGCCAAATGAATAATTTACTTGAATTGGACCATTTTACACTATGTCCATTGTAGATTTGTGTCTCTGACAGTTCGTTTGGTTGCAGGGGACATATTCAGTTTTTAAGGCCAAAATGTGCTTTTCAGGGGCTGAAAAGCATGTTTTGGCCGAGTATGATAATTTTCATTAAAACTTGATTTATATCCATTTGAATGATGCCAAATGAATAACTTACTTGAATTGGACCATTTTACACTATGTCCATTGAAGATTTGTGTCTCTGACAGTTCGTTTGGTTGCAGGGGACATATTCAGTTTTTATGGCCAAAATGTGCTTTTCAGGGGCTGAAAAGCATCTTTTGGCCGAATATGATAATTTTCATTAAAACTTGATTTCTATCACTTCGAATGATGCCAAATGAATAACTTACTTGAATTAGACCATTTTACACTATGTCCATTGTAGATTTGTGTCTCTGACAGTTCGTTTGGTTGCAGGGGACATATTCAGTTTTTAAGGCCAAAATGTGCTTTTCAGGGGCTGAAAAGCATGTTTTGGCCGAGTATGATAATTTTCATTAAAACTTGATTTATATCCATTTGAATGATGCCAAATGAATAACTTACTTGAATTGGACCATTTTACACGATGTCCATTGAAGATTTGTGTCTCTGACAGTTCGTTTGGTTGCAGGGGACATATTCAGTTTTTATGGCCAAAATGTGCTTTTCAGGGGCTGAAAAGCATGTTTTGGCCAAGTATGATAATTTTCATTAAAACTTGAGTTCTATCACTTCGAATGATGCCAAATGAATAACTTACTTGAATTGGACCATTTTACACTATGTCCATTGTAGATTTGTGTCTCTGACAGTTCGTTTGGTTGCAGGGGACATATTGAGTTTTTATGGCCAAAATGTGCTTTTCAGGGGCTGAAAAGCATGTTTTGGCCGAGTATGATAATTTTCATTAAAACTTGATTTCTATCACTTCGAATGATGCCAAATGAATAACTTACTTGAATTGGACCATTTTACACTATGTCCATTGTAGATTTGTGTCTCCGACAGTTTGTTTGGTTGCAGGGGACATTTTCAGTTTTTATGGCCAAAATGTGCTTTTCAGGGGCTGAAAAGCTTGTTTTGGCCGAGTATGATAATTTTCATTAAAACTTGATTTCTATCACTTCAAATGATGCCAAATGAATAACTTACTTGAATTGGACCATTTTACACTATGTCCATTGTAGATTTGTGTCTCTGACAGTTCGTTTGGTTGCAGGGGACATATTCAGTTTTTATGGCCAAAATGTGCTTTTCAGGGGCTGAAAAGCATGTTTTGGCCGAATATGATAATTTTCATTAAAACTTGATTTCTATCCATTCGAATGATGCCAAATGAATAATTTACTTGAATTGGACCATTTTACACTATGTCCATTGTAGATTTGTGTCTCTGACATTTCGTTTGGTTGCAGGGGACATATTCAGTTTTTAAGGCCAAAATGTGCTTTTCAGGGGCTGAAAAGCATGTTTTGGCCGAGTATGATAATTTTCATTAAAACTTGATTTATATCCATTTGAATGATGCCAAATGAATAACTTACTTGAATTGGACCATTTTACACTATGTCCATTGAAGATTTGTGTCTCTGACAGTTCGTTTGGTTGCAGGGGACATATTCAGTTTTTATGGCCAAAATGTGCTTTTCAGGGGCTGAAAAGCATGTTTTGGCCAAGTATGATAATTTTCATTAAAACTTGATTTCTATCACTTCGAATGATGCCAAATGAATAACTTACTTGAATTGGACCATTTTACACTATGTCCATTGTAGATTTGTGTCTCTGACAGTTCGTTTGGTTGCAGGGGACATATTGAGTTTTTATGGCCAAAATGTGCTTTTCAGGGGCTGAAAAGCATGTTTTGGCCGAGTATGATAATTTTCATTAAAACTTGATTTCTATCACTTCGAATGATGCCAAATGAATAACTTACTTGAATTGGACCATTTTACACTATGTCCATTGTAGATTTGTGTCTCCGACAGTTCGTTTGGTTGCAGGGGACATTTTCAGTTTTTATGGCCAAAATGTGCTTTTCAGGGGCTGAAAAGCTTTTTTTGGCCGAGTATGATAATTTTCATTAAAACTTGATTTCTATCACTTCAAATGATGCCAAATGAATAACTTACTTGAATTGGACCATTTTACACTATGTCCATTGTAGATTTGTGTCTCTGACAGTTCGTTTGGTTGCAGGGGACATATTCAGTTTTTATGGCCAAAATGTGCTTTTCAGGGGCTGAAAAGCATGTTTTGGCCGAATATGATAATTTTCATTAAAACTTGATTTCTATCCATTCGAATGATGCCAAATGAATAATTTACTTGAATTGGACCATTTTACACTATGTCCATTGTAGATTTGTGTCTCTGACATTTCGTTTGGTTGCAGGGGACATATTCAGTTTTTAAGGCCAAAATGTGCTTTTCAGGGGCTGAAAAGCATGTTTTGGCCGAGTATGATAATTTTCATTAAAACTTGATTTATATCCATTTGAATGATGCCAAATGAATAACTTACTTGAATTGGACCATTTTACACTATGTCCATTGAAGATTTGTGTCTCTGACAGTTCGTTTGGTTGCAGGGGACATATTCAGTTTTTATGGCCAAAATGTGCTTTTCAGGGGCTGAAAAGCATCTTTTGGCCGAATATGATAATTTTCATTAAAACTTGATTTCTATCACTTCGAATGATGCCAAATGAATAACTTACTTGAATTGGACCATTTTACACTATGTCCTTTGTAGATTTGTGTCTCCGACAGTTCGTTTGGTTGCAGGGGACATTTTCAGTTTTTATGGCCAAAATGTGCTTTTCAGAGGCTGAAAAGCATGTTTTGGCCGAGTATGATAATTTTCATTAAAACTTGATTTCTATCACTTCGAATGATGCCAAATGAATAATTTACTTGAATTGGACCATTTTACACTATGTCCATTGTAGATTTGTGTCTCTGACAGTTCGTTTGGTTGCAGGGGACATATTCAGTTTTTAAGGCCAAAATGTGCTTTTCAGGGGCTGAAAAGCATGTTTTGGCCGAGTATGATAATTTTCATTAAAACTTGATTTATATCCATTTGAATGATGCCAAATGAATAACTTACTTGAATTGGTCCATTTTACACTATGTCCATTGAAGATTTGTGTCTCTGACAGTTCGTTTGGTTGCAGGGGACATATTCAGTTTTTATGGCCAAAATGTGCTTTTCAGGGGCTGAAAAGCATGTTTTGGCCAAGTATGATAATTTTCATTAAAACTTGATTTCTATCACTTCGAATGATGCCAAATGAATAACTTACTTGAATTGGACCATTTTACACTATGTCCATTGTAGATTTGTGTCTCTGACAGTTCGTTTGGTTGCAGGGGACATATTGAGTTTTTATGGCCAAAATGTGCTTTTCAGGGGCTGAAAAGCATGTTTTGGCCGAGTATGATAATTTTCATTAAAACTTGATTTCTATCACTTCGAATGATGCCAAATGAATAACTTACTTGAATTGGACCATTTTACACTATGTCCATTGTAGATTTGTGTCTCCGACAGTTCGTTTGGTTGCAGGGGACATTTTCAGTTTTTATGGCCAAAATGTGCTTTTCAGGGGCTGAAAAGCTTGTTTTGGCCGAGTATGATAATTTTCATTAAAACTTGATTTCTATCACTTCAAATGATGCCAAATGAATAACTTACTTGAATTGGACCATTTTACACTATGTCCATTGTAGATTTGTGTCTCTGACAGTTCGTTTGGTTGCAGGGGACATATTCAGTTTTTATGGCCAAAATGTGCTTTTCAGGGGCTGAAAAGCATGTTTTGGCCGAATATGATAATTTTCATTAAAACTTGATTTCTATCCATTCGAATGATGCCAAATGAATAACTTACTTGAATTGGACCATTTTACACTATGTCCATTGAAGATTTGTGTCTCTGACAGTTCGTTTGGTTGCAGGGGACATATTCAGTTTTTATGGCCAAAATGTGCTTTTCAGGGGCTGAAAAGCATCTTTTGGCCGAATATGATAATTTTCATTAAAACTTAATTTCTATCACTTCGAATGATGCCAAATGAATAACTTACTTGAATTGGACCATTTTACACTATGTCCATTGTAGATTTGTGTCTCTGACAGTTCGTTTGGTTGCAGGGGACATATTCAGTTTTTATGGCCAAAATGTGCTTTTCAGGGGCTGAAAAGCATGTTTTGGCCGAATATGATAATTTTCATTAAAACTTGATTTCTATCACTTCGAATGATGCCAAATGAATAACTTACTTGAATTGGACCATTTTACACTATGTCCTTTGTAGATTTGTGTCTCCGACAGTTCGTTTGGTTGCAGGGGACATTTTCAGTTTTTATGGCCAAAATGTGCTTTTCAGAGGCTGAAAAGGATGTTTTGGCCGAATATGATAATTTTCATTAAAACTTGATTTCTATCACTTCGAATGATGCCAAATGAATAACTTACTTGAATTGGACCATTTTACACTATGTCCATTGTAGATTTGTGTCTCTGACAGTTCGTTTGGTTGCAGGGGACATATTCAGTTTTTATGGCCAAAATGTGCTTTTCAGGGGCTGAAAAGCATGTTTTGGCCGAATATGATAATTTTCATTAAAACTTGATTTCTATCACTTCGAATGATGCCAAATGAATAACTTACTTGAATTGGACCATTTTACACTATGTCCTTTGTAGATTTGTGTCTCCGACAGTTCGTTTGGTTGCAGGGGACATTTTCAGTTTTTATGGCCAAAATGTGCTTTTCAGAGGCTGAAAAGCATGTTTTGGCCGAATATGATAATTTTCATTAAAACTTGATTTCTATCACTTCGAATGATGCCAAATGAATAATTTACTTGAATTGGACCATTTTACACTATGTCCATTGTAGATTTGTGTCTCTGACAGTTCGTTTGGTTGCAGGGGACATATTCAGTTTTTATGGCCAAAATGTGCTTTTCAGGGGCTGAAAAGCATGTTTTGGCCGAGTATGATAATTTTCATTAAAACTTGATTTCTATCACTTCGAATGATGCCAAATGAATAACTTACTTGAATTGGACCATTTTACACTATGTCCATTGTAGATTTGTGTCTCTGACAGTTCGTTTGGTTGCAGGGGACATATTCAGTTTTTATGGCCAAAATGTGCTTTTCAGGGGCTGAAAAGCATGATTTGGCCAAGTATGATAATTTTCATTAAAACTTGATTTCTATCTCTTCGAATGATGCCAAATGAATAACTTACTTGAATTGGACCATTTTACACTTTGTCCATTGTAGATTTGTGTCTCTGACAGTTCGTTTGGTTGCAGGGGACATATTGAGTTTTTATGGCCAAAATGTGCTTTTCAGGGGCTGAAAAGCATGTTTTGGCCGAGTATGATAATTTTCATTAAAACTTGATTTCTATCACTTCAAATGATGCCAAATGAATAACTTACTTGAATTGGACCATTTTACACTATGTCCATTGTAGATTTGTGTCTCTGACAGTTCGTTTGGTTGCAGGGGACATATTCAGTTTTTATGGCCAAAATGTGCTTTTCAGGGGCTGAAAAGCATGTTTTGGCCGAATATGATAATTTTCATTAAAACTTGATTTCTATCCATTCGAATGATGCCAAATGAATAATTTACTTGAATTGGACCATTTTACACTATGTCCATTGTAGATTTGTGTCTCTGACATTTCGTTTGGTTGCAGGGGACATATTCAGTTTTTAAGGCCAAAATGTGCTTTTCAGGGGCTGAAAAGCATGTTTTGGCCGAGTATGATAATTTTCATTAAAACTTGATTTATATCCATTTGAATGATGCCAAATGAATAACTTACTTGAATTGGACCATTTTACACTATGTCCATTGAAGATTTGTGTCTCTGACAGTTCGTTTGGTTGCAGGGGACATATTCAGTTTTTATGGCCAAAATGTGCTTTTCAGGGGCTGAAAAGCATCTTTTGGCCGAATATGATAAATTTCATTAAAACTTGATTTCTATCACTTCGAATGATGCCAAATGAATAACTTACTTGAATTGGACCATTTTACACTATGTCCTTTGTAGATTTGTGTCTCCGACAGTTCGTTTGGTTGCAGGGGACATTTTCAGTTTTTATGGCCAAAATGTGCTTTTCAGAGGCTGAAAAGCATGTTTTGGCCGAATATGATAATTTTCATTAAAACTTGATTTCTATCACTTCGAATGATGCCAAATGAATAATTTACTTGAATTGGACCATTTTACACTATGTCCATTGTAGATTTGTGTCTCTGACAGTTCGTTTGGTTGCAGGGTACATATTCAGTTTTTAAGGCCAAAATGTGCTTTTCAGGGGCTGAAAAGCATGTTTTGGCCGAGTATGATAATTTTCATTAAAACTTGATTTATATCCATTTGAATGATGCCAAATGAATAACTTACTTGAATTGGACCATTTTACACTATGTCCATTGAAGATTTGTGTCTCTGACAGTTCGTTTGGTTGCAGGGGACATATTCAGTTTTTATGGCCAAAATGTGCTTTTCAGGGGCTGAAAAGCATCTTTTGGCCGAATATGATAATTTTCATTAAAACTTAATTTCTATCACTTCGAATGATGCCAAATGAATAACTTACTTGAATTGGACCATTTTACACTATGTCCATTGTAGATTTGTGTCTCTGACAGTTCGTTTGGTTGCAGGGGACATATTCAGTTTTTATGGCCAAAATGTGCTTTTCAGGGGCTGAAAAGCATGTTTTGGCCGAGTATGATAATTTTCATTAAAACTTGATTTCTATCACTTCGAATGATGCCAAATGAATAACTTACTTGAATTGGACCATTTTACACTATGTCCATTGTAGATTTGTGTCTCCGACAGTTCGTTTGGTTGCAGGGGACATTTTCAGTTTTTATGGCCAAAATGTGCTTTTCAGTTGCTGAAAAGCATGTTTTGGCCGAGTATGATAATTTTCATTAAAACTTGATTTATATCCATTTGAATGATGCCAAATGAATAACTTACTTGAATTGGACCATATTACACTATGTCCAATGTAGATTTGTTTCTCTGAAAGTTTGTTTGGTTGCAGGGGACATATTCAGTTTTTATGGCCAAAATGTGCTTTTCAGGGGCTGAAAAGCATGTTTTGGCCGAGTATGATAATTTTCATTAAAACTTGATTTCTATCACTTCGAATGATGCCAAATGAATAACTTACTTGAATTGGACCATTTCACACTATGTCCATTGTAGATTTGTGTCTCTGACAGTTCGTTTGGTTGCAGGGGACATATTGAGTTTTTATGGCCAAAATGTGCTTTTCAGGGGCTGAAAAGCATGTTTTGGCCGAGTATGATAATTTTCATTAAAACTTGATTTCTATCACTTCGAATGATGCCAAATGAATAACTTACTTGAATTGGACCATTTTACACTATGTCCATTGTAGATTTTTGTCTCTGACAGTTCGTTTGGTTGCAGGGGACATATTCAGTTTTTAAGGCCAAAATGTGCTTTTCAGGGGCTGAAAAGCATGTTTTGGCCGAGTATGATAATTTTCATTAAAACTTGATTTCTATCACTTCGAATGATGCCAAATGAATAACTTACTTGAATTGGACCATTTTACACTATGTCCATTGTAGATTTTTGTCTCCGACAGTTCGTTTGGTTGCAGGGGACATTTTCAGTTTTTATGGCCAAAATGTGCTTTTCAGAGGCTGAAAAGCTTGTTTTGGCCGAGTATGATAATTTTCATTAAAACTTGATTTCTATCACTTCGAATGATGCCAAATGAATAACTTACTTGAATTGGACCATTTTACACTAAGTCCATTGTAGATTTTTGTCTCTGACAGTTCGTTTGGTTGCAGGGGACATATTTAGTTTTTATGGGCAAAATGTGCTCTTCAGGGGCTGAAAAGCATGTTTTGGCCGAGTATGATAATTTTCATTAAAACTTGATTTCTATCACTTCGAATGATGCCAAATGAATAACTTACTTGAATTGGACCATTTTACACTATGTCCATTGTAGATTTGTGTCTCTGACAGTTTGTTTGGTTGCAGGGGACATATTCAGTTTTTATGGCCAAAATGTGCTTTTCAGGGGCTGAAAAGCATGTTTTGGCCGAATATGATAATTTTCATTAAAACTTGATTTTTATCACTTCGAATGATGCCAAATGAATAACTTACTTGAATTGGACCATTTTACACTATGTCCTTTGTAGATTTGTGTCTCTGACAGTTCGTTTGGTTGCAGGGGACATATTCAGTTTGTATGGCCAAAATGTGCTTTTCAGGGGCTGAAAAGCACGTTTTGGCAGAATATGATAATTTTCATTAAAACTTGATTTCTATCACTTCGAATGATGCCAAATGAATAACTTACTTGAATTGGACCATTTTACACTATGTCCATTGTAGATTTGTGTCTCTGACAGTTCGTTTGGTTGCAGGGGACATATTCAGTTTTTAAGGCCAAAATGTGCTTTTCAGGGGCTGAAAAGCATGTTTTGGCCGAGTATGATAATTTTCATTAAAACTTGATTTCTATCCATTAGAATGATGCCAAATGAATAACTTACTTGAATTGGACCATTTTACACTATGTCCATTGTAGATTTGTGTCTCTGACAGTTTGTTTGGTTGCAGGGGACATATTCAGTTTTTATGGCCAAAATGTGCTTTTCAGGGGCTGAAAAGCATGTTTTGGCCGAGTATGATAATTTTCATTAAAACTTGATTTCTATCACTTCGAATGATGCCAAATGAATAACTTACTTGAATTGGACCATTTTACACTATGTCCATTGTAGATTTGTGTCTCTGACAGTTCGTTTGGTTGCAGGGGACATATTTAGTTTTTATGGCCAAAATGTGCTTTTCAGGGGCTGAAAAGCATGTTTTGGCCGAGTATGATAATTTTCATTGAAACTTGATTTCTATCACTTCGAATGATGCCAAATGAATAACTTACTTGAATTGGACCATTTTACACTATGTCCATTGTAGATTTGTGTCTCCGACAGTTCGTTTGGTTGCAGGGGACATTTTCAGTTTTTATGGCCAAAATGTGCTTTTCAGAGGCTGAAAAGCATGTTTTGGCCGAGTATGATAATTTTCATTAAAACTTGATTTCTATCACTTCGAATGATGCCAAATGAATAATATAATAATAATAATAATCTCTCTAATAATACTTACTTGAATTGGACCATTTTACACTATGTCCATTGTAGATTTGTGTCTCTGACAGTTCGTTTGGTTGCAGGGGACATATTCAGTTTTTAAGGCCAAAATGTGCTTTTCAGGGGCTGAAAAGCATGTTTTGGCCGAGTATGATAATTTTCATTAAAACTTGATTTCTATCCATTCGAATGATGCCAAATGAATAACTTACTTGAATTGGACCATTTTACACTATGTCCATTGTAGATTTGTGTCTCTGACAGTTCGTTTGGTTGCAGGGGACGTATTCAGTTTTTATGGCCAAAATGTGCTTTTCAGGGGCTGAAAAGCATGTTTTGGCCGAATATGATAATTTTCATTAAAACTTGATTTCTATCACTTCGAATGATGCCAAATGAATAACTTACTTGAATTGGACCATTTTACACTATGTCCTTTGTAGATTTGTGTCTCCGACAGTTCGTTTGGTTGCAGGGGACATTTTCAGTTTTTATGGCCAAAATGTGCTTTTCAGAGGCTGAAAAGCATGTTTTGGCCGAGTATGATAATTTTCATTAAAACTTGATTTCTATCACTTCGAATGATGCCAAATGAATAATTTACTTGAATTGGACCATTTTACACTATGTCCATTGTAGATTTGTGTCTCTGACAGTTCGTTTGGTTGCAGGGGAAATATTCAGTTTTTAAGGCCAAAATGTGCTTTTCAGGGGCTGAAAAGCATGTTTTGGCCGAGTATGATCATTTTCATTAAAACTTGATTCATATCCATTTGAATGATGCCAAATGAATAACTTACTTGAATTGGACCATTTTACACTATGTCCATTGTAGATTTGTGTCTCTGACAGTTCTTTTGGTTGCAGGGGACATATTGAGTTTTTATGGCCAAAATGTGCTTTTCAGGGGCTGAAAAGCATGTTTTGGCCGAGTATGATAATTTTCATTAAAACTTGATTTCTATCACTTCGAATGATGCCAAATGAATAACTTACTTGAATTGGACCATTTTACACTATGTCCATTGTAGATTTGTGTCTCTGACAGTTCGTTTGGTTCCAGGGGACATATTCAGTTTTTAAGGCCAAAATGTGCTTTTCAGGGGCTGAAAAGCATGTTTTGGCCGAGTATGATAATTTTCATTAAAACTTGATTTATATCCATTTGAATGATGCCAAATGAATAACTTACTTGAATTGGACCATTTTACACTATGTCCATTGAAGATTTGTGTCTCTGACAGTTCGTTTGGTTGCAGGGGACATATTCAGTTTTTATGGCCAAAATGTGCTTTTCAGGGGCTGAAAAGCATGTTTTGGCCAAGTATGATAATTTTCATTAAAACTTGATTTCTATCACTTCGAATGATGCCAAATGAATAACTTACTTGAATTGGACCATTTTACACTATGTCCATTGTAGATTTGTGTCTCTGACAGTTCGTTTGGTTGCAGGGGACATATTGAGTTTTTATGGCCAAAATGTGCTTTTCAGGGGCTGAAAAGCATGTTTTGGCCGAGTATGATAATTTTCATTAAAACTTGATTTCTATCACTTCGAATGATGCCAAATGAATAACTTACTTGAATTGGACCATTTTACACTATGTCCATTGTAGATTTGTGTCTCCGACAGTTCGTTTGGTTGCAGGGGACATTTTCAGTTTTTATGGCCAAAATGTGCTTTTCAGAGGCTGAAAAGCATGTTTTGGCCGAGTATGATAATTTTCATTAAAACTTGATTTCTATCACTTCGAATGATGCCAAATGAATAACTTACTTGAATTGGACCATTTTACACTATGTCCATTGTAGATTTGTGTCTCTGACAGTTCGTTTGGTTGCAGGGGACATATTCAGTTTTTAAGGCCAAAATGTGCTTTTCAGGGGCTGAAAAGCATGTTTTGGCCGAGTATGATAATTTTCATTAAAACTTGATTTATATCCATTTGAATGATGCCAAATGAATAACTTACTTGAATTGGACCATTTTACACTATGTCCATTGAAGATTTGTGTCTCTGACAGTTCGTTTGGTTGCAGGGGACATATTCAGTTTTTATGGCCAAAATGTGCTTTTCAGAGGCTGAAAAGCATGTTTTGGCCGAGTATGATAATTTTCATTAAAACTTGATTTCTATCACTTCGAATGATGCCAAATGAATAATATAATAATAATAATATTCTCTCTAATAATACTTACTTGAATTGGACCATTTTACACTATGTCCATTGTAGATTTGTGTCTCTGACAGTTCGTTTGGTTGCAGGGGACATATTCAGTTTTTAAGGCCAAAATGTGCTTTTCAGAGGCTGAAAAGCATGTTTTGGCCGAGTATGATAATTTTCATTAAAACTTGATTTCTATCACTTCGAATGATGCCAAATGAATAATTTACTTGAATTGGACCATTTTACACTATGTCCATTTTAGATTTGTGTCTCTGACAGTTCGTTTGGTTGCAGGGGAAATATTCAGTTTTTAAGGCCAAAATGTGCTTTTCAGGGGCTGAAAAGCATGTTTTGGCCGAGTATGATCATTTTCATTAAAACTTGATTCATATCCATTTGAATGATGCCAAATGAATAACTTACTTGAATTGGACCATTTTACACTATGTCCATTGTAGATTTGTGTCTCTGACAGTTCTTTTGGTTGCAGGGGACATATTGAGTTTTTATGGCCAAAATGTGCTTTTCAGGGGCTGAAAAGCATGTTTTGGCCGAGTATGATAATTTTCATTAAAACTTGATTTCTATCACTTCGAATGATGCCAAATGAATAACTTACTTGAATTGGACCATTTTACACTATGTCCATTGTAGATTTGTGTCTCTGACAGTTCGTTTGGTTCCAGGGGACATATTCAGTTTTTAAGGCCAAAATGTGCTTTTCAGGGGCTGAAAAGCATGTTTTGGCCGAGTATGATAATTTTCATTAAAACTTGATTTATATCCATTTGAATGATGCCAAATGAATAACTTACTTGAATTGGACCATTTTACACTATGTCCATTGTAGATTTGTGTCTCCGACAGTTCGTTTGGTTGCAGGGGACATTTTCAGTTTTTATGGCCAAAATGTGCTTTTCAGAGGCTGAAAAGCATGTTTTGGCCGAGTATGATAATTTTCATTAAAACTTGATTTCTATCACTTCGAATGATGCCAAATGAATAATTTACTTGAATTGGACCATTTTACACTATGTCCATTTTAGATTTGTGTCTCTGACAGTTCGTTTGGTTGCAGGGGAAATATTCAGTTTTTAAGGCCAAAATGTGCTTTTCAGGGGCTGAAAAGCATGTTTTGGCCGAGTATGATCATTTTCATTAAAACTTGATTCATATCCATTTGAATGATGCCAAATGAATAACTTACTTGAATTGGACCATTTTACACTATGTCCATTGTAGATTTGTGTCTCTGACAGTTCTTTTGGTTGCAGGGGACATATTGAGTTTTTATGGCCAAAATGTGCTTTTCAGGGGCTGAAAAGCATGTTTTGGCCGAGTATGATAATTTTCATTAAAACTTGATTTCTATCACTTCGAATGATGCCAAATGAATAACTTACTTGAATTGGACCATTTTACACTATGTCCATTGTAGATTTGTGTCTCTGACAGTTCGTTTGGTTCCAGGGGACATATTCAGTTTTTAAGGCCAAAATGTGCTTTTCAGGGGCTGAAAAGCATGTTTTGGCCGAGTATGATAATTTTCATTAAAACTTGATTTATATCCATTTGAATGATGCCAAATGAATAACTTACTTGAATTGGACCATTTTACACTATGTCCATTGTAGATTTGTGTCTCCGACAGTTCGTTTGGTTGCAGGGGACATTTTCAGTTTTTATGGCCAAAATGTGCTTTTCAGAGGCTGAAAAGCATGTTTTGGCCGAGTATGATAATTTTCATTAAAACTTGATTTCTATCACTTCGAATGATGCCAAATGAATAATTTACTTGAATTGGACCATTTTACACTATGTCCATTGTAGATTTGTGTCTCTGACAGTTCGTTTGGTTGCAGGGGAAATATTCAGTTTTTAAGGCCAAAATGTGCTTTTCAGGGGCTGAAAAGCATGTTTTGGCCGAGTATGATCATTTTCATTAAAACTTGATTCATATCCATTTGAATGATGCCAAATGAATAACTTACTTGAATTGGACCATTTTACACTATGTCCATTGTAGATTTGTGTCTCTGACAGTTCTTTTGGTTGCAGGGGACATATTGAGTTTTTATGGCCAAAATGTGCTTTTCAGGGGCTGAAAAGCATGTTTTGGCCGAGTATGATAATTTTCATTAAAACTTGATTTCTATCACTTCGAATGATGCCAAATGAATAACTTACTTGAATTGGACCATTTTACACTATGTCCATTGTAGATTTGTGTCTCTGACAGTTCGTTTGGTTCCAGGGGACATATTCAGTTTTTAAGGCCAAAATGTGCTTTTCAGGGGCTGAAAAGCATGTTTTGGCCGAGTATGATAATTTTCATTAAAACTTGATTTATATCCATTTGAATGATGCCAAATGAATAACTTACTTGAATTGGACCATTTTACACTATGTCCATTGTAGATTTGTGTCTCCGACAGTTCGTTTGGTTGCAGGGGACATTTTCAGTTTTTATGGCCAAAATGTGCTTTTCAGAGGCTGAAAAGCATGTTTTGGCCGAGTATGATAATTTTCATTAAAACTTGATTTCTATCACTTCGAATGATGCCAAATGAATAACTTACTTGAATTGGACCATTTTACACTATGTCCATTGTAGATTTGTGTCTCTGACAGTTCGTTTGGTTGCAGGGGACATATTCAGTTTTTAAGGCCAAAATGTGCTTTTCAGGGGCTGAAAAGCATGTTTTGGCCGAGTATGATAATTTTCATTAAAACTTGATTTATATCCATTTGAATGATGCCAAATGAATAACTTACTTGAATTGGACCATTTTACACTATGTCCATTGAAGATTTGTGTCTCTGACAGTTCGTTTGGTTGCAGGGGACATATTCAGTTTTTATGGCCAAAATGTGCTTTTCAGGGGCTGAAAAGCATGTTTTGGCCGAGTATGATAATTTTCATTGAAACTTGATTTCTATCACTTCGAATGATGCCAAATGAATAACTTACTTGAATTGGACCATTTTACACTATGTCCTTTGTAGATTTGTGTCTCCGACTGTTCGTTTGGTTGCAGGGGACATTTTCAGTTTTTATGGCCAAAATGTGCTTTTCAGAGGCTGAAAAGCATGTTTTGGCCGAGTATGATAATTTTCATTAAAACTTGATTTCTATCACTTCGAATGATGCCAAATGAATAATTTACTTGAATTGGACCATTTTACACTATGTCCATTGTAGATTTGTGTCTCTGACAGTTCGTTTGGTTGCAGGGGACATATTCAGTTTTTAAGGCCAAAATGTGCTTTTCAGGGGCTGAAAAGCATGTTTTGGCCCAGTATGATCATTTTCATTAAAACTTGATTCATATCCATTTGAATGATGCCAAATGAATAACTTACTTGAATTGGACCATTTTACACTATGTCCATTGTAGATTTGTGTCTCTGACAGTTCGTTTGGTTGCAGGGGACATATTCAGTTTTTATGGCAAAAATGTGCTTTTCAGGGGCTGAAAAGCATGTTTTGGCCGAATATGATAATTTTCATTAAAACTTAATTTCTATCACTTCGAATGATGCCAAATGAATAACTTACTTGAATTGGACCATTTTACACTATGTCCATTGTAGATTTGTGTCTCTGACAGTTCGTTTGGTTGCAGGGGACATATTCAGTTTTTATGGCCAAAATGTGCTTTTCAGGGGCTAAAAAGCATGTTTTGGCCAAGTATGATAATTTTCATTAAAACTTGATTTCTATCACTTCGAATGATGCCAAATGAATAACTTACTTGAATTGGACCATTTTACACTATGTCCATTGTAGATTTGTGTCTCTGACAGTTCGTTTGGTTGCAGGGGACATATTCAGTTTTTATGGCCAAAATGTGCTTTTCAGGGGCTGAAAAGCATGTTTTGGCCGAGTATGATAATTTTCATTAAAACTTGATTTCTATCATTTCGAATGATGCCAAATGAATAACTTACTTGAATTGGACCATTTTACACTATGTCCATTGTAGATTTGTGTCTCTGACAGTTCGTTTGGTTGCAGGGGACATATTCAGTTTTTATGGCCAAAATGTGCTTTTCAGGGGCTGAAAAGCACGTTTTGGCAGAATATGATAATTTTCATTAAAACTTGATTTCTATCACTTCGAATGATGCCAAATGAATAACTTACTTGAATTGGACCATTTTACACTATGTCCATTGTAGATTTGTGTCTCTGACAGTTCGTTTGGTTGCAGGGGACATATTCAGTTTTTAAGGCCAAAATGTGCTTTTCAGGGGCTGAAAAGCATGTTTTGGCCGAGTATGATAATTTTCATTAAAACTTGATTTCTATCCATTAGAATGATGCCAAATGAATAACTTACTTGAATTGGACCATTTTACACTATGTCCATTGTAGATTTGTGTCTCTGACAGTTTGTTTGGTTGCAGGGGACATATTCAGTTTTTATGGCCAAAATGTGCTTTTCAGGGGCTGAAAAGCATGTTTTGGCCGAGTATGATAATTTTCATTAAAACTTGATTTCTATCACTTCGAATGATGCCAAATGAATAACTTACTTGAATTGGACCATTTTACACTATGTCCATTGTAGATTTGTGTCTCTGACAGTTCGTTTGGTTGCAGGGGACATATTTAGTTTTTATGGCCAAAATGTGCTTTTCAGGGGCTGAAAAGCATGTTTTGGCCGAGTATGATAATTTTCATTGAAACTTGATTTCTATCACTTCGAATGATGCCAAATGAATAACTTACTTGAATTGGACCATTTTACACTATGTCCATTGTAGATTTGTGTCTCCGACAGTTCGTTTGGTTGCAGGGGACATTTTCAGTTTTTATGGCCAAAATGTGCTTTTCAGAGGCTGAAAAGCATGTTTTGGCCGAGTATGATAATTTTCATTAAAACTTGATTTCTATCACTTCGAATGATGCCAAATGAATAATATAATAATAATAATAATCTCTCTAATAATACTTACTTGAATTGGACCATTTTACACTATTTCCATTGTAGATTTGTGTCTCTGACAGTTCGTTTGGTTGCAGGGGACATATTCAGTTTTTAAGGCCAAAATGTGCTTTTCAGGGGCTGAAAAGCATGTTTTGGCCGAGTATGATAATTTTCATTAAAACTTGATTTCTATCCATTCGAATGATGCCAAATGAATAACTTACTTGAATTGGACCATTTTACACTATGTCCATTGTAGATTTGTGTCTCTGACAGTTCGTTTGGTTGCAGGGGACGTATTCAGTTTTTATGGCCAAAATGTGCTTTTCAGGGGCTGAAAAGCATGTTTTGGCCGAATATGATAATTTTCATTAAAACTTGATTTCTATCACTTCGAATGATGCCAAATGAATAACTTACTTGAATTGGACCATTTTACACTATGTCCTTTGTAGATTTGTGTCTCCGACAGTTCGTTTGGTTGCAGGGGACATTTTCAGTTTTTATGGCCAAGATGTGCTTTTCAGAGGCTGAAAAGCATGTTTTGGCCGAGTATGATAATTTTCATTAAAACTTGATTTCTATCACTTTGAATGATGCCAAATGAATAATTTACTTGAATTGGACCATTTTACACTATGTCCATTGTAGATTTGTGTCTCTGACAGTTCGTTTGGTTGCAGGGGACATATTCAGTTTTTAAGGCCAAAATGTGCTTTTCAGGGGCTGAAAAGCATGTTTTGGCCGAGTATGATCATTTTCATTAAAACTTGATTCATATCCATTTGAATGATGCCAAATGAATAACTTACTTGAATTGGACCATTTTACACTATGTCCATTGTAGATTTGTGTCTCTGACAGTTCTTTTGGTTGCAGGGGACATATTGAGTTTTTATGGCCAAAATGTGCTTTTCAGGGGCTGAAAAGCATGTTTTGGCCGAGTATGATAATTTTCATTAAAACTTGATTTCTATCACTTCGAATGATGCCAAATGAATAACTTACTTGAATTGGACCATTTTACACTATGTCCATTGTAGATTTGTGTCTCTGACAGTTCGTTTGGTTGCAGGGGACATATACAGTTTTTAAGGCCAAAATGTGCTTTTCAGGGGCTGAAAAGCATGTTTTGGCCGAGTATGATAATTTTCATTAAAACTTGATTTATATCACTTCGAATGATGCCAAATGAATAACTTACTTGAATTGGACCATTTTACACACTGTCCATTGTAGATTTTTTTCTCCGACAGTTCGTTTGGTTGCAGGGGACATTTTCAGTTTTTATGGCCAAAATGTGCTTTTCAGAGGCTGAAAAGCTTGTTTTGGCCGAGTATGATAATTTTCATTAAAACTTGATTTCTATCACTTCGAATGATGCCAAATGAATAACTTACTTGAATTGGACCATTTTACACTATGTCCATTGTAGATTTGTGTCTCTGACAGTTCGTTTGGTTGCAGGGGACATATTGAGTTTTTATGGCCAAAATGTGCTTTTCAGGGGCTGAAAAGCATGTTTTGGCCGAGTATGATAATTTTCATTAAAACTTGATTTCTATCACTTCGAATGATGCCAAATGAATAACTTACTTGAATTGGACCATTTTACACTATGTCCATTGTAGATTTGTGTCTCTGACAGTTCGTTTGGTTGCAGGCTACATATTCAGTTTTTAAGGCCAAAATGTGCTTTTCAGGGGCTGAAAAGCATGTTTTGGCCGAGTATGATAATTTTCATTAAAACTTGATTTATATCCATTTGAATGATGCCAAATGAATAACTTACTTGAATTGGACCATTTTACACTATGTCCATTGAAGATTTGTGTCTCTGACAGTTCGTTTGGTTGCAGGGGACATATTCAGTTTTTATGGCCAAAATGTGCTTTTCAGGGGCTGAAAAGCATCTTTTGGCCGAATATGATAATTTTCATTAAAACTTGATTTCTAGCACTTCGAATGATGCCAAATGAATAATTTACTTGAATTGGACCATTTTACACTATGTCCATTGTAGATTTGTGTCTCTGACAGTTCGTTTGGTTGCAGGGGACATATTCAGTTTTTAAGGCCAAAATGTGCTTTTCAGGGGCTGAAAAGCATGTTTTGGCCGAGTATGATAATTTTCATTAAAACTTGATTTATATCCATTTGAATGATGCCAAATGAATAACTTACTTGAATTGGACCATTTTACACTATGTCCATTGAAGATTTGTGTCTCTGACAGTTCGTTTGGTTGCAGGGGACATATTCAGTTTTTATGGCCAAAATGTGCTTTTCAGGGGCTGAAAAGCATCTTTTGGCCGAATATGATAATTTTCATTAAAACTTAATTTCTATCACTTCGAATGATGCCAAATGAATAACTTAATTGAATTGGACCATTTTACACTATGTCCATTGTAGATTTGTGTCTCTGACAGTTCGTTTGGTTGCAGGGGACATTTTCAGTTTTTATGGCCAAAATGTGCTTTTCAGAGGCTGAAAAGCATGTTTTGGCCGAGTATGATAATTTTCATTAAAACTTGATTTCTATCACTTCGAATGATGCCAAATGAATAACTTACTTGAATTGGACCATTTTACACTATGTCCATTGAAGATTTGTGTCTCTGACAGTTCGTTTGGTTGCAGGGGACATATTCAGTTTTTATGGCCAAAATGTGCTTTTCAGAGGCTGAAAAGCATGTTTTGGCCGAGTATGATAATTTTCATTAAAACTTGATTTCTATCACTTCGAATGATGCCAAATGAATAACTTACTTGAATTGGACCATTTTACACTATGTCCATTGTAGATTTGTGTCTCTGACAGTTCGTTTGGTTGCAGGGGATATATTCAGTTTTTAAGGCCAAAATGTGCTTTTCAGGGGCTGAAAAGCATGTTTTGGCCGAATATGATAATTTTCATTAAAACTTGATTTCTATCACTTCGAATGATGCCAAATGAATAACTTACTTGAATTGGACCATTTTACACTATGTCCATTGTAGATTTGTGTCTCTGACCGTTCGTTTGGTTGTAGGGGACATATTCAGTTTTTATGGCCAAAATGTGCTTTTCAGGGGCTGAAAAGCATGTTTTGGCCGAGTTTGATAATTTTCATTGAAACTTGATTTCTATCACTTCGAATGATGCCAAATGAATAACTTACTTGAATTGGACCATTTTTCACTATGTCCATTGTAGATTTGTGTCTCCGACAGTTCGTTTGGTTGCAGGGGACATTTTCAGTTTTTATGGCCAAAATGTGCTTTTCAGAGGCTGAAAAGCATGTTTTGGCCGAGTATGATAATTTTCAATAAAACTTAATTTCTATCACTTCGAATGATGCCAAATGAATAACTTACTTGAATTGGACCATTTTACACTATGTCCATTGTAGATTTGTGTCTCTGACAGTTCGTTTGGTTGCAGGGGACATATTCAGTTTTTATGGCCAAAATGTGCTTTTCATGGGCTGAAAAGCATGTTTTGGCCGAGTATGATAATTTTCATTAAAACTTGATTTCTATCACTTCGAATGATGCCAAATGAATAACTTACTTGAATTGGACCATTTTACACTATGTCCATTGTAGATTTGTGTCTCTGACAGTTCGTTTGGTTGCAGGGGACATATTCAGTTTTTATGGCCAAAATGTGCTTTTCAGGGGCTGAAAAGCATGTTTTGGCCGAGTATGATAATTTTCATTAAAACTTGATTTCTATCACTTCGAATGATGCCAAATGAATAACTTACTTGAATTGGACCATTTTACACTATGTCCATTGTAGATTTTTGTCTCCGACAGTTCGTTTGGTTGCAGGGGACATTTTCAGTTTTTATGGCCAAAATGTGCTTTTCAGAGGCTGAAAAGCATGTTTTGGCCGAGTATGATAATTTTCATTAAAACTTGATTTCTATCACTTCGAATGATGCCAAATGAATAACTTACTTGAATTGGACCATTTTACACTATGTCCATTGTAGATTTGTGTCTCTGACAGTTCGTTTGGTTGCAGGGGACATATTCAGTTTTTAAGGCCAAAATGTGCTTTTCAGGGGCTGAAAAGCATGTTTTGGCCGAGTATGATAATTTTCATTAAAACTTGATTTCTATCCATTAGAATGATGCCAAATGAATAACTTACTTGAATTGGACCATTTTACACTATGTCCATTGTAGATTTGTGTCTCTGACAGTTTGTTTGGTTGCAGGGGACATATTCAGTTTTTATGGCCAAAATGTGCTTTTCAGGGGCTGAAAAGCATGTTTTGGCCGAGTATGATAATTTTCATTAAAACTTGATTTCTATCACTTCGAATGATGCCAAATGAATAACTTACTTGAATTGGACCATTTTACACTATGTCCATTGTAGATTTGTGTCTCTGACAGTTCGTTTGGTTGCAGGGGACATATTTAGTTTTTATGGCCAAAATGTGCTTTTCAGGGGCTGAAAAGCATGTTTTGGCCGAGTATGATAATTTTCATTGAAACTTGATTTCTATCACTTCGAATGATGCCAAATGAATAACTTACTTGAATTGGACCATTTTACACTATGTCCATTGTAGATTTGTGTCTCCGACAGTTCGTTTGGTTGCAGGGGACATTTTCAGTTTTTATGGCCAAAATGTGCTTTTCAGAGGCTGAAAAGCATGTTTTGGCCGAGTATGATAATTTTCATTAAAACTTGATTTCTATCACTTCGAATGATGCCAAATGAATAATATAATAATAATAATAATCTCTCTAATAATACTTACTTGAATTGGACCATTTTACACTATGTCCATTGTAGATTTGTGTCTCTGACAGTTCGTTTGGTTGCAGGGGACATATTCAGTTTTTAAGGCCAAAATGTGCTTTTCAGGGGCTGAAAAGCATGTTTTGGCCGAGTATGATAATTTTCATTAAAACTTGATTTCTATCCATTCGAATGATGCCAAATGAATAACTTACTTGAATTGGACCATTTTACACTATGTCCATTGTAGATTTGTGTCTCTGACAGTTCGTTTGGTTGCAGGGGACGTATTCAGTTTTTATGGCCAAAATGTGCTTTTCAGGGGCTGAAAAGCATGTTTTGGCCGAATATGATAATTTTCATTAAAACTTGATTTCTATCACTTCGAATGATGCCAAATGAATAACTTACTTGAATTGGACCATTTTACACTATGTCCTTTGTAGATTTGTGTCTCCGACAGTTCGTTTGGTTGCAGGGGACATTTTCAGTTTTTATGGCCAAGATGTGCTTTTCAGAGGCTGAAAAGCATGTTTTGGCCGAGTATGATAATTTTCATTAAAACTTGATTTCTATCACTTTGAATGATGCCAAATGAATAATTTACTTGAATTGGACCATTTTACACTATGTCCATTGTAGATTTGTGTCTCTGACAGTTCGTTTGGTTGCAGGGGACATATTCAGTTTTTAAGGCCAAAATGTGCTTTTCAGGGGCTGAAAAGCATGTTTTGGCCGAGTATGATCATTTTCATTAAAACTTGATTCATATCCATTTGAATGATGCCAAATGAATAACTTACTTGAATTGGACCATTTTACACTATGTCCATTGTAGATTTGTGTCTCTGACAGTTCTTTTGGTTGCAGGGGACATATTGAGTTTTTATGGCCAAAATGTGCTTTTCAGGGGCTGAAAAGCATGTTTTGGCCGAGTATGATAATTTTCATTAAAACTTGATTTCTATCACTTCGAATGATGCCAAATGAATAACTTACTTGAATTGGACCATTTTACACTATGTCCATTGTAGATTTGTGTCTCTGACAGTTCGTTTGGTTGCAGGGGACATATACAGTTTTTAAGGCCAAAATGTGCTTTTCAGGGGCTGAAAAGCATGTTTTGGCCGAGTATGATAATTTTCATTAAAACTTGATTTATATCACTTCGAATGATGCCAAATGAATAACTTACTTGAATTGGACCATTTTACACACTGTCCATTGTAGATTTTTTTCTCCGACAGTTCGTTTGGTTGCAGGGGACATTTTCAGTTTTTATGGCCAAAATGTGCTTTTCAGAGGCTGAAAAGCTTGTTTTGGCCGAGTATGATAATTTTCATTAAAACTTGATTTCTATCACTTCGAATGATGCCAAATGAATAACTTACTTGAATTGGACCATTTTACACTATGTCCATTGTAGATTTGTGTCTCTGACAGTTCGTTTGGTTGCAGGGGACATATTGAGTTTTTATGGCCAAAATGTGCTTTTCAGGGGCTGAAAAGCATGTTTTGGCCGAGTATGATAATTTTCATTAAAACTTGATTTCTATCACTTCGAATGATGCCAAATGAATAACTTACTTGAATTGGACCATTTTACACTATGTCCATTGTAGATTTGTGTCTCTGACAGTTCGTTTGGTTGCAGGCTACATATTCAGTTTTTAAGGCCAAAATGTGCTTTTCAGGGGCTGAAAAGCATGTTTTGGCCGAGTATGATAATTTTCATTAAAACTTGATTTATATCCATTTGAATGATGCCAAATGAATAACTTACTTGAATTGGACCATTTTACACTATGTCCATTGAAGATTTGTGTCTCTGACAGTTCGTTTGGTTGCAGGGGACATATTCAGTTTTTATGGCCAAAATGTGCTTTTCAGGGGCTGAAAAGCATCTTTTGGCCGAATATGATAATTTTCATTAAAACTTGATTTCTAGCACTTCGAATGATGCCAAATGAATAATTTACTTGAATTGGACCATTTTACACTATGTCCATTGTAGATTTGTGTCTCTGACAGTTCGTTTGGTTGCAGGGGACATATTCAGTTTTTAAGGCCAAAATGTGCTTTTCAGGGGCTGAAAAGCATGTTTTGGCCGAGTATGATAATTTTCATTAAAACTTGATTTATATCCATTTGAATGATGCCAAATGAATAACTTACTTGAATTGGACCATTTTACACTATGTCCATTGAAGATTTGTGTCTCTGACAGTTCGTTTGGTTGCAGGGGACATATTCAGTTTTTATGGCCAAAATGTGCTTTTCAGGGGCTGAAAAGCATCTTTTGGCCGAATATGATAATTTTCATTAAAACTTAATTTCTATCACTTCGAATGATGCCAAATGAATAACTTAATTGAATTGGACCATTTTACACTATGTCCATTGTAGATTTGTGTCTCTGACAGTTCGTTTGGTTGCAGGGGACATTTTCAGTTTTTATGGCCAAAATGTGCTTTTCAGAGGCTGAAAAGCATGTTTTGGCCGAGTATGATAATTTTCATTAAAACTTGATTTCTATCACTTCGAATGATGCCAAATGAATAACTTACTTGAATTGGACCATTTTACACTATGTCCATTGAAGATTTGTGTCTCTGACAGTTCGTTTGGTTGCAGGGGACATATTCAGTTTTTATGGCCAAAATGTGCTTTTCAGGGGCTGAAAAGCATCTTATGGCCGAATATGATAATTTTCATTAAAACTTGATTTCTATCACTTCGAATGATGCCAAATGAATAATTTACTTGAATTGGACCATTTTACACTATGTCCATTGTAGATTTGTGTCTCTGACAGTTCGTTTGGTTGCAGGGGACATATTCAGTTTTTAAGGCCAAAATGTGCTTTTCAGGGGCTGAAAAGCATCTTTTGGCCGAATATGATAATTTTCATTAAAACTTAATTTCTATCACTTCGAATGATGCCAAATGAATAACTTAATTGAATTGAACCATTTTACACTATGTCCATTGTAGATTTGTGTCTCTGACAGTTCGTTTGGTTGCAGGGGACATTTTCAGTTTTTATGGCCAAAATGTGCTTTTCAGAGGCTGAAAAGCATGTTTTGGCCGAGTATGATAATTTTCATTAAAACTTGATTTCTATCACTTCGAATGATGCCAAATGAATAGCTTACTTGAATTGGACCATTTTACACTATGTCCATTGTAGATTTGTGTCTCTGACAGTTCGTTTGGTTGCAGGGGATATATTCAGTTTTTAAGGCCAAAATGTGCTTTTCAGGGGCTGAAAAGCATGTTTTGGCCGAATATGATAATTTTCATTAAAACTTGATTTCTATCACTTCGAATGATGCCAAATGAATAACTTACTTGAATTGGACCATTTTACACTATGTCCATTGTAGATTTGTGTCTCTGACAGTTCGTTTGGTTGTAGGGGACATATTCAGTTTTTATGGCCAAAATGTGCTTTTCAGGGGCTGAAAAGCATGTTTTGGCCGAGTTTGATAATTTTCATTGAAACTTGATTTCTATCACTTCGAATGATGCCAAATGAATAACTTACTTGAATTGGACCATTTTTCACTATGTCCATTGTAGATTTGTGTCTCCGACAGTTCGTTTGGTTGCAGGGGACATTTTCAGTTTTTATGGCCAAAATGTGCTTTTCAGAGGCTGAAAAGCATGTTTTGGCCGAGTATGATAATTTTCAATAAAACTTAATTTCTATCACTTCGAATGATGCCAAATGAATAACTTACTTGAATTGGACCATTTTACACTATGTCCATTGTAGATTTGTGTCTCTGACAGTTCGTTTGGTTGCAGGGGACATATTCAGTTTTTATGGCCAAAATGTGCTTTTCATGGGCTGAAAAGCATGTTTTGGCCGAGTATGATAATTTTCATTAAAACTTGATTTCTATCACTTCGAATGATGCCAAATGAATAACTTACTTGAATTGGACCATTTTACACTATGTCCATTGTAGATTTGTGTCTCTGACAGTTCGTTTGGTTGCAGGGGACATATTCAGTTTTTATGGCCAAAATGTGCTTTTCAGGGGCTGAAAAGCATGTTTTGGCCGAGTATGATAATTTTCATTAAAACTTGATTTCTATCACTTCGAATGATGCCAAATGAATAACTTACTTGAATTGGACCATTTTACACTATGTCCATTGTAGATTTTTGTCTCCGACAGTTCGTTTGGTTGCAGGGGACATTTTCAGTTTTTATGGCCAAAATGTGCTTTTCAGAGGCTGAAAAGCATGTTTTGGCCGAGTATGATAATTTTCATTAAAACTTGATTTCTATCACTTCGAATGATGCCAAATGAATAACTTACTTGAATTGGACCATTTTACACTATGTCCATTGTAGATTTGTGTCTCTGACAGTTCGTTTGGTTGCAGGGGATATATTCAGTTTTTAAGGCCAAAATGTGCTTTTCAGGGGCTGAAAAGCATGTTTTGGCCGAGTGTGATAATTTTCATTAAAACTTGATTTCTATCCATTAGAATGATGCCAAATGAATAACTTACTTGAATTGGACCATTTTACACTATGTCCATTGTAGATTTGTGTCTCTGACAGTTTGTTTGGTTGCAGGGGACATATTCAGTTTTTATGGCCAAAATGTGCTTTTCAGGGGCTGAAAAGCATGTTTTGGCCGAGTATGATAATTTTCATTAAAACTTAATTTCTATCACTTCGAATGATGCCAAATGAATAACTTACTTGAATTGGACCATTTTACACTATGTCCATTGTAGATTTGTGTCTCTGACAGTTCGTATGGTTGCAGGGGACATATTCAGTTTTTATGGCCAAAATGTGCTTTTCATGGGCTGAAAAGCATGTTTTGGCCGAGTATGATAATTTTCATTAAAACTTGATTTCTATCACTTCGAATGATGCCAAATGAATAACTTACTTGAATTGGACCATTTTACACTATGTCCATTGTAGATTTGTGTCTCTGACAGTTCGTTTGGTTGCAGGGGACATATTCAGTTTTTATGGCCAAAATGTGCTTTTCAGGGGCTGAAAAGCATGTTTTGGCCGAGTATGATAATTTTCATTAAAACTTGATTTCTATCACTTCGAATGATGCCAAATGAATAACTTACTTGAATTGGACCATTTTACACTATGTCCATTGTAGATTTTTGTCTCCGACAGTTCGTTTGGTTGCAGGGGACATTTTCAGTTTTTATGGCCAAAATGTGCTTTTCAGAGGCTGAAAAGCATGTTTTGGCCGAGTATGATAATTTTCATTAAAACTTGATTTCTATCACTTCGAATGATGCCAAATGAATAACTTACTTGAATTGGACCATTTTGAACTATGTCCATTGTAGATTTGTGTCTCTGACAGTTCGTTTGGTTGCAGGGGACATATTCAGTTTTTAAGGCCAAAATGTGCTTTTCATGGGCTGAAAAGCATGTTTTGGCCGAGTATGATAATTTTCAATAAAACTTGATTTCTATCACTTCGAATGATGCCAAATGAATAACTTACTTGAATTGGACCATTTTACACTATGTCCATTGTAGATTTGTGTCTCTGACAGTTCGTTTGGTTGCAGGGGACATATTCAGTTTTTATGGCCAAAATGTGCTTTTCAGGGGCTGAAAAGCATGTTTTGGCCGAGTACGATAATTTTCATTAAAACTTGATTTCTATCACTTCGAATGATGCCAAATGAATAACTTACTTGAATTGGACCATTTTACACTATGTCCATTGTAGATTTGTGTCTCTGACAGTTCGTTTGGTTGCAGGGGACATATTCAGTTTTTAAGGCCAAAATGTGCTTTTCAGGGGCTGAAAAGCATGTTTTGGCCGAGTATGATAATTTTCATTAAAACTTGATTTATATCCATTTGAATGATGCCAAATGAATAACTTACTTGAATTGGACCATTTTACACTATGTCCATTGTAGATTTGTGTCTCTGACAGTTCGTTTGGTTGCAGGGGACATATTCAGTTTTTATGGCCAAAATGTGCTTTTCAGGGGCTGAAAAGCATGTTTTGGCCGAATATGATAATTTTCATTAAAACTTAATTTCTATCACTTCGAATGATGCCAAATGAATAACTTACTTGAATTGGACCATTTTACACTATGTCCATTGTAGATTTGTGTCTCTGACAGTTCGTTTGGTTGCAGGGGACATATTCAGTTTTTATGGACAAAATGTGCTTTTCATGGGCTGAAAAGCATGTTTTGGCCGAGTATGATAATTTTCAATAAAACTTGATTTCTATCACTTCGAATGATGCCAAATGAATAACTTACTTGAATTGGACCATTTTACACTATGTCCATTGTAGATTTGTGTCTCCGACAGTTCGTTTGGTTGCAGGGGACATTTTCAGTTTTTATGGCCAAAATGTGCTTTTCAGAGGCTGAAAAGCATGTTTTGGCCGAGTATGATAATTTTCATTAAAACTTGATTTCTATCACTTCGAATGATGCCAAATGAATAACTTACTTGAATTGGACCATTTTACACTATGTCCATTGTAGATTTGTGTCTCTGACAGTTCGTTTGGTTGCAGGGGACATATTCAGTTTTTTTGGCCAAAATGTGCTTTTCAGGGGCTGAAAAGCATGTTTTGGCCGAGTATGATAATTTTCATTAAAACTTGATTTCTATCACTTCGAATGATGCCAAATGAATAACTTACTTGAATTGGACCATTTTACACTATGTCCATTGTAGATTTTTGTCTCCGACAGTTCGTTTGGTTGCAGGGGACATTTTCAGTTTTTATGGCCAAAAATGTGCTTTTCAGAGGCTGAAAAGCATGTTTTGGCCGAGTATGATAATTTTCATTAAAACTTGATTTCTATCACTTCGAATGATGCCAAATGAATAACTTACTTGAATTGGACCATTTTACACTATGTCCATTGTAGATTTGTGTCTCTGACAGTTCGTTTGGTTGCAGGGGACATATTCAGTTTTTATGGCCAAAATGTGCTTTTCAGGGGCTGAAAAGCATGTTTTGGCCGAGTACGATAATTTTCATTAAAACTTGATTTCTATCACTTCGAATGATGCCAAATGAATAACTTACTTGAATTGGACCATTTTACACTATGTCCATTGTAGATTTGTGTCTCTGACAGTTTGTTTGGTTGCAGGGGACATATTCAGTTTTTATGGCCAAAATGTGCTTTTCAGGGGCTGAAAAGCATGTTTTGGCCGAGTATGATAATTTTCATTAAAACTTGATTTCTATCACTTCGAATGATGCCAAATGAATAACTTAATTGAATTGAACCATTTTACACTATGTCCATTGTAGATTTGTGTCTCTGACAGTTCGTTTGGTTGCAGGGGACATTTTCAGTTTTTATGGCCAAAATGTGCTTTTCAGAGGCTGAAAAGCATGTTTTGGCCGAGTATGATAATTTTCATTAAAACTTGATTTCTATCACTTCGAATGATGCCAAATGAATAACTTACTTGAATTGGACCATTTTACACTATGTCCATTGTAGATTTGTGTCTCTGACAGTTCGTTTGGTTGCAGGGGATATATTCAGTTTTTAAGGCCAAAATGTGCTTTTCAGGGGCTGAAAAGCATGTTTTGGCCGAGTGTGATAATTTTCATTAAAACTTGATTTCTATCCATTAGAATGATGCCAAATGAATAACTTACTTGAATTGGACCATTTTACACTATGTCCATTGTAGATTTGTGTCTCTGACAGTTTCTTTGGTTGCAGGGGACATATTCAGTTTTTATGGCCAAAATGTGCTTTTCAGGGGCTGAAAAGCATGTTTTGGCCGAGTACGATAATTTTCATTAAAACTTGATTTCTATCACTTCGAATGATGCCAAATGAATAACTTACTTGAATTGGACCATTTTACACTATGTCCATTGTAGATTTGTGTCTCTGACAGTTCGTTTGGTTGCAGGGGACATATTCAGTTTTTAAGGCCAAAATGTGCTTTTCAGGGGCTGAAAAGCATGTTTTGGCCGAGTATGATAATTTTCATTAAAACTTGATTTATATCCATTTGAATGATGCCAAATGAATAACTTACTTGAATTGGACCATTTTACACTATGTCCATTGTAGATTTGTGTCTCTGACAGTTCGTTTGGTTGCAGGGGACATATTCAGTTTTTATGGCCAAAATGTGCTTTTCAGGGGCTGAAAAGCATGTTTTGGCCGAATATGATAATTTTCATTAAAACTTAATTTCTATCACTTCGAATGATGCCAAATGAATAACTTACTTGAATTGGACCATTTTACACTATGTCCATTGTAGATTTGTGTCTCTGACAGTTCGTTTGGTTGCAGGGGACATATTCAGTTTTTATGGACAAAATGTGCTTTTCATGGGCTGAAAAGCATGTTTTGGCCGAGTATGATAATTTTCAATAAAACTTGATTTCTATCACTTCGAATGATGCCAAATGAATAACTTACTTGAATTGGACCATTTTACACTATGTCCATTGTAGATTTGTGTCTCCGACAGTTCGTTTGGTTGCAGGGGACATTTTCAGTTTTTATGGCCAAAATGTGCTTTTCAGAGGCTGAAAAGCATGTTTTGGCCGAGTATGATAATTTTCATTAAAACTTGATTTCTATCACTTCGAATGATGCCAAATGAATAACTTACTTGAATTGGACCATTTTACACTATGTCCATTGTAGATTTGTGTCTCTGACAGTTCGTTTGGTTGCAGGGGACATATTCAGTTTTTTTGGCCAAAATGTGCTTTTCAGGGGCTGAAAAGCATGTTTTGGCCGAGTATGATAATTTTCATTAAAACTTGATTTCTATCACTTCGAATGATGCCAAATGAATAACTTACTTGAATTGGACCATTTTACACTATGTCCATTGTAGATTTGTGTCTCTGACAGTTCGTTTGGTTGCAGGGGACATATTCAGTTTTTATGGCCAAAATGTGCTTTTCAGGGGCTGAAAAGCATGTTTTGGCCGAGTACGATAATTTTCATTAAAACTTGATTTCTATCACTTCGAATGATGCCAAATGAATAACTTACTTGAATTGGACCATTTTACACTATGTCCATTGTAGATTTGTGTCTCTGACAGTTTGTTTGGTTGCAGGGGACATATTCAGTTTTTATGGCCAAAATGTGCTTTTCAGGGGCTGAAAAGCATGTTTTGGCCGAGTATGATAATTTTCATTAAAACTTGATTTCTATCACTTCGAATGATGCCAAATGAATAACTTAATTGAATTGAACCATTTTACACTATGTCCATTGTAGATTTGTGTCTCTGACAGTTCGTTTGGTTGCAGGGGACATTTTCAGTTTTTATGGCCAAAATGTGCTTTTCAGAGGCTGAAAAGCATGTTTTGGCCGAGTATGATAATTTTCATTAAAACTTGATTTCTATCACTTCGAATGATGCCAAATGAATAACTTACTTGAATTGGACCATTTTACACTATGTCCATTGTAGATTTGTGTCTCTGACAGTTCGTTTGGTTGCAGGGGATATATTCAGTTTTTAAGGCCAAAATGTGCTTTTCAGGGGCTGAAAAGCATGTTTTGGCCGAGTGTGATAATTTTCATTAAAACTTGATTTCTATCCATTAGAATGATGCCAAATGAATAACTTACTTGAATTGGACCATTTTACACTATGTCCATTGTAGATTTGTGTCTCTGACAGTTTCTTTGGTTGCAGGGGACATATTCAGTTTTTATGGCCAAAATGTGCTTTTCAGGGGCTGAAAAGCATGTTTTGGCCGAGTATGATAATTTTCATTAAAACTTGATTTCTATCACTTCGAATGATGCCAAATGAATAACTTACTTGAATTGGACCATTTTACACTATGTCCATTGTAGATTTGTGTCTCTGACAGTTCGTATGGTTGCAGGGGACATATTCAGTTTTTATGGCCAAAATGTGCTTTTCATGGGCTGAAAAGCATGTTTTGGCCGAGTATGATAATTTTCATTAAAACTTGATTTCTATCACTTCGAATGATGCCAAATGAATAACTTACTTGAATTGGACCATTTTACACTATGTCCATTGTAGATTTGTGTCTCTGACAGTTCGTTTGGTTGCAGGGGACATATTCAGTTTTTATGGCCAAAATGTGCTTTTCAGGGGCTGAAAAGCATGTTTTGGCCGAGTATGATAATTTTCATTAAAACTTGATTTCTATCACTTCGAATGATGCCAAATGAATAACTTACTTGAATTGGACCATTTTACACTATGTCCATTGTAGATTTTTGTCTCCGACAGTTCGTTTGGTTGCAGGGGACATTTTCAGTTTTTATGGCCAAAATATGCTTTTCAGAGGCTGAAAAGCATGTTTTGGCCGAGTATGATAATTTTCATTAAAACTTGATTTCTATCACTTCGAATGATGCCAAATGAATAACTTACTTGAATTGGACCATTTTGAACTATGTCCATTGTAGATTTGTGTCTCTGACAGTTCGTTTGGTTGCAGGGGACATTTTCAGTTTTTATGGCCAAAATGTGCTTTTCAGAGGCTGAAAAGCATGTTTTGGCCGAGTATGATAATTTTCATTAAAACTTGATTTCTATCACTTCGAATGATGCCAAATGAATAACTTACTTGAATTGGACCATTTTACACTATGTCCATTGTAGATTTGTGTCTCTGACAGTTCGTTTGGTTGCAGGGGACATATTCAGTTTTTAAGGCCAAAATGTGCTTTTCAGGGGCTGAAAAGCATGTTTTGGCCGAGTATGATAATTTTCATTAAAACTTGATTTCTATCACTTCGAATGATGCCAAATGAATAACTTACTTGAATTGGACCATTTTACACTATGTCCATTGTAGATTTGTGTCTCTGACAGTTCGTTTGGTTGCAGGGGACATATTCAGTTTTTATGGCCAAAATGTGCTTTTCAGGGGCTGAAAAGCATGTTTTGGCCGAATATGATAATTTTCATTAAAACTTAATTTCTATCACTTCGAATGATGCCAAATGAATAACTTACTTGAATTGGACCATTTTACACTATGTCCATTGTAGATTTGTGTCTCTGACAGTTCGTTTGGTTGCAGGGGACATATTCAGTTTTTATGGACAAAATGTGCTTTTCATGGGCTGAAAAGCATGTTTTGGCCGAGTATGATAATTTTCAATAAAACTTGATTTCTATCACTTCGAATGATGCCAAATGAATAACTTACTTGAATTGGACCATTTTACACTATGTCCATTGTAGATTTGTGTCTCCGACAGTTCGTTTGGTTGCAGGGGACATTTTCAGTTTTTATGGCCAAAATGTGCTTTTCAGAGGCTGAAAAGCATGTTTTGGCCGAGTATGATAATTTTCATTAAAACTTGATTTCTATCACTTCGAATGATGCCAAATGAATAACTTACTTGAATTGGACCATTTTACACTATGTCCATTGTAGATTTTTGTCTCCGACAGTTCGTTTGGTTGCAGGGGACATTTTCAGTTTTTATGGCCAAAATGTGCTTTTCAGAGGCTGAAAAGCATGTTTTGGCCGAGTATGATAATTTTCATTAAAACTTGATTTCTATCACTTCGAATGATGCCAAATGAATAACTTACTTGAATTGGACCATTTTACACTATGTCCATTGTAGATTTGTGTCTCTGACAGTTCGTTTGGTTGCAGGGGACATATTCAGTTTTTATGGCCAAAATGTGCTTTTCAGGGGCTGAAAAGCATGTTTTGGCCGAATATGATAATTTTCATTAAAACTTGATTTCTATCACTTCGAATGATGCCAAATGAATAACTTACTTGAATTGGACCATTTTACACTATGTCCTTTGTAGATTTGTGTCTCCGACAGTTCGTTTGGTTGCAGGGGACATTTTCAGTTTTTATGGCCAAAATGTGCTTTTCAGAGGCTGAAAAGCATGTTTTGGCCGAGTATGATAATTTTCATTAAAACTTGATTTATATCCATTTGAATGATGCCAAATGAATAACTTACTTGAATTGGACCATTTTACACTATGTCCATTGTAGATTTGTGTCTCTGACAGTTCGTTTGGTTGCAGGGGACATATTCAGTTTTTATGGCCAAAATGTGCTTTTCAGGGGCTCAAAAGCATGTTTTGGCCGAATATGATAATTTTCATTACAACTTAATTTCTATCACTTCGAATGATGCCAAATGAATAACTTACTTGAATTGGACCATTTTACACTATGTCCATTGTAGATTTGTGTCTCTGACAGTTCGTTTGGTTGCAGGGGACATATTCAGTTTTTAAGGCCAAAATGTTCTTTTCAGGGACTGAAAAGCATGTTTTGGCCGAGTATGATAATTTTCATTAAAACTTGATTTCTATCCATTCGAATGATGCCAAATGAATAACTTACTTGAATTGGACCATTTTACACTATGTCCATTGTAGATTTGTGTCTCTGACAGTTCGTTTGGTTGCAGGGGACATATTCAGTTTTTATGGCCAAAATGTGCTTTTCAGGGGCTGAAAAGCATGTTTTGGCCGAATATGATAATTTTCATTAAAACTTAATTTCTATCACTTCGAATGATGCCAAATGAATAACTTAATTGAATTGGACCATTTTACACTATGTCCATTGTAGATTTGTGTCTCTGACAGTTCGTTTGGTTGCAGGGGACATTTTCAGTTTTTATGGCCAAAATGTGCTTTTCAGAGGCTGAAAAGCATGTTTTGGCCGAGTATGATAATTTTCATTAAAACTTGATTTCTATCACTTTGAATGATGCCAAATGAATAACTTACTTGAATTGGACCATTTTACACTATGTCCATTGAAGATTTGTGTCTCTGACAGTTCGTTTGGTTGCAGGGGACATATTCAGTTTTTATGGCCAAAATGTGCTTTTCAGGGGCTGAAAAGCATCTTATGGCCGAATATGATAATTTTCATTAAAACTTGATTTCTATCACTTCGAATGATGCCAAATGAATAATTTACTTGAATTGGACCATTTTACACTATGTCCATTGTAGATTTGTGTCTCTGACAGTTCGTTTGGTTGCAGGGGACATATTCAGTTTTTAAGGCCAAAATGTGCTTTTCAGGGGCTGAAAAGCATGTTTTGGCCGAGTATGATAATTTTCATTAAAACTTGATTTACATCCATTTGAATGATGCCAAATGAATAACTTACTTGAATTGGACCATTTTACACTATGTCCATTGAAGATTTGTGTCTCTGACAGTTCGTTTGGTTGCAGGGGACATATTCAGTTTTTATGGCCAAAATGTGCTTTTCAGGGGCTGAAAAGCATCTTTTGGCCGAATATGATAATTTTCATTAAAACTTAATTTCTATCACTTCGAATGATGCCAAATGAATAACTTAATTGAATTGAACCATTTTACACTATGTCCATTGTAGATTTGTGTCTCTGACAGTTCGTTTGGTTGCAGGGGACATTTTCAGTTTTTATGGCCAAAATGTGCTTTTCAGAGGCTGAAAAGCATGTTTTGGCCGAGTATGATAATTTTCATTAAAACTTGATTTCTATCACTTCGAATGATGCCAAATGAATAACTTACTTGAATTGGACCATTTTACACTATGTCCATTGTAGATTTGTGTCTCTGACAGTTCGTTTGGTTGCAGGGGATATATTCAGTTTTTAAGGCCAAAATGTGCTTTTCAGGGGCTGAAAAGCATGTTTTGGCCGAATATGATAATTTTCATTAAAACTTGATTTCTATCACTTCGAATGATGCCAAATGAATAACTTACTTGAATTGGACCATTTTACACTATGTCCATTGTAGATTTGTGTCTCTGACAGTTCGTTTGGTTGTAGGGGACATATTCAGTTTTTATGGCCAAAATGTGCTTTTCAGGGGCTTAAAAGCATGTTTTGGCCGAGTTTGATAATTTTCATTGAAACTTGATTTCTATCACTTCGAATGATGCCAAATGAATAACTTACTTGAATTGGACCATTTTACACTATGTCCATTGTAGATTTTTGTCTCCGACAGTTCGTTTGGTTGCAGGGGACATTTTCAGTTTTTATGGCCAAAATGTGCTTTTCAGAGGCTGAAAAGCATGTTTTGGCCGAGTATGATAATTTTCATTAAAACTTGATTTCTATCACTTCGAATGATGCCAAATGAATAACTTACTTGAATTGGACCATTTTACACTATGTCCATTGTAGATTTGTGTCTCTGACAGTTCGTTTGGTTGCAGGGGACATATTCAGTTTTTATGGCCAAAATGTGCTTTTCAGGGGCTGAAAAGCATGTTTTGGCCGAGTACGATAATTTTCATTAAAACTTGATTTCTATCACTTCGAATGATGCCAAATGAATAACTTACTTGAATTGGACCATTTTACACTATGTCCATTGTAGATTTGTGTCTCTGACAGTTTGTTTGGTTGCAGGGGACATATTCAGTTTTTATGGCCAAAATGTGCTTTTCAGGGGCTGAAAAGCATGTTTTGGCCGAGTATGATAATTTTCATTAAAACTTGATTTCTATCACTTCGAATGATGCCAAATGAATAACTTAATTGAATTGAACCATTTTACACTATGTCCATTGTAGATTTGTGTCTCTGACAGTTCGTTTGGTTGCAGGGGACATTTTCAGTTTTTATGGCCAAAATGTGCTTTTCAGAGGCTGAAAAGCATGTTTTGGCCGAGTATGATAATTTTCATTAAAACTTGATTTCTATCACTTCGAATGATGCCAAATGAATAACTTACTTGAATTGGACCATTTTACACTATGTCCATTGTAGATTTGTGTCTCTGACAGTTCGTTTGGTTGCAGGGGATATATTCAGTTTTTAAGGCCAAAATGTGCTTTTCAGGGGCTGAAAAGCATGTTTTGGCCGAGTGTGATAATTTTCATTAAAACTTGATTTCTATCCATTAGAATGATGCCAAATGAATAACTTACTTGAATTGGACCATTTTACACTATGTCCATTGTAGATTTGTGTCTCTGACAGTTTGTTTGGTTGCAGGGGACATATTCAGTTTTTATGGCCAAAATGTGCTTTTCAGGGGCTGAAAAGCATGTTTTGGCCGAGTATGATAATTTTCATTAAAACTTGATTTCTATCACTTCGAATGATGCCAAATGAATAACTTACTTGAATTGGACCATTTTACACTATGTCCATTGTAGATTTGTGTCTCTGACAGTTCGTATGGTTGCAGGGGACATATTCAGTTTTTATGGCCAAAATGTGCTTTTCATGGGCTGAAAAGCATGTTTTGGCCGAGTATGATAATTTTCATTAAAACTTGATTTCTATCACTTCGAATGATGCCAAATGAATAACTTACTTGAATTGGACCATTTTACACTATGTCCATTGTAGATTTGTGTCTCTGACAGTTCGTTTGGTTGCAGGGGACATATTCAGTTTTTATGGCCAAAATGTGCTTTTCAGGGGCTGAAAAGCATGTTTTGGCCGAGTATGATAATTTTCATTAAAACTTGATTTCTATCACTTCGAATGATGCCAAATGAATAACTTACTTGAATTGGACCATTTTACACTATGTCCATTGTAGATTTTTGTCTCCGACAGTTCGTTTGGTTGCAGGGGACATTTTCAGTTTTTATGGCCAAAATGTGCTTTTCAGAGGCTGAAAAGCATGTTTTGGCCGAGTATGATAATTTTCATTAAAACTTGATTTCTATCACTTCGAATGATGCCAAATGAATAACTTACTTGAATTGGACCATTTTGAACTATGTCCATTGTAGATTTGTGTCTCTGACAGTTCGTTTGGTTGCAGGGGACATATTCAGTTTTTAAGGCCAAAATGTGCTTTTCATGGGCTGAAAAGCATGTTTTGGCCGAGTATGATAATTTTCAATAAAACTTGATTTCTATCACTTCGAATGATGCCAAATGAATAACTTACTTGAATTGGACCATTTTACACTATGTCCATTGTAGATTTGTGTCTCTGACAGTTCGTTTGGTTGCAGGGGACATATTCAGTTTTTATGGCCAAAATGTGCTTTTCAGGGGCTGAAAAGCATGTTTTGGCCGAGTACGATAATTTTCATTAAAACTTGATTTCTATCACTTCGAATGATGCCAAATGAATAACTTACTTGAATTGGACCATTTTACACTATGTCCATTGTAGATTTGTGTCTCTGACAGTTCGTTTGGTTGCAGGGGACATATTCAGTTTTTAAGGCCAAAATGTGCTTTTCAGGGGCTGAAAAGCATGTTTTGGCCGAGTATGATAATTTTCATTAAAACTTGATTTATATCCATTTGAATGATGCCAAATGAATAACTTACTTGAATTGGACCATTTTACACTATGTCCATTGTAGATTTGTGTCTCTGACAGTTCGTTTGGTTGCAGGGGACATATTCAGTTTTTATGGCCAAAATGTGCTTTTCAGGGGCTGAAAAGCATGTTTTGGCCGAATATGATAATTTTCATTAAAACTTAATTTCTATCACTTCGAATGATGCCAAATGAATAACTTACTTGAATTGGACCATTTTACACTATGTCCATTGTAGATTTGTGTCTCTGACAGTTCGTTTGGTTGCAGGGGACATATTCAGTTTTTATGGACAAAATGTGCTTTTCATGGGCTGAAAAGCATGTTTTGGCCGAGTATGATAATTTTCAATAAAACTTGATTTCTATCACTTCGAATGATGCCAAATGAATAACTTACTTGAATTGGACCATTTTACACTATGTCCATTGTAGATTTGTGTCTCCGACAGTTCGTTTGGTTGCAGGGGACATTTTCAGTTTTTATGGCCAAAATGTGCTTTTCAGATGCTGAAAAGCATGTTTTGGCCGAGTATGATAATTTTCATTAAAACTTGATTTCTATCACTTCGAATGATGCCAAATGAATAACTTACTTGAATTGGACCATTTTACACTATGTCCATTGTAGATTTGTGTCTCTGACAGTTCGTTTGGTTGCAGGGGACATATTCAGTTTTTAAGGCCAAAATGTGCTTTTCAGGGGCTGAAAAGCATGTTTTGGCCGAGTATGATAATTTTCATTAAAACTTGATTTCTATCACTTCGAATGATGCCAAATGAATAACTTACTTGAATTGGACCATTTTACACTATGTCCATTGTAGATTTTTGTCTCCGACAGTTCGTTTGGTTGCAGGGGACATTTTCAGTTTTTATGGCCAAAATGTGCTTTTCAGAGGCTGAAAAGCATGTTTTGGCCGAGTATGATAATTTTCATTAAAACTTGATTTCTATCACTTCGAATGATGCCAAATGAATAACTTACTTGAATTGGACCATTTTACACTATGTCCATTGTAGATTTGTGTCTCTGACAGTTCGTTTGGTTGCAGGGGACATATTCAGTTTTTATGGCCAAAATGTGCTTTTCAGGGGCTGAAAAGCATCTTTTGGCCGAATATGATAATTTTCATTAAAACTTAATTTCTATCACTTCGAATGATGCCAAATGAATAACTTAATTGAATTGAACCATTTTACACTATGTCCATTGTAGATTTGTGTCTCTGACAGTTCGTTTGGTTGCAGGGGACATTTTCAGTTTTTATGGCCAAAATGTGCTTTTCAGAGGCTGAAAAGCATGTTTTGGCCGAGTATGATAATTTTCATTAAAACTTGATTTCTATCACTTCGAATGATGCCAAATGAATAACTTACTTGAATTGGACCATTTTACACTATGTCCATTGTAGATTTGTGTCTCTGACAGTTCGTTTGGTTGCAGGGGACATATTCAGTTTTTATGGCCAAAATGTGCTTTTCAGGGGCTGAAAAGCATCTTTTGGCCGAATATGATAATTTTCATTAAAACTTAATTTCTATCACTTCGAATGATGCCAAATGAATAACTTAATTGAATTGAACCATTTTACACTATGTCCATTGTAGATTTGTGTCTCTGACAGTTCGTTTGGTTGCAGGGGACATTTTCAGTTTTTATGGCCAAAATGTGCTTTTCAGAGGCTGAAAAGCATGTTTTGGCCGAGTATGATAATTTTCATTAAAACTTGATTTCTATCACTTCGAATGATGCCAAATGAATAACTTACTTGAATTGGACCATTTTACACTATGTCCATTGTAGATTTGTGTCTCTGACAGTTCGTTTGGTTGCAGGGGATATATTCAGTTTTTAAGGCCAAAATGTGCTTTTCAGGGGCTGAAAAGCATGTTTTGGCCGAATATGATAATTTTCATTAAAACTTGATTTCTATCACTTCGAATGATGCCAAATGAATAACTTACTTGAATTGGACCATTTTACACTATGTCCATTGTAGATTTGTGTCTCTGACAGTTCGTTTGGTTGTAGGGGACATATTCAGTTTTTATGGCCAAAATGTGCTTTTCAGGGGCTTAAAAGCATGTTTTGGCCGAGTTTGATAATTTTCATTGAAACTTGATTTCTATCACTTCGAATGATGCCAAATGAATAACTTACTTGAATTGGACCATTTTACACTATGTCCATTGTAGATTTTTGTCTCCGACAGTTCGTTTGGTTGCAGGGGACATTTTCAGTTTTTATGGCCAAAATGTGCTTTTCAGAGGCTGAAAAGCATGTTTTGGCCGAGTATGATAATTTTCATTAAAACTTGATTTCTATCACTTCGAATGATGCCAAATGAATAACTTACTTGAATTGGACCATTTTACACTATGTCCATTGTAGATTTGTGTCTCTGACAGTTCGTTTGGTTGCAGGGGACATATTCAGTTTTTATGGCCAAAATGTGCTTTTCAGGGGCTGAAAAGCATGTTTTGGCCGAGTACGATAATTTTCATTAAAACTTGATTTCTATCACTTCGAATGATGCCAAATGAATAACTTACTTGAATTGGACCATTTTACACTATGTCCATTGTAGATTTGTGTCTCTGACAGTTTGTTTGGTTGCAGGGGACATATTCAGTTTTTATGGCCAAAATGTGCTTTTCAGGGGCTGAAAAGCATGTTTTGGCCGAGTATGATAATTTTCATTAAAACTTGATTTCTATCACTTCGAATGATGCCAAATGAATAACTTAATTGAATTGAACCATTTTACACTATGTCCATTGTAGATTTGTGTCTCTGACAGTTCGTTTGGTTGCAGGGGACATTTTCAGTTTTTATGGCCAAAATGTGCTTTTCAGAGGCTGAAAAGCATGTTTTGGCCGAGTATGATAATTTTCATTAAAACTTGATTTCTATCACTTCGAATGATGCCAAATGAATAACTTACTTGAATTGGACCATTTTACACTATGTCCATTGTAGATTTGTGTCTCTGACAGTTCGTTTGGTTGCAGGGGATATATTCTTTTTTTAAGGCCAAAATGTGCTTTTCAGGGGCTGAAAAGCATGTTTTGGCCGAGTGTGATAATTTTCATTAAAACTTGATTTCTATCCATTAGAATGATGCCAAATGAATAACTTACTTGAATTGGACCATTTTACACTATGTCCATTGTAGATTTGTGTCTCTGACAGTTTGTTTGGTTGCAGGGGACATATTCAGTTTTTATGGCCAAAATGTGCTTTTCAGGGGCTGAAAAGCATGTTTTGGCCGAGTATGATAATTTTCATTAAAACTTGATTTCTATCACTTCGAATGATGCCAAATGAATAACTTACTTGAATTGGACCATTTTACACTATGTCCATTGTAGATTTGTGTCTCTGACAGTTCGTATGGTTGCAGGGGACATATTCAGTTTTTATGGCCAAAATGTGCTTTTCATGGGCTGAAAAGCATGTTTTGGCCGAGTATGATAATTTTCATTAAAACTTGATTTCTATCACTTCGAATGATGCCAAATGAATAACTTACTTGAATTGGACCATTTTACACTATGTCCATTGTAGATTTGTGTCTCTGACAGTTCGTTTGGTTGCAGGGGACATATTCAGTTTTTATGGCCAAAATGTGCTTTTCAGGGGCTGAAAAGCATGTTTTGGCCGAGTATGATAATTTTCATTAAAACTTGATTTCTATCACTTCGAATGATGCCAAATGAATAACTTACTTGAATTGGACCATTTTACACTATGTCCATTGTAGATTTTTGTCTCCGACAGTTCGTTTGGTTGCAGGGGACATTTTCAGTTTTTATGGCCAAAATGTGCTTTTCAGAGGCTGAAAAGCATGTTTTGGCCGAGTATGATAATTTTCATTAAAACTTGATTTCTATCACTTCGAATGATGCCAAATGAATAACTTACTTGAATTGGACCATTTTGAACTATGTCCATTGTAGATTTGTGTCTCTGACAGTTCGTTTGGTTGCAGGGGACATATTCAGTTTTTAAGGCCAAAATGTGCTTTTCATGGGCTGAAAAGCATGTTTTGGCCGAGTATGATAATTTTCAATAAAACTTGATTTCTATCACTTCGAATGATGCCAAATGAATAACTTACTTGAATTGGACCATTTTACACTATGTCCATTGTAGATTTGTGTCTCTGACAGTTTGTTTGGTTGCAGGGGACATATTCAGTTTTTATGGCCAAAATGTGCTTTTCAGGGGCTGAAAAGCATGTTTTGGCCGAGTACGATAATTTTCATTAAAACTTGATTTCTATCACTTCGAATGATGCCAAATGAATAACTTACTTGAATTGGACCATTTTACACTATGTCCATTGTAGATTTGTGTCTCTGACAGTTCGTTTGGTTGCAGGGGACATATTCAGTTTTTAAGGCCAAAATGTGCTTTTCAGGGGCTGAAAAGCATGTTTTGGCCGAGTATGATAATTTTCATTAAAACTTGATTTATATCCATTTGAATGATGCCAAATGAATAACTTACTTGAATTGGACCATTTTACACTATGTCCATTGTAGATTTGTGTCTCTGACAGTTCGTTTGGTTGCAGGGGACATATTCAGTTTTTATGGCCAAAATGTGCTTTTCAGGGGCTGAAAAGCATGTTTTGGCCGAATATGATAATTTTCATTAAAACTTAATTTCTATCACTTCGAATGATGCCAAATGAATAACTTACTTGAATTGGACCATTTTACACTATGTCCATTGTAGATTTGTGTCTCTGACAGTTCGTTTGGTTGCAGGGGACATATTCAGTTTTTATGGACAAAATGTGCTTTTCATGGGCTGAAAAGCATGTTTTGGCCGAGTATGATAATTTTCAATAAAACTTGATTTCTATCACTTCGAATGATGCCAAATGAATAACTTACTTGAATTGGACCATTTTACACTATGTCCATTGTAGATTTTTGTCTCCGACAGTTCGTTTGGTTGCAGGGGACATTTTCAGTTTTTATGGCCAAAATGTGCTTTTCAGAGGCTGAAAAGCATGTTTTGGCCGAGTATGATAATTTTCATTAAAACTTGATTTCTATCACTTCGAATGATGCCAAATGAATAACTTACTTGAATTGGACCATTTTACACTATGTCCATTGTAGATTTGTGTCTCTGACAGTTCGTTTGGTTGCAGGGGACATATTCAGTTTTTATGGCCAAAATGTGCTTTTCAGGGGCTGAAAAGCATGTTTTGGCCGAATATGATAATTTTCATTAAAACTTGATTTCTATCACTTCGAATGATGCCAAATGAATAACTTACTTGAATTGGACCATTTTACACTATGTCCTTTGTAGATTTGTGTCTCCGACAGTTCGTTTGGTTGCAGGGGACATTTTCAGTTTTTATGGCCAAAATGTGCTTTTCAGAGGCTGAAAAGCATGTTTTGGCCGAGTATGATAATTTTCATTAAAACTTGATTTCTATCACTTCGAATGATGCCAAATGAATAATTTACTTGAATTGGACCATTTTACACTATGTCCATTGTAGATTTGTGTCTCTGACAGTTCGTTTGGTTGCAGGGGACATATTCAGTTTTTAAGGCCAAAATGTGCTTTTCAGGGACTGAAAAGCATGTTTTGGCTGAGTATGATAATTTTCATTAAAACTTGATTTATATCCATTTGAATGATGCCAAATGAATAACTTACTTGAATTGGACCATTTTACACTATGTCCATTGTAGATTTGTGTCTCTGACAGTTCGTTTGGTTGCAGGGGACATATTCAGTTTTTATGGCCAAAATGTGCTTTTCAGGGGCTCAAAAGCATGTTTTGGCCGAATATGATAATTTTCATTAAAACTTAATTTCTATCACTTCGAATGATGCCAAATGAATAACTTACTTGAATTGGACCATTTTACACTATGTCCATTGTAGATTTGTGTCTCTGACAGTTCGTTTGGTTGCAGGGGACATATTCAGTTTTTATGGACAAAATGTGCTTTTCATGGGCTGAAAAGCATGTTTTGGCCGAGTATGATAATTTTCATTAAAACTTGATTTCTATCACTTCGAATGATGCCAAATGAATAACTTACTTGAATTGGACCATTTTACACTATGTCCATTGTAGATTTGTGTCTCTGACAGTTCGTTTGGTTGCAGGGGACATATTCAGTTTTTAAGGCCAAAATGTTTTTTTCAGGGGCTGAAAAGCATGTTTTGGCCGAGTATGATAATTTTCATTAAAACTTGATTTCTATCCATTCGAATGATGCCAAATGAATAACTTACTTGAATTGGACCATTTTACACTATGTCCATTGTAAATTTGTGTCTCTGACAGTTCGTTTGGTTGCAGAAGACATATTCAGTTTTTATGGCCAAAATGTGCTTTTCAGGGGCTGAAAAGCATGTTTTGGCCGAGTACGATAATTTTCATTAAAACTTGATTTCTATCACTTCGAATGATGCCAAATGAATAACTTACTTGAATTGGACCATTTTACACTATGTCCATTGTAGATTTGTGTCTCTGACAGTTCGTTTGGTTGCAGGGGACATATTCAGTTTTTATGGCCAAAATGTGCTTTTCAGGGGCTGAAAAGCATGTTTTGGCCGAATATGATAATTTTCATTAAAACTTAATTTCTATCACTTCGAATGATGCCAAATGAATAACTTACTTGAATTGGACCATTTTACACTATGTCCATTGTAGATTTGTGTCTCTGACAGTTCGTTTGGTTGCAGGGGACATATTCAGTTTTTATGGCCAAAATGTGCTTTTCAGGGGCTCAAAAGCATGTTTTGGCCGAATATGATAATTTTCATTAAAACTTAATTTCTATCACTTCGAATGATGCCAAATGAATAACTTACTTGAATTGGACCATTTTACACTATGTCCATTGTAGATTTGTGTCTCTGACAGTTCGTTTGGTTGCAGGGGACATATTCAGTTTTTATGGACAAAATGTGCTTTTCATGGGCTGAAAAGCATGTTTTGGCCGAGTATGATAATTTTCATTAAAACTTGATTTCTATCACTTCGAATGATGCCAAATGAATAACTTACTTGAATTGGACCATTTTACACTATGTCCATTGTAGATTTGTGTCTCTGACAGTTCGTTTGGTTGCAGGGGACATATTCAGTTTTTAAGGCCAAAATGTTTTTTTCAGGGGCTGAAAAGCATGTTTTGGCCGAGTATGATAATTTTCATTAAAACTTGATTTCTATCCATTCGAATGATGCCAAATGAATAACTTACTTGAATTGGACCATTTTACACTATGTCCATTGTAGATTTGTGTCTCTGACAGTTCGTTTGGTTGCAGAAGACATATTCAGTTTTTATGGCCAAAATGTGCTTTTCAGGGGCTGAAAAGCATGTTTTGGCCGAGTACGATAATTTTCATTAAAACTTGATTTCTATCACTTCGAATGATGCCAAATGAATAACTTACTTGAATTGGACCATTTTACACTATGTCCATTGTAGATTTGTGTCTCTGACAGTTCGTTTGGTTGCAGGGGACATATTCAGTTTTTATGGCCAAAATGTGCTTTTCAGGGGCTGAAAAGCATGTTTTGGCCGAATATGATAATTTTCATTAAAACTTAATTTCTATCACTTCGAATGATGCCAAATGAATAACTTACTTGAATTGGACCATTTTACACTATGTCCATTGTAGATTTTTGTCTCCGACAGTTCGTTTGGTTGCAGGGGACATTTTCAGTTTTTATGGCCAAAATGTGCTTTTCAGAGGCTGAAAAGCATGTTTTGGCCGAGTATGATAATTTTCATTAAAACTTGATTTCTATCACTTCGAATGATGCCAAATGAATAACTTACTTGAATTGGACCATTTTGAACTATGTCCATTGTAGATTTGTGTCTCTGACAGTTCGTTTGGTTGCAGGGGACATATTCAGTTTTTAAGGCCAAAATGTGCTTTTCATGGGCTGAAAAGCATGTTTTGGCCGAGTATGATAATTTTCAATAAAACTTGATTTCTATCACTTCGAATGATGCCAAATGAATAACTTACTTGAATTGGACCATTTTACACTATGTCCATTGTAGATTTGTGTCTCTGACAGTTCGTTTGGTTGCAGGGGACATATTCAGTTTTTATGGCCAAAATGTGCTTTTCAGGGGCTGAAAAGCATGTTTTGGCCGAGTACGATAATTTTCATTAAAACTTGATTTCTATCACTTCGAATGATGCCAAATGAATAACTTACTTGAATTGGACCATTTTACACTATGTCCATTGTAGATTTGTGTCTCTGACAGTTCGTTTGGTTGCAGGGGACATATTCAGTTTTTAAGGCCAAAATGTGCTTTTCAGGGGCTGAAAAGCATGTTTTGGCCGAGTATGATAATTTTCATTAAAACTTGATTTATATCCATTTGAATGATGCCAAATGAATAACTTACTTGAATTGGACCATTTTACACTATGTCCATTGTAGATTTGTGTCTCTGACAGTTCGTTTGGTTGCAGGGGACATATTCAGTTTTTATGGCCAAAATGTGCTTTTCAGGGGCTGAAAAGCATGTTTTGGCCGAATATGATAATTTTCATTAAAACTTAATTTCTATCACTTCGAATGATGCCAAATGAATAACTTACTTGAATTGGACCATTTTACACTATGTCCATTGTAGATTTGTGTCTCTGACAGTTCGTTTGGTTGCAGGGGACATATTCAGTTTTTATGGACAAAATGTGCTTTTCATGGGCTGAAAAGCATGTTTTGGCCGAGTATGATAATTTTCAATAAAACTTGATTTCTATCACTTCGAATGATGCCAAATGAATAACTTACTTGAATTGGACCATTTTACACTATGTCCATTGTAGATTTGTGTCTCCGACAGTTCGTTTGGTTGCAGGGGACATTTTCAGTTTTTATGGCCAAAATGTGCTTTTCAGAGGCTGAAAAGCATGTTTTGGCCGAGTATGATAATTTTCATTAAAACTTGATTTCTATCACTTCGAATGATGCCAAATGAATAACTTACTTGAATTGGACCATTTTACACTATGTCCATTGTAGATTTGTGTCTCTGACAGTTCGTTTGGTTGCAGGGGACATATTCAGTTTTTAAGGCCAAAATGTGCTTTTCAGGGGCTGAAAAGCATGTTTTGGCCGAGTATGATAATTTTCATTAAAACTTGATTTCTATCACTTCGAATGATGCCAAATGAATAACTTACTTGAATTGGACCATTTTACACTATGTCCATTGTAGATTTTTGTCTCCGACAGTTCGTTTGGTTGCAGGGGACATTTTCAGTTTTTATGGCCAAAATGTGCTTTTCAGAGGCTGAAAAGCATGTTTTGGCCGAGTATGATAATTTTCATTAAAACTTGATTTCTATCACTTCGAATGATGCCAAATGAATAACTTACTTGAATTGGACCATTTTACACTATGTCCATTGTAGATTTGTGTCTCTGACAGTTCGTTTGGTTGCAGGGGACATATTCAGTTTTTATGGCCAAAATGTGCTTTTCAGGGGCTGAAAAGCATGTTTTGGCCGAATATGATAATTTTCATTAAAACTTGATTTCTATCACTTCGAATGATGCCAAATGAATAACTTACTTGAATTGGACCATTTTACACTATGTCCTTTGTAGATTTGTGTCTCCGACAGTTCGTTTGGTTGCAGGGGACATTTTCAGTTTTTATGGCCAAAATGTGCTTTTCAGAGGCTGAAAAGCATGTTTTGGCCGAGTATGATAATTTTCATTAAAACTTGATTTATATCCATTTGAATGATGCCAAATGAATAACTTACTTGAATTGGACCATTTTACACTATGTCCATTGTAGATTTGTGTCTCTGACAGTTCGTTTGGTTGCAGGGGACATATTCAGTTTTTATGGCCAAAATGTGCTTTTCAGGGGCTCAAAAGCATGTTTTGGCCGAATATGATAATTTTCATTAAAACTTAATTTCTATCACTTCGAATGATGCCAAATGAATAACTTACTTGAATTGGACCATTTTACACTATGTCCATTGTAGATTTGTGTCTCTGACAGTTCGTTTGGTTGCAGGGGACATATTCAGTTTTTATGGACAAAATGTGCTTTTCATGGGCTGAAAAGCATGTTTTGGCCGAGTATGATAATTTTCATTAAAACTTGATTTCTATCACTTCGAATGATGCCAAATGAATAACTTACTTGAATTGGACCATTTTACACTATGTCCATTGTAGATTTGTGTCTCTGACAGTTCGTTTGGTTGCAGGGGACATATTCAGTTTTTAAGGCCAAAATGTTTTTTTCAGGGGCTGAAAAGCATGTTTTGGCCGAGTATGATAATTTTCATTAAAACTTGATTTCTATCCATTCGAATGATGCCAAATGAATAACTTACTTGAATTGGACCATTTTACACTATGTCCATTGTAAATTTGTGTCTCTGACAGTTCGTTTGGTTGCAGAAGACATATTCAGTTTTTATGGCCAAAATGTGCTTTTCAGGGGCTGAAAAGCATGTTTTGGCCGAGTACGATAATTTTCATTAAAACTTGATTTCTATAACTTCGAATGATGCCAAATGAATAACTTACTTGAATTGGACCATTTTACACTATGTCCATTGTAGATTTGTGTCTCTGACAGTTCGTTTGGTTGCAGGGGACATATTCAGTTTTTATGGCCAAAATGTGCTTTTCAGGGGCTGAAAAGCATGTTTTGGCCGAATATGATAATTTTCATTAAAACTTAATTTCTATCACTTCGAATGATGCCAAATGAATAACTTACTTGAATTGGACCATTTTACACTATGTCCATTGTAGATTTGTGTCTCTGACAGTTCGTTTGGTTGCAGGGGACATATTCAGTTTTTATGGCCAAAATGTGCTTTTCAGGGGCTCAAAAGCATGTTTTGGCCGAATATGTTAATTTTCATTTAAACTTAATTTCTATCACTTCGAATGATGCCAAATGAATAACTTACTTGAATTGGACCATTTTACACTATGTCCATTGTAGATTTGTGTCTCTGACAGTTCGTTTGGTTGCAGGGGACATATTCAGTTTTTATGGACAAAATGTGCTTTTCATGGGCTGAAAAGCATGTTTTGGCCGTGTATGATAATTTTCATTAAAACTTGATTTCTATCACTTCGAATGATGCCAAATGAATAACTTACTTGAATTGGACCATTTTACACTATGTCCATTGTAGATTTGTGTCTCTGACAGTTCGTTTGGTTGCAGGGGACATATTCAGTTTTTAAGGCCAAAATGTTTTTTTCAGGGGCTGAAAAGCATGTTTTGGCCGAGTATGATAATTTTCATTAAAACTTGATTTCTATCCATTCGAATGATGCCAAATGAATAACTTACTTGAATTGGACCATTTTACACTATGTCCATTGTAGATTTGTGTCTCTGACAGTTCGTTTGGTTGCAGAAGACATATTCAGTTTTTATGGCCAAAATGTGCTTTTCAGGGGCTGAAAAGCATGTTTTGGCCGAGTACGATAATTTTCATTAAAACTTGATTTCTATCACTTCGAATGATGCCAAATGAATAACTTACTTGAATTGGACCATTTTACACTATGTCCATTGTAGATTTGTGTCTCTGACAGTTCGTTTGGTTGCAGGGGACATATTCAGTTTTTATGGCCAAAATGTGCTTTTCAGGGGCTGAAAAGCATGTTTTGGCCGAATATGATAATTTTCATTAAAACTTAATTTCTATCACTTCGAATGATGCCAAATGAATAACTTACTTGAATTGGACCATTTTACACTATGTCCATTGTAGATTTGTGTCTCTGACAGTTCGTTTGGTTGCAGGGGACATTTTCAGTTTTTATGGCCAAAATGTGCTTTTCAGAGGCTGAAAAGCATGTTTTGGCCGAGTATGATAATTTTCATTAAAACTTGATTTCTATCACTTCGAATGATGCCAAATGAATAACTTACTTGAATTGGACCATTTTACACTATGTCCATTGTAGATTTGTGTCTCTGACAGTTCGTTTGGTTGCAGGGGATATATTCAGTTTTTAAGGCCAAAATGTGCTTTTCAGGGGCTGAAAAGCATGTTTTGGCCGAATATGATAATTTTCATTAAAACTTGATTTCTATCACTTCGAATGATGCCAAATGAATAACTTACTTGAATTGGACCATTTTACACTATGTCCATTGTAGATTTGTGTCTCTGACAGTTCGTTTGGTTGCAGGGGACATATTCAGTTTTTATGGCCAAAATGTGCTTTTCATGGGCTGAAAAGCATGTTTTGGCCGAGTATGATAATTTTCATTAAAACTTGATTTCTATCACTTCGAATGATGCCAAATGAATAACTTACTTGAATTGGACCATTTTACACTATGTCCATTGTAGATTTGTGTCTCTGACAGTTCGTTTGGTTGCAGGGGACATATTCAGTTTTTATGGCCAAAATGTGCTTTTCAGGGGCTGAAAAGCATGTTTTGGCCGAGTATGATAATTTTCATTAAAACTTGATTTCTATCACTTCGAATGATGCCAAATGAATAACTTACTTGAATTGGACCATTTTACACTATGTCCATTGTAGATTTTTGTCTCCGACAGTTCGTTTGGTTGCAGGGGACATTTTCAGTTTTTATGGCCAAAATGTGCTTTTCAGAGGCTGAAAAGCATGTTTTGGCCGAGTATGATAATTTTCATTAAAACCTGATTTCTATCACTTCGAATGATGCCAAATGAATAACTTACTTGAATTGGACCATTTTACACTATGTCCATTGTAGATTTGTGTCTCTGACAGTTCGTTTGGTTGCAGGGGACATATTCAGTTTTTATGGCCAAAATGTGCTTTTCAGGGGCTGAAAAGCATGTTTTGGCCGAGTACGATAATTTTCATTAAAACTTGATTTCTATCACTTCGAATGATGCCAAATGAATAACTTACTTGAATTGGACCATTTTACACTATGTCCATTGTAGATTTGTGTCTCTGACAGTTTGTTTGGTTGCAGGGGACATATTCAGTTTTTATGGCCAAAATGTGCTTTTCAGGGGCTGAAAAGCATGTTTTGGCCGAGTATGATAATTTTCATTAAAACTTGATTTCTATCACTTCGAATGATGCCAAATGAATAACTTAATTGAATTGAACCATTTTACACTATGTCCATTGTAGATTTGTGTCTCTGACAGTTCGTTTGGTTGCAGGGGACATTTTCAGTTTTTATGGCCAAAATGTGCTTTTCAGAGGCTGAAAAGCATGTTTTGGCCGAGTATGATAATTTTCATTAAAACTTGATTTCTATCACTTCGAATGATGCCAAATGAATAACTTACTTGAATTGGACCATTTTACACTATGTCCATTGTAGATTTGTGTCTCTGACAGTTCGTTTGGTTGCACTGGATATATTCAGTTTTTAAGGCCAAAATGTGCTTTTCAGGGGCTGAAAAGCATGTTTTGGCCGAGTGTGATAATTTTCATTAAAACTTGATTTCTATCCATTAGAATGATGCCAAATGAATAACTTACTTGAATTGGACCATTTTACACTATGTCCATTGTAGATTTGTGTCTCTGACAGTTTGTTTGGTTGCAGGGGACATATTCAGTTTTTATGGCCAAAATGTGCTTTTCAGGGGATGAAAAGCATGTTTTGGCCGAGTATGATAATTTTCATTAAAACTTGATTTCTATCACTTCGAATGATGCCAAATGAATAACTTACTTGAATTGGACCATTTTACACTATGTCCATTGTAGATTTGTGTCTCTGACAGTTCGTATGGTTGCAGGGGACATATTCAGTTTTTATGGCCAAAATGTGCTTTTCATGGGCTGAAAAGCATGTTTTGGCCGAGTATGATAATTTTCATTAAAACTTGATTTCTATCACTTCGAATGATGCCAAATGAATAACTTACTTGAATGGACCATTTTACACTATGTCCATTGTAGATTTGTGTCTCTGACAGTTCGTTTGGTTGCAGGGGACATATTCAGTTTTTATGGCCAAAATGTGCTTTTCAGGGGCTGAAAAGCATGTTTTGGCCGAGTATGATAATTTTCATTAAAACTTGATTTCTATCACTTCGAATGATGCCAAATGAATAACTTACTTGAATTGGACCATTTTACACTATGTCCATTGTAGATTTTTGTCTCCGACAGTTCGTTTGGTTGCATGGGACATTTTCAGTTTTTATGGCCAAAATGTGCTTTTCAGAGGCTGAAAAGCATGTTTTGGCCGAGTATGATAATTTTCATTAAAACTTGATTTCTATCACTTCGAATGATGCCAAATGAATAACTTACTTGAATTGGACCATTTTGAACTATGTCCATTGTAGATTTGTGTCTCTGACAGTTCGTTTGGTTGCAGGGGACATATTCAGTTTTTAAGGCCAAAATGTGCTTTTCATGGGCTGAAAAGCATGTTTTGGCCGAGTATGATAATTTTCAATAAAACTTGATTTCTATCACTTCGAATGATGCCAAATGAATAACTTACTTGAATTGGACCATTTTACACTATGTCCATTGTAGATTTGTGTCTCCGACAGTTCGTTTGGTTGCAGGGGACATTTTCAGTTTTTATGGCCAAAATGTGCTTTTCAGAGGCTGAAAAGCATGTTTTGGCCGAGTATGATAATTTTCATTAAAACTTGATTTCTATCACTTCGAATGATGCCAAATGAATAACTTACTTGAATTGGACCATTTTACACTATGTCCATTGTAGATTTGTGTCTCTGACAGTTCGTTTGGTTGCAGGGGACATATTCAGTTTTTATGGCCAAAATGTGCTTTTCAGGGGCTGAAAAGCATGTTTTGGCCGAGTATGATAATTTTCATTAAAACTTGATTTCTATCACTTCGAATGATGCCAAATGAATAACTTACTTGAATTGGACCATTTTACACTATGTCCATTGTAGATTTTTGTCTCCGACAGTTCGTTTGGTTGCAGGGGACATTTTCAGTTTTTATGGCCAAAATGTGCTTTTCAGAGGCTGAAAAGCATGTTTTGGCCGAGTATGATAATTTTCATTAAAACCTGATTTCTATCACTTCGAATGATGCCAAATGAATAACTTACTTGAATTGGACCATTTTACACTATGTCCATTGTAGATTTGTGTCTCTGACAGTTCGTTTGGTTGCAGGGGACATATTCAGTTTTTATGGCCAAAATGTGCTTTTCAGGGGCTGAAAAGCATGTTTTGGCCGAGTACGATAATTTTCATTAAAACTTGATTTCTATCACTTCGAATGATGCCAAATGAATAACTTACTTGAATTGGACCATTTTACACTATGTCCATTGTAGATTTGTGTCTCTGACAGTTTGTTTGGTTGCAGGGGACATATTCAGTTTTTATGGCCAAAATGTGCTTTTCAGGGGCTGAAAAGCATGTTTTGGCCGAGTATGATAATTTTCATTAAAACTTGATTTCTATCACTTCGAATGATGCCAAATGAATAACTTAATTGAATTGAACCATTTTACACTATGTCCATTGTAGATTTGTGTCTCTGACAGTTCGTTTGGTTGCAGGGGACATTTTCAGTTTTTATGGCCAAAATGTGCTTTTCAGAGGCTGAAAAGCATGTTTTGGCCGAGTATGATAATTTTCATTAAAACTTGATTTCTATCACTTCGAATGATGCCAAATGAATAACTTACTTGAATTGGACCATTTAACACTATGTCCATTGTAGATTTGTGTCTCTGACAGTTCGTTTGGTTGCACTGGATATATTCAGTTTTTAAGGCCAAAATGTGCTTTTCAGGGGCTGAAAAGCATGTTTTGGCCGAGTGTGATAATTTTCATTAAAACTTGATTTCTATCCATTAGAATGATGCCAAATGAATAACTTACTTGAATTGGACCATTTTACACTATGTCCATTGTAGATTTGTGTCTCTGACAGTTTGTTTGGTTGCAGGGGACATATTCAGTTTTTATGGCCAAAATGTGCTTTTCAGGGGATGAAAAGCATGTTTTGGCCGAGTATGATAATTTTCATTAAAACTTGATTTCTATCACTTCGAATGATGCCAAATGAATAACTTACTTGAATTGGACCATTTTACACTATGTCCATTGTAGATTTGTGTCTCTGACAGTTCGTATGGTTGCAGGGGACATATTCAGTTTTTATGGCCAAAATGTGCTTTTCATGGGCTGAAAAGCATGTTTTGGCCGAGTATGATAATTTTCATTAAAACTTGATTTCTATCACTTCGAATGATGCCAAATGAATAACTTACTTGAATGGACCATTTTACACTATGTCCATTGTAGATTTGTGTCTCTGACAGTTCGTTTGGTTGCAGGGGACATATTCAGTTTTTATGGCCAAAATGTGCTTTTCAGGGGCTGAAAAGCATGTTTTGGCCGAGTATGATAATTTTCATTAAAACTTGATTTCTATCACTTCGAATGATGCCAAATGAATAACTTACTTGAATTGGACCATTTTACACTATGTCCATTGTAGATTTTTGTCTCCGACAGTTCGTTTGGTTGCATGGGACATTTTCAGTTTTTATGGCCAAAATGTGCTTTTCAGAGGCTGAAAAGCATGTTTTGGCCGAGTATGATAATTTTCATTAAAACTTGATTTCTATCACTTCGAATGATGCCAAATGAATAACTTACTTGAATTGGACCATTTTGAACTATGTCCATTGTAGATTTGTGTCTCTGACAGTTCGTTTGGTTGCAGGGGACATATTCAGTTTTTAAGGCCAAAATGTGCTTTTCATGGGCTGAAAAGCATGTTTTGGCCGAGTATGATAATTTTCAATAAAACTTGATTTCTATCACTTCGAATGATGCCAAATGAATAACTTACTTGAATTGGACCATTTTACACTATGTCCATTGTAGATTTGTGTCTCCGACAGTTCGTTTGGTTGCAGGGGACATTTTCAGTTTTTATGGCCAAAATGTGCTTTTCAGAGGCTGAAAAGCATGTTTTGGCCGAGTATGATAATTTTCATTAAAACTTGATTTCTATCACTTCGAATGATGCCAAATGAATAACTTACTTGAATTGGACCATTTTACACTATGTCCATTGTAGATTTGTGTCTCCGACAGTTCGTTTGGTTGCAGGGGACATTTTCAGTTTTTATGGCCAAAATGTGCTTTTCAGAGGCTGAAAAGCATGTTTTGGCCGAGTATGATAATTTTCATTAAAACTTGATTTCTATCACTTCGAATGATGCCAAATGAATAACTTACTTGAATTGGACCATTTTACACTATGTCCATTGTAGATTTGTGTCTCTGACAGTTCGTTTGGTTGCAGGGGACATATTCAGTTTTTAAGGCCAAAATGTGCTTTTCAGGGGCTGAAAAGCATGTTTTGGCCGAGTATGATAATTTTCATTAAAACTTGATTTCTATCACTTCGAATGATGCCAAATGAATAACTTACTTGAATTGGACCATTTTACACTATGTCCATTGTAGATTTTTGTCTCCGACAGTTCGTTTGGTTGCAGGGGACATTTTCAGTTTTTATGGCCAAAATGTGCTTTTCAGAGGCTGAAAAGCATGTTTTGGCCGAGTATGATAATTTTCATTAAAACTTGATTTCTATCACTTCGAATGATGCCAAATGAATAACTTACTTGAATTGGACCATTTTACACTATGTCCATTGTAGATTTGTGTCTCTGACAGTTCGTTTGGTTGCAGGGGACATATTCAGTTTTTATGGCCAAAATGTGCTTTTCAGGGGCTGAAAAGCATGTTTTGGCCGAGTACGATAATTTTCATTAAAACTTGATTTCTATCACTTCGAATGATGCCAAATGAATAACTTACTTGAATTGGACCATTTTACACTATGTCCATTGTAGATTTTTGTCTCCGACAGTTCGTTTGGTTGCAGGGGACATTTTCAGTTTTTATGGCCAAAATGTGCTTTTCAGAGGCTGAAAAGCATGTTTTGGCCGAGTATGATAATTTTCATTAAAACTTGATTTCTATCACTTCGAATGATGCCAAATGAATAACTTACTTGAATTGGACCATTTTACACTATGTCCATTGTAGATTTGTGTCTCTGACAGTTCGTTTGGTTGCAGGGGACATATTCAGTTTTTATGGCCAAAATGTGCTTTTCAGGGGCTGAAAAGCATGTTTTGGCCGAATATGATAATTTTCATTAAAACTTGATTTCTATCACTTCGAATGATGCCAAATGAATAACTTACTTGAATTGGACCATTTTACACTATGTCCTTTGTAGATTTGTGTCTCCGACAGTTCGTTTGGTTGCAGGGGACATTTTCAGTTTTTATGGCCAAAATGTGCTTTTCAGAGGCTGAAAAGCATGTTTTGGCCGAGTATGATAATTTTCATTAAAACTTGATTTCTATCACTTCGAATGATGCCAAATGAATAATTTACTTGAATTGGACCATTTTACACTATGTCCATTGTAGATTTGTGTCTCTGACAGTTCGTTTGGTTGCAGGGGACATATTCAGTTTTTAAGGCCAAAATGTGCTTTTCAGGGACTGAAAAGCATGTTTTGGCCGAGTATGATAATTTTCATTAAAACTTGATTTATATCCATTTGAATGATGCCAAATGAATAACTTACTTGAATTGGACCATTTTACACTATGTCCATTGTAGATTTGTGTCTCTGACAGTTCGTTTGGTTGCAGGGGACATATTCAGTTTTTATGGCCAAAATGTGCTTTTCAGGGGCTCAAAAGCATGTTTTGGCCGAATATGATAATTTTCATTAAAACTTAATTTCTATCACTTCGAATGATGCCAAATGAATAACTTACTTGAATTGGACCATTTTACACTATGTCCATTGTAGATTTGTGTCTCTGACAGTTCGTTTGGTTGCAGGGGACATATTCAGTTTTTATGGACAAAATGTGCTTTTCATGGGCTGAAAAGCATGTTTTGGCCGAGTATGATAATTTTCATTAAAACTTGATTTCTATCACTTCGAATGATGCCAAATGAATAACTTACTTGAATTGGACCATTTTACACTATGTCCATTGTAGATTTGTGTCTCTGACAGTTCGTTTGGTTGCAGGGGACATATTCAGTTTTTAAGGCCAAAATGTTTTTTTCAGGGGCTGAAAAGCATGTTTTGGCCGAGTATGATAATTTTCATTAAAACTTGATTTCTATCCATTCGAATGATGCCAAATGAATAACTTACTTGAATTGGACCATTTTACACTATGTCCATTGTAAATTTGTGTCTCTGACAGTTCGTTTGGTTGCAGAAGACATATTCAGTTTTTATGGCCAAAATGTGCTTTTCAGGGGCTGAAAAGCATGTTTTGGCCGAATATGATAATTTTCATTAAAACTTAATTTCTATCACTTCGAATGATGCCAAATGAATAACTTACTTGAATTGGACCATTTTACACTATGTCCATTGTAGATTTGTGTCTCTGACAGTTCGTTTGGTTGCAGGGGACATATTCAGTTTTTATGGCCAAAATGTGCTTTTCAGGGGCTCAAAAGCATGTTTTGGCCGAATATGTTAATTTTCATTTAAACTTAATTTCTATCACTTCGAATGATGCCAAATGAATAACTTACTTGAATTGGACCATTTTACACTATGTCCATTGTAGATTTGTGTCTCTGACAGTTCGTTTGGTTGCAGGGGACATATTCAGTTTTTATGGACAAAATGTGCTTTTCATGGGCTGAAAAGCATGTTTTGGCCGTGTATGATAATTTTCATTAAAACTTGATTTCTATCACTTCGAATGATGCCAAATGAATAACTTACTTGAATTGGACCATTTTACACTATGTCCATTGTAGATTTGTGTCTCTGACAGTTCGTTTGGTTGCAGGGGACATATTCAGTTTTTAAGGCCAAAATGTTTTTTTCAGGGGCTGAAAAGCATGTTTTGGCCGAGTATGATAATTTTCATTAAAACTTGATTTCTATCCATTCGAATGATGCCAAATGAATAACTTACTTGAATTGGACCATTTTACACTATGTCCATTGTAGATTTGTGTCTCTGACAGTTCGTTTGGTTGCAGAAGACATATTCAGTTTTTATGGCCAAAATGTGCTTTTCAGGGGCTGAAAAGCATGTTTTGGCCGAGTACGATAATTTTCATTAAAACTTGATTTCTATCACTTCGAATGATGCCAAATGAATAACTTACTTGAATTGGACCATTTTACACTATGTCCATTGTAGATTTGTGTCTCTGACAGTTCGTTTGGTTGCAGGGGACATATTCAGTTTTTAAGGCCAAAATGTGCTTTTCAGGGGCTGAAAAGCATGTTTTGGCCGAGTATGATAATTTTCATTAAAACTTGATTTATATCCATTTGAATGATGCCAAATGAATAACTTACTTGAATTGGACCATTTTACACTATGTCCATTGTAGATTTGTGTCTCTGACAGTTCGTTTGGTTGCAGGGGACATATTCAGTTTTTATGGCCAAAATGTGCTTTTCAGGGGCTGAAAAGCATGTTTTGGCCGAATATGATAATTTTCATTAAAACTTAATTTCTATCACTTCGAATGATGCCAAATGAATAACTTACTTGAATTGGACCATTTTACACTATGTCCATTGTAGATTTGTGTCTCTGACAGTTCGTTTGGTTGCAGGGGACATATTCAGTTTTTATGGACAAAATGTGCTTTTCATGGGCTGAAAAGCATGTTTTGGCCGAGTATGATAATTTTCAATAAAACTTGATTTCTATCACTTCGAATGATGCCAAATGAATAACTTACTTGAATTGGACCATTTTACACTATGTCCATTGTAGATTTGTGTCTCCGACAGTTCGTTTGGTTGCAGGGGACATTTTCAGTTTTTATGGCCAAAATGTGCTTTTCAGAGGCTGAAAAGCATGTTTTGGCCGAGTATGATAATTTTCATTAAAACTTGATTTCTATCACTTCGAATGATGCCAAATGAATAACTTACTTGAATTGGACCATTTTACACTATGTCCATTGTAGATTTGTGTCTCTGACAGTTCGTTTGGTTGCAGGGGACATATTCAGTTTTTAAGGCCAAAATGTGCTTTTCAGGGGCTGAAAAGCATGTTTTGGCCGAGTATGATAATTTTCATTAAAACTTGATTTCTATCACTTCGAATGATGCCAAATGAATAACTTACTTGAATTGGACCATTTTACACTATGTCCATTGTAGATTTTTGTCTCCGACAGTTCGTTTGGTTGCAGGGGACATTTTCAGTTTTTATGGCCAAAATGTGCTTTTCAGAGGCTGAAAAGCATGTTTTGGCCGAGTATGATAATTTTCATTAAAACTTGATTTCTATCACTTCGAATGATGCCAAATGAATAACTTACTTGAATTGGACCATTTTACACTATGTCCATTGTAGATTTGTGTCTCTGACAGTTCGTTTGGTTGCAGGGGACATATTCAGTTTTTATGGCCAAAATGTGCTTTTCAGGGGCTGAAAAGCATGTTTTGGCCGAATATGATAATTTTCATTAAAACTTGATTTCTATCACTTCGAATGATGCCAAATGAATAACTTACTTGAATTGGACCATTTTACACTATGTCCTTTGTAGATTTGTGTCTCCGACAGTTCGTTTGGTTGCAGGGGACATTTTCAGTTTTTATGGCCAAAATGTGCTTTTCAGAGGCTGAAAAGCATGTTTTGGCCGAGTATGATAATTTTCATTAAAACTTGATTTCTATCACTTCGAATGATGCCAAATGAATAATTTACTTGAATTGGACCATTTTACACTATGTCCATTGTAGATTTGTGTCTCTGACAGTTCGTTTGGTTGCAGGGGACATATTCAGTTTTTAAGGCCAAAATGTGCTTTTCAGGGACTGAAAAGCATGTTTTGGCCGAGTATGATAATTTTCATTAAAACTTGATTTATATCCATTTGAATGATGCCAAATGAATAACTTACTTGAATTGGACCATTTTACACTATGTCCATTGTAGATTTGTGTCTCTGACAGTTCGTTTGGTTGCAGGGGACATATTCAGTTTTTATGGCCAAAATGTGCTTTTCAGGGGCTCAAAAGCATGTTTTGGCCGAATATGATAATTTTCATTAAAACTTAATTTCTATCACTTCGAATGATGCCAAATGAATAACTTACTTGAATTGGACCATTTTACACTATGTCCATTGTAGATTTGTGTCTCTGACAGTTCGTTTGGTTGCAGGGGACATATTCAGTTTTTATGGACAAAATGTGCTTTTCATGGGCTGAAAAGCATGTTTTGGCCGAGTATGATAATTTTCATTAAAACTTGATTTCTATCACTTCGAATGATGCCAAATGAATAACTTACTTGAATTGGACCATTTTACACTATGTCCATTGTAGATTTGTGTCTCTGACAGTTCGTTTGGTTGCAGGGGACATATTCAGTTTTTAAGGCCAAAATGTTTTTTTCAGGGGCTGAAAAGCATGTTTTGGCCGAGTATGATAATTTTCATTAAAACTTGATTTCTATCCATTCGAATGATGCCAAATGAATAACTTACTTGAATTGGACCATTTTACACTATGTCCATTGTAAATTTGTGTCTCTGACAGTTCGTTTGGTTGCAGAAGACATATTCAGTTTTTATGGCCAAAATGTGCTTTTCAGGGGCTGAAAAGCATGTTTTGGCCGAGTACGATAATTTTCATTAAAACTTGATTTCTATAACTTCGAATGATGCCAAATGAATAACTTACTTGAATTGGACCATTTTACACTATGTCCATTGTAGATTTGTGTCTCTGACAGTTCGTTTGGTTGCAGGGGACATATTCAGTTTTTATGGCCAAAATGTGCTTTTCAGGGGCTGAAAAGCATGTTTTGGCCGAATATGATAATTTTCATTAAAACTTAATTTCTATCACTTCGAATGATGCCAAATGAATAACTTACTTGAATTGGACCATTTTACACTATGTCCATTGTAGATTTGTGTCTCTGACAGTTCGTTTGGTTGCAGGGGACATATTCAGTTTTTATGGCCAAAATGTGCTTTTCAGGGGCTCAAAAGCATGTTTTGGCCGAATATGTTAATTTTCATTTAAACTTAATTTCTATCACTTCGAATGATGCCAAATGAATAACTTACTTGAATTGGACCATTTTACACTATGTCCATTGTAGATTTGTGTCTCTGACAGTTCGTTTGGTTGCAGGGGACATATTCAGTTTTTATGGACAAAATGTGCTTTTCATGGGCTGAAAAGCATGTTTTGGCCGTGTATGATAATTTTCATTAAAACTTGATTTCTATCACTTCGAATGATGCCAAATGAATAACTTACTTGAATTGGACCATTTTACACTATGTCCATTGTAGATTTGTGTCTCTGACAGTTCGTTTGGTTGCAGGGGACATATTCAGTTTTTAAGGCCAAAATGTTTTTTTCAGGGGCTGAAAAGCATGTTTTGGCCGAGTATGATAATTTTCATTAAAACTTGATTTCTATCCATTCGAATGATGCCAAATGAATAACTTACTTGAATTGGACCATTTTACACTATGTCCATTGTAGATTTGTGTCTCTGACAGTTCGTTTGGTTGCAGAAGACATATTCAGTTTTTATGGCCAAAATGTGCTTTTCAGGGGCTGAAAAGCATGTTTTGGCCGAGTATGATAATTTTCATTAAAACTTGATTTCTATCACTTCGAATGATGCCAAATGAATAACTTACTTGAATTGGACCATTTTACACTATGTCCATTGTAGATTTGTGTCTCTGACAGTTCGTTTGGTTGCAGGGGATATATTCAGTTTTTAAGGCCAAAATGTGCTTTTCAGGGGCTGAAAAGCATGTTTTGGCCGAATATGATAATTTTCATTAAAACTTGATTTCTATCACTTCGAATGATGCCAAATGAATAACTTACTTGAATTGGACCATTTTACACTATGTCCATTGTAGATTTGTGTCTCTGACAGTTCGTTTGGTTGCAGGGGACATATTCAGTTTTTATGGCCAAAATGTGCTTTTCATGGGCTGAAAAGCATGTTTTGGCCGAGTATGATAATTTTCATTAAAACTTGATTTCTATCACTTCGAATGATGCCAAATGAATAACTTACTTGAATTGGACCATTTTACACTATGTCCATTGTAGATTTGTGTCTCTGACAGTTCGTTTGGTTGCAGGGGACATATTCAGTTTTTATGGCCAAAATGTGCTTTTCAGGGGCTGAAAAGCATGTTTTGGCCGAGTATGATAATTTTCATTAAAACTTGATTTCTATCACTTCGAATGATGCCAAATGAATAACTTACTTGAATTGGACCATTTTACACTATGTCCATTGTAGATTTTTGTCTCCGACAGTTCGTTTGGTTGCAGGGGACATTTTCAGTTTTTATGGCCAAAATGTGCTTTTCAGAGGCTGAAAAGCATGTTTTGGCCGAGTATGATAATTTTCATTAAAACCTGATTTCTATCACTTCGAATGATGCCAAATGAATAACTTACTTGAATTGGACCATTTTACACTATGTCCATTGTAGATTTGTGTCTCTGACAGTTCGTTTGGTTGCAGGGGACATATTCAGTTTTTATGGCCAAAATGTGCTTTTCAGGGGCTGAAAAGCATGTTTTGGCCGAGTACGATAATTTTCATTAAAACTTGATTTCTATCACTTCGAATGATGCCAAATGAATAACTTACTTGAATTGGACCATTTTACACTATGTCCATTGTAGATTTGTGTCTCTGACAGTTTGTTTGGTTGCAGGGGACATATTCAGTTTTTATGGCCAAAATGTGCTTTTCAGGGGCTGAAAAGCATGTTTTGGCCGAGTATGATAATTTTCATTAAAACTTGATTTCTATCACTTCGAATGATGCCAAATGAATAACTTAATTGAATTGAACCATTTTACACTATGTCCATTGTAGATTTGTGTCTCTGACAGTTCGTTTGGTTGCAGGGGACATTTTCAGTTTTTATGGCCAAAATGTGCTTTTCAGAGGCTGAAAAGCATGTTTTGGCCGAGTATGATAATTTTCATTAAAACTTGATTTCTATCACTTCGAATGATGCCAAATGAATAACTTACTTGAATTGGACCATTTTACACTATGTCCATTGTAGATTTGTGTCTCTGACAGTTCGTTTGGTTGCACTGGATATATTCAGTTTTTAAGGCCAAAATGTGCTTTTCAGGGGCTGAAAAGCATGTTTTGGCCGAGTGTGATAATTTTCATTAAAACTTGATTTCTATCCATTAGAATGATGCCAAATGAATAACTTACTTGAATTGGACCATTTTACACTATGTCCATTGTAGATTTGTGTCTCTGACAGTTTGTTTGGTTGCAGGGGACATATTCAGTTTTTATGGCCAAAATGTGCTTTTCAGGGGATGAAAAGCATGTTTTGGCCGAGTATGATAATTTTCATTAAAACTTGATTTCTATCACTTCGAATGATGCCAAATGAATAACTTACTTGAATTGGACCATTTTACACTATGTCCATTGTAGATTTGTGTCTCTGACAGTTCGTATGGTTGCAGGGGACATATTCAGTTTTTATGGCCAAAATGTGCTTTTCATGGGCTGAAAAGCATGTTTTGGCCGAGTATGATAATTTTCATTAAAACTTGATTTCTATCACTTCGAATGATGCCAAATGAATAACTTACTTGAATGGACCATTTTACACTATGTCCATTGTAGATTTGTGTCTCTGACAGTTCGTTTGGTTGCAGGGGACATATTCAGTTTTTATGGCCAAAATGTGCTTTTCAGGGGCTGAAAAGCATGTTTTGGCCGAGTATGATAATTTTCATTAAAACTTGATTTCTATCACTTCGAATGATGCCAAATGAATAACTTACTTGAATTGGACCATTTTACACTATGTCCATTGTAGATTTTTGTCTCCGACAGTTCGTTTGGTTGCATGGGACATTTTCAGTTTTTATGGCCAAAATGTGCTTTTCAGAGGCTGAAAAGCATGTTTTGGCCGAGTATGATAATTTTCATTAAAACTTGATTTCTATCACTTCGAATGATGCCAAATGAATAACTTACTTGAATTGGACCATTTTGAACTATGTCCATTGTAGATTTGTGTCTCTGACAGTTCGTTTGGTTGCAGGGGACATATTCAGTTTTTAAGGCCAAAATGTGCTTTTCATGGGCTGAAAAGCATGTTTTGGCCGAGTATGATAATTTTCAATAAAACTTGATTTCTATCACTTCGAATGATGCCAAATGAATAACTTACTTGAATTGGACCATTTTACACTATGTCCATTGTAGATTTGTGTCTCCGACAGTTCGTTTGGTTGCAGGGGACATTTTCAGTTTTTATGGCCAAAATGTGCTTTTCAGAGGCTGAAAAGCATGTTTTGGCCGAGTATGATAATTTTCATTAAAACTTGATTTCTATCACTTCGAATGATGCCAAATGAATAACTTACTTGAATTGGACCATTTTACACTATGTCCATTGTAGATTTGTGTCTCCGACAGTTCGTTTGGTTGCAGGGGACATTTTCAGTTTTTATGGCCAAAATGTGCTTTTCAGAGGCTGAAAAGCATGTTTTGGCCGAGTATGATAATTTTCATTAAAACTTGATTTCTATCACTTCGAATGATGCCAAATGAATAACTTACTTGAATTGGACCATTTTACACTATGTCCATTGTAGATTTGTGTCTCTGACAGTTCGTTTGGTTGCAGGGGACATATTCAGTTTTTAAGGCCAAAATGTGCTTTTCAGGGGCTGAAAAGCATGTTTTGGCCGAGTATGATAATTTTCATTAAAACTTGATTTCTATCACTTCGAATGATGCCAAATGAATAACTTACTTGAATTGGACCATTTTACACTATGTCCATTGTAGATTTTTGTCTCCGACAGTTCGTTTGGTTGCAGGGGACATTTTCAGTTTTTATGGCCAAAATGTGCTTTTCAGAGGCTGAAAAGCATGTTTTGGCCGAGTATGATAATTTTCATTAAAACTTGATTTCTATCACTTCGAATGATGCCAAATGAATAACTTACTTGAATTGGACCATTTTACACTATGTCCATTGTAGATTTGTGTCTCTGACAGTTCGTTTGGTTGCAGGGGACATATTCAGTTTTTATGGCCAAAATGTGCTTTTCAGGGGCTGAAAAGCATGTTTTGGCCGAGTACGATAATTTTCATTAAAACTTGATTTCTATCACTTCGAATGATGCCAAATGAATAACTTACTTGAATTGGACCATTTTACACTATGTCCATTGTAGATTTTTGTCTCCGACAGTTCGTTTGGTTGCAGGGGACATTTTCAGTTTTTATGGCCAAAATGTGCTTTTCAGAGGCTGAAAAGCATGTTTTGGCCGAGTATGATAATTTTCATTAAAACTTGATTTCTATCACTTCGAATGATGCCAAATGAATAACTTACTTGAATTGGACCATTTTACACTATGTCCATTGTAGATTTGTGTCTCTGACAGTTCGTTTGGTTGCAGGGGACATATTCAGTTTTTATGGCCAAAATGTGCTTTTCAGGGGCTGAAAAGCATGTTTTGGCCGAATATGATAATTTTCATTAAAACTTGATTTCTATCACTTCGAATGATGCCAAATGAATAACTTACTTGAATTGGACCATTTTACACTATGTCCTTTGTAGATTTGTGTCTCCGACAGTTCGTTTGGTTGCAGGGGACATTTTCAGTTTTTATGGCCAAAATGTGCTTTTCAGAGGCTGAAAAGCATGTTTTGGCCGAGTATGATAATTTTCATTAAAACTTGATTTCTATCACTTCGAATGATGCCAAATGAATAATTTACTTGAATTGGACCATTTTACACTATGTCCATTGTAGATTTGTGTCTCTGACAGTTCGTTTGGTTGCAGGGGACATATTCAGTTTTTAAGGCCAAAATGTGCTTTTCAGGGACTGAAAAGCATGTTTTGGCCGAGTATGATAATTTTCATTAAAACTTGATTTATATCCATTTGAATGATGCCAAATGAATAACTTACTTGAATTGGACCATTTTACACTATGTCCATTGTAGATTTGTGTCTCTGACAGTTCGTTTGGTTGCAGGGGACATATTCAGTTTTTATGGCCAAAATGTGCTTTTCAGGGGCTCAAAAGCATGTTTTGGCCGAATATGATAATTTTCATTAAAACTTAATTTCTATCACTTCGAATGATGCCAAATGAATAACTTACTTGAATTGGACCATTTTACACTATGTCCATTGTAGATTTGTGTCTCTGACAGTTCGTTTGGTTGCAGGGGACATATTCAGTTTTTATGGACAAAATGTGCTTTTCATGGGCTGAAAAGCATGTTTTGGCCGAGTATGATAATTTTCATTAAAACTTGATTTCTATCACTTCGAATGATGCCAAATGAATAACTTACTTGAATTGGACCATTTTACACTATGTCCATTGTAGATTTGTGTCTCTGACAGTTCGTTTGGTTGCAGGGGACATATTCAGTTTTTAAGGCCAAAATGTTTTTTTCAGGGGCTGAAAAGCATGTTTTGGCCGAGTATGATAATTTTCATTAAAACTTGATTTCTATCCATTCGAATGATGCCAAATGAATAACTTACTTGAATTGGACCATTTTACACTATGTCCATTGTAAATTTGTGTCTCTGACAGTTCGTTTGGTTGCAGAAGACATATTCAGTTTTTATGGCCAAAATGTGCTTTTCAGGGGCTGAAAAGCATGTTTTGGCCGAGTACGATAATTTTCATTAAAACTTGATTTCTATAACTTCGAATGATGCCAAATGAATAACTTACTTGAATTGGACCATTTTACACTATGTCCATTGTAGATTTGTGTCTCTGACAGTTCGTTTGGTTGCAGGGGACATATTCAGTTTTTATGGCCAAAATGTGCTTTTCAGGGGCTGAAAAGCATGTTTTGGCCGAATATGATAATTTTCATTAAAACTTAATTTCTATCACTTCGAATGATGCCAAATGAATAACTTACTTGAATTGGACCATTTTACACTATGTCCATTGTAGATTTGTGTCTCTGACAGTTCGTTTGGTTGCAGGGGACATATTCAGTTTTTATGGCCAAAATGTGCTTTTCAGGGGCTCAAAAGCATGTTTTGGCCGAATATGTTAATTTTCATTTAAACTTAATTTCTATCACTTCGAATGATGCCAAATGAATAACTTACTTGAATTGGACCATTTTACACTATGTCCATTGTAGATTTGTGTCTCTGACAGTTCGTTTGGTTGCAGGGGACATATTCAGTTTTTATGGACAAAATGTGCTTTTCATGGGCTGAAAAGCATGTTTTGGCCGTGTATGATAATTTTCATTAAAACTTGATTTCTATCACTTCGAATGATGCCAAATGAATAACTTACTTGAATTGGACCATTTTACACTATGTCCATTGTAGATTTGTGTCTCTGACAGTTCGTTTGGTTGCAGGGGACATATTCAGTTTTTAAGGCCAAAATGTTTTTTTCAGGGGCTGAAAAGCATGTTTTGGCCGAGTATGATAATTTTCATTAAAACTTGATTTCTATCCATTCGAATGATGCCAAATGAATAACTTACTTGAATTGGACCATTTTACACTATGTCCATTGTAGATTTGTGTCTCTGACAGTTCGTTTGGTTGCAGAAGACATATTCAGTTTTTATGGCCAAAATGTGCTTTTCAGGGGCTGAAAAGCATGTTTTGGCCGAGTACGATAATTTTCATTAAAACTTGATTTCTATCACTTCGAATGATGCCAAATGAATAACTTACTTGAATTGGACCATTTTACACTATGTCCATTGTAGATTTGTGTCTCTGACAGTTCGTTTGGTTGCAGGGGACATATTCAGTTTTTATGGCCAAAATGTGCTTTTCAGGGGCTGAAAAGCATGTTTTGGCCGAATATGATAATTTTCATTAAAACTTAATTTCTATCACTTCGAATGATGCCAAATGAATAACTTACTTGAATTGGACCATTTTACACTATGTCCATTGTAGATTTGTGTCTCTGACAGTTCGTTTGGTTGCAGGGGACATTTTCAGTTTTTATGGCCAAAATGTGCTTTTCAGAGGCTGAAAAGCATGTTTTGGCCGAGTATGATAATTTTCATTAAAACTTGATTTCTATCACTTCGAATGATGCCAAATGAATAACTTACTTGAATTGGACCATTTTACACTATGTCCATTGTAGATTTGTGTCTCTGACAGTTCGTTTGGTTGCAGGGGATATATTCAGTTTTTAAGGCCAAAATGTGCTTTTCAGGGGCTGAAAAGCATGTTTTGGCCGAATATGATAATTTTCATTAAAACTTGATTTCTATCACTTCGAATGATGCCAAATGAATAACTTACTTGAATTGGACCATTTTACACTATGTCCATTGTAGATTTGTGTCTCTGACAGTTCGTTTGGTTGCAGGGGACATATTCAGTTTTTATGGCCAAAATGTGCTTTTCATGGGCTGAAAAGCATGTTTTGGCCGAGTATGATAATTTTCATTAAAACTTGATTTCTATCACTTCGAATGATGCCAAATGAATAACTTACTTGAATTGGACCATTTTACACTATGTCCATTGTAGATTTGTGTCTCTGACAGTTCGTTTGGTTGCAGGGGACATATTCAGTTTTTATGGCCAAAATGTGCTTTTCAGGGGCTGAAAAGCATGTTTTGGCCGAGTATGATAATTTTCATTAAAACTTGATTTCTATCACTTCGAATGATGCCAAATGAATAACTTACTTGAATTGGACCATTTTACACTATGTCCATTGTAGATTTTTGTCTCCGACAGTTCGTTTGGTTGCAGGGGACATTTTCAGTTTTTATGGCCAAAATGTGCTTTTCAGAGGCTGAAAAGCATGTTTTGGCCGAGTATGATAATTTTCATTAAAACCTGATTTCTATCACTTCGAATGATGCCAAATGAATAACTTACTTGAATTGGACCATTTTACACTATGTCCATTGTAGATTTGTGTCTCTGACAGTTCGTTTGGTTGCAGGGGACATATTCAGTTTTTATGGCCAAAATGTGCTTTTCAGGGGCTGAAAAGCATGTTTTGGCCGAGTACGATAATTTTCATTAAAACTTGATTTCTATCACTTCGAATGATGCCAAATGAATAACTTACTTGAATTGGACCATTTTACACTATGTCCATTGTAGATTTGTGTCTCTGACAGTTTGTTTGGTTGCAGGGGACATATTCAGTTTTTATGGCCAAAATGTGCTTTTCAGGGGCTGAAAAGCATGTTTTGGCCGAGTATGATAATTTTCATTAAAACTTGATTTCTATCACTTCGAATGATGCCAAATGAATAACTTAATTGAATTGAACCATTTTACACTATGTCCATTGTAGATTTGTGTCTCTGACAGTTCGTTTGGTTGCAGGGGACATTTTCAGTTTTTATGGCCAAAATGTGCTTTTCAGAGGCTGAAAAGCATGTTTTGGCCGAGTATGATAATTTTCATTAAAACTTGATTTCTATCACTTCGAATGATGCCAAATGAATAACTTACTTGAATTGGACCATTTTACACTATGTCCATTGTAGATTTGTGTCTCTGACAGTTCGTTTGGTTGCACTGGATATATTCAGTTTTTAAGGCCAAAATGTGCTTTTCAGGGGCTGAAAAGCATGTTTTGGCCGAGTGTGATAATTTTCATTAAAACTTGATTTCTATCCATTAGAATGATGCCAAATGAATAACTTACTTGAATTGGACCATTTTACACTATGTCCATTGTAGATTTGTGTCTCTGACAGTTTGTTTGGTTGCAGGGGACATATTCAGTTTTTATGGCCAAAATGTGCTTTTCAGGGGATGAAAAGCATGTTTTGGCCGAGTATGATAATTTTCATTAAAACTTGATTTCTATCACTTCGAATGATGCCAAATGAATAACTTACTTGAATTGGACCATTTTACACTATGTCCATTGTAGATTTGTGTCTCTGACAGTTCGTATGGTTGCAGGGGACATATTCAGTTTTTATGGCCAAAATGTGCTTTTCATGAGCTGAAAAGCATGTTTTGGCCGAGTATGATAATTTTCATTAAAACTTGATTTCTATCACTTCGAATGATGCCAAATGAATAACTTACTTGAATGGACCATTTTACACTATGTCCATTGTAGATTTGTGTCTCTGACAGTTCGTTTGGTTGCAGGGGACATATTCAGTTTTTATGGCCAAAATGTGCTTTTCAGGGGCTGAAAAGCATGTTTTGGCCGAGTATGATAATTTTCATTAAAACTTGATTTCTATCACTTCGAATGATGCCAAATGAATAACTTACTTGAATTGGACCATTTTACACTATGTCCATTGTAGATTTTTGTCTCCGACAGTTCGTTTGGTTGCATGGGACATTTTCAGTTTTTATGGCCAAAATGTGCTTTTCAGAGGCTGAAAAGCATGTTTTGGCCGAGTATGATAATTTTCATTAAAACTTGATTTCTATCACTTCGAATGATGCCAAATGAATAACTTACTTGAATTGGACCATTTTGAACTATGTCCATTGTAGATTTGTGTCTCTGACAGTTCGTTTGGTTGCAGGGGACATATTCAGTTTTTAAGGCCAAAATGTGCTTTTCATGGGCTGAAAAGCATGTTTTGGCCGAGTATGATAATTTTCAATAAAACTTGATTTCTATCACTTCGAATGATGCCAAATGAATAACTTACTTGAATTGGACCATTTTACACTATGTCCATTGTAGATTTGTGTCTCCGACAGTTCGTTTGGTTGCAGGGGACATTTTCAGTTTTTATGGCCAAAATGTGCTTTTCAGAGGCTGAAAAGCATGTTTTGGCCGAGTATGATAATTTTCATTAAAACTTGATTTCTATCACTTCGAATGATGCCAAATGAATAACTTACTTGAATTGGACCATTTTACACTATGTCCATTGTAGATTTGTGTCTCCGACAGTTCGTTTGGTTGCAGGGGACATTTTCAGTTTTTATGGCCAAAATGTGCTTTTCAGAGGCTGAAAAGCATGTTTTGGCCGAGTATGATAATTTTCATTAAAACTTGATTTCTATCACTTCGAATGATGCCAAATGAATAACTTACTTGAATTGGACCATTTTACACTATGTCCATTGTAGATTTGTGTCTCTGACAGTTCGTTTGGTTGCAGGGGACATATTCAGTTTTTAAGGCCAAAATGTGCTTTTCAGGGGCTGAAAAGCATGTTTTGGCCGAGTATGATAATTTTCATTAAAACTTGATTTCTATCACTTCGAATGATGCCAAATGAATAACTTACTTGAATTGGACCATTTTACACTATGTCCATTGTAGATTTTTGTCTCCGACAGTTCGTTTGGTTGCAGGGGACATTTTCAGTTTTTATGGCCAAAATGTGCTTTTCAGAGGCTGAAAAGCATGTTTTGGCCGAGTATGATAATTTTCATTAAAACTTGATTTCTATCACTTCGAATGATGCCAAATGAATAACTTACTTGAATTGGACCATTTTACACTATGTCCATTGTAGATTTGTGTCTCTGACAGTTCGTTTGGTTGCAGGGGACATATTCAGTTTTTATGGCCAAAATGTGCTTTTCAGGGGCTGAAAAGCATGTTTTGGCCGAGTACGATAATTTTCATTAAAACTTGATTTCTATCACTTCGAATGATGCCAAATGAATAACTTACTTGAATTGGACCATTTTACACTATGTCCATTGTAGATTTGTGTCTCTGACAGTTCGTTTGGTTGCAGGGGACATATTCAGTTTTTAAGGCCAAAATGTGCTTTTCAGTGGCTGAAAAGCATGTTTTGGCCGAGTATGATAATTTTCATTAAAACTTGATTTATATCCATTTGAATGATGCCAAATGAATAACTTACTTGAATTGGACCATTTTACACTATGTCCATTGTAGATTTGTGTCTCTGACAGTTCGTTTGGTTGCAGGGGACATATTCAGTTTTTAAGGCCAAAATGTGCTTTTCAGGGACTGAAAAGCATGTTTTGGCCGAGTATGATAATTTTCATTAAAACTTGATTTATATCCATTTGAATGATGCCAAATGAATAACTTACTTGAATTGGACCATTTTACACTATGTCCATTGTAGATTTGTGTCTCTGACAGTTCGTTTGGTTGCAGGGGACATATTCAGTTTTTATGGCCAAAATGTGCTTTTCAGGGGCTCAAAAGCATGTTTTGGCCGAATATGATAATTTTCATTAAAACTTAATTTCTATCACTTCGAATGATGCCAAATGAATAACTTACTTGAATTGGACCATTTTACACTATGTCCTTTGTAGATTTGTGTCTCCGACAGTTCGTTTGGTTGCAGGGGACATTTTCAGTTTTTATGGCCAAAATGTGCTTTTCAGAGGCTGAAAAGCATGTTTTGGCCGAGTATGATAATTTTCATTAAAACTTGATTTCTATCACTTCGAATGATGCCAAATGAATAATTTACTTGAATTGGACCATTTTACACTATGTCCATTGTAGATTTGTGTCTCTGACAGTTCGTTTGGTTGCAGGGGACATATTCAGTTTTTAAGGCCAAAATGTGCTTTTCAGGGACTGAAAAGCATGTTTTGGCCGAGTATGATAATTTTCATTAAAACTTGATTTATATCCATTTGAATGATGCCAAATGAATAACTTACTTGAATTGGACCATTTTACACTATGTCCATTGTAGATTTGTGTCTCTGACAGTTCGTTTGGTTGCAGGGGACATATTCAGTTTTTATGGCCAAAATGTGCTTTTCAGGGGCTCAAAAGCATGTTTTGGCCGAATATGATAATTTTCATTAAAACTTAATTTCTATCACTTCGAATGATGCCAAATGAATAACTTACTTGAATTGGACCATTTTACACTATGTCCATTGTAGATTTGTGTCTCTGACAGTTCGTTTGGTTGCAGGGGACATATTCAGTTTTTATGGACAAAATGTGCTTTTCATGGGCTGAAAAGCATGTTTTGGCCGAGTATGATAATTTTCATTAAAACTTGATTTCTATCACTTCGAATGATGCCAAATGAATAACTTACTTGAATTGGACCATTTTACACTATGTCCATTGTAGATTTGTGTCTCTGACAGTTCGTTTGGTTGCAGGGGACATATTCAGTTTTTAAGGCCAAAATGTTTTTTTCAGGGGCTGAAAAGCATGTTTTGGCCGAGTATGATATTTTTCATTAAAACTTGATTTCTATCCATTCGAATGATGCCAAATGAATAACTTACTTGAATTGGACCATTTTACACTATGTCCATTGTAAATTTGTGTCTCTGACAGTTCGTTTGGTTGCAGAAGACATATTCAGTTTTTATGGCCAAAATGTGCTTTTCAGGGGCTGAAAAGCATGTTTTGGCCGAGTACGATAATTTTCATTAAAACTTGATTTCTATCACTTCGAATGATGCCAAATGAATAACTTACTTGAATTGGACCATTTTACACTATGTCCATTGTAGATTTGTGTCTCTGACAGTTCGTTTGGTTGCAGGGGACATATTCAGTTTTTATGGCCAAAATGTGCTTTTCAGGGGCTGAAAAGCATGTTTTGGCCGAATATGATAATTTTCATTAAAACTTAATTTCTATCACTTCGAATGATGCCAAATGAATAACTTACTTGAATTGGACCATTTTACACTATGTCCATTGTAGATTTGTGTCTCTGACAGTTCGTTTGGTTGCAGGGGACATATTCAGTTTTTATGGCCAAAATGTGCTTTTCAGGGGCTCAAAAGCATGTTTTGGCCGAATATGATAATTTTCATTAAAACTTAATTTCTATCACTTCGAATGATGCCAAATGAATAACTTACTTGAATTGGACCATTTTACACTATGTCCATTGTAGATTTGTGTCTCTGACAGTTCGTTTGGTTGCAGGGGACATATTCAGTTTTTATGGACAAAATGTGCTTTTCATGGGCTGAAAAGCATGTTTTGGCCGAGTATGATAATTTTCATTAAAACTTGATTTCTATCACTTCGAATGATGCCAAATGAATAACTTACTTGAATTGGACCATTTTACACTATGTCCATTGTAGATTTGTGTCTCTGACAGTTCGTTTGGTTGCAGGGGACATATTCAGTTTTTAAGGCCAAAATGTTTTTTTTCAGGGGCTGAAAAGCATGTTTTGGCCGAATATGATAATTTTCATTAAAACTTAATTTCTATCACTTCGAATGATGCCAAATGAATAACTTACTTGAATTGGACCATTTTACACTATGTCCATTGTAGATTTGTGTCTCTGACAGTTCGTTTGGTTGCAGGGGACATTTTCAGTTTTTATGGCCAAAATGTGCTTTTCAGAGGCTGAAAAGCATGTTTTGGCCGAGTATGATAATTTTCATTAAAACTTGATTTCTATCACTTCGAATGATGCCAAATGAATAACTTACTTGAATTGGACCATTTTACACTATGTCCATTGTAGATTTGTGTCTCTGACAGTTCGTTTGGTTGCAGGGGACATATTCAGTTTTTATGGCCAAAATGTGCTTTTCAGAGGCTGAAAAGCATGTTTTGGCCGAGTATGATAATTTTCATTAAAACTTGATTTCTATCACTTCGAATGATGCCAAATGAATAACTTACTTGAATTGGACCATTTTACACTATGTCCATTGTAGATTTGTGTCTCTGACAGTTCGTTTGGTTGCAGGGGACATATTCAGTTTTTATGGCCAAAATGTGCTTTTCAGGGGCTCAAAAGCATGTTTTGGCCGAATATGATAATTTTCATTAAAACTTAATTTCTATCACTTCGAATGATGCCAAATGAATAACTTACTTGAATTGGACCATTTTACACTATGTCCATTGTAGATTTGTGTCTCTGACAGTTCGTTTGGTTGCAGGGGACATTTTCAGTTTTTATGGCCAAAATGTGCTTTTCAGAGGCTGAAAAGCATGTTTTGGCCGAGTATGATAATTTTCATTAAAACTTGATTTCTATCACTTCGAATGATGCCAAATGAATAACTTACTTGAATTGGACCATTTTACACTATGTCCATTGTAGATTTGTGTCTCTGACAGTTCGTTTGGTTGCAGGGGACATATTCAGTTTTTAAGGCCAAAATGTGCTTTTCAGGGGCTGAAAAGCATGTTTTGGCCGAGTATGATAATTTTCATTAAAACTTGATTTCTATCACTTCGAATGATGCCAAATGAATAACTTACTTGAATTGGACCATTTTACACTATGTCCATTGTAGATTTTTGTCTCCGACAGTTCGTTTGGTTGCAGGGGACATTTTCAGTTTTTATGGCCAAAATGTGCTTTTCAGAGGCTGAAAAGCATGTTTTGGCCGAGTATGATAATTTTCATTAAAACTTGATTTCTATCACTTCGAATGATGCCAAATGAATAACTTACTTGAATTGGACCATTTTACACTATGTCCATTGTAGATTTGTGTCTCTGACAGTTCGTTTGGTTGCAGGGGACATATTCAGTTTTTATGGCCAAAATGTGCTTTTCAGGGGCTGAAAAGCATGTTTTGGCCGAATATGATAATTTTCATTAAAACTTGATTTCTATCACTTCGAATGATGCCAAATGAATAACTTACTTGAATTGGACCATTTTACACTATGTCCTTTGTAGATTTGTGTCTCCGACAGTTCGTTTGGTTGCAGGGGACATTTTCAGTTTTTATGGCCAAAATGTGCTTTTCAGGGGCTGAAAAGCATGTTTTGGCCGAATATGATAATTTTCATTAAAACTTGATTTCTATCACTTCGAATGATGCCAAATGAATAACTTACTTGAATTGGACCATTTTACACTATGTCCTTTGTAGATTTGTGTCTCCGACAGTTCGTTTGGTTGCAGGGGACATTTTCAGTTTTTATGGCCAAAATGTGCTTTTCAGAGGCTGAAAAGCATGTTTTGGCCGAGTATGATAATTTTCATTAAAACTTGATTTCTATCACTTCGAATGATGCCAAATGAATAATTTACTTGAATTGGACCATTTTACACTATGTCCATTGTAGATTTGTGTCTCTGACAGTTCGTTTGGTTGCAGGGGACATATTCAGTTTTTAAGGCCAAAATGTGCTTTTCAGGGACTGAAAAGCATGTTTTGGCCGAGTATGATAATTTTCATTAAAACTTGATTTATATCCATTTGAATGATGCCAAATGAATAACTTACTTGAATTGGACCATTTTACACTATGTCCATTGTAGATTTGTGTCTCTGACAGTTCGTTTGGTTGCAGGGGACATATTCAGTTTTTAAGGCCAAAATGTTTTTTTCAGGGGCTGAAAAGCATGTTTTGGCCGAGTATGATATTTTTCATTAAAACTTGATTTCTATCCATTCGAATGATGCCAAATGAATAACTTACTTGAATTGGACCATTTTACACTATGTCCATTGTAAATTTGTGTCTCTGACAGTTCGTTTGGTTGCAGAAGACATATTCAGTTTTTATGGCCAAAATGTGCTTTTCAGGGGCTGAAAAGCATGTTTTGGCCGAGTACGATAATTTTCATTAAAACTTGATTTCTATCACTTCGAATGATGCCAAATGAATAACTTACTTGAATTGGACCATTTTACACTATGTCCATTGTAGATTTGTGTCTCTGACAGTTCGTTTGGTTGCAGGGGACATATTCAGTTTTTATGGCCAAAATGTGCTTTTCAGGGGCTGAAAAGCATGTTTTGGCCGAATATGATAATTTTCATTAAAACTTAATTTCTATCACTTCGAATGATGCCAAATGAATAACTTACTTGAATTGGACCATTTTACACTATGTCCATTGTAGATTTGTGTCTCTGACAGTTCGTTTGGTTGCAGGGGACATATTCAGTTTTTATGGCCAAAATGTGCTTTTCAGGGGCTCAAAAGCATGTTTTGGCCGAATATGATAATTTTCATTAAAACTTAATTTCTATCACTTCGAATGATGCCAAATGAATAACTTACTTGAATTGGACCATTTTACACTATGTCCATTGTAGATTTGTGTCTCTGACAGTTCGTTTGGTTGCAGGGGACATATTCAGTTTTTATGGACAAAATGTGCTTTTCATGGGCTGAAAAGCATGTTTTGGCCGAGTATGATAATTTTCATTAAAACTTGATTTCTATCACTTCGAATGATGCCAAATGAATAACTTACTTGAATTGGACCATTTTACACTATGTCCATTGTAGATTTGTGTCTCTGACAGTTCGTTTGGTTGCAGGGGACATATTCAGTTTTTAAGGCCAAAATGTTTTTTTTCAGGGGCTGAAAAGCATGTTTTGGCCGAATATGATAATTTTCATTAAAACTTAATTTCTATCACTTCGAATGATGCCAAATGAATAACTTACTTGAATTGGACCATTTTACACTATGTCCATTGTAGATTTGTGTCTCTGACAGTTCGTTTGGTTGCAGGGGACATTTTCAGTTTTTATGGCCAAAATGTGCTTTTCAGAGGCTGAAAAGCATGTTTTGGCCGAGTATGATAATTTTCATTAAAACTTGATTTCTATCACTTCGAATGATGCCAAATGAATAACTTACTTGAATTGGACCATTTTACACTATGTCCATTGTAGATTTGTGTCTCTGACAGTTCGTTTGGTTGCAGGGGACATATTCAGTTTTTATGGCCAAAATGTGCTTTTCAGAGGCTGAAAAGCATGTTTTGGCCGAGTATGATAATTTTCATTAAAACTTGATTTCTATCACTTCGAATGATGCCAAATGAATAACTTACTTGAATTGGACCATTTTACACTATGTCCATTGTAGATTTGTGTCTCTGACAGTTCGTTTGGTTGCAGGGGACATATTCAGTTTTTATGGCCAAAATGTGCTTTTCAGGGGCTCAAAAGCATGTTTTGGCCGAATATGATAATTTTCATTAAAACTTAATTTCTATCACTTCGAATGATGCCAAATGAATAACTTACTTGAATTGGACCATTTTACACTATGTCCATTGTAGATTTGTGTCTCTGACAGTTCGTTTGGTTGCAGGGGACATTTTCAGTTTTTATGGCCAAAATGTGCTTTTCAGAGGCTGAAAAGCATGTTTTGGCCGAGTATGATAATTTTCATTAAAACTTGATTTCTATCACTTCGAATGATGCCAAATGAATAACTTACTTGAATTGGACCATTTTACACTATGTCCATTGTAGATTTGTGTCTCTGACAGTTCGTTTGGTTGCAGGGGACATATTCAGTTTTTAAGGCCAAAATGTGCTTTTCAGGGGCTGAAAAGCATGTTTTGGCCGAGTATGATAATTTTCATTAAAACTTGATTTCTATCACTTCGAATGATGCCAAATGAATAACTTACTTGAATTGGACCATTTTACACTATGTCCATTGTAGATTTTTGTCTCCGACAGTTCGTTTGGTTGCAGGGGACATTTTCAGTTTTTATGGCCAAAATGTGCTTTTCAGAGGCTGAAAAGCATGTTTTGGCCGAGTATGATAATTTTCATTAAAACTTGATTTCTATCACTTCGAATGATGCCAAATGAATAACTTACTTGAATTGGACCATTTTACACTATGTCCATTGTAGATTTGTGTCTCTGACAGTTCGTTTGGTTGCAGGGGACATATTCAGTTTTTATGGCCAAAATGTGCTTTTCAGGGGCTGAAAAGCATGTTTTGGCCGAATATGATAATTTTCATTAAAACTTGATTTCTATCACTTCGAATGATGCCAAATGAATAACTTACTTGAATTGGACCATTTTACACTATGTCCTTTGTAGATTTGTGTCTCCGACAGTTCGTTTGGTTGCAGGGGACATTTTCAGTTTTTATGGCCAAAATGTGCTTTTCAGGGGCTGAAAAGCATGTTTTGGCCGAATATGATAATTTTCATTAAAACTTGATTTCTATCACTTCGAATGATGCCAAATGAATAACTTACTTGAATTGGACCATTTTACACTATGTCCTTTGTAGATTTGTGTCTCCGACAGTTCGTTTGGTTGCAGGGGACATTTTCAGTTTTTATGGCCAAAATGTGCTTTTCAGAGGCTGAAAAGCATGTTTTGGCCGAGTATGATAATTTTCATTAAAACTTGATTTCTATCACTTCGAATGATGCCAAATGAATAATTTACTTGAATTGGACCATTTTACACTATGTCCATTGTAGATTTGTGTCTCTGACAGTTCGTTTGGTTGCAGGGGACATATTCAGTTTTTATGGACAAAATGTGCTTTTCATGGGCTGAAAAGCATGTTTTGGCCGAGTATGATAATTTTCATTAAAACTTGATTTCTATCACTTCGAATGATGCCAAATGAATAACTTACTTGAATTGGACCATTTTACACTATGTCCATTGTAGATTTGTGTCTCTGACAGTTCGTTTGGTTGCAGGGGACATATTCAGTTTTTAAGGCCAAAATGTTTTTTTCAGGGGCTGAAAAGCATGTTTTGGCCGAGTATGATAATTTTCATTAAAACTTGATTTCTATCCATTCGAATGATGCCAAATGAATAACTTACTTGAATTGGACCATTTTACACTATGTCCATTGTAGATTTGTGTCTCCGACAGTTCGTTTGGTTGCAGGGGACATATTCAGTTTTTATGGACAAAATGTGCTTTTCATGGGCTGAAAAGCATGTTTTGGCCGAGTATGATAATTTTCAATAAAACTTGATTTCTATCACTTCGAATGATGCCAAATGAATAACTTACTTGAATTGGACCATTTTACACTATGTCCATTGTAGATTTGTGTCTCCGACAGTTCGTTTGGTTGCAGGGGACATTTTCAGTTTTTATGGCCAAAATGTGCTTTTCAGAGGCTGAAAAGCATGTTTTGGCCGAGTATGATAATTTTCATTAAAACTTGATTTCTATCACTTCGAATGATGCCAAATGAATAACTTACTTGAATTGGACCATTTTACACTATGTCCATTGTAGATTTGTGTCTCTGACAGTTCGTTTGGTTGCAGGGGACATATTCAGTTTTTAAGGCCAAAATGTGCTTTTCAGGGGCTGAAAAGCATGTTTTGGCAGAATATGATAATTTTCATTAAAACTTGATTTCTATCCATTCGAATGATGCCAAATGAATAACTTACTTGAATTGGACCATATTACACTATGTCCATTGTAGATTTGTGTCTCTGACAGTTCGTTTGGTTGCAGGGGACATATTCAGTTTTTAAGGCCAAAATGTGCTTTTCAGGGGCTGAAAAGCATGTTTTGGCCGAGTATGATAATTTTCATTAAAACTTGATTTCTATCACTTCGAATGATGCCAAATGAATAACTTACTTGAATTGGACCATTTTACACTATGTCCATTGTAGATTTTTGTCTCCGACAGTTCGTTTGGTTGCAGGGGACATTTTCAGTTTTTATGGCCAAAATGTGCTTTTCAGAGGCTGAAAAGCATGTTTTGGCCGAGTATGATAATTTTCATTAAAACTTGATTTCTATCACTTCGAATGATGCCAAATGAATAACTTACTTGAATTGGACCATTTTACACTATGTCCATTGTAGATTTGTGTCTCTGACAGTTCGTTTGGTTGCAGGGGACATATTCAGTTTTTATGGCCAAAATGTGCTTTTCAGGGGCTGAAAAGCATGTTTTGGCCGAATATGATAATTTTCATTAAAACTTGATTTCTATCACTTCGAATGATGCCAAATGAATAACTTACTTGAATTGGACCATTTTACACTATGTCCTTTGTAGATTTGTGTCTCCGACAGTTCGTTTGGTTGCAGGGGACATTTTCAGTTTTTATGGCCAAAATGTGCTTTTCAGAGGCTGAAAAGCATGTTTTGGCCGAGTATGATAATTTTCATTAAAACTTGATTTCTATCACTTCGAATGATGCCAAATGAATAATTTACTTGAATTGGACCATTTTACACTATGTCCATTGTAGATTTGTGTCTCTGACAGTTCGTTTGGTTGCAGGGGACATATTCAGTTTTTAAGGCCAAAATGTGCTTTTCAGGGACTGAAAAGCATGTTTTGGCCGAGTATGATAATTTTCATTAAAACTTGATTTATATCCATTTGAATGATGCCAAATGAATAACTTACTTGAATTGGACCATTTTACACTATGTCCATTGTAGATTTGTGTCTCTGACAGTTCGTTTGGTTGCAGGGGACATATTCAGTTTTTATGGCCAAAATGTGCTTTTCAGGGGCTCAAAAGCATGTTTTGGCCGAATATGATAATTTTCATTAAAACTTAATTTCTATCACTTCGAATGATGCCAAATGAATAACTTACTTGAATTGGACCATTTTACACTATGTCCATTGTAGATTTGTGTCTCTGACAGTTCGTTTGGTTGCAGGGGACATATTCAGTTTTTATGGACAAAATGTGCTTTTCATGGGCTGAAAAGCATGTTTTGGCCGAGTATGATAATTTTCATTAAAACTTGATTTCTATCACTTCGAATGATGCCAAATGAATAACTTACTTGAATTGGACCATTTTACACTATGTCCATTGTAGATTTGTGTCTCTGACAGTTCGTTTGGTTGCAGGGGACATATTCAGTTTTTAAGGCCAAAATGTTTTTTTCAGGGGCTGAAAAGCATGTTTTGGCCGAGTATGATAATTTTCATTAAAACTTGATTTCTATCCATTCGTATGATGCCAAATGAATAATTTACTTGAATTGGACCATTTTACACTATGTCCATTGTAGATTTGTGTCTCTGACAGTTCGTTTGGTTGCAGGGGACATATTCAGTTTTTATGGCCAAAATGTGCTTTTCAGGGGCTGAAAAGCACGTTTTGGCAGAGTATGATAATTTTCATTAAAACTTGATTTCTATCCATTCGAATGATGCCAAATGAATAACTTACTTGAATTGGACCATTTTACACTATGTCCATGGTAGATTTGTGTCTCCGACAGTTCGTTTGGTTGCAGGGGACATTTTCAGTTTTTATGGCCAAAATGTGCTTTTCAGAGGCTGAAAAGCATGTTTTGGCCGAGTATGATAATTTTCATTAAAACTTGATTTCTATCACTTCGAATGATGCCAAATGAATAATTTGCTTGAATTGGACCATTTTACACTATGTCCATTGTAGATTTGTGTCTCTGACAGTTCGTTTGGTTGCAGGGGACATATTCAGTTTTTAAGGCCAAAATGTGCTTTTCAGGGGCTGAAAAGCATGTTTTGGCCGCGTATGATAATTTTCATTAAAACTTGATTTCTATCACTTCGAATGATGCCAAATGAATAACTTACTTGAATTGGACCATTTTACACTATGTCCATTGTAGAATTGTGTCTCTGACAGTTCGTTTGGTTGCAGGGGACATATTCAGTTTTTATGGCCAAAATGTGCTTTTCAGGGGCTGAAAAGCATGTTTTGCCCGAGTATGATAATTTTCATTAAAACTTGATTTCTATCACTTCGAATGATGCCAAATGAATAATTTGCTTGAATTGGACCATTTTACACTATGTCCATTGTAGATTTGTGTCTCTGACAGTTCGTTTGGTTGCAGGGGACATATTCAGTTTTTAAGGCCAAAATGTGCTTTTCAGGGGCTGAAAAGCATGTTTTGGCCGCGTATGATAATTTACATTAAAACTTAATTTCTATCACTTCGAATGATGCCAAATGAATAACTTACTTGAATTGGACCATTTTACACTATGTCCATTGTAGAATTGTGTCTCTGACAGTTCGTTTGGTTGCAGGGGACATATTCAGTTTTTATGGCCAAAATGTGCTTTTCAGGGGCTGAAAAGCATGTTTTGCCCGAGTATGATAATTTTCATTAAAACTTGATTTCTATCACTTCGAATGATGCCAAATGAATAACTTACTTGAATTGGACCATTTTACACTATGTCCATTGTAGATTTGTGTCTCTGACAGTTCGTTTGGTTGCAGAGAAAAATTTTCAGTTTTTATGGCCAAAATGTGCTTTTCAGGGGCTGAAAAGCATGTTTTGGCCGAGTATGATAATTTTCATTAAAACTTGATTTCTATCACTTCGATTGATGCCAAATGAATAACTTACTTGAATTGGACCATTTTACACTATGTCCATTGTAGATTTGTGTCTCTGACAGTTCGTTTGGTTGCAGGGGACATATTCAGTTTTTATGGCCAAAATGTGCTTTTCAGGGGCTGAAAAGCATGTTTTGGCCGAGTTTGATAATTTTCATTAAAACTTGATTTCTATCACTTCGATTGATGCCAAATGAATAACTTACTTGAATTGGACCATTTTACACTATGTCCATTGTAGATTTGTGTCTCCGACAGTTCGTTTGGTTGCAGGGGACATTTTCAGTTTTTATGGCCAAAATGTGCTTTTCAGAGGCTGAAAAGCATGTTTTGGATGAGTATGATAATTTTCATTAAAACTTGATTTCTATCCATTCGAATGATGCCAAATGAATAACTTACTTGAATTGGACCATTTTACACTATGTCCATTGTAGATTTGTGTCTCTGACAGTTCATTTGGTTGCAGGGGACATATTCAGTTTTTATGGCCAAAATGTGCTTTTCAGGGGCTGAAAAGCACGTTTTGGCAGAATATGATAATTTTCATTAAAACTTGATTTCTATCCATTCGAATGATGCCAAATGAATAACTTACTTGAATTGGACCATTTTACACTATGTCCATTGTAGATTTGTGTCTCCGACAGTTCGTTTGGTTGCAGGGGACATTTTCAGTTTTTATGGCCAAAATGTGCTTTTCAGAGGCTGAAAAGCATGTTTTGGCCGAGTATGGTAATTTTCATTAAAACTTGATTTCTATCACTTCGAATGATGCCAAATGAATAACTTACTTGAATTGGACCATTTTACACTATGTCCATTGTAGATTTGTGTCTCCGACAGTTCGTTTGGTTGCAGGGGACATATTCAGTTTTTATGGCCAAAATGTGCTTTTCAGGGGCTGAAAAGCATGTTTTGGCCGAGTATGATAATTTTCATTAAAACTTGATTTCTATCACTTCGATTGATGCCAAATGAATAACTTACTTGAATTGGACCATTTTACACTATGTCCATTGTAGATTTGTGTCTCTGACAGTTCGTTTGGTTGCAGGGGACATATTCAGTTTTTATGGCCAAAATGTGCTTTTCAGGGGATGAAAAGCATGTTTTGGCCGAGTTTGATAATTTTCATTAAAACTTGATTTCTATCACTTCGATTGATGCCAAATGAATAACTTACTTGAATTGGACCATTTTACACTATGTCCATTGTAGATTTGTGTCTCCGACAGTTCGTTTGGTTGCAGGGGACATTTTCAGTTTTTATGGCCAAAATGTGCTTTTCAGAGGCTGAAAAGCATGTTTTGGCCGAGTATGGTAATTTTCATTAAAACTTGATTTCTATCACTTCGAATGATGCCAAATGAATAACTTACTTGAATTGGACCATTTTACACTATGTCCATTGTAGATTTGTGTCTCCGACAGTTCGTTTGGTTGCAGGGGACATTTTCAGTTTTTATGGCCAAAATGTGCTTTTCAGAGGCTGAAAAGCATGTTTTGGATGAGTATGATAATTTTCATTAAAACTTGATTTCTATCCATTCGAATGATGCCAAATGAATAACTTACTTGAATTGGACCATTTTACACTATGTCCATTGTAGATTTGTGTCTCTGACAGTTCATTTGGTTGCAGGGGACATATTCAGTTTTTATGGCCAAAATGTGCTTTTCAGGGGCTGAAAAGCACGTTTTGGCAGAATATGATAATTTTCATTAAAACTTGATTTCTATCCATTCGAATGATGCCAAATGAATAACTTACTTGAATTGGACCATTTTACACTATGTCCATTGTAGATTTGTGTCTCCGACAGTTCGTTTGGTTGCAGGGGACATTTTCAGTTTTTATGGCCAAAATGTGCTTTTCAGAGGCTGAAAAGCATGTTTTGGCCGAGTATGGTAATTTTCATTAAAACTTGATTTCTATCACTTCGAATGATGCCAAATGAATAACTTACTTGAATTGGACCATTTTACACTATGTCCATTGTAGATTTGTGTCTCCGACAGTTCGTTTGGTTGCAGGGGACATATTCAGTTTTTATGGCCAAAATGTGCTTTTCAGGGGCTGAAAAGCATGTTTTGGCCGAGTATGATAATTTTCATTAAAACTTGATTTCTATCACTTCGAATGATGCCAAATGAATAACTTACTTGAATTGGACCATTTTACACTATGTCCATTGTAGATTTGTGTCTCTGACAGTTCGTTTGGTTGCAGGGGACATATTCAGTTTTTATGGCCAAAATGTGCTTTTCAGAGGCTGAAAAGCATGTTTTGGCCGAGTATGGTAAATTTCATTAAAACTTGATTTCTATCACTTCGAATGATGCCAAATGAATAACTTACTTGAATTGGACCATTTTACACTATGTCCATTGTAGATTTGTGTCTCCAACAGTTCGTTTGGTTGCAGGGGACATTTTCAGTTTTTATGGCCACAATGTGCTTTTCAGAGGCTGAAAAGCATGTTTTGGCCGAGTATGATAATTTTCATTAAAACTTGATTTCTATCCATTCGAATGATGCCAAATGAATAACTTACTTGAATTGGACCATTTTACACTATGTCCATTGTAGATTTGTGTCTCTGACAGTTCGTTTGGTTGCAGGGGACATATTCAGTTTTTATGGCCAAAATGTGCTTTTCAGGGGCTGAAAAGCATGTTTTGGCCGAGTTTGATAATTTTCATTAAAACTTGATTTCTATCACTTCGAATGATGCCAAATGAATAATTTACTTGAATTGGACCATTTTACACTATGTCCATTGTAGATTTGTGTCTCTGACAGTTCGTTTGGTTGCAGGGGACATATTCAGTTTTTATGGCCAAAATGTGCTTTTCAGGGGCTGAAAAGCACGTTTTGGCAGAGTATGATAATTTTCATTAAAACTTGATTTCTATCCATTCGAATGATGCCAAATGAATAACTTACTTGAATTGGACCATTTTACACTATGTCCATGGTAGATTTGTGTCTCCGACAGTTCGTTTGGTTGCAGGGGACATTTTCAGTTTTTATGGCCAAAATGTGCTTTTCAGAGGCTGAAAAGCATGTTTTGGCCGAGTATGATAATTTTCATTAAAACTTGATTTCTATCACTTCGAATGATGCCAAATGAATAATTTGCTTGAATTGGACCATTTTACACTATGTCCATTGTAGATTTGTGTCTCTGACAGTTCGTTTGGTTGCAGGGGACATATTCAGTTTTTAAGGCCAAAATGTGCTTTTCAGGGGCTGAAAAGCATGTTTTGGCCGCGTATGATAATTTTCATTAAAACTTGATTTCTATCACTTCGAATGATGCCAAATGAATAACTTACTTGAATTGGACCATTTTACACTATGTCCATTGTAGAATTGTGTCTCTGACAGTTCGTTTGGTTGCAGGGGACATATTCAGTTTTTATGGCCAAAATGTGCTTTTCAGGGGCTGAAAAGCATGTTTTGCCCGAGTATGATAATTTTCATTAAAACTTGATTTCTATCACTTCGAATGATGCCAAATGAATAATTTGCTTGAATTGGACCATTTTACACTATGTCCATTGTAGATTTGTGTCTCTGACAGTTCGTTTGGTTGCAGGGGACATATTCAGTTTTTAAGGCCAAAATGTGCTTTTCAGGGGCTGAAAAGCATGTTTTGGCCGCGTATGATAATTTACATTAAAACTTAATTTCTATCACTTCGAATGATGCCAAATGAATAACTTACTTGAATTGGACCATTTTATACTATGTCCATTGTAGATTTGTGTCTCTGACAGTTCGTTTGGTTGCAGGGGACATATTCAGTTTTTATGGCCAAAATGTGCTTTTCAGGGGCTGAAAAGCATGTTTTGCCCGAGTATGATAATTTTCATTAAAACTTGATTTCTATCACTTCGAATGATGCCAAATGAATAACTTACTTGAATTGGACCATTTTACACTATGTCCATTGTAGAATTGTGTCTCTGACAGTTCGTTTGGTTGCAGGGGACATATTCAGTTTTTATGGCCAAAATGTGCTTTTCAGGGGCTGAAAAGCATGTTTTGCCCGAGTATGATAATTTTCATTAAAACTTGATTTCTATCACTTCGAATGATGCCAAATGAATAACTTACTTGAATTGGACCATTTTACACTATGTCCATTGTAGATTTGTGTCTCTGACAGTTCGTTTGGTTGCAGGGGACATATTCAGTTTTTATGGCCAAAATGTGCTTTTCAGGGGCTGAAAAGCATGTTTTGGCCGAGTATGATAATTTTCATTAAAACTTGATTTCTATCACTTCGATTGATGCCAAATGAATAACTTACTTGAATTGGACCATTTTACACTATGTCCATTGTAGATTTGTGTCTCTGACAGTTCGTTTGGTTGCAGGGGACATATTCAGTTTTTATGGCCAAAATGTGCTTTTCAGGGGCTGAAAAGCATGTTTTGGCCGAGTTTGATAATTTTCATTAAAACTTGATTTCTATCACTTCGATTGATGCCAAATGAATAACTTACTTGAATTGGACCATTTTACACTATGTCCATTGTAGATTTGTGTCTCCGACAGTTCGTTTGGTTGCAGGGGACATTTTCAGTTTTTATGGCCAAAATGTGCTTTTCAGAGGCTGAAAAGCATGTTTTGGCCGAGTATGGTAATTTTCATTAAAACTTGATTTCTATCACTTCGAATGATGCCAAATGAATAACTTACTTGAATTGGACCATTTTACACTATGTCCATTGTAGATTTGTGTCTCCGACAGTTCGTTTGGTTGCAGGGGACATTTTCAGTTTTTATGGCCAAAATGTGCTTTTCAGAGGCTGAAAAGCATGTTTTGGATGAGTATGATAATTTTCATTAAAACTTGATTTCTATCCATTCGAATGATGCCAAATGAATAACTTACTTGAATTGGACCATTTTACACTATGTCCATTGTAGATTTGTGTCTCCGACAGTTCGTTTGGTTGCAGGGGACATATTCAGTTTTTATGGCCAAAATGTGCTTTTCAGGGGCTGAAAAGCATGTTTTGGCCGAGTATGATAATTTTCATTAAAACTTGATTTCTATCACTTCGAATGATGCCAAATGAATAACTTACTTGAATTGGACCATTTTACACTATGTCCATTGTAGATTTGTGTCTCTGACAGTTCGTTTGGTTGCAGGGGACATATTCAGTTTTTATGGCCAAAATGTGCTTTTCAGGGGCTGAAAAGCATGTTTTGTCCGAGTTTGATAATTTTCATTAAAACTTGATTTCTATCACTTCGATTGATGCCAAATGAATAACTTACTTGAATTGGACCATTTTACACTATGTCCATTGTAGATTTGTGTCTCCGACAGTTCGTTTGGTTGTAGGGGACATTTTCAGTTTTTATGGCCAAAATGTGCTTTTCAGAGGCTGAAAAGCATGTTTTGGCCGAGTATGGTAAATTTCATTAAAACTTGATTTCTATCACTTCGAATGATGCCAAATGAATAACTTACTTGAATTGGACCATTTTACACTATGTCCATTGTAGATTTGTGTCTCCAACAGTTCGTTTGGTTGCAGGGGACATTTTCAGTTTTTATGGCCACAATGTGCTTTTCAGAGGCTGAAAAGCATGTTTTGGCCGAGTATGATAATTTTCATTAAAACTTGATTTCTATCCATTCGAATGATGCCAAATGAATAACTTACTTGAATTGGACCATTTTACACTATGTCCATTGTAGATTTGTGTCTCTGACAGTTCGTTTGGTTGCAGGGGACATATTCAGTTTTTATGGCCAAAATGTGCTTTTCAGGGGCTGAAAAGCATGTTTTGTCCGAGTTTGATAATTTTCATTAAAACTTGATTTCTATCACTTCGATTGATGCCAAATGAATAACTTACTTGAATTGGACCATTTTACACTATGTCCATTGTAGATTTGTGTCTCCGACAGTTCGTTTGGTTGCAGGGGACATATTCAGTTTTTATGGCCAAAATGTGCTTTTCAGGGGCTGAAAAGCATGTTTTGGCCGAGTATGATAATTTTCATTAAAACTTGATTTCTATCACTTCGATTGATGCCAAATGAATAACTTACTTGAATTGGACCATTTTACACTATGTCCATTGTAGATTTGTGTCTCTGACAGTTCGTTTGGTTGCAGGGGACATATTCAGTTTTTATGGCCAAAATGTGCTTTTCAGAGGCTGAAAAGCATGTTTTGGCCGAGTATGGTAATTTTCATTAAAACTTGATTTCTATCACTTCGAATGATGCCAAATGAATAACTTACTTGAATTGGACCATTTTACACTATGTCCATTGTAGATTTGTGTCTCCGACAGTTCGTTTGGTTGCAGGGGACATTTTCAGTTTTTATGGCCAAAATGTGCTTTTCAGAGGCTGAAAAGCATGTTTTGGATGAGTATGATAATTTTCATTAAAACTTGATTTCTATCCATTCGAATGATGCCAAATGAATAACTTACTTGAATTGGACCATTTTACACTATGTCCATTGTAGATTTGTGTCTCTGACAGTTCATTTGGTTGCAGGGGACAGATTCAGTTTTTATGGCCAAAATGTGCTTTTCAGGGGCTGAAAAGCATGTTTTGGCAGAATATGATAATTTTCATTAAAACTTGATTTCTATCCATTCGAATGATGCCAAATGAATAACTTACTTGAATTGGACCATTTTACACTATGTCCATTGTAGATTTGTGTCTCCGACAGTTCGTTTGGTTGCAGGGGACATTTTCAGTTTTTATGGCCAAAATGTGCTTTTCAGAGGCTGAAAAGCATGTTTTGGCCGAGTATGGTAATTTTCATTAAAACTTGATTTCTATCACTTCGAATGATGCCAAATGAATAACTTACTTGAATTGGACCATTTTACACTATGTCCATTGTAGATTTGTGTCTCCGACAGTTCGTTTGGTTGCAGGGGACATTTTCAGTTTTTATGGCCAAAATGTGCTTTTCAGAGGCTGAAAAGCATGTTTTGGATGAGTATGATAATTTTCATTAAAACTTGATTTCTATCCATTCGAATGATGCCAAATGAATAACTTACTTGAATTGGACCATTTTACACTATGTCCATTGTAGATTTGTGTCTCTGACAGTTCATTTGGTTGCAGGGGACATATTCAGTTTTTATGGCCAAAATGTGCTTTTCAGGGGCTGAAAAGCACGTTTTGGCAGAATATGATAATTTTCATTAAAACTTGATTTCTATCCATTCGAATGATGCCAAATGAATAACTTACTTGAATTGGACCATTTTACACTATGTCCATTGTAGATTTGTGTCTCCGACAGTTCGTTTGGTTGCAGGGGACATTTTCAGTTTTTATGGCCAAAATGTGCTTTTCAGAGGCTGAAAAGCATGTTTTGGCCGAGTATGGTAATTTTCATTAAAACTTGATTTCTATCACTTCGAATGATGCCAAATGAATAACTTACTTGAATTGGACCATTTTACACTATGTCCATTGTAGATTTGTGTCTCCGACAGTTCGTTTGGTTGCAGGGGACATATTCAGTTTTTATGGCCAAAATGTGCTTTTCAGAGGCTGAAAAGCATGTTTTGGCCGAGTATGGTAAATTTCATTAAAACTTGATTTCTATCACTTCGAATGATGCCAAATGAATAACTTACTTGAATTGGACCATTTTACACTATGTCCATTGTAGATTTGTGTCTCCAACAGTTCGTTTGGTTGCAGGGGACATTTTCAGTTTTTATGGCCACAATGTGCTTTTCAGAGGCTGAAAAGCATGTTTTGGCCGAGTATGATAATTTTCATTAAAACTTGATTTCTATCCATTCGAATGATGCCAAATGAATAACTTACTTGAATTGGACCATTTTACACTATGTCCATTGTAGATTTGTGTCTCTGACAGTTCGTTTGGTTGCAGGGGACATATTCAGTTTTTATGGCCAAAATGTGCTTTTCAGGGGCTGAAAAGCATGTTTTGGCCGAGTTTGATAATTTTCATTAAAACTTGATTTCTATCACTTCGAATGATGCCAAATGAATAATTTACTTGAATTGGACCATTTTACACTATGTCCATTGTAGATTTGTGTCTCTGACAGTTCGTTTGGTTGCAGGGGACATATTCAGTTTTTATGGCCAAAATGTGCTTTTCAGGGGCTGAAAAGCACGTTTTGGCAGAGTATGATAATTTTCATTAAAACTTGATTTCTATCCATTCGAATGATGCCAAATGAATAACTTACTTGAATTGGACCATTTTACACTATGTCCATGGTAGATTTGTGTCTCCGACAGTTCGTTTGGTTGCAGGGGACATTTTCAGTTTTTATGGCCAAAATGTGCTTTTCAGAGGCTGAAATGCATGTTTTGGCCGAGTATGATAATTTTCATTAAAACTTGATTTCTATCACTTCGAATGATGCCAAATGAATAATTTGCTTGAATTGGACCATTTTACACTATGTCCATTGTAGATTTGTGTCTCTGACAGTTCGTTTGGTTGCAGGGGACATATTCAGTTTTTAAGGCCAAAATGTGCTTTTCAGGGGCTGAAAAGCATGTTTTGGCCGCGTATGATAATTTTCATTAAAACTTGATTTCTATCACTTCGAATGATGCCAAATGAATAACTTACTTGAATTGGACCATTTTACACTATGTCCATTGTAGAATTGTGTCTCTGACAGTTCGTTTGGTTGCAGGGGACATATTCAGTTTTTATGGCCAAAATGTGCTTTTCAGGGGCTGAAAAGCATGTTTTGCCCGAGTATGATAATTTTCATTAAAACTTGATTTCTATCACTTCGAATGATGCCAAATGAATAATTTGCTTGAATTGGACCATTTTACACTATGTCCATTGTAGATTTGTGTCTCTGACAGTTCGTTTGGTTGCAGGGGACATATTCAGTTTTTAAGGCCAAAATGTGCTTTTCAGGGGCTGAAAAGCATGTTTTGGCCGCGTATGATAATTTACATTAAAACTTAATTTCTATCACTTCGAATGATGCCAAATGAATAACTTACTTGAATTGGACCATTTTACACTATGTCCATTGTAGATTTGTGTCTCTGACAGTTCGTTTGGTTGCAGGGGACATATTCAGTTTTTATGGCCAAAATGTGCTTTTCAGGGGCTGAAAAGCATGTTTTGCCCGAGTATGATAATTTTCATTAAAACTTGATTTCTATCACTTCGAATGATGCCAAATGAATAACTTACTTGAATTGGACCATTTTACACTATGTCCATTGTAGAATTGTGTCTCTGACAGTTCGTTTGGTTGCAGGGGACATATTCAGTTTTTATGGCCAAAATGTGCTTTTCAGGGGCTGAAAAGCATGTTTTGCCCGAGTATGATAATTTTCATTAAAACTTGATTTCTATCACTTCGAATGATGCCAAATGAATAACTTACTTGAATTGGACCATTTTACACTATGTCCATTGTAGATTTGTGTCTCTGACAGTTCGTTTGGTTGCAGGGGACATATTCAGTTTTTATGGCCAAAATGTGCTTTTCAGGGGCTGAAAAGCATGTTTTGGCCGAGTATGATAATTTTCATTAAAACTTGATTTCTATCACTTCGATTGATGCCAAATGAATAACTTACTTGAATTGGACCATTTTACACTATGTCCATTGTAGATTTGTGTCTCTGACAGTTCGTTTGGTTGCAGGGGACATATTCAGTTTTTATGGCCAAAATGTGCTTTTCAGGGGCTGAAAAGCATGTTTTGGCCGAGTTTGATAATTTTCATTAAAACTTGATTTCTATCACTTCGATTGATGCCAAATGAATAACTTACTTGAATTGGACCATTTTACACTATGTCCATTGTAGATTTGTGTCTCCGACAGTTCGTTTGGTTGCAGGGGACATTTTCAGTTTTTATGGCCAAAATGTGCTTTTCAGAGGCTGAAAAGCATGTTTTGGCCGAGTATGGTAATTTTCATTAAAACTTGATTTCTATCACTTCGAATGATGCCAAATGAATAACTTACTTGAATTGGACCATTTTACACTATGTCCATTGTAGATTTGTGTCTCCGACAGTTCGTTTGGTTGCAGGGGACATTTTCAGTTTTTATGGCCAAAATGTGCTTTTCAGAGGCTGAAAAGCATGTTTTGGATGAGTATGATAATTTTCATTAAAACTTGATTTCTATCCATTCGAATGATGCCAAATGAATAACTTACTTGAATTGGACCATTTTACACTATGTCCATTGTAGATTTGTGTCTCTGACAGTTCATTTGGTTGCAGGGGACATATTCAGTTTTTATGGCCAAAATGTGCTTTTCAGGGGCTGAAAAGCACGTTTTGGCAGAATATGATAATTTTCATTAAAACTTGATTTCTATCCATTCGAATGATGCCAAATGAATAACTTACTTGAATTGGACCATTTTACACTATGTCCATTGTAGATTTGTGTCTCCGACAGTTCGTTTGGTTGCAGGGGACATTTTCAGTTTTTATGGCCAAAATGTGCTTTTCAGAGGCTGAAAAGCATGTTTTGGCCGAGTATGGTAATTTTCATTAAAACTTGATTTCTATCACTTCGAATGATGCCAAATGAATAACTTACTTGAATTGGACCATTTTACACTATGTCCATTGTAGATTTGTGTCTCCGACAGTTCGTTTGGTTGCAGGGGACATATTCAGTTTTTATGGCCAAAATGTGCTTTTCAGGGGCTGAAAAGCATGTTTTGGCCGAGTATGATAATTTTCATTAAAACTTGATTTCTATCACTTCGAATGATGCCAAATGAATAACTTACTTGAATTGGACCATTTTACACTATGTCCATTGTAGATTTGTGTCTCTGACAGTTCGTTTGGTTGCAGGGGACATATTCAGTTTTTATGGCCAAAATGTGCTTTTCAGGGGCTGAAAAGCATGTTTTGTCCGAGTTTGATAATTTTCATTAAAACTTGATTTCTATCACTTCGATTGATGCCAAATGAATAACTTACTTGAATTGGACCATTTTACACTATGTCCATTGTAGATTTGTGTCTCCGACAGTTCGTTTGGTTGTAGGGGACATTTTCAGTTTTTATGGCCAAAATGTGCTTTTCAGAGGCTGAAAAGCATGTTTTGGCCGAGTATGGTAAATTTCATTAAAACTTGATTTCTATCACTTCGATTGATGCCAAATGAATAACTTACTTGAATTGGACCATTTTACACTATGTCCATTGTAGATTTGTGTCTCTGACAGTTCGTTTGGTTGCAGGGGACATATTCAGTTTTTATGGCCAAAATGTGCTTTTCAGAGGCTGAAAAGCATGTTTTGGCCGAGTATGGTAATTTTCATTAAAACTTGATTTCTATCACTTCGAATGATGCCAAATGAATAACTTACTTGAATTGGACCATTTTACACTATGTCCATTGTAGATTTGTGTCTCCGACAGTTCGTTTGGTTGCAGGGGACATTTTCAGTTTTTATGGCCAAAATGTGCTTTTCAGAGGCTGAAAAGCATGTTTTGGATGAGTATGATAATTTTCATTAAAACTTGATTTCTATCCATTCGAATGATGCCAAATGAATAACTTACTTGAATTGGACCATTTTACACTATGTCCATTGTAGATTTGTGTCTCTGACAGTTCATTTGGTTGCAGGGGACAGATTCAGTTTTTATGGCCAAAATGTGCTTTTCAGGGGCTGAAAAGCACGTTTTGGCAGAATATGATAATTTTCATTAAAACTTGATTTCTATCCATTCGAATGATGCCAAATGAATAACTTACTTGAATTGGACCATTTTACACTATGTCCATTGTAGATTTGTGTCTCCGACAGTTCGTTTGGTTGCAGGGGACATTTTCAGTTTTTATGGCCAAAATGTGCTTTTCAGAGGCTGAAAAGCATGTTTTGGCCGAGTATGGTAATTTTCATTAAAACTTGATTTCTATCACTTCGAATGATGCCAAATGAATAACTTACTTGAATTGGACCATTTTACACTATGTCCATTGTAGATTTGTGTCTCCGACAGTTCGTTTGGTTGCAGGGGACATATTCAGTTTTTATGGCCAAAATGTGCTTTTCAGGGGCTGAAAAGCATGTTTTGGCCGAGTATGATAATTTTCATTAAAACTTGATTTCTATCACTTCGAATGATGCCAAATGAATAACTTACTTGAATTGGACCATTTTACACTATGTCCATTGTAGATTTGTGTCTCTGACAGTTCGTTTGGTTGCAGGGGACATATTCAGTTTTTATGGCCAAAATGTGCTTTTCAGGGGCTGAAAAGCATGTTTTGTCCGAGTTTGATAATTTTCATTAAAACTTGATTTCTATCACTTCGATTGATGCCAAATGAATAACTTACTTGAATTGGACCATTTTACACTATGTCCATTGTAGATTTGTGTCTCCAACAGTTCGTTTGGTTGCAGGGGACATTTTCAGTTTTTATGGCCACAATGTGCTTTTCAGAGGCTGAAAAGCATGTTTTGGCCGAGTATGATAATTTTCATTAAAACTTGATTTCTATCCATTCGAATGATGCCAAATGAATAACTTACTTGAATTGGACCATTTTACACTATGTCCATTGTAGATTTGTGTCTCTGACAGTTCGTTTGGTTGCAGGGGACATATTCAGTTTTTATGGCCAAAATGTGCTTTTCAGGGGCTGAAAAGCATGTTTTGGCCGAGTTTGATAATTTTCATTAAAACTTGATTTCTATCACTTCGATTGATGCCAAATGAATAACTTACTTGAATTGGACCATTTTACACCATGTCCATTGTAGATTTGTGTCTCCGACAGTTCGTTTGGTTGCAGGGGACATTTTCAGTTTTTATGGCCAAAATGTGCTTTTCAGAGGCTGAAAAGCATGTTTTGGCCGAGAATGATAATTTTCATTAAAACTTGATTTCTATCACTTCGAATGATGCCAAATGAATAATTTACTTGAATTGGACCATTTTACACTATGTCCATTGTAGATTTGTGTCTCCAACAGTTCGTTTGGTTGCAGGGGACATTTTCAGTTTTTATGGCCACAATGTGCTTTTCAGAGGCTGAAAAGCATGTTTTGGCCGAGTATGATAATTTTCATTAAAACTTGATTTCTATCCATTCGAATGATGCCAAATGAATAACTTACTTGAATTGGACCATTTTACACTATGTCCATTGTAGATTTGTGTCTCTGACAGTTCGTTTGGTTGCAGGGGACATATTCAGTTTTTATGGCCAAAATGTGCTTTTCAGGGGCTGAAAAGCATGTTTTGGCCGAGTTTGATAATTTTCATTAAAACTTGATTTCTATCACTTCGATTGATGCCAAATGAATAACTTACTTGAATTGGACCATTTTACACCATGTCCATTGTAGATTTGTGTCTCCGACAGTTCGTTTGGTTGCAGGGGACATTTTCAGTTTTTATGGCCAAAATGTGCTTTTCAGAGGCTGAAAAGCATGTTTTGGCCGAGTATGATAATTTTCATTAAAACTTGATTTCTATCACTTCGAATGATGCCAAATGAATAATTTACTTGAATTGGACCATTTTACACTATGTCCATTGTAGATTTGTGTCTCTGACAGTTCGTTTGGTTGCAGGGGACATATTCAGTTTTTATGGCCAAAATGTGCTTTTCAGGGGCTGAAAAGCACGTTTTGGCAGAGTATGATAATTTTCATTAAAACTTGATTTCTATCCATTCGAATGATGCCAAATGAATAACTTACTTGAATTGGACCATTTTACACTATGTCCATGGTAGATTTGTGTCTCCGACAGTTCGTTTGGTTGCAGGGGACATTTTCAGTTTTTATGGCCAAAATGTGCTTTTCAGAGGCTGAAAAGCATGTTTTGGCCGAGTATGATAATTTTCATTAAAACTTGATTTCTATCACTTCGAATGATGCCAAATGAATAATTTGCTTGAATTGGACCATTTTACACTATGTCCATTGTAGATTTGTGTCTCTGACAGTTCGTTTGGTTGCAGGGGACATATTCAGTTTTTAAGGCCAAAATGTGCTTTTCAGGGGCTGAAAAGCATGTTTTGGCCGCGTATGATAATTTACATTAAAACTTAATTTCTATCACTTCGAATGATGCCAAATGAATAACTTACTTGAATTGGACCATTTTACACTATGTCCATTGTAGATTTGTGTCTCTGACAGTTCGTTTGGTTGCAGGGGACATATTCAGTTTTTATGGCCAAAATGTGCTTTTCAGGGGCTGAAAAGCATGTTTTGCCCGAGTATGATAATTTTCATTAAAACTTGATTTCTATCACTTCGAATGATGCCAAATGAATAACTTACTTGAATTGGACCATTTTACACTATGTCCATTGTAGATTTGTGTCTCTGACAGTTCGTTTGGTTGCAGGGGACATATTCAGTTTTTATGGCCAAAATGTGCTTTTCAGGGGCTGAAAAGCATGTTTTGGCCGAGTATGATAATTTTCATTAAAACTTGATTTCTATCACTTCGATTGATGCCAAATGAATAACTTACTTGAATTGGACCATTTTACACTATGTCCATTGTAGATTTGTGTCTCTGACAGTTCGTTTGGTTGCAGGGGACATATTCAGTTTTTATGGCCAAAATGTGCTTTTCAGGGGCTGAAAAGCATGTTTTGGCCGAGTTTGATAATTTTCATTAAAACTTGATTTCTATCACTTCGATTGATGCCAAATGAATAACTTACTTGAATTGGACCATTTTACACTATGTCCATTGTAGATTTGTGTCTCCGACAGTTCGTTTGGTTGCAGGGGACATTTTCAGTTTTTATGGCCAAAATGTGCTTTTCAGAGGCTGAAAAGCATGTTTTGGCCGAGTATGGTAATTTTCATTAAAACTTGATTTCTATCACTTCGAATGATGCCAAATGAATAACTTACTTGAATTGGACCATTTTACACTATGTCCATTGTAGATTTGTGTCTCCGACAGTTCGTTTGGTTGCAGGGGACATTTTCAGTTTTTATGGCCAAAATGTGCTTTTCAGAGGCTGAAAAGCATGTTTTGGCCGAGTATGATAATTTTCATTAAAACTTGATTTCTATCCATTCGAATGATGCCAAATGAATAACTTACTTGAATTGGACCATTTTACACTATGTCCATTGTAGATTTGTGTCTCTGACAGTTCATTTGGTTGCAGGGGACATATTCAGTTTTTATGGCCAAAATGTGCTTTTCAGGGGCTGAAAAGCACGTTTTGGCAGAATATGATAATTTTCATTAAAACTTGATTTCTATCCATTCGAATGAGGCCAAATGAATAACTTACTTGAATTGGACCATTTTACACTATGTCCATTGTAGATTTGTGTCTCTGACAGTTCGTTTGGTTGCAGGGGACATATTCAGTTTTTATGGCCAAAATGTGCTTTTCAGGGGCTGAAAAGTATGTTTTGGCCGAGTATGATAATTTTCATTAAAACTTGATTTCTATCACTTCGAATGATGCCAAATGAATAACTTACTTGAATTGGACCATTTTACACTATGTCAATTGTAGATTTGTGTCTCCGACAGTTCGTTTGGTTGCAGGGGACATTTTCAGTTTTTATGGCCAAAATGTGCTTTTCAGAGGCTGAAAAGCATGTTTTGGCAGAGTATGATAATTTTCATTAAAACTTAATTTCTATCACTTCGAATGATGCCAAATGAATACCTTTCTTGAATTGGACCATTTTACACTATGTCCATTGTAGATTTGTGTCTCTGACAGTTCGTTTGGTTGCAGGGGACATATTCAGTTTTTATGGCCAAAATGTGCTTTTCAGGGGCTGAAAAGCATGTTTTGGCCGAGTATGATAATTTTCATTAAAACTTGATTTCTATCCATTCGAATGATGCCAAAAGAATAACTTACTTGAATTGGACCATTTTACACTATGTCCATTGTAGATTTGTGTCTCTGACAGTTCATTTGGTTGCAGGGGAAATATTCAGTTTTTATGGCCAAAATGTGCTTTTCAGTGGCTGAAAAGCACGTTTTGGCAGAATATGATAATTTTCATTAAAACTTGATTTCTATCCATTCGAATGATGCCAAATGAATAACTTACTTGAATTGGACCATTTTACACTATGTCCATTGTAGATTTGTGTCTCTGACAGTTCGTTTGGTTGCAGGGGACATATTCAGTTTTTATGGCCAAAATGTGCTTTTCAGGGGCTGAAAAGCATGTTTTGGCCGAGTATGATAATTTTCATTAAAACTTGATTTCTATCACTTCGAATGATGCCAAATGAATAACTTACTTGAATTGGACCATTTTACACTATGTCCAGTGTAGATTTGTGTCTCTGATAGTTCGTTTGGTTGCAGGGGACATATTCAGTTTTTATGGCCAAAATGTGCTTTTCAGGGGCTGAAAAGCATGTTTTGGCCGAGTTTGATAATTTTCATTAAAACTTGATTTCTATCACTTCGATTGATGCCAAATGAATAACTTACTTGAATTGGACCATTTTACACTATGTCCATTGTAGATTTGTGTCTCCGACAGTTCGTTTGGTTGCAGGGGACATTTTCAGTTTTTATGGCCAAAATGTGCTTTTCAGAGGCTGAAAAGCATGTTTTGGCCGAGTATGGTAATTTTCATTAAAACTTGATTTCTATCACTTCGAATGATGCCAAATGAATAACTTACTTGAATTGGACCATTTTACACTATGTCCATTGTAGATTTGTGTCTCCGACAGTTCGCTTGGTTGCAGGGGACATTTTCAGTTTTTATGGCCAAAATGTGCTTTTCAGAGGCTGAAAAGCATGTTTTGGCCGAGTATGATAATTTTCATTAAAACTTGATTTCTATCCATTCGAATGATGCCAAATGAATAACTTACTTGAATTGGACCATTTTACACTATGTCCATTGTAGATTTGTGTCTCTGACAGTTCATTTGGTTGCAGGGGACATATTCAGTTTTTATGGCCAAAATGTGCTTTTCAGGGGCTGAAAAGCACGTTTTGGCAGAATATGATAATTTTCATTAAAACTTGATTTCTATCCATTCGAATGATGCCAAATGAATAACTTACTTGAATTGGACCATTTTACACTATGTCCATTGTAGATTTGTGTCTCTGACAGTTCGTTTGGTTGCAGGGGACATATTCAGTTTTTATGGCCAAAATGTGCTTTTCAGGGGCTGAAAAGTATGTTTTGGCCGAGTATGATAATTTTCATTAAAACTTGATTTCTATCACTTCGAATGATGCCAAATGAATAACTTACTTGAATTGGACCATTTTACACTATGTCATTTGTAGATTTGTGTCTCCGACAGTTCGTTTGGTTGCAGGGGACATTTTCAGTTTTTATGGCCAAAATGTGCTTTTCAGAGGCTGAAAAGCATGTTTTGGCAGAGTATGATAATTTTCATTAAAACTTAATTTCTATCACTTCGAATGATGCCAAATGAATAACTTACTTGAATTGGACCATTTTACACTATGTCCATTGTAGATTTGTGTCTCTGACAGTTCGTTTGGTTGCAGGGGACATATTCAGTTTTTATGGCCAAAATGTGCTTTTCAGGGGCTGAAAAGCATGTTTTGGCCGAGTATGATAATTTTCATTAAAACTTGATTTCTATCCATTCGAATGATGCCAAATGAATAACTTACTTGAATTGGACCATTTTACACTATGTCCATTGTAGATTTGTGTCTCTGACAGTTCATTTGGTTGCAGGGGACATATTCAGTTTTTATGGCCAAAATGTGCTTTTCAGTGGCTGAAAAGCACGTTTTGGCAGAATATGATAATTTTCATTAAAACTTGATTTCTATCCATTCGAATGATGCCAAATGAATAACTTACTTGAATTGGACCATTTTACACTATGTCCATTGTAGATTTGTGTCTCTGACAGTTCGTTTGGTTGCAGGGGACATATTCAGTTTTTATGGCCAAAATGTGCTTTTCAGGGGCTGAAAAGCATGTTTTGGCCGAGTATGATAATTTTCATTAAAACTTGATTTCTATCACTTCGAATGATGCCAAATGAATAACTTACTTGAATTGGACCATTTTACACTATGTCAATTGTAGATTTGTGTCTCCAACAGTTCGTTAGGTTGCAGGGGACATTTTCAGTTTTTATGGCCAAAATGTGCTTTTCAGGGGCTGAAAAGCATGTTTTGGCCGAGTATGATGATTTTCATTAAAACTTAATTTCTATCACTTCGAATGATGCCAAATGAATAACTTACTTGAATTGGACCATTTTACACTATGTCCATTGTAGATTTGTGTCTCCGACAGTTCGTTTGGTTGCAGGGGACATTTTCAGTTTTTATGGCCAAAATGTGCTTTTCAGAGGCTGAAAAGCATGTTTTGGCAGAGTATGATAATTTTCATTAAAACTTAATTTCTATCACTTCGAATGATGCCAAATGAATAACTTACTTGAATTGGACCATTTTACACTATGTCCATTGTAGATTTGTGTCTCTGACAGTTCGTTTGGTTGCAGGGGACATATTCAGTTTTTATGGCCAAAATGTGCTTTTCAGGGGCTGAAAAGCATGTTTTGGCCGAGTTTGATAATTTTCATTAAAACTTGATTTCTATCACTTCGATTGATGCCAAATGAATAACTTACTTGAATTGGACCATTTTACACTATGTCCATTGTAGATTCGTGTCTCCGACAGTTCGTTTGGTTGCAGGGGACATTTTCAGTTTTTATGGCCAAAATGTGCTTTTCAGAGCCTGAAAAGCATGTTTTGGCCGAGTATGATAATTTTCATTAAAACTTGATTTCTGTCACTTCGAATGATGCCAAATGAATAATTTGCTTGAATTGGACCATTTTACACTATGTCCATTGTAGATTCGTGTCTCCGACAGTTCGTTTGGTTGCAGGGGACATTTTCAGTTTTTATGGCCAAAATGTGCTTTTCAGAGGCTGAAAAGCATGTTTTGGCCGAGTATGATAATTTTCATTAAAACTTGATTTCTATCCATTCGAATGATGCCAAATGAATAACTTACTTGAATTGGACCATTTTACACTATGTCCATTGTAGATTTGTGTCTCTGACAGTTCATTTGGTTGCAGGGGACATATTCAGTTTTTATGGCCAAAATGTGCTTTTCAGTGGCTGAAAAGCACGTTTTGGCAGAATATGATAATTTTCATTAAAACTTGATTTCTATCCATTCGAATGATGCCAAATGAATAACTTACTTGATTTGGACCATTTTACACTATGTCCATTGTAGATTTGTGTCTCTGACAGTTCGTTTGGTTGCAGGGGACATATTCAGTTTTTATGGCCAAAATGTGCTTTTCAGAGGCTGAAAAGCATGTTTTGGCCGAGTATGATAATTTTCATTAAAACTTGATTTCTATCCATTCGAATGATGCCAAATGAATAACTTACTTGAATTGGACCATTTTACACTATGTCCATTGTAGATTTGTGTCTCTGACAGTTCATTTGGTTGCAGGGGACATATTCAGTTTTTATGGCCAAAATGTGCTTTTCAGGGGCTGAAAAGCACGTTTTGGCAGAATATGATAATTTTCATTAAAACTTGATTTCTATCCATTCGAATGATGCCAAATGAATAACTTACTTGAATTGGACCATTTTACACTATGTCCATTGTAGATTTGTGTCTCTGACAGTTCGTTTGGTTGCAGGGGACATATTCAGTTTTTATGGCCAAAATGTGCTTTTCAGGGGCTGAAAAGTATGTTTTGGCCGAGTATGATAATTTTCATTAAAACTTGATTTCTATCACTTCGAATGATGCCAAATGAATAACTTACTTGAATTGGACCATTTTACACTATGTCAATTGTAGATTTGTGTCTCCGACAGTTCGTTTGGTTGCAGGGGACATTTTCAGTTTTTATGGCCAAAATGTGCTTTTCAGAGGCTGAAAAGCATGTTTTGGCAGAGTATGATAATTTTCATTAAAACTTAATTTCTATCACTTCGAATGATGCCAAATGAATAACTTACTTGAATTGGACCATTTTACACTATGTCCATTGTAGATTTGTGTCTCTGACAGTTCGTTTGGTTGCAGGGGACATATTCAGTTTTTATGGCCAAAATGTGCTTTTCAGGGGCTGAAAAGCATGTTTTGGCCGAGTATGATAATTTTCATTAAAACTTGATTTCTATCCATTCGAATGATGCCAAATGAATAACTTACTTGAATTGGACCATTTTACACTATGTCCATTGTAGATTTGTGTCTCTGACAGTTCATTTGGTTGCAGGGGACATATTCAGTTTTTATGGCCAAAATGTGCTTTTCAGTGGCTGAAAAGCACGTTTTGGCAGAATATGATAATTTTCATTAAAACTTGATTTCTATCCATTCGAATGATGCCAAATGAATAACTTACTTGAATTGGACCATTTTACACTATGTCCATTGTAGATTTGTGTCTCTGACAGTTCGTTTGGTTGCAGGGGACATATTCAGTTTTTATGGCCAAATTGTGCTTTTCAGGGGCTGAAAAGCATGTTTTGGCCGAGTATGATAATTTTCATTAAAACTTGATTTCTATCACTTCGAATGATGCCAAATGAATAACTTACTTGAATTGGACCATTTTACACTATGTCAATTGTAGATTTGTGTCTCCGACAGTTCGTTAGGTTGCAGGGGACATTTTCAGTTTTTATGGCCAAAATGTGCTTTTCAGGGGCTGAAAAGCATGTTTTGGCCGAGTATGATGATTTTCATTAAAACTTAATTTCTATCACTTCGAATGATGCCAAATGAATAACTTACTTGAATTGGACCATTTTACACTATGTCCATTGTAGATTTGTGTCTCCGACAGTTCGTTTGGTTGCAGGGGACATTTTCAGTTTTTATGGCCAAAATGTGCTTTTCAGAGGCTGAAAAGCATGTTTTGGCAGAGTATGATAATTTTCATTAAAACTTAATTTCTATCACTTCGAATGATGCCAAATGAATAACTTACTTGAATTGGACCATTTTACACTATGTCCATTGTAGATTTGTGTCTCTGACAGTTCGTTTGGTTGCAGGGGACATATTCAGTTTTTATGGCCAAAATGTGCTTTTCAGGGGCTGAAAAGCATGTTTTGGCCGAGTTTGATAATTTTCATTAAAACTTGATTTCTATCACTTCGATTGATGCCAAATGAATAACTTACTTGAATTGGACCATTTTACACTATGTCCATTGTAGATTCGTGTCTCCGACAGTTCGTTTGGTTGCAGGGGACATTTTCAGTTTTTATGGCCAAAATGTGCTTTTCAGAGCCTGAAAAGCATGTTTTGGCCGAGTATGATAATTTTCATTAAAACTTGATTTCTGTCACTTCGAATGATGCCAAATGAATAATTTGCTTGAATTGGACCATTTTACACTATGTCCATTGTAGATTCGTGTCTCCGACAGTTCGTTTGGTTGCAGGGGACATTTTCAGTTTTTATGGCCAAAATGTGCTTTTCAGAGGCTGAAAAGCATGTTTTGGCCGAGTATGATAATTTTCATTAAAACTTGATTTCTATCCATTCGAATGATGCCAAATGAATAACTTACTTGAATTGGACCATTTTAAACTATGTCCATTGTAGATTTGTGTCTCTGACAGTTCATTTGGTTGCAGGGGACATATTCAGTTTTTATGGCCAAAATGTGCTTTTCAGTGGCTGAAAAGCACGTTTTGGCAGAATATGATAATTTTCATTAAAACTTGATTTCTATCCATTCGAATGATGCCAAATGAATAACTTACTTGAATTGGACCATTTTACACTATGTCCATTGTAGATTTGTGTCTCTGACAGTTCGTTTGGTTGCAGGGGACATATTCAGTTTTTATGGCCAAAATGTGCTTTTCAGGGGCTGAAAAGTATGTTTTGGCCGAGTATGATAATTTTCATTAAAACTTGATTTCTATCACTTCGAATGATGCAAAATGAATAACTTACTTGAATTGGACCATTTTACACTATGTCAATTGTAGATTTGTGTCTCCGACAGTTCGTTTGGTTGCAGGGGACATTTTCAGTTTTTATGGCCAAAATGTGCTTTTCAGAGGCTGAAAAGCATGTTTTGGCAGAGTATGATAATTTTCATTAAAACTTAATTTCTATCACTTCGAATGATGCCAAATGAATACCTTACTTGAATTGGACCATTTTACACTATGTCCATTGTAGATTTGTGTCTCTGACAGTTCGTTTGGTTGCAGGGGACATATTCAGTTTTTATGGCCAAAATGTGCTTTTCAGGGGCTGAAAAGCATGTTTTGGCCGAGTATGATAATTTTCATTAAAACTTGATTTCTATCCATTCGAATGATGCCAAATGAATAACTTACTTGAATTGGACCATTTTACACTATGTCCATTGTAGATTTGTGTCTCTGACAGTTCATTTGGTTGCAGGGGACATATTCAGTTTTTATGGCCAAAATGTGCTTTTCAGTGGCTGAAAAGCACGTTTTGGCAGAATATGATAATTTTCATTAAAACTTGATTTCTATCCATTCGAATGATGCCAAATGAATAACTTACTTGAATTGGACCATTTTACACTATGTCCATTGTAGATTTGTGTCTCTGACAGTTCGTTTGGTTGCAGGGGACATATTCAGTTTTTATGGCCAAAATGTGCTTTTCAGGGGCTGAAAAGCATGTTTTGGCCGAGTATGATAATTTTCATTAAAACTTGATTTCTATCACTTCGAATGATGCCAAATGAATAACTTACTTGAATTGGACCATTTTACACTATGTCCAGTGTAGATTTGTGTCTCTGATAGTTCGTTTGGTTGCAGGGGACATATTCAGTTTTTATGGCCAAAATGTGCTTTTCAGGGGCTGAAAAGCATGTTTTGGCCGAGTTTTATAATTTTCATTAAAACTTGATTTCTATCACTTCGATTGATGCCAAATGAATAACTTACTTGAATTGGACCATTTTACACTATGTCCATTGTAGATTTGTGTCTCCGACAGTTCGTTTGGTTGCAGGGGACATTTTCAGTTTTTATGGCCAAAATGTGCTTTTCAGAGGCTGAAAAGCATGTTTTGGCCGAGTATGGTAATTTTCATTAAAACTTGATTTCTATCACTTCGAATGATGCCAAATGAATAACTTACTTGAATTGGACCATTTTACACTATGTCCATTGTAGATTTGTGTCTCCGACAGTTCGCTTGGTTGCAGGGGACATTTTCAGTTTTTATGGCCAAAATGTGCTTTTCAGAGGCTGAAAAGCATGTTTTGGCCGAGTATGATAATTTTCATTAAAACTTGATTTCTATCCATTCGAATGATGCCAAATGAATAACTTACTTGAATTGGACCATTTTACACTATGTCCATTGTAGATTTGTGTCTCTGACAGTTCATTTGGTTGCAGGGGACATATTCAGTTTTTATGGCCAAAATGTGCTTTTCAGGGGCTGAAAAGCACGTTTTGGCAGAATATGATAATTTTCATTAAAACTTGATTTCTATCCATTCGAATGATGCCAAATGAATAACTTACTTGAATTGGACCATTTTACACTATGTCCATTGTAGATTTGTGTCTCTGACAGTTCGTTTGGTTGCAGGGGACATATTCAGTTTTTATGGCCAAAATGTGCTTTTCAGGGGCTGAAAAGTATGTTTTGGCCGAGTATGATAATTTTCATTAAAACTTGATTTCTATCACTTCGAATGATGCCAAATGAATAACTTACTTGAATTGGACCATTTTACACTATGTCAATTGTAGATTTGTGTCTCCGACAGTTCGTTTGGTTGCAGGGGACATTTTCAGTTTTTATGGCCAAAATGTGCTTTTCAGAGGCTGAAAAGCATGTTTTGGCAGAGTATGATAATTTTCATTAAAACTTAATTTCTATCACTTCGAATGATGCCAAATGAATAACTTACTTGAATTGGACCATTTTACACTATGTCCATTGTAGATTTGTGTCTCTGACAGTTCGTTTGGTTGCAGGGGACATATTCAGTTTTTATGGCCAAAATGTGCTTTTCAGGGGCTGAAAAGCATGTTTTGGCCGAGTATGATAATTTTCATTAAAACTTGATTTCTATCCATTCGAATGATGCCAAATGAATAACTTACTTGAATTGGACCATTTTACACTATGTCCATTGTAGATTTGTGTCTCTGACAGTTCATTTGGTTGCAGGGGACATATTCAGTTTTTATGGCCAAAATGTGCTTTTCAGTGGCTGAAAAGCACGTTTTGGCAGAATATGATAATTTTCATTAAAACTTGATTTCTATCCATTCGAATGATGCCAAATGAATAACTTACTTGAATTGGACCATTTTACACTATGTCCATTGTAGATTTGTGTCTCTGACAGTTCGTTTGGTTGCAGGGGACATATTCAGTTTTTATGGCCAAAATGTGCTTTTCAGGGGCTGAAAAGCATGTTTTGGCCGAGTATGATAATTTTCATTAAAACTTGATTTCTATCACTTCGAATGATGCCAAATGAATAACTTACTTGAATTGGACCATTTTACACTATGTCAATTGTAGATTTGTGTCTCCGACAGTTCGTTAGGTTGCAGGGGACATTTTCAGTTTTTATGGCCAAAATGTGCTTTTCAGGGGCTGAAAAGCATGTTTTGGCCGAGTATGATGATTTTCATTAAAACTTAATTTCTATCACTTCGAATGATGCCAAATGAATAACTTACTTGAATTGGACCATTTTACACTATGTCCATTGTAGATTTGTGTCTCCGACAGTTCGTTTGGTTGCAGGGGACATTTTCAGTTTTTATGGCCAAAATGTGCTTTTCAGAGGCTGAAAAGCATGTTTTGGCAGAGTATGATAATTTTCATTAAAACTTAATTTCTATCACTTCGAATGATGCCAAATGAATAACTTACTTGAATTGGACCATTTTACACTATGTCCATTGTAGATTTGTGTCTCTGACAGTTCGTTTGGTTGCAGGGGACATATTCAGTTTTTATGGCCAAAATGTGCTTTTCAGGGGCTGAAAAGCATGTTTTGGCCGAGTTTGATAATTTTCATTAAAACTTGATTTCTATCACTTCGATTGATGCCAAATGAATAACTTACTTGAATTGGACCATTTTACACTATGTCCATTGTAGATTCGTGTCTCCGACAGTTCGTTTGGTTGCAGGGGACATTTTCAGTTTTTATGGCCAAAATGTGCTTTTCAGAGCCTGAAAAGCATGTTTTGGCCGAGTATGATAATTTTCATTAAAACTTGATTTCTGTCACTTCGAATGATGCCAAATGAATAATTTGCTTGAATTGGACCATTTTACACTATGTCCATTGTAGATTCGTGTCTCCGACAGTTCGTTTGGTTGCAGGGGACATTTTCAGTTTTTATGGCCAAAATGTGCTTTTCAGAGGCTGAAAAGCATGTTTTGGCCGAGTATGATAATTTTCATTAAAACTTGATTTCTATCCATTCGAATGATGCCAAATGAATAACTTACTTGAATTGGACCATTTTACACTATGTCCATTGTAGATTTGTGTCTCCGACAGTTCGTTTGGTTGCAGGGGACATTTTCAGTTTTTATGGCCAAAATGTGCTTTTCAGAGGCTGAAAAGCATGTTTTGGCAGAGTATGATAATTTTCATTAAAACTTAATTTCTATCACTTCGAATGATGCCAAATGAATAACTTACTTGAATTGGACCATTTTACACTATGTCCATTGTAGATTTGTGTCTCTGACAGTTCGTTTGGTTGCAGGGGACATATTCAGTTTTTATGGCCAAAATGTGCTTTTCAGGGGCTGAAAAGCATGTTTTGGCCGAGTATGATAATTTTCATTAAAACTTGATTTCTATCCATTCGAATGATGCCAAATGAATAACTTACTTGAATTGGACCATTTTACACTATGTCCATTGTAGATTTGTGTCTCTGACAGTTCATTTGGTTGCAGGGGACATATTCAGTTTTTATGGCCAAAATGTGCTTTTCAGTGGCTGAAAAGCACGTTTTGGCAGAATATGATAATTTTCATTAAAACTTGATTTCTATCCATTCGAATGATGCCAAATGAATAACTTACTTGAATTGGACCATTTTACACTATGTCCATTGTAGATTTGTGTCTCTGACAGTTCGTTTGGTTGCAGGGGACATATTCAGTTTTTATGGCCAAAATGTGCTTTTCAGGGGCTGAAAAGCATGTTTTGGCCGAGTATGATAATTTTCATTAAAACTTGATTTCTATCACTTCGAATGATGCCAAATGAATAACTTACTTGAATTGGACCATTTTACACTATGTCAATTGTAGATTTGTGTCTCCGACAGTTCGTTAGGTTGCAGGGGACATTTTCAGTTTTTATGGCCAAAATGTGCTTTTCAGGGGCTGAAAAGCATGTTTTGGCCGAGTATGATGATTTTCATTAAAACTTAATTTCTATCACTTCGAATGATGCCAAATGAATAACTTACTTGAATTGGACCATTTTACACTATGTCCATTGTAGATTTGTGTCTCCGACAGTTCGTTTGGTTGCAGGGGACATTTTCAGTTTTTATGGCCAAAATGTGCTTTTCAGAGGCTGAAAAGCATGTTTTGGCAGAGTATGATAATTTTCATTAAAACTTAATTTCTATCACTTCGAATGATGCCAAATGAATAACTTACTTGAATTGGACCATTTTACACTATGTCCATTGTAGATTTGTGTCTCTGACAGTTCGTTTGGTTGCAGGGGACATATTCAGTTTTTATGGCCAAAATGTGCTTTTCAGGGGCTGAAAAGCATGTTTTGGCCGAGTTTGATAATTTTCATTAAAACTTGATTTCTATCACTTCGATTGATGCCAAATGAATAACTTACTTGAATTGGACCATTTTACACTATGTCCATTGTAGATTCGTGTCTCCGACAGTTCGTTTGGTTGCAGGGGACATTTTCAGTTTTTATGGCCAAAATGTGCTTTTCAGAGCCTGAAAAGCATGTTTTGGCCGAGTATGATAATTTTCATTAAAACTTGATTTCTGTCACTTCGAATGATGCCAAATGAATAATTTGCTTGAATTGGACCATTTTACACTATGTCCATTGTAGATTCGTGTCTCCGACAGTTCGTTTGGTTGCAGGGGACATTTTCAGTTTTTATGGCCAAAATGTGCTTTTCAGAGGCTGAAAAGCATGTTTTGGCCGAGTATGATAATTTTCATTAAAACTTGATTTCTATCCATTCGAATGATGCCAAATGAATAACTTACTTGAATTGGACCATTTTACACTATGTCCATTGTAGATTTGTGTCTCTGACAGTTCATTTGGTTGCAGGGGACATATTCAGTTTTTATGGCCAAAATGTGCTTTTCAGTGGCTGAAAAGCACGTTTTGGCAGAATATGATAATTTTCATTAAAACTTGATTTCTATCCATTCGAATGATGCCAAATGAATAACTTACTTGAATTGGACCATTTTACACTATGTCCATTGTAGATTTGTGTCTCTGACAGTTCGTTTGGTTGCAGGGGACATATTCAGTTTTTATGGCCAAAATGTGCTTTTCAGGGGCTGAAAAGCATGTTTTGGCCGAGTATGATAATTTTCATTAAAACTTGATTTCTATCCATTCGAATGATGCCAAATGAATAACTTACTTGAATTGGACCATTTTACACTATGTCCATTGTAGATTTGTGTCTCTATCAGTTCATTTGGTTGCAGGGGACATATTCAGTTTTTATGGCCAAAATGTGCTTTTCAGTGGCTGAAAAGCACGTTTTGGCAGAATATGATAATTTTCATTAAAACTTGATTTCTGTCACTTCGAATGATGCCAAATGAATAATTTGCTTGAATTGGACCATTTTACACTATGTCCATTGTAGATTTGTGTCTCTGACAGTTCGTTTGGTTGCAGGGGACATATTCAGTTTTTATGGCCAAAATGTGCTTTTCAGGGGCTGAAAAGTATGTTTTGGCCGAGTATGATAATTTTCATTAAAACTTGATTTCTATCCATTCGAATGATGCCAAATGAATAACTTACTTGAATTGGACCATTTTACACTATGTCCATTGTAGATTTGTGTCTCTGACAGTTCATTTGGTTGCAGGGGACATATTCAGTTTTTATGGCCAAAATGTGCTTTTCAGTGGCTGAAAAGCACGTTTTGGCAGAATATGATAATTTTCATTAAAACTTGATTTCTATCACTTCGAATGATGCCAAATGAATAACTTACTTGAATTGGACCATTTTACACTATGTCAATTGTAGATTTGTGTCTCCGACAGTTCGTTAGGTTGCAGGGGACATTTTCAGTTTTTATGGCCAAAATGTGCTTTTCAGGGGCTGAAAAGCATGTTTTGGCCGAGTATGATGATTTTCATTAAAACTTAATTTCTATCACTTCGAATGATGCCAAATGAATAACTTACTTGAATTGGACCATTTTACACTATGTCCATTGTAGATTTGTGTCTCTGACAGTTCGTTTGGTTGCAGGGGACATATTCAGTTTTTATGGCCAAAATGTGCTTTTCAGGGGCTGAAAAGCATGTTTTGGCCGAGTTTGATAATTTTCATTAAAACTTGATTTCTATCACTTCGATTGATGCCAAATGAATAACTTACTTGAATTGGACCATTTTACACTATGTCCATTGTAGATTTGTGTCTCCGACAGTTCGTTTGGTTGCAGGGGACATTTTCAGTTTTTATGGCCAAAATGTGCTTTTCAGAGGCTGAAAAGCATGTTTTGGCCGAGTATGGTAATTTTCATTAAAACTTGATTTCTATCACTTCGAATGATGCCAAATGAATAACTTACTTGAATTGGACCATTTTACACTATGTCCATTGTAGATTTGTGTCTCTGACATTTCGTTTGGTTGCAGGGGACATATTCAGTTTTTATGGCCAAAATGTGCTTTTCAGAGGCTGAAAAGCATGTTTTGGCCGAGTATGATAATTTTCATTAAAACTTGATTTCTATCACTTCGAATGATGCCAAATGAATAACTTACTTGAATTGGACCATTTTACACTATGTCCATTGTACATTTGTGTCTCCAACAGTTCGTTTGGTTGCAGGGGACATTTTCAGTTTTTATGGCCAAAATGTGCTTTTCAGAGGCTGAAAAGCATGTTTTGGCCGAGTATGATAATTTTCATTAAAACTTGATTTCTATCCATTCGAATGATGCCAAATGAATAACTTACTTGAATTGGACCATTTTACACTATGTCCATTGTAGATTTGTGTCTCTGACAGTTCATTTGGTTGCAGGGGACATATTCAGTTTTTATGGCCAAAATGTGCTTTTCAGTGGCTGAAAAGCACGTTTTGGCAGAATATGATAATTTTCATTAAAACTTGATTTCTATCCATTCGAATGATGCCAAATGAATAACTTACTTGAATTGGACCATTTTACACTATGTCCATTGTAGATTTGTGTCTCTGACAGTTCGTTTGGTTGCAGGGGACATATTCAGTTTTTATGGCCAAAATGTGCTTTTCAGGGGCTGAAAAGCATGTTTTGGCCGAGTATGATAATTTTCATTAAAACTTGATTTCTATCACTTCGAATGATGCCAAATGAATAACTTACTTGAATTGGACCATTTTACACTATGTCAATTGTAGATTTGTGTCTCCGACAGTTCGTTAGGTTGCAGGGGACATTTTCAGTTTTTATGGCCAAAATGTGCTTTTCAGGGGCTGAAAAGCATGTTTTGGCCGAGTATGATGATTTTCATTAAAACTTAATTTCTATCACTTCGAATGATTCCAAATGAATAACTTACTTGAATTGAACCATTTTACACTATGTCCATTGTAGATTTGTGTCTCTGACAGTTCATTTGGTTGCAGGGGACATATTCAGTTTTTATGGCCAAAATGTGCTTTTCAGGGGCTGAAAAGCATGTTTTGGCCGAGTATGATAATTTTCATTAAAACTTGATTTCTATCCATTCGAATGATGCCAAATGAATAACTTACTTGAATTGGACCATTTTACACTATGTCCATTGTAGATTTGTGTCTCTGACAGTTCATTTGGTTGCAGGGGACATATTCAGTTTTTATGGCCAAAATGTGCTTTTCAGTGGCTGAAAAGCACGTTTTGGCAGAATATGATAATTTTCATTAAAACTTGATTTCTATCCATTCGAATGATGCCAAATGAATAACTTACTTGAATTGGACCATTTTACACTATGTCCATTGTAGATTTGTGTCTCTGACAGTTTGTTTGGTTGCAGGGGACATATTCAGTTTTTATGGCCAAAATGTGCTTTTCAGGGGCTGAAAAGCATGTTTTGGCCGAGTATGATAATTTTCATTAAAACTTGTTTTCTATCACTTCGAATGATGCCAAATGAATAACTTACTTGAATTGGACCATTTTACACCATGTCAATTGTAGATTTGTGTCTCTGACAGTTCGTTTGGTTGCAGGGGACATATTCAGTTTTTATGGCCAAAATGTGCTTTTCAGGGGCTGAAAAGCATGTTTTGGCTGAGTATGATAATTTTCATTAAAACTTGATTTCTATCACTTCGAATGATGCCAAATGAATAACTTACTTGAATTGGACCATTTTACACTATGTCCATTGTAGATTTGTGTCTCTGACAGTTTGTTTGGTTGCAGGGGACATATTCAGTTTTTATGGCCAAAATGTGCTTTTCAGGGGCTGAAAAGCATGTTTTGGCCGAGTATGATAATTTTCATTAAAACTTGTTTTCTATCACTTCGAATGATGCCAAATGAATAACTTACTTGAATTGGACCATTTTACACCATGTCAATTGTAGATTTGTGTCTCTGACAGTTCGTTTGGTTGCAGGGGACATATTCAGTTTTTATGGCCAAAATGTGCTTTTCAGGGGCTGAAAAGCATGTTTTGGCTGAGTATGATAATTTTCATTAAAACTTGATTTCTATCACTTCGAATGATGCCAAATGAATAACTTACTTGAATTGGACCATTTTACACTATGTCCATTGTAGATTTGTGTCTCTGACAGTTCGTTTGGTTGTAGGGGACATATTCAGTTTTTATGGCCAAAATGTGCTTTTCAGGGGATGAAAAGCATGTTTTGGCCGAGTATGATAATTTTCATTAAAACTTGATTTCTATCACTTCGAATAATGCCAAATGAATAACTTACTTGAATTGGACCATTTTACACTATGTCCATTGTAGATTTGTGTCTCCGACAGTTCGTTTGGTTGCAGGGGACATTTTCAGTTTTTATGGCCAAAATGTGCTTTTCAGAGGCTGAAAAGCATGTTTTGGCAGAGTATGATAATTTTCATTAAAAATTAATTTCTATCACTTCGAATGATGCCAAATGAATAACTTACTTGAATTGGACCATTTTACACTATGTCCATTGTAGATTTGTGTCTCTGACAGTTCGTTTGGTTGCAGGGGACATATTCAGTTTTTATGGCCAAAATGTGCTTTTCAGGGGCTGAAAAGCATGTTTTGGCCGAGTATGATAATTTTCATTAAAACTTGATTTCTATCACTTCGAATGATGCCAAATGAATAACTTACTTGAATTGGACCATTTTACACTATGTCAATTGTAGATTTGTGTCTCCGACAGTTCGTTAGGTTGCAGGGGACATTTTCAGTTTTTATGGCCAAAATGTGCTTTTCAGGGGCTGAAAAGCATGTTTTGGCCGAGTATGATGATTTTCATTAAAACTTAATTTCTATCACTTCGAATGATGCCAAATGAATAACTTACTTGAATTGGACCATTTTAGACTATGTCCATTGTAGATTTCTGTCTCCGACAGTTCGTTTGGTTGCAGGGGACATTTTCAGTTTTTATGGCCAAAATGTGCTTTTCAGAGGCTGAAAAGCATGTTTTGGCAGAGTATGATAATTTTCATTAAAACTTAATTTCTATCCATTCGAATGATGCCAAATGAATAACTTACTTGAATTGGACCATTTTACACTATGTCCATTGTAGATTTGTGTGTCTGACAGTTCGTTTGGTTGCAGGGGACATATTCAGTTTTTATGGCCAAAATGTGCTTTTCAGGGGCTGAAAAGCATGTTTTGGCCGAGTATGATAATTTTCATTAAAACTTGATTTCTATCACTTCGAATGATGCCAAATGAATAACTTACTTGAATTGGACCATTTTACACTATGTCAATTGTAGATTTGTGTCTCCGACAGTTCGTTAGGTTGCAGGGGACATTTTCAGTTTTTATGGCCAAAATGTGCTTTTCAGGGGCTGAAAAGCATGTTTTGGCCGAGTATGATGATTTTCATTAAAACTTAATTTCTATCACTTCGAATGATTCCAAATGAATAACTTACTTGAATTGAACCATTTTACACTATGTCCATTGTAGATTTGTGTCTCTGACAGTTCATTTGGTTGCAGGGGACATATTCAGTTTTTATGGCCAAAATGTGCTTTTCAGGGGCTGAAAAGCATGTTTTGGCCGAGTATGATAATTTTCATTAAAACTTGATTTCTATCCATTCGAATGATGCCAAATGAATAACTTACTTGAATTGGACCATTTTACACTATGTCCATTGTAGATTTGTGTCTCTGACAGTTCATTTGGTTGCAGGGGACATATTCAGTTTTTATGGCCAAAATGTGCTTTTCAGTGGCTGAAAAGCACGTTTTGGCAGAATATGATAATTTTCATTAAAACTTGATTTCTATCCATTCGAATGATGCCAAATGAATAACTTACTTGAATTGGACCATTTTACACTATGTCCATTGTAGATTTGTGTCTCTGACAGTTTGTTTGGTTGCAGGGGACATATTCAGTTTTTATGGCCAAAATGTGCTTTTCAGGGGCTGAAAAGCATGTTTTGGCCGAGTATGATAATTTTCATTAAAACTTGTTTTCTATCACTTCGAATGATGCCAAATGAATAACTTACTTGAATTGGACCATTTTACACCATGTCAATTGTAGATTTGTGTCTCTGACAGTTCGTTTGGTTGCAGGGGACATATTCAGTTTTTATGGCCAAAATGTGCTTTTCAGGGGCTGAAAAGCATGTTTTGGCTGAGTATGATAATTTTCATTAAAACTTGATTTCTATCACTTCGAATGATGCCAAATGAATAACTTACTTGAATTGGACCATTTTACACTATGTCCATTGTAGATTTGTGTCTCTGACAGTTCGTTTGGTTGTAGGGGACATATTCAGTTTTTATGGCCAAAATGTGCTTTTCAGGGGCTGAAAAGCATGTTTTGGCCGAGTATGATAATTTTCATTAAAACTTGATTTCTATCACTTCGAATAATGCCAAATGAATAACTTACTTGAATTGGACCATTTTACACTATGTCCATTGTAGATTTGTGTCTCCGACAGTTCGTTTGGTTGCAGGGGACATTTTCAGTTTTTATGGCCAAAATGTGCTTTTCAGAGGCTGAAAAGCATGTTTTGGCAGAGTATGATAATTTTCATTAAAAATTAATTTCTATCACTTCGAATGATGCCAAATGAATAACTTACTTGAATTGGACCATTTTACACTATGTCCATTGTAGATTTGTGTCTCTGACAGTTCGTTTGGTTGCAGGGGACATATTCAGTTTTTATGGCCAAAATGTGCTTTTCAGGGGCTGAAAAGCATGTTTTGGCCGAGTATGATAATTTTCATTAAAACTTGATTTCTATCACTTCGAATGATGCCAAATGAATAACTTACTTGAATTGGACCATTTTACACTATGTTAATTGTAGATTTGTGTCTCCGACAGTTCGTTAGGTTGCAGGGGACATTTTCAGTTTTTATGGCCAAAATGTGCTTTTCAGGGGCTGAAAAGCATGTTTTGGCCGAGTATGATGATTTTCATTAAAACTTAATTTCTATCACTTCGAATGATGCCAAATGAATAACTTACTTGAATTGGACCATTTTAGACTATGTCCATTGTAGATTTCTGTCTCCGACAGTTCGTTTGGTTGCAGGGGACATTTTCAGTTTTTATGGCCAAAATGTGCTTTTCAGAGGCTGAAAAGCATGTTTTGGCAGAGTATGATAATTTTCATTAAAACTTAATTTCTATCACTTCGAATGATGCCAAATGAATAACTTACTTGAATTGGACCATTTTACACTATGTCCATTGTAGATTTGTGTCTCTGACAGTTCGTTTGGTTGCAGGGGACATATTCAGTTTTTATGGCCAAAATGTGCTTTTCAGGGGCTGAAAAGCATGTTTTGGCCGAGTTTGATAATTTTCATTAAAACTTGATTTCTATCACTTCGATTGATGCCAAATGAATAACTTACTTGAATTGGACCATTTTACACTATGTCCATTGTAGATTTGTGTGTCTGACAGTTCGTTTGGTTGCAGGGGACATATTCAGTTTTTATGGCCAAAATGTGCTTTTCAGGGGCTGAAAAGCATGTTTTGGCCGAGTATGATAATTTTCATTAAAACTTGATTTCTATCACTTCGAATGATGCCAAATGAATAACTTACTTGAATTGGACCATTTTACACTATGTCAATTGCAGATTTGTGTCTCCGACAGTTCGTCAAGTTTCAGGGGACATTTTCAGTTTTTATGGCCAAAATGTGCTTTTCAGGGGCTGAAAAGCATGTTTTGGCCGAGTATGATGATTTTCATTAAAACTTAATTTCTATCACTTCGAATGATTCCAAATGAATAACTTACTTGAATTGGACCATTTTACACTATGTCCATTGTAGATTTGTGTCTCCGACAGTTCGTTTGGTTGCAGGGGACATTTTCAGTTTTTATGGCCAAAATGTGCTTTTCAGGGGCTGAAAAGCATGTTTTGGCAGAGTATGATAATTTTCATTAAAAATTAATTTCTATCACTTCGAATGATGCCAAATGAATAACTTACTTGAATTGGACCATTTTACACTATGTCCATTGTAGATTTGTGTCTGACAGTTCGTTTGGTTGCAGGGGACATATTCAGTTTTTATGGCCAAAATGTGCTTTTCAGAGGCTGAAAAGCATGTTTTGGCCGAGTATGATAATTTTCATTAAAACTTGATTTCTGTCACTTCGAATGATGCCAAATGAATAATTTGCTTGAATTGGACCATTTTACACTATGTCCATTGTAGATTTGTGTCTCTGACAGTTCGTTTGGTTGCAGGGGACATATTCAGTTTTTAAGGCCAAAATGTGCTTTTCAGGGGCTGAAAAGCATGTTTTGGCCGAGTATGATAATTTACATTAAAACTTAATTTCTATCACTTCGAATGATGCCAAATGAATAACTTACTTGAATTGGACCATTTTACACTATGTCCATTGTAGATTTGTGTCTCCGACAGTTCTTTTGGTTGCAGGGGACATTTTCAGTTTTTATGGCCAAAATGTGCTTTTCAGAGGCTGAAAAGCATGTTTTGGCCGAGTATGATAATTTTCATTAAAACTTAATTTCTGTCACTTCGAATGATGCCAAATGAATAATTTGCTTGAATTGGACCATTTTACACTATGTCCATTGTAGATTTGTGTCTCTGACAGTTCGTTTGGTTGCAGGGGACATATTCAGTTTTTAAGGCCAAAATGTGCTTTTCAGGGGCTGAAAAGCATGTTTTGGCCGAGTATGATAATTTACATTAAAACTTAATTTCTATCACTTCGAATGATGCCAAATGAATAACTTACTTGAATTGGACCATTTTACACTATGTCCATTGTAGATTTGTGTCTCTGACAGTTCGTTTGGTTGCAGGGGACATATTCAGTTTTTATGGCCAAAATGTGCTTTTCAGAGGCTGAAAAGCATGTTTTGGCAGAGTATGATAATTTTCATTAAAACTTAATTTCTATCACTTCGAATGATGCCAAATGAATAACTTACTTGAATTGGACCATTTTACACTATGTCCATTGTAGATTTGTGTCTCCGACAGTTCGTTTGGTTGCAGGGGACATTTTCAGTTTTTATGGCCAAAATGTGCTTTTCAGAGGCTGAAAAGCATGTTTTGGCCGAGTATGATAATTTTCATTAAAACTTGATTTCTGTCACTTCGAATGATGCCAAATGAATAATTTGCTTGAATTGGACCATTTTACACTATGTCCATTGTAGATTTGTGTCTCTGACAGTTCGTTTGGTTGCAGGGGACATATTCAGTTTTTAAGGCCAAAATGTGCTTTTCAGGGGCTGAAAAGCATGTTTTGGCCGAGTATGATAATTTACATTAAAACTTAATTTCTATCACTTCGAATGATGCCAAATGAATAACTTACTTGAATTGGACCATTTTACACTATGTCCATTGTAGATTTGTGTCTCCGACAGTTCTTTTGGTTGCAGGGGACATTTTCAGTTTTTATGGCCAAAATGTGCTTTTCAGAGGCTGAAAAGCATGTTTTGGCCGAGTATGATAATTTTCATTAAAACTTAATTTCTGTCACTTCGAATGATGCCAAATGAATAATTTGCTTGAATTGGACCATTTTACACTATGTCCATTGTAGATTTGTGTCTCTGACAGTTCGTTTGGTTGCAGGGGACATATTCAGTTTTTAAGGCCAAAATGTGCTTTTCAGGGGCTGAAAAGCATGTTTTGGCCGAGTATGATAATTTACATTAAAACTTAATTTCTATCACTTCGAATGATGCCAAATGAATAACTTACTTGAATTGGACCATTTTACACTATGTCCATTGTAGATTTGTGTCTCTGACAGTTCGTTTGGTTGCAGGGGACATATTCAGTTTTTATGGCCAAAATGTGCTTTTCAGGGGCTGAAAAGCATGTTTTGGCCGAGTATGATAATTTTCATTAAAACTTGATTTCTATCACTTCGAATGATGCCAAATGAATAACTTACTTGAATTGGACCATTTAACACTGTCCATTGTAGATTTGTGTCTCCGACAGTTCGTTTGGTTGCAGGGGACATTTTCAGTTTTTATGGCCAAAATGTGCTTTTCAGAGGCTGAAAAGCATGTTTTGGCCGAGTATGATAATTTTCATTAAAACTTGATTTCTGTCACTTCGAATGATGCCAAATGAATAATTTGCTTGAATTGGACCATTTTACACTATGTCCATTGTAGATTTGTGTCTCTGACAGTTCGTTTGGTTGCAGGGGACATATTCAGTTTTTAAGGCCAAAATGTGCTTTTCAGGGGCTGAAAAGCATGTTTTGGCCGAGTATGATAATTTACATTAAAACTTAATTTCTATCACTTCGAATGATGCCAAATGAATAATTTGCTTGAATTGGACCATTTTACACTATGTCCATTGTAGATTTGTGTCTCTGACAGTTCGTTTGGTTGCAGGGGACATATTCAGTTTTTAAGGCCAAAATGTGCTTTTCAGGGGCTGAAAAGCATGTTTTGGCCGAGTATGATAATTTACATTAAAACTTAATTTCTATCACTTCGAATGATGCCAAATGAATAACTTACTTGAATTGGACCATTTTACACTATGTCCATTGTAGATTTGTGTCTCTGACAGTTCGTTTGGTTGCAGGGGACATATTCAGTTTTTATGGCCAAAATGTGCTTTTCAGGGGCTGAAAAGCATGTTTTGGCCGAGTATGATAATTTTCATTAAAACTTGATTTCTATCACTTCGAATGATGCCAAATGAATAACTTACTTGAATTGGACCATTTAACACTGTCCATTGTAGATTTGTGTCTCCGACAGTTCGTTTGGTTGCAGGGGATATTTTCAGTTTTTATGGCCAAAATGTGCTTTTCAGAGGCTGAAAAGCATGTTTTGGCCGAGTATGATAATTTACATTAAAACTTAATTTCTATCACTTCGAATGATGCCAAATGAATAACTTACTTGAATTGGACCATTTTACACTATGTCCATTGTAGATTTGTGTCTCCGACAGTTCGTTTGGTTGCAGGGGACATTTTCAGTTTTTATGGCCAAAATGTGCTTTTCAGAGGCTGAAAAGCATGTTTTGGCCGAGTATGATAATTTTCATTAAAACTTAATTTCTGTCACTTCGAATGATGCCAAATGAATAATTTGCTTGAATTGGACCATTTTACACTATGTCCATTGTAGATTTGTGTCTCTGACAGTTCGTTTGGTTGCAGGGGACATATTCAGTTTTTAAGGCCAAAATGTGCTTTTCAGGGGCTGAAAAGCATGTTTTGGCCGAGTATGATAATTTACATTAAAACTTAATTTCTATCACTTCGAATGATGCCAAATGAATAACTTACTTGAATTGGACCATTTTACACTATGTCCATTGTAGATTTGTGTCTCTGACAGTTCGTTTGGTTGCAGGGGACATATTCAGTTTTTATGGCCAAAATGTGCTTTTCAGAGGCTGAAAAGCATGTTTTGGCAGAGTATGATAATTTTCATTAAAACTTAATTTCTATCACTTCGAATGATGCCAAATGAATAACTTACTTGAATTGGACCATTTTACACTATGTCCATTGTAGATTTGTGTCTCCGACAGTTCGTTTGGTTGCAGGGGACATTTTCAGTTTTTATGGCCAAAATGTGCTTTTCAGAGGCTGAAAAGCATGTTTTGGCCGAGTATGATAATTTTCATTAAAACTTGATTTCTGTCACTTCGAATGATGCCAAATGAATAATTTGCTTGAATTGGACCATTTTACACTATGTCCATTGTAGATTTGTGTCTCTGACAGTTCGTTTGGTTGCAGGGGACATATTCAGTTTTTAAGGCCAAAATGTGCTTTTCAGGGGCTGAAAAGCATGTTTTGGCCGAGTATGATAATTTACATTAAAACTTAATTTCTATCACTTCGAATGATGCCAAATGAATAACTTACTTGAATTGGACCATTTTACACTATGTCCATTGTAGATTTGTGTCTCCGACAGTTCTTTTGGTTGCAGGGGACATTTTCAGTTTTTATGGCCAAAATGTGCTTTTCAGAGGCTGAAAAGCATGTTTTGGCCGAGTATGATAATTTTCATTAAAACTTAATTTCTGTCACTTCGAATGATGCCAAATGAATAATTTGCTTGAATTGGACCATTTTACACTATGTCCATTGTAGATTTGTGTCTCTGACAGTTCGTTTGGTTGCAGGGGACATATTCAGTTTTTAAGGCCAAAATGTGCTTTTCAGGGGCTGAAAAGCATGTTTTGGCCGAGTATGATAATTTACATTAAAACTTAATTTCTATCACTTCGAATGATGCCAAATGAATAACTTACTTGAATTGGACCATTTTACACTATGTCCATTGTAGATTTGTGTCTCTGACAGTTCGTTTGGTTGCAGGGGACATATTCAGTTTTTATGGCCAAAATGTGCTTTTCAGGGGCTGAAAAGCATGTTTTGGCCGAGTATGATAATTTTCATTAAAACTTGATTTCTATCACTTCGAATGATGCCAAATGAATAACTTACTTGAATTGGACCATTTAACACTGTCCATTGTAGATTTGTGTCTCCGACAGTTCGTTTGGTTGCAGGGGACATTTTCAGTTTTTATGGCCAAAATGTGCTTTTCAGAGGCTGAAAAGCATGTTTTGGCCGAGTATGATAATTTTCATTAAAACTTGATTTCTGTCACTTCGAATGATGCCAAATGAATAATTTGCTTGAATTGGACCATTTTACACTATGTCCATTGTAGATTTGTGTCTCTGACAGTTCGTTTGGTTGCAGGGGACATATTCAGTTTTTAAGGCCAAAATGTGCTTTTCAGGGGCTGAAAAGCATGTTTTGGCCGAGTATGATAATTTACATTAAAACTTAATTTCTATCACTTCGAATGATGCCAAATGAATAATTTGCTTGAATTGGACCATTTTACACTATGTCCATTGTAGATTTGTGTCTCTGACAGTTCGTTTGGTTGCAGGGGACATATTCAGTTTTTAAGGCCAAAATGTGCTTTTCAGGGGCTGAAAAGCATGTTTTGGCCGAGTATGATAATTTACATTAAAACTTAATTTCTATCACTTCGAATGATGCCAAATGAATAACTTACTTGAATTGGACCATTTTACACTATGTCCATTGTAGATTTGTGTCTCTGACAGTTCGTTTGGTTGCAGGGGACATATTCAGTTTTTATGGCCAAAATGTGCTTTTCAGGGGCTGAAAAGCATGTTTTGGCCGAGTATGATAATTTTCATTAAAACTTGATTTCTATCACTTCGAATGATGCCAAATGAATAACTTACTTGAATTGGACCATTTAACACTGTCCATTGTAGATTTGTGTCTCCGACAGTTCGTTTGGTTGCAGGGGATATTTTCAGTTTTTATGGCCAAAATGTGCTTTTCAGAGGCTGAAAAGCATGTTTTGGCCGAGTATGATAATTTACATTAAAACTTAATTTCTATCACTTCGAATGATGCCAAATGAATAACTTACTTGAATTGGACCATTTTACACTATGTCCATTGTAGATTTGTGTCTCCGACAGTTCGTTTGGTTGCAGGGGACATTTTCAGTTTTTATGGCCAAAATGTGCTTTTCAGAGGCTGAAAAGCATGTTTTGGCCGAGTATGATAATTTTCATTAAAACTTAATTTCTGTCACTTCGAATGATGCCAAATGAATAATTTGCTTGAATTGGACCATTTTACACTATGTCCATTGTAGATTTGTGTCTCTGACAGTTCGTTTGGTTGCAGGGGACATATTCAGTTTTTAAGGCCAAAATGTGCTTTTCAGGGGCTGAAAAGCATGTTTTGGCCGAGTATGATAATTTACATTAAAACTTAATTTCTATCACTTCGAATGATGCCAAATGAATAACTTACTTGAATTGGACCATTTTACACTATGTCCATTGTAGATTTGTGTCTCTGACAGTTCGTTTGGTTGCAGGGGACATATTCAGTTTTTATGGCCAAAATGTGCTTTTCAGGGGCTGAAAAGCATGTTTTGGCCGAGTATGATAATTTTCATTAAAACTTGATTTCTATCACTTCGAATGATGCCAAATGAATAACTTACTTGAATTGGACCATTTTACACTATGTCCATTGTAGATTTGTGTCTCTGACAGTTCGTTTGGTTGCAGGGGACATATTCAGTTTTTATGGCCAAAATGTGCTTTTCAGGGGCTGAAAAGCATGTTTTGGCCGAGTATGATAATTTTCATTAAAACTTGATTTCTATCACTTCGAATGATGCCAAATGAATAACTTACTTGAATTGGACCATTTTACACTATGTCCATTGTAGATTTGTGTCGACAGTTCGTTTGGTTGCAGGGGACATATTCAGTTTTTATGGCCAAAATGTGCTTTTCAGAGGCTGAAAAGCATGTTTTGGCCGAGTATGATAATTTTCATTAAAACTTGATTTCTATCACTTTGAATGATGCCAAATGAATAACTTACTTGAATTGGACCATTTTACACTATGTCCATTGTAGATTTGTGTCTCCGACAGTTCGTTTGGTTGCAGGGGACATATTCAGTTTTTAAGGCCAAAATGTGCTTTTCAGGGGCTGAAAAGCATGTTTTGGCCGAGTATGGTAATTTTCATTAAAACTTGATTTCTATCACTTCGAATGATGCCAAATGAATAACTTACTTGAATTGGACCATTTTACACTATGTCCATTGTAGATTTGTGTCTCCGACAGTTCGTTTGGTTGCAGGGGACATTTTCAGTTTTTATGGCCAAAATGTGCTTTTCAGGGGCTGAAAAGCACGTTTTGGCAGAATATGATAATTTTCATTAAAACTTGATTTCTATCCATTCGAATGATGCCAAATGAATAACTTACTTGAATTGGACCATTTTACATTATGTCCATTGTAGATTTGTGTCTCTGACAGTTCGTTTGGTTGCAGGGGACATATTCAGTTTTTATGGCCAAAATGTGCTTTTCAGGGGCTGAAAAGCATGTTTTGGCCGAGTATGATAATTTTCATTAAAACTTGATTTCTATCACTTCGAATGATGCCAAATGAATAACTTACTTGAATTGGACCATTTTACACTATGTCAATTGTAGATTTGTGTCTCCGACAGTTCGTTTGGTTGCAGGGGACATTTTCAGTTTTTATGGCCAAAATGTGCTTTTCAGGGGCTGAAAAGCATGTTTTGGCCGAGTATGATGATTTTAATTTAAACTTAATTTCTATCACTTCGAATGATGCCAAATGAATAACTTACTTGAATTGGATCATTTTACACTATGTCCATTGTAGATTTGTGTCTCCGACAGTTCGTTTGGATGCAGGGGACATTTTCAGTTTTTATGGCCAAAATGTGCTTTTCAGAGGCTGAAAAGCATGTTTTGGCAGAGTATGATAATTTTCATTAAAACTTAATTTCTATCACTTCGAATGATGCCAAATGAATAACTTACTTGAATTGGACCATTTTACACTATGTCCATTGTAGATTTGTGTCTCTGACAGTTCGTTTGGTTGCAGGGGACATATTCAGTTTTTATGGCCAAAATGTGCTTTTCAGGGGCTGAAAAGCATGTTTTGGCCGAGTTTGATAATTTTCATTAAAACTTGATTTCTATCACTTCGATTGATGCCAAATGAATAACTTACTTGAATTGGACCATTTTACACTATGTCCATTGAAGATTTGTGTCTCTGACAGTTCGTTTGTTTGCAGGGGACATATTCAGTTTTTATGGCCAAAATGTGCTTTTCAGGGGCTGAAAAGCATGTTTTGGCCGAGTTTGATAATTTTCATTAAAACTTAATTTCTATCACTTCGATTGATGCCAAATGAATAACTTACTTGAATTGGACCATTTTACACTATGTCCATTGTAGATTTGTGTCTCCGACAGTTCGTTTGGTTGCAGGGGACATTTTCAGTTTTTATGGCCAAAATGTGCTTTTCAGAGGCTGAAAAGCATGTTTTGGCCGAGTATGGTAATTTTCATTAAAACTTGATTTCTATCACTTCGAATGATGCCAAATGAATAACTTACTTGAATTGGACCATTTTACACTATGTCCATTGTAGATTTGTGTCTCTGACAGTTCGTTTGGTTGCAGGGGACATATTCAGTTTTTATGGCCAAAATGTGCTTTTCAGAGGCTGAAAAGCATGTTTTGGCCGAGTATGATAATTTTCATTAAAACTTGATTTCTATCACTTCGAATGATGCCAAATGAATAACTTACTTGAATTGGACCATTTTACACTATGTCCATTGTAGATTTGTGTCTCCGACAGTTCGTTTGGTTGCAGGGGACATTTTCAGTTTTTATGGCCAAAATGTGCTTTTCAGAGGCTGAAAAGCATGTTTTGGCAGAGTATGATAATTTTCATTAAAACTTAATTTCTATCACTTCGAATGATGCCAAATGAATAACTTACTTGAATTGGACCATTTTACACTATGTCCATTGTAGATTTGTGTCTCTGACAGTTCGTTTGGTTGCAGGGGACATATTCAGTTTTTATGGCCAAAATGTGCTTTTCAGGGGCTGAAAAGCATGTTTTGGCCGAGTATGATAATTTTCATTAAAACTTGATTTCTATCACTTCGAATGATGCCAAATGAATAACTTACTTGAATTGGACCATTTTACACTATGTCCATTGTAGATTTGTGTCTCCGACAGTTCGTTTGGTTGCAGGGGACATTTTCAGTTTTTATGGCCAAAATGTGCTTTTCAGAGGCTGAAAAGCATGTTTTGGCCGAGTATGGTAATTTTCATTAAAACTTGATTTCTATCACTTCGAATGATGCCAAATGAATAACTTACTTGAATTGGACCATTTTACACTATGTCCATTGTAGATTTGTGTCTCTGACAGTTCGTTTGGTTGCAGGGGACATATTCAGTTTTTATGGCCAAAATGTGCTTTTCAGAGGCTGAAAAGCATGTTTTGGCCGAGTATGATAATTTTCATTAAAACTTGATTTCTATCACTTCGAATGATGCCAAATGAATAACTTACTTGAATTGGACCATTTTACACTATGTCCATTGTAGATTTGTGTCTCCGACAGTTCGTTTGGTTGCAGGGGACATTTTCAGTTTTTATGGCCAAAATGTGCTTTTCAGAGGCTGAAAAGCATGTTTTGGCAGAGTATGATAATTTTCATTAAAACTTAATTTCTATCACTTCGAATGATGCCAAATGAATAACTTACTTGAATTGGACCATTTAACACTGTCCATTGTAGATTTGTGTCTCTGACAGTTCGTTTGGTTGTAGGGGACATATTCAGTTTTTATGGCCAAAATGTGCTTTTCAGAGGCTGAAAAGCATGTTTTGGCAGAGTATGATAATTTTCATTAAAACTTAATTTCTATCACTTCGAATGATTCCAAATGAATAACTTACTTGAATTGAACCATTTTACACTATGTCCATTGTAGATTTGTGTCTCCGACAGTTCGTTTGGTTGCAGGGGACATTTTCAGTTTTTATGGCCAAAATGTGCTTTTCAGAGGCTGAAAAGCATGTTTTGGCCGAGTATGATAATTTTCATTAAAACTTGATTTCTGTCACTTCGAATGATGCCAAATGAATAATTTGCTTGAATTGGACCATTTTACACTATGTCCATTGTAGATTTGTGTCTCTGACAGTTCGTTTGGTTGCAGGGGACATATTCAGTTTTTAAGGCCAAAATGTGCTTTTCAGGGGCTGAAAAGCATGTTTTGGCCGAGTATGATAATTTACATTAAAACTTAATTTCTATCACTTCGAATGATGCCAAATGAATAATTTGCTTGAATTGGACCATTTTACACTATGTCCATTGTAGATTTGTGTCTCTGACAGTTCGTTTGGTTGCAGGGGACATATTCAGTTTTTAAGGCCAAAATGTGCTTTTCAGGGGCTGAAAAGCATGTTTTGGCCGAGTATGATAATTTACATTAAAACTTAATTTCTATCACTTCGAATGATGCCAAATGAATAACTTACTTGAATTGGACCATTTTACACTATGTCCATTGTAGATTTGTGTCTCTGACAGTTCGTTTGGTTGCAGGGGACATATTCAGTTTTTATGGCCAAAATGTGCTTTTCAGGGGCTGAAAAGCATGTTTTGGCCGAGTATGATAATTTTCATTAAAACTTGATTTCTATCACTTCGAATGATGCCAAATGAATAACTTACTTGAATTGGACCATTTTACACTATGTCCATTGTAGATTTGTGTCTCTGACAGTTCGTTTGGTTGCAGGGGACATATTCAGTTTTTATGGCCAAAATGTGCTTTTCAGGGGCTGAAAAGCATGTTTTGGCCGAGTATGATAATTTTCATTAAAACTTGATTTCTATCACTTCGAATGATGCCAAATGAATAACTTACTTGAATTGGACCATTTTACACTATGTCCATTGTAGATTTGTGTCTCCGACAGTTCGTTTGGTTGCAGGGGACATTTTCAGTTTTTATGGCCAAAATGTGCTTTTCAGAGGCTGAAAAGCATGTTTTGGCAGAGTATGATAATTTTCATTAAAACTTAATTTCTATCACTTCGAATGATGCCAAATGAATAACTTACTTGAATTGGACCATTTTACACTATGTCCATTGTAGATTTGTGTCTCTGACAGTTCGTTTGGTTGCAGGGGACATATTCAGTTTTTATGGCCAAAATGTGCTTTTCAGGGGCTGAAAAGCATGTTTTGGCCGAGTATGATAATTTTCATTAAAACTTGATTTCTATCCATTCGAATGATGCCAAATGAATAACTTACTTGAATTGGACCATTTTACACTATGTCCATTGTAGATTTGTGTCTCCGACAGTTCGTTTAGTTGCAGGGGACATATTCAGTTTTTATGGCCAAAATGTGCTTTTCAAAGGCTGAAAAGCATGTTTTGGCCGAGTATGATAATTTTCATTAAAACTTCATTTCTATCACTTCGAATGATGCTAAATGAATAATTTGCTTGAATTGGACCATTTTACACTATGTCCATTGTAGATTTGTGTCTCTGACAGTTCGTTTGGTTGCAGGGGACATATTCAGTTTTTATGGCCAAAATGTGCTTTTCAGGGGCTGAAAAGCATGTTTTGGCCGAGTATGATAATTTTCATTAAAACTTGATTTCTATCACTTCGAATGATGCCAAATGAATAACTTACTTGAATTGGACCATTTTACACTATGTCAATTGTAGATTTGTGTCTCCGACAGTTCGTTTGGTTGCAGGGGACATTTTCAGTTTTTATGGCCAAAATGTGCTTTTCAGGGGCTGAAAAGCATGTTTTGGCCGAGTATGATGATTTTAATTTAAACTTAATTTCTATCACTTCGAATGATGCCAAATGAATAACTTACTTGAATTGGATCATTTTACACTATGTCCATTGTAGATTTGTGTCTCCGACAGTTCGTTTGGTTGCAGGGGACATTTTCAGTTTTTATGGCCAAAATGTGCTTTTCAGAGGCTGAAAAGCATGTTTTGGCAGAGTATGATAATTTTCATTAAAACTTAATTTCTATCACTTCGAATGATGCCAAATGAATAACTTACTTGAATTGGACCATTTTACACTATGTCCATTGTAGATTTGTGTCTCTGACAGTTCGTTTGGTTGCAGGGGACATATTCAGTTTTTATGGCCAAAATGTGCTTTTCAGGGGCTGAAAAGCATGTTTTGGCCGAGTTTGATAATTTTCATTAAAACTTGATTTCTATCACTTCGATTGATGCCAAATGAATAACTTACTTGAATTGGACCATTTTACACTATGTCCATTGAAGATTTGTGTCTCTGACAGTTCGTTTGTTTGCAGGGGACATATTCAGTTTTTATGGCCAAAATGTGCTTTTCAGGGGCTGAAAAGCATGTTTTGGCCGAGTTTGATAATTTTCATTAAAACTTAATTTCTATCACTTCGATTGATGCCAAATGAATAACTTACTTGAATTGGACCATTTTACACTATGTCCATTGTAGATTTGTGTCTCCGACAGTTCGTTTGGTTGCAGGGGACATTTTCAGTTTTTATGGCCAAAATGTGCTTTTCAGAGGCTGAAAAGCATGTTTTGGCCGAGTATGGTAATTTTCATTAAAACTTGATTTCTATCACTTCGAATGATGCCAAATGAATAACTTACTTGAATTGGACCATTTTACACTATGTCCATTGTAGATTTGTGTCTCTGACAGTTCGTTTGGTTGCAGGGGACATATTCAGTTTTTATGGCCAAAATGTGCTTTTCAGAGGCTGAAAAGCATGTTTTGGCCGAGTATGATAATTTTCATTAAAACTTGATTTCTATCACTTCGAATGATGCCAAATGAATAACTTACTTGAATTGGACCATTTTACACTATGTCCATTGTAGATTTGTGTCTCCGACAGTTCGTTTGGTTGCAGGGGACATTTTCAGTTTTTATGGCCAAAATGTGCTTTTCAGAGGCTGAAAAGCATGTTTTGGCAGAGTATGATAATTTTCATTAAAACTTAATTTCTATCACTTCGAATGATGCCAAATGAATAACTTACTTGAATTGGACCATTTTACACTATGTCCATTGTAGATTTGTGTCTCTGACAGTTCGTTTGGTTGCAGGGGACATATTCAGTTTTTATGGCCAAAATGTGCTTTTCAGGGGCTGAAAAGCATGTTTTGGCCGAGTATGATAATTTTCATTAAAACTTGATTTCTATCACTTCGAATGATGCCAAATGAATAACTTACTTGAATTGGACCATTTTACACTATGTCCATTGTAGATTTGTGTCTCCGACAGTTCGTTTGGTTGCAGGGGACATTTTCAGTTTTTATGGCCAAAATGTGCTTTTCAGAGGCTGAAAAGCATGTTTTGGCCGAGTATGGTAATTTTCATTAAAACTTGATTTCTATCACTTCGAATGATGCCAAATGAATAACTTACTTGAATTGGACCATTTTACACTATGTCCATTGTAGATTTGTGTCTCTGACAGTTCGTTTGGTTGCAGGGGACATATTCAGTTTTTATGGCCAAAATGTGCTTTTCAGAGGCTGAAAAGCATGTTTTGGCCGAGTATGATAATTTTCATTAAAACTTGATTTCTATCACTTCGAATGATGCCAAATGAATAACTTACTTGAATTGGACCATTTTACACTATGTCCATTGTAGATTTGTGTCTCCGACAGTTCGTTTGGTTGCAGGGGACATTTTCAGTTTTTATGGCCAAAATGTGCTTTTCAGAGGCTGAAAAGCATGTTTTGGCAGAGTATGATAATTTTCATTAAAACTTAATTTCTATCACTTCGAATGATGCCAAATGAATAACTTACTTGAATTGGACCATTTAACACTGTCCATTGTAGATTTGTGTCTCTGACAGTTCGTTTGGTTGCAGGGGACATATTCAGTTTTTATGGCCAAAATGTGCTTTTCAGAGGCTGAAAAGCATGTTTTGGCCGAGTATGATAATTTTCATTAAAACTTGATTTCTATCACTTCGAATGATGCCAAATGAATAACTTACTTGAATTGGACCATTTTACACTATGTCCATTGTAGATTTGTGTCTCCGACAGTTCGTTTGGTTGCAGGGGACATTTTCAGTTTTTATGGCCAAAATGTGCTTTTCAGAGGCTGAAAAGCATGTTTTGGCAGAGTATGATAATTTTCATTAAAACTTAATTTCTATCACTTCGAATGATGCCAAATGAATAACTTACTTGAATTGGACCATTTAACACTGTCCATTGTAGATTTGTGTCTCTGACAGTTCGTTTGGTTGTAGGGGACATATTCAGTTTTTATGGCCAAAATGTGCTTTTCAGAGGCTGAAAAGCATGTTTTGGCAGAGTATGATAATTTTCATTAAAACTTAATTTCTATCACTTCGAATGATTCCAAATGAATAACTTACTTGAATTGAACCATTTTACACTATGTCCATTGTAGATTTGTGTCTCCGACAGTTCGTTTGGTTGCAGGGGACATTTTCAGTTTTTATGGCCAAAATGTGCTTTTCAGAGGCTGAAAAGCATGTTTTGGCCGAGTATGATAATTTTCATTAAAACTTGATTTCTGTCACTTCGAATGATGCCAAATGAATAATTTGCTTGAATTGGACCATTTTACACTATGTCCATTGTAGATTTGTGTCTCTGACAGTTCGTTTGGTTGCAGGGGACATATTCAGTTTTTAAGGCCAAAATGTGCTTTTCAGGGGCTGAAAAGCATGTTTTGGCCGAGTATGATAATTTACATTAAAACTTAATTTCTATCACTTCGAATGATGCCAAATGAATAATTTGCTTGAATTGGACCATTTTACACTATGTCCATTGTAGATTTGTGTCTCTGACAGTTCGTTTGGTTGCAGGGGACATATTCAGTTTTTAAGGCCAAAATGTGCTTTTCAGGGGCTGAAAAGCATGTTTTGGCCGAGTATGATAATTTACATTAAAACTTAATTTCTATCACTTCGAATGATGCCAAATGAATAACTTACTTGAATTGGACCATTTTACACTATGTCCATTGTAGATTTGTGTCTCTGACAGTTCGTTTGGTTGCAGGGGACATATTCAGTTTTTATGGCCAAAATGTGCTTTTCAGGGGCTGAAAAGCATGTTTTGGCCGAGTATGATAATTTTCATTAAAACTTGATTTCTATCACTTCGAATGATGCCAAATGAATAACTTACTTGAATTGGACCATTTTACACTATGTCCATTGTAGATTTGTGTCTCTGACAGTTCGTTTGGTTGCAGGGGACATATTCAGTTTTTATGGCCAAAATGTGCTTTTCAGGGGCTGAAAAGCATGTTTTGGCCGAGTATGATAATTTTCATTAAAACTTGATTTCTATCACTTCGAATGATGCCAAATGAATAACTTACTTGAATTGGACCATTTTACACTATGTCCATTGTAGATTTGTGTCTCCGACAGTTCGTTTGGTTGCAGGGGACATTTTCAGTTTTTATGGCCAAAATGTGCTTTTCAGAGGCTGAAAAGCATGTTTTGGCAGAGTATGATAATTTTCATTAAAACTTAATTTCTATCACTTCGAATGATGCCAAATGAATAACTTACTTGAATTGGACCATTTTACACTATGTCCATTGTAGATTTGTGTCTCTGACAGTTCGTTTGGTTGCAGGGGACATATTCAGTTTTTATGGCCAAAATGTGCTTTTCAGGGGCTGAAAAGCATGTTTTGGCCGAGTATGATAATTTTCATTAAAACTTGATTTCTATCCATTCGAATGATGCCAAATGAATAACTTACTTGAATTGGACCATTTTACACTATGTCCATTGTAGATTTGTGTCTCCGACAGTTCGTTTAGTTGCAGGGGACATTTTCAGTTTTTATGGCCAAAATGTGCTTTTCAAAGGCTGAAAAGCATGTTTTGGCCGAGTATGATAATTTTCATTAAAACTTCATTTCTATCACTTCGAATGATGCTAAATGAATAATTTGCTTGAATTGGACCATTTTACACTATGTCCATTGTAGATTTGTGTCTCTGACAGTTCGTTTGGTTGCAGGGGACATATTCAGTTTTTAAGGCCAAAATGTGCTTTTCAGGGGCTGAAAAGCATGTTTTGGCCGAGTATGATAATTTACATTAAAACTTAATTTCTATCCATTCGAATGATGCCAAATGAATAACTTACTTGAATTGGACCATTTTACACTATGTCCATTGTAGATTTGTGTCTCCGACAGTTCGTTTGGTTGCAGGGGACATTTTCAGTTTTTATGGCCAAAATGTGCTTTTCAAAGGCTGAAAAGCATGTTTTGGCCGAGTATGATAATTTTCATTAAAACTTGATTTCTATCACTTCGAATGATGCCAAATGAATAATTTGCTTGAAATGGACCATTTTACACTATGTCCATTGTAGATTTGTGTCTCTGACAGTTTGTTTGGTTGCAGGGGACATATTCAGTTTTTATGGCCAAAATGTGCTTTTCAGGGGCTGAAAAGCATGTTTTGGCCGAGTATGATAATTTTCATTAAAACTTGATTTCTATCACTTCGAATGATGCCAAATGAATAACTTACTTGAATTGGACCATTTTACACTATGTCCATTGTAGATTTGTGTCTCCGACAGTTCGTTTGGTTGCAGGGGACATTTTCAGTTTTTATGGCCAAAATGTGCTTTTCAGAGGCTGAAAAGCATGTTTTGGCAGAGTATGATAATTTTCATTAAAACTTAATTTCTATCACTTCGAATGATGCCAAATGAATAACTTACTTGAATTGGACCATTTTACACTATGTCCATTGTAGATTTGTGTCTCTGACAGTTCATTTGGTTGCAGGGGACATATTCAGTTTTTATGGCCAAAATGTGCTTTTCAGGGGCTGAAAAGCATGTTTTGGCCGAGTATGATAATTTTCATTAAAACTTGATTTCTATCCATTCGAATGATGCCAAATGAATAACTTACTTGAATTGGACCATTTTACACTATGTCCATTGTAGATTTGTGTCTATGACAGTTCGTTTGGTTGCAGGGGACATATTCAGTTTTTATGGCCAAAATGTGCTTTTCAGAGGCTGAAAAGCATGTTTTGGCCGAGTATGATAATTTTCATTAAAACTTGATTTCTATCACTTCGAATGATGCCAAATGAATAACTTACTTGAATTGGACCATTTTACACTATGTCCATTGTAGATTTGTGTCTCCGACAGTTCGTTTGGTTGCAGGGGACATATTCAGTTTTTATGGCCAAAATGTGCTTTTCAGAGGCTGAAAAGCATGTTTTGGCCGAGTATGATAATTTTCATTAAAACTTGATTTCTGTCACTTCGAATGATGCCAAATGAATAATTTGCTTGAATTGGACCATTTTACACTATGTCCATTGTAGATTTGTGTCTCTGACAGTTCGTTTGGTTGCAGGGGACATATTCAGTTTTTAAGGCCAAAATGTGCTTTTCAGGGGCTGAAAAGCATGTTTTGGCCGAGTATGATAATTTACATTAAAACTTAATTTCTATCACTTCGAATGATGCCAAATGAATAACTTACTTGAATTGGACCATTTTACACTATGTCCATTGTAGATTTGTGTCTCCGACAGTTCGTTTGGTTGCAGGGGACATTTTCAGTTTTTATGGCCAAAATGTGCTTTTCAGAGGCTGAAAAGCATGTTTTGGCCGAGTATGATAATTTTCATTAAAACTTAATTTCTGTCACTTTGAATGATGCCAAATGAATAATTTGCTTGAATTGGACCATTTTACACTATGTCCATTGTAGATTTGTGTCTCTGACAGTTCGTTTGGTTGCAGGGGACATATTCAGTTTTTAAGGCCAAAATGTGCTTTTCAGGGGCTGAAAAGCATGTTATGGCCGAGTATGATAATTTACATTAAAACTTAATTTCTATCACTTCGAATGATGCCAAATGAATAACTTACTTGAATTGGACCATTTTACACTATGTCCATTGTAGATTTGTGTCTCTGACAGTTCGTTTGGTTGCAGGGGACATATTCAGTTTTTATGGCCAAAATGTGCTTTTCAGAGGCTGAAAAGCATGTTTTGGCAGAGTATGATAATTTTCATTAAAACTTAATTTCTATCACTTCGAATGATGCCAAATGAATAACTTACTTGAATTGGACCATTTTACACTATGTCCATTGTAGATTTGTGTCTCCGACAGTTCGTTTGGTTGCAGGGGACATTTTCAGTTTTTATGGCCAAAATGTGCTTTTCAGAGGCTGAAAAGCATGTTTTGGCCGAGTATGATAATTTTCATTAAAACTTGATTTCTGTCACTTCGAATGATGCCAAATGAATAATTTGCTTGAATTGGACCATTTTACACTATGTCCATTGTAGATTTGTGTCTCTGACAGTTCGTTTGGTTGCAGGGGACATATTCAGTTTTTAAGGCCAAAATGTGCTTTTCAGGGGCTGAAAAGCATGTTTTGGCCGAGTATGATAATTTACATTAAAACTTAATTTCTATCCATTCGAATGATGCCAAATGAATAACTTACTTGAATTGGACCATTTTACACTATGTCCATTGTAGATTTGTGTCTCCGACAGTTCGTTTGGTTGCAGGGGACATTTTCAGTTTTTATGGCCAAAATGTGCTTTTCAAAGGCTGAAAAGCATGTTTTGGCCGAGTATGATAATTTTCATTAAAACTTGATTTCTATCACTTCGAATGATGCCAAATGAATAATTTGCTTGAAATGGACCATTTTACACTATGTCCATTGTAGATTTGTGTCTCTGACAGTTTGTTTGGTTGCAGGGGACATATTCAGTTTTTATGGCCAAAATGTGCTTTTCAGGGGCTGAAAAGCATGTTTTGGCCGAGTATGATAATTTTCATTAAAACTTGATTTCTATCACTTCGAATGATGCCAAATGAATAACTTACTTGAATTGGACCATTTTACACTATGTCCATTGTAGATTTGTGTCTATGACAGTTCGTTTGGTTGCAGGGGACATTTTCAGTTTTTATGGCCAAAATGTGCTTTTCAAAGGCTGAAAAGCATGTTTTGGCCGAGTATGATAATTTTCATTAAAACTTGATTTCTATCACTTCGAATGATGCCAAATGAATAATTTGCTTGAAATGGACCATTTTACACTATGTCCATTGTAGATTTGTGTCTCTGACAGTTTGTTTGGTTGCAGGGGACATATTCAGTTTTTATGGCCAAAATGTGCTTTTCAGAGGCTGAAAAGCATGTTTTGGCCGAGTATGATAATTTTCATTAAAACTTGATTTCTGTCACTTCGAATGATGCCAAATGAATAATTTGCTTGAATTGGACCATTTTACACTATGTCCATTGTAGATTTGTGTCTCTGACAGTTCGTTTGGTTGCAGGGGACATATTCAGTTTTTAAGGCCAAAATGTGCTTTTCAGGGGCTGAAAAGCATGTTTTGGCCGAGTATGATAATTTACATTAAAACTTAATTTCTATCACTTCGAATGATGCCAAATGAATAACTTACTTGAATTGGACCATTTTACACTATGTCCATTGTAGATTTGTGTCTCCGACAGTTCGTTTGGTTGCAGGGGACATTTTCAGTTTTTATGGCCAAAATGTGCTTTTCAGGGGCTGAAAAGCATGTTATGGCCGAGTATGATAATTTACATTAAAACTTAATTTCTATCACTTCGAATGATGCCAAATGAATAACTTACTTGAATTGGACCATTTTACACTATGTCCATTGTAGATTTGTGTCTCTGACAGTTCGTTTGGTTGCAGGGGACATATTCAGTTTTTAAGGCCAAAATGTGCTTTTCAGAGGCTGAAAAGCATGTTTTGGCCGAGTATGATAATTTTCATTAAAACTTAATTTCTGTCACTTTGAATGATGCCAAATGAATAATTTGCTTGAATTGGACCATTTTACACTATGTCCATTGTAGATTTGTGTCTCTGACAGTTCGTTTGGTTGCAGGGGACATATTCAGTTTTTAAGGCCAAAATGTGCTTTTCAGGGGCTGAAAAGCATGTTATGGCCGAGTATGATAATTTACATTAAAACTTAATTTCTATCACTTCGAATGATGCCAAATGAATAACTTACTTGAATTGGACCATTTTACACTATGTCCATTGTAGATTTGTGTCTCTGACAGTTCGTTTGGTTGCAGGGGACATATTCAGTTTTTATGGCCAAAATGTGCTTTTCAGAGGCTGAAAAGCATGTTTTGGCAGAGTATGATAATTTTCATTAAAACTTAATTTCTATCACTTCGAATGATGCCAAATGAATAACTTACTTGAATTGGACCATTTTACACTATGTCCATTGTAGATTTGTGTCTCCGACAGTTCGTTTGGTTGCAGGGGACATTTTCAGTTTTTATGGCCAAAATGTGCTTTTCAGAGGCTGAAAAGCATGTTTTGGCCGAGTATGATAATTTTCATTAAAACTTGATTTCTGTCACTTCGAATGATGCCAAATGAATAATTTGCTTGAATTGGACCATTTTACACTATGTCCATTGTAGATTTGTGTCTCTGACAGTTCGTTTGGTTGCAGGGGACATATTCAGTTTTTAAGGCCAAAATGTGCTTTTCAGGGGCTGAAAAGCATGTTTTGGCCGAGTATGATAATTTACATTAAAACTTAATTTCTATCACTTCGAATGATGCCAAATGAATAACTTACTTGAATTGGACCATTTGACACTATGTCCATTGTAGATTTGTGTCTCTGACAGTTCGTTTGGTTGCAGGGGACATATTCAGTTTTTATGGCCAAAATGTGCTTTTCAGGGGCTGAAAAGCATGTTTTGGCCGAGTATGATAATTTTCATTAAAACTTGATTTCTATCACTTCGAATGATGCCAAATGAATAACTTACTTGAATTGGACCATTTAACACTGTCCATTGTAGATTTGTGTCTCCGACAGTTCGTTTGGTTGCAGGGGACATTTTCAGTTTTTATGGCCAAAATGTGCTTTTCAGAGGCTGAAAAGCATGTTTTGGCCGAGTATGATAATTTTCATTAAAACTTGATTTCTGTCACTTCGAATGATGCCAAATGAATAATTTGCTTGAATTGGACCATTTTACACTATGTCCATTGTAGATTTGTGTCTCTGACAGTTCGTTTGGTTGCAGGGGACATATTCAGTTTTTAAGGCCAAAATGTGCTTTTCAGGGGCTGAAAAGCATGTTTTGGCCGAGTATGATAATTTACATTAAAACTTAATTTCTATCACTTCGAATGATGCCAAATGAATAATTTGCTTGAATTGGACCATTTTACACTATGTCCATTGTAGATTTGTGTCTCTGACAGTTCGTTTGGTTGCAGGGGACATATTCAGTTTTTAAGGCCAAAATGTGCTTTTCAGGGGCTGAAAAGCATGTTTTGGCCGAGTATGATAATTTACATTAAAACTTAATTTCTATCACTTCGAATGATGCCAAATGAATAACTTACTTGAATTGGACCATTTTACACTATGTCCATTGTAGATTTGTGTCTCTGACAGTTCGTTTGGTTGCAGGGGACATATTCAGTTTTTATGGCCAAAATGTGCTTTTCAGGGGCTGAAAAGCATGTTTTGGCCGAGTATGATAATTTTCATTAAAACTTGATTTCTATCACTTCGAATGATGCCAAATGAATAACTTACTTGAATTGGACCATTTAACACTGTCCATTGTAGATTTGTGTCTCCGACAGTTCGTTTGGTTGCAGGGGATATTTTCAGTTTTTATGGCCAAAATGTGCTTTTCAGAGGCTGAAAAGCATGTTTTGGCCGAGTATGATAATTTTCATTAAAACTTGATTTCTGTCACTTCGAATGATGCCAAATGAATAACTTACTTGAATTGGACCATTTTACACTATGTCCATTGTAGATTTGTGTCGACAGTTCGTTTGGTTGCAGGGGACATATTCAGTTTTTATGGCCAAAATGTGCTTTTCAGAGGCTGAAAAGCATGTTTTGGCCGAGTATGATAATTTTCATTAAAACTTGATTTCTATCACTTTGAATGATGCCAAATGAATAACTTACTTGAATTGGACCATTTTACACTATGTCCATTGTAGATTTGTGTCTCCGACAGTTCGTTTGGTTGCAGGGGACATTTTCAGTTTTTATGGCCAAAATGTGCTTTTCAGAGGCTGAAAAGCATGTTTTGGCAGAGTATGATAATTTTCATTAAAACTTAATTTCTATCACTTCGAATGATGCCAAATGAATAATTTACTTGAATTGGACCATTTTACACTATGTCCATTGTAGGTTTGTATCTCTGACAGTTCGTTTGGTTGCAGGGGACATATTCAGTTTTTAAGGCCAAAATGTGCTTTTCAGGGGCTGAAAAGCATGTTTTGGCCGAGTATGGTAATTTTCATTAAAACTTAATTTCTATCACTTCGAATGATGCCAAATGAATAATTTACTTGAATTGGACCATTTTACACTATGTCCATTGTAGATTTGTGTCTCCGACAGTTCGTTTGGTTGCAGGGGACATTTTCAGTTTTTATGGCCAAAATGTGCTTTTCAGAGGCTGAAAAGCATGTTTTGGCAGAGTATGATAATTTTCATTAAAACTTAATTTCTATCACTTCGAATGATGCCAAATGAATAATTTACTTGAATTGGACCATTTTACACTATGTCCATTGTAGATTTGTGTCTCTGACAGTTCATTTGGTTGCAGGGGACATATTCAGTTTTTATGGCCAAAATGTGCTTTTCAGGGGCTGAAAAGCACGTTTTGGCAGAATATGATAATTTTCATTAAAACTTGATTTCTATCCATTCGAATGATGCCAAATGAATAACTTACTTGAATTGGACCATTTTACATTATGTCCATTGTAGATTTGTGTCTCTGACAGTTCGTTTGGTTGCAGGGGACATATTCAGTTTTTATGGCCAAAATGTGCTTTTCAGGGGCTGAAAAGCATGTTTTGGCCGAGTATGATAATTTTCATTAAAACTTGATTTCTATCACTTCGAATGATGCCAAATGAATAACTTACTTGAATTGGACCATTTTACACTATGTCAATTGTAGATTTGTGTCTCCGACAGTTCGTTTGGTTGCAGGGGACATTTTCAGTTTTTATGGCCAAAATGTGCTTTTCAGGGGCTGAAAAGCATGTTTTGGCCGAGTATGATGATTTTAATTTAAACTTAATTTCTATCACTTCGAATGATGCCAAATGAATAACTTACTTGAATTGGACCATTTTACACTATGTCCATTGTAGATTTGTGTCTCCGACAGTTCGTTTGGTTGCAGGGGACATTTTCAGTTTTTATGGCCAAAATGTGCTTTTCAGAGGCTGAAAAGCATGTTATGGCAGAGTATGATAATTTTCATTAAAACTTAATTTCTATCACTTCGAATGATGCCAAATGAATAACTTACTTGAATTGGACCATTTTACACTATGTCCATTGTAGATTTGTGTCTCTGACAGTTCGTTTGGTTGCAGGGGACATATTCAGTTTTTATGGCCAAAATGTGCTTTTCAGGGGCTGAAAAGCATGTTTTGGCCGAGTTTGATAATTTTCATTAAAACTTGATTTCTATCACTTCGATTGATGCCAAATGAATAACTTACTTGAATTGGACCATTTTACACTATGTCCATTGAAGATTTGTGTCTCTGACAGTTCGTTTGGTTGCAGGGGACATATTCAGTTTTTATGGCCAAAATGTGCTTTTCAGGGGCTGAAAAGCATGTTTTGGCCGAGTTTGATAATTTTCAATAAAACTTAATTTCTATCACTTCGATTGATGCCAAATGAATAACTTACTTGAATTGGACCATTTTACACTATGTCCATTGTAGATTTGTGTCTCTGACAGTTCGTTTGGTTGCAGGGGACATATTCAGTTTTTATGGCCAAAATGTGCTTTTCAGGGGCTGAAAAGCATGTTTTGGCCGAGTATGATAATTTTCATTAAAACTTGATTTCTATCACTTCGAATGATGCCAAATGAATAACTTACTTGAATTGGACCATTTTACACTATGTCCATTGTAGATTTGTGTCTCCGACAGTTCGTTTGGTTGCAGGGGACATTTTCAGTTTTTATGGCCAAAATGTGCTTTTCAGAGGCTGAAAAGCATGTTTTGGCCGAGTATGGTAATTTTCATTAAAACTTGATTTCTATCACTTCGAATGATGCCAAATGAATAACTTACTTGAATTGGACCATTTTACACTATGTCCATTGTAGATTTGTGTCTCTGACAGTTCGTTTGGTTGCAGGGGACATATTCAGTTTTTATGGCCAAAATGTGCTTTTCAGAGGCTGAAAAGCATGTTTTGGCCGAGTATGATAATTTTCAATAAAACTTGATTTCTATCACTTCGAATGATGCCAAATGAATAACTTACTTGAATTGGACCATTTTACACTATGTCCATTGTAGATTTGTGTCTCCGACAGTTCGTTTGGTTGCAGGGGACATTTTCAGTTTTTATGGCCAAAATGTGCTTTTCAGAGGCTGAAAAGCATGTTTTGGCAGAGTATGATAATTTTCATTAAAACTTAATTTCTATCACTTCGAATGATGCCAAATGAATAACTTACTTGAATTGGACCATTTTACACTATGTCCATTGTAGATTTGTGTCTCTGACAGTTCGTTTGGTTGCAGGGGACATATTCAGTTTTTATGGCCAAAATGTGCTTTTCAGGGGCTGAAAAGCATGTTTTGGCCGAGTATGATAATTTTCATTAAAACTTGATTTCTATCACTTCGAATGATGCCAAATGAATAACTTACTTGAATTGGACCATTTTACACTATGTCCATTGTAGATTTGTGTCTCCGACAGTTCGTTTGGTTGCAGGGGACATTTTCAGTTTTTATGGCCAAAATGTGCTTTTCAGAGGCTGAAAAGCATGTTTTGGCCGAGTATGGTAATTTTCATTAAAACTTGATTTCTATCACTTCGAATGATGCCAAATGAATAACTTACTTGAATTGGACCATTTTACACTATGTCCATTGTAGATTTGTGTCTCTGACAGTTCGTTTGGTTGCAGGGGACATATTCAGTTTTTATGGCCAAAATGTGCTTTTCAGAGGCTGAAAAGCATGTTTTGGCCGAGTATGATAATTTTCATTAAAACTTGATTTCTATCACTTCGAATGATGCCAAATGAATAACTTACTTGAATTGGACCATTTTACACTATGTCCATTGTAGATTTGTGTCTCCGACAGTTCGTTTGGTTGCAGGGGACATTTTCAGTTTTTATGGCCAAAATGTGCTTTTCAGAGGCTGAAAAGCATGTTTTGGCAGAGTATGATAATTTTCATTAAAACTTAATTTCTATCACTTCGAATGATGCCAAATGAATAACTTACTTGAATTGGACCATTTAACACTGTCCATTGTAGATTTGTGTCTCTGACAGTTCGTTTGGTTGTAGGGGACATATTCAGTTTTTATGGCCAAAATGTGCTTTTCAGAGGCTGAAAAGCATGTTTTGGCAGAGTATGATAATTTTCATTAAAACTTAATTTCTATCACTTCGAATGATTCCAAATGAATAACTTACTTGAATTGAACCATTTTACACTATGTCCATTGTAGATTTGTGTCTCCGACAGTTCGTTTGGTTGCAGGGGACATTTTCAGTTTTTATGGCCAAAATGTGCTTTTCAGAGGCTGAAAAGCATGTTTTGGCCGAGTATGATAATTTTCATTAAAACTTGATTTCTGTCACTTCGAATGATGCCAAATGAATAATTTGCTTGAATTGGACCATTTTACACTATGTCCATTGTAGATTTGTGTCTCTGACAGTTCGTTTGGTTGCAGGGGACATATTCAGTTTTTAAGGCCAAAATGTGCTTTTCAGGGGCTGAAAAGCATGTTTTGGCCGAGTATGATAATTTACATTAAAACTTAATTTCTATCACTTCGAATGATGCCAAATGAATAACTTACTTGAATTGGACCATTTTACACTATGTCCATTGTAGATTTGTGTCTCTGACAGTTCGTTTGGTTGCAGGGGACATATTCAGTTTTTATGGCCAAAATGTGCTTTTCAGGGGCTGAAAAGCATGTTTTGGCCGAGTATGATAATTTTCATTAAAACTTGATTTCTGTCACTTCGAATGATGCCAAATGAATAATTTGCTTGAATATGACCATTTTACACTATGTCCATTGTAGATTTGTGTCTCTGACAGTTCGTTTGGTTGCAGGGGACATATTCAGTTTTTAAGGCCAAAATGTGCTTTTCAGGGGCTGAAAAGCATGTTTTGGCCGAGTATGATAATTTACATTAAAACTTAATTTCTATCACTTCGAATGATGCCAAATGAATAACTTACTTGAATTGGACCATTTTACACTATGTCCATTGTAGATTTGTGTCTCTGACAGTTCGTTTGGTTGCAGGGGACATATTCAGTTTTTATGGCCAAAATGTGCTTTTCAGGGGCTGAAAAGCATGTTTTGGCCGAGTATGATGATTTTCATTAAAACTTAATTTCTATCACTTCGAATGATGCCAAATGAATAACTTACTTGAATTGGACCATTTTACACTATGTCCATTGTAGATTTGTGTCTCCGACAGTTCGTTTGGTTGCAGGGGACATATTCAGTTTTTATGGCCAAAATGTGCTTTTCAGGGGCTGAAAAGCATGTTTTGGCCGAGTATGGTAATTTTCATTAAAACTTGATTTCTATCACTTCGAATGATGCCAAATGAATAACTTACTTGAATTGGACCATTTTACACTATGTCCATTGTAGATTTGTGTCTCTGACAGTTCGTTTGGTTGCAGGGGACATATTCAGTTTTTATGGCCAAAATGTGCTTTTCAGAGGCTGAAAAGCATGTTTTGGCCGAGTATGATAATTTTCATTAAAACTTGATTTCTATCACTTCGAATGATGCCAAATGAATAACTTACTTGAATTGGACCATTTTACACTATGTCCATTGTAGATTTGTGTCTCCGACAGTTCGTTTGGTTGCAGGGGACATTTTCAGTTTTTATGGCCAAAATGTGCTTTTCAGAGGCTGAAAAGCATGTTTTGGCAGAGTATGATAATTTTCATTAAAACTTAATTTCTATCACTTCGAATGATGCCAAATGAATAACTTACTTGAATTGGACCATTTAACACTGTCCATTGTAGATTTGTGTCTCTGACAGTTCGTTTGGTTGTAGGGGACATATTCAGTTTTTATGGCCAAAATGTGCTTTTCAGAGGCTGAAAAGCATGTTTTGGCAGAGTATGATAATTTTCATTAAAACTTAATTTCTATCACTTCGAATGATTCCAAATGAATAACTTACTTGAATTGAACCATTTTACACTATGTCCATTGTAGATTTGTGTCTCCGACAGTTCGTTTGGTTGCAGGGGACATTTTCAGTTTTTATGGCCAAAATGTGCTTTTCAGAGGCTGAAAAGCATGTTTTGGCCGAGTATGATAATTTTCATTAAAACTTGATTTCTGTCACTTCGAATGATGCCAAATGAATAATTTGCTTGAATTGGACCATTTTACACTATGTCCATTGTAGATTTGTGTCTCTGACAGTTCGTTTGGTTGCAGGGGACATATTCAGTTTTTAAGGCCAAAATGTGCTTTTCAGGGGCTGAAAAGCATGTTTTGGCCGAGTATGATAATTTACATTAAAACTTAATTTCTATCACTTCGAATGATGCCAAATGAATAACTTACTTGAATTGGACCATTTTACACTATGTCCATTGTAGATTTGTGTCTCTGACAGTTCGTTTGGTTGCAGGGGACATATTCAGTTTTTATGGCCAAAATGTGCTTTTCAGGGGCTGAAAAGCATGTTTTGGCCGAGTATGATAATTTTCATTAAAACTTGATTTCTGTCACTTCGAATGATGCCAAATGAATAATTTGCTTGAATATGACCATTTTACACTATGTCCATTGTAGATTTGTGTCTCTGACAGTTCGTTTGGTTGCAGGGGACATATTCAGTTTTTAAGGCCAAAATGTGCTTTTCAGGGGCTGAAAAGCATGTTTTGGCCGAGTATGATAATTTACATTAAAACTTAATTTCTATCACTTCGAATGATGCCAAATGAATAACTTACTTGAATTGGACCATTTTACACTATGTCCATTGTAGATTTGTGTCTCTGACAGTTCGTTTGGTTGCAGGGGACATATTCAGTTTTTATGGCCAAAATGTGCTTTTCAGGGGCTGAAAAGCATGTTTTGGCCGAGTATGATGATTTTCATTAAAACTTAATTTCTATCACTTCGAATGATGCCAAATGAATAACTTACTTGAATTGGACCATTTTACACTATGTCCATTGTAGATTTGTGTCTCCGACAGTTCGTTTGGTTGCAGGGGACATTTTCAGTTTTTATGGCCAAAATGTGCTTTTCAGAGGCTGAAAAGCATGTTTTGGCCGAGTATGATAATTTTCATTAAAACTTAATTTCTGTCACTTCGAATGATGCCAAATGAATAATTTGCTTGAATTGGACCATTTTACACTATGTCCATTGTAGATTTGTGTCTCTGACAGTTCGTTTGGTTGCAGGGGACATATTCAGTTTTTAAGGCCAAAATGTGCTTTTCAGGGGCTGAAAAGCATGTTTTGGCCGAGTATGATAATTTACATTAAAACTTAATTTCTATCACTTCGAATGATGCCAAATGAATAACTTACTTGAATTGGACCATTTTACACTATGTCCATTGTAGATTTGTGTCTCTGACAGTTCGTTTGGTTGCAGGGGACATATTCAGTTTTTATGGCCAAAATGTGCTTTTCAGGGGCTGAAAAGCATGTTTTGGCCGAGTATGATAATTTTCATTAAAACTTGATTTCTATCACTTCGAATGATGCCAAATGAATAACTTACTTGAATTGGACCATTTTACACTATGTCCATTGTAGATTTGTGTCTCTGACAGTTCGTTTGGTTGCAGGGGACATATTCAGTTTTTATGGCCAAAATGTGCTTTTCAGGGGCTGAAAAGCATGTTTTGGCCGAGTATGATAATTTTCATTAAAACTTGATTTCTATCACTTCGAATGATGCCAAATGAATAACTTACTTGAATTGGACCATTTTACACTATGTCCATTGTAGATTTGTGTCTCCGACAGTTCGTTTGGTTGCAGGGGACATTTTCAGTTTTTATGGCCAAAATGTGCTTTTCAGAGGCTGAAAAGCATGTTTTGGCAGAGTATGATAATTTTCATTAAAACTTAATTTCTATCACTTCGAATGATGCCAAATGAATAACTTACTTGAATTGGACCATTTTACACTATGTCCATTGTAGATTTGTGTCTCTGACAGTTCGTTTGGTTGCAGGGGACATATTCAGTTTTTATGGCCAAAATGTGCTTTTCAGGGGCTGAAAAGCATGTTTTGGCCGAGTATGATAATTTTCATTAAAACTTGATTTCTATCCATTCGAATGATGCCAAATGAATAACTTACTTGAATTGGACCATTTTACACTATGTCCATTGTAGATTTGTGTCTCCGACAGTTCGTTTAGTTGCAGGGGACATTTTCAGTTTTTATGGCCAAAATGTGCTTTTCAAAGGCTGAAAAGCATGTTTTGGCCGAGTATGATAATTTTCATTAAAACTTCATTTCTATCACTTCGAATGATGCTAAATGAATAATTTTCT